>NW_027555958.1:106787509-107987509 GCF_003287225.1 Phascolarctos cinereus | reverse complement strand
GAAATGTACACATGCATACTTTTAAGTTTAATTTGCATTATTATTCTTTTCTCTATCATTTTCTGAAATCTGAATAATCAACAAACAATAAACCAAGCCCTAATTTGTAGGCTTTGCTGATTTCCAAGGTGTGTATGTTCATACTGCAAATTTAACAATCCTCTTTCCCAAGCTGGTTCCACCATATCCCAGTCCGTGGTAAGTGGGCTTCTTGGTTACCAGTGCACCAGGAATAGAGAGGTGTAAGGGGGAAGGGGAGATGAGTGCACCAAAACACAATTTCACCTGCTTCACAGTATTTCCTCAGATGCACCATAGCCCAGTGAGCTCTCTATTGTTTGAGAATTTACATAATAGGTAAAATATCTTATCAAAAACATGCAGGAGAAAGATGAATTCTGAAAAGAATTCGAAACTCGAAGAAGTGGCCCTAGGGTAATATTTCTCAACATTTCCATAAGCTTTCCTAAGTTTTAAGAAATGTCCAAACACAAATTTCATAGGAAATCCAATTTTTTTTTTCTTTTTTTAATTAAAAAAATGTTTTTATTTATTTAATTTTTTTTCCATATGCTTTTGAGTTGAAAATTTTTTCTCACCTCCCACCCTCCCCAAGACAGCGCACAATCTCACATAGGCTTTACATTTACATACCCATTAAACATATTTTCACATTAGTGAAGTTGTAAGTAAAAATTAAAACCAATAGGAGGAACCATCAGAAAGATGAAACAAAACTCAACTTAAGGTAAAAATAAGTGAGAGTGATTCGACTTCCTTAGTTCTTTCTTTGGATGTGGACAGCATTTTCCATCCGGAGGCCTCTGGAGATGTCTTAGATCCTCGTAATGCTGAGAAGGGTTCAGTTTAACATTCTTAGTCATTGCATAACATGGCTGCTATTGTGTACAAAGTCCTCTTGGTTCTGCTCACTTCACTCAGCATCAGACCATATAAGTCTTCCAGGTTTTTCTGAAGTCAGCCTGTTCATCATTTCTTATAGAACAATAGTATTCCATTACATTCATATACCACAACTTGCTCAGCCATTCCCCAATTGATGGGCATCCTCTCAATTTCCAATTCTTTGCCACCACAAAAGAGCTGCTATGAATATTTTTTTACATGGGGTCCCTTTCCCATTTGTTTGATCTCTTTGGGATATAGACCTAGAAGTGCTATTGCTGGATCAAAGGGTATGCACATTTTTGTAGCCCTTTGGGCATAGTTCCAAATTGTTCTCCAAAATGGTTGGATCATTTCACAACTCCACCAACAATGTATTAGTGTTCCAATTTTCCCACATCCTCTCCAACATTTCATTTTCCTGTTTTGTCACGTTGGCCAATCTGATAGGTGTGATGTGGTACCTCAGAGTTGTTTTGATTTGCATTTCTCTAATCAATAATGATTTAGAGCATTTTTTCATATGACTATAGATGGCTTTAATTTCTTCATCTGAGAACTGTCTGTTCATATCCTTTGACCATTTATCAATTGGGGAATGGCTTGTGTTCTTATAAATTTGTCTTAATTCTCTATATATTTTAGAAATGAGGCCTTTATCAGGAAGACTGGTTGTAAAAATTCTTTCCCAATTTTCTACCTTCCTTCTAATCTTAGTTGCATTGGCTTTGTTTGTGCAAAAACTTTTCAATTTAATGTAATCAAAATTATCCATTTTGCTTTTCATAATGTTCTCTATCTCCTGTTTGGTCATGAATTCTTCTGTTCTCCATAGATCTGATAGGTAAACTATTCCTTGTTCTCCCAGTTTACTTATGGTATCAGCCTTTATATCTAAGTCCTGAACCCATTTTGACTTTATTTTGGTATATGGTGTGAGATTTGGGTCTATGCCTAGTTTCTGCCATACTCTTTTCCAGTTTTCCCAGCAGTTTTTTCAAAGAGTGGGTTCTTATCCCAGAAGCTGGGGTCTTTGGGTTTATCAAATAATAGATTACTATAGTCATTGACTACTGTGTCTTGCATATTTAACCTATTCCACTGATCCACCTCCCTATTTCTTAGCCAGTACCAAGCAGTTTTGATGATTGCTGCTTTATAATACAATTTAAGATCTGGAATTGCTAGGCCACCTTCCCTGCATTTCTTTTCATTAGTTCCTTTGATATTCTGGACCTTTTGTTTTTCCAAATGAATCTTGTTATTATTTTTTCTAACTCTATAAAATAATTTTTGGTAGTTTGATTGGTATGGCACTGAATAAGTAAATTAGCTTAGGTAGGATTGTCATTTTTATTATATTAGCTCGGCCTACCCATGAGCAACTGATGTTTTTCCAATTATTTAGATCTGATTTTATTTGTGTGAAAAGTGTTTTGTAATTGTGTTCATAGAGTTCCTGGGTTTGTTTCGGGAGGTAGACTCCTAAATATTTTATAATGTCTACAGTAAGTTTAAATGGGATTTCTCTTTCTATCTCTTGCTGTTGGGCTTTGTTGGTAATATATAGAAATGCTGATGATTTATGTGGGTTTATTTTATAGCCTGCAACTTTGCTAAAGTTGTTTATTATTTCAAGTAGTTTTTTACTTGATTCTCTAGGATTCTCTAAGTATATCATCATGTCATCTGCAAAGAGTGATAGCTTTGTTTCTTCTTTGCCTATTCTAATGCCTTCAATTTCTTTTTCTTCTCTTATTGCTAAAGCTAACGTTTCCAGTACAATATTGAATAACAGTGGTGATAATGGACATCCTTGTTTCACCCCGATCTTATTGGAAATGCTTCTAGTCTGTCCCATTACATATAATGCTTGCTGAAGGTTTTAGATAAGCTATTTATTAAAGGAAGACTCCATTTATACCTATGCTTTCTAGTGTTTTTAATAGGAATGGGTGTTGTATTTTATCAAAAGCTTTTTCTGCATCTATTGAGATGATCATGTGGTTTCTGTTGGTTTTGTTGTTGATATGCTCAATGATGCTGATAGTTTTCCTAATATTGAACCAACCCTGCATTCCTGGTATAAATCCTACCTGGTCATAGTGTATTATTCTTGTGATAAGTTGCTGCAATCTACTTGCTAGTATTTTGTTTAAAATTTTTGCATCTATATTCATTAGAGAAATTGGTCTATAATTTTCTTTCTCTATTTTGACTCTTCCTGGTTTAGGTATCAACACCATATTTGTATCATAAAAAGAATTTGGTAAGACTCCTTCTTCACCTATTTTCCCAAATAGTCTATATAGTATTGGAATTAATTGTTCTTTAAATGTTTGATAGAATTTGCATGTAAATCCATCTGGCCCTGGAGATTTTTTCCTAGGGAGTTCATCAATGGCTTGTTCAATTTCTTTTTCTGAGATGGGGTTATTTAAGTATTTTACTTCCTCTTCGTTAATCTGGGCAATTTATATTTTTGTAAATATGTATCCATTTCACTAAGATTGTCAAATTTGTTGGCATATAGTTGGGCAAAATAATTCCTAATTATTGTTTTAATTTCCTCTTCCTTGGTGGTAGCTTCGCCCTTTTCATTCTTGATACTAGTAATTTGGTTTTCTTCTTTCTTTTTTTAATTAAATTAACCAAAGGCTTATCTATTTTATTGTTTTTTTTTCATAAAACCAGCTCTTAGTTTTATTTATTAGTTCAATAGTTTTCTTAATTTCAATTTTTTAATTTTTCCTTTGGTTTTCAATATTTCTAATTTGGTGTTTAGTTGAGGATTTTTAATTTTTCTTTTTCTAGTTTTTTTAGTTGTATGCCCAATTCATTAATCTCCTCTTTTTCTATTTTATTTATGTAAGCATTTAGAGATATAAAACTTCCCCTAAGAACTGCTTTCGCTGCATCCCATAGGTTTTGGTATGTTGTCTCATTATTGTCATTCTCTTGAATGAAATTATTGATTGTTTCTATGATTTGTTGTTTGACCCAATCATTTTTTAGGATTAGATTATTTAGTTTCCAATTATTTTTTAGTCTATCTTTCCATGGCCCTTTATTACATATAATTTTTATTGCATCATGATCTGAAAAGGATGCATTTAATATTTCTGCCTTTCTGCATTGGATTGTGAGGTTTTTATGCCCTAGTACATGGTCAGTTTTTGTGTATGTGCCATGTACTGCGAGAAAAAAGTATATTCCTTTCTATCCCCATTCAGTTTTCTCCAGAGGTCTATCATACCTAACTTTTCTAATGTTCTATTCACCTCCTTAACTTCTTTCTTGTTTATTTTGTGGTTAGATTTATCTAGTGCAGAGAGGGGGAGTTCAGGTCCCCCACTAGTATAGTTTTGCTGTCTATTTCTTCCTGTAACTCCCTGAACTTCTCCTGTAAGAATTTGGATGCTATACCATTTGGTGCATATATATTTAGTAATGATATTACTTCATTGTCTATGGTGCCTTTTAGCAGGATGTAGTTTCCTTCCTTATCTCTTTTGATTAGATCTATTTTTGCTTTTGCTTTGTCTGAGATCAGGATTGCTACCCCTGCTTTTTTTACTTCAGCTGACGCATAATATATTCTGCTCCAGCCTTTTACCTTTACCCTGTATGTGTCACTCTTTTTCAAATGTGTTTCCTGTAAACAACATATTGTAGGATTATGGTTTTTAATCCATTCTGCAATCCATTTCCATTTTATGGGAGAGTTCATCCCATTCACATTCACAGTTATGATTACTATCTGTGTCTTTTTCTCCATCCTTTCCCCCCCATTTATGCTTTTCTTTCTCCTTTTTCCTTTCTCCCCTTCACTAGTGTTTTGCTTTTGACCAGGAAATCCAATTTTTTAATGATTTCATTTGCTAACATTATTGTTGGTTATCAAGAAAGCTTTTGATTCAGCAAAATAAAGCACTTGTAAGCTTAAAGTCTCTCTTCCAACAAAATCTCTCATGCATGCAAGATCATGCAAGATTCCCAGCTTCCAGTGAGGCATAAACAGGAAGCTATATGCTAATCAAAGGTGTTTACCATGATCATAGAAGATGTCTTATGCAAGATCCAAAAGGAAGAAACATTTCCTACAGGTGGTGGGGTCCTTCGGATATACCTCTTCACAGATGATATTGTACTGATAGCACCAAGCTGCAGAAGACTACCAAGATTTTCTCTTCCTTTTCTGACTCCTTCCCTTATCATCTCCTTTCTTTTCTCTTTTCTCTTCTTTTCCCATCCAAGTTCACAGACTCCCTCAGGCTGAGAACACTTGCAGTAGATAGAGGCTGGTAACAGAAGTGTGCCAGTGGAGGAAGCTGGTAGTAGGCCATTTATTTGAAGTGTGGAGTGGGACAGGAAGGACAGGAGAAGTCCATAAATACTGCCAGTAGTTGGGCAGGCAGGGGAAGAAGCAATGGTAAATGTTTAACAATCCGCTCTCTGGGAGAAAAAAAAATTATTATACCACATTTAAGTTTAATCTGCATTTTAGTATTTACTACATCTTTCTTAAATTAAACAATAAATCAAGCCCTGATTTGTAGTGTTTGATGATTTCAGAGGTGTAAAAGTCCATACTGAAATTTTAACAGCCAGCTCTCCTGGGCTTCTTCAACTTGGGTCCAGCACAACCTAAGGAAGAAGCACCCCCAGGAAAGTGCTGTCAATGCTCTCTAAACCTATCACTGTAGAGCAAAGCCCTAGTTACAGTTCTGACCACACTGCAGCTATCTTTCAATAAATATTTGTTTAATGGAATTGAGGCTTTGCCTATTAAGAAAAATAAGTCAATTGAAAAATCCAAAGAAAAATTTCAGTACGACAAGAACATGAATAAAACCATTCCTCAAAGTTAGAGCAAGGGAGGGGTTCATTTAGTTTAGCTCATTGACGTATTGGTCTTGCAAGCAAATACAGCATCTAAGCATCCATTGTGCAATACTTAAAACTATGGCTTCTGGCAGCAAATTATTCTGACATGACTAACACTAGTAGTGATGCGATATTCTTTAATAATAAAGTTTGCAAAGTGCTTTATAAACATTTTTTATTTGATCCTCACAAGTGAGGTAAGGTACAATTCTATCCCTATTTTGCAGATGAGAAAACATGCTAAGAAAAGTTAAGAGACTTGCCCAAGGTCACTTCTAAGTCAGAATTTAAATATAGGTCTTCCTGATCTCAAGTCCAGTGCTTTATTAATTTACCAGGCCACATCAGACTTCTGTTTTATAAAAAATGAAAGTTAGGTATGCCTTCAAAGAAAGGTTTGCTTGAGAAAAGCCATCTTAATCCAGATATGTTCAATGTCAATTAATGCAAGAGTTTTTGAGCAGGAGTATGAAAGTCATGAAGCCACTTCAAGAGCTTTGGAAATTGGATGGTTAATTGAGCTGGTTGGGGGGTTGTTGTCCTTTACTGTTGAAGAGGACCAAAGTGACATCACTATATTAGAGTGAAGTTACAGTGTGTCTCATCGTAGCCGATCAGACCACTAAGCTCTCAGAAGGCTGTCACAGGTCTGGCACAAACAGTGCCTTGCACAGTTGGGTTCAATCTCTAAATGTGTGCATCTTGCATTTCTTTTGAGCTGCTTCAATTTTGTTTTCTCCAAGGGCACACCATTGTGGGTGGTCCCGTGCCAGTGTTTCCCATGTCATGCAATTAATTCCAGTGGAGCTGACAGAACCATGTAGGCTTTACTAGATGGTCACAGAATTTTCCAAAGCCCCTGGATATTAGAAAAATGTCCATTAACATTCCAACAAGGATCAGAGCGTTCACAGATGGTATTATTTAGAAAATATAATATGGTAGAGGTAAGAGACACCATTGGGCTAAGCAAGGCTGACAACTCCCAGAAAAAGTCATCAGGAACCATGGTTATAGGCAGCTTGGTGGCACAGTGGATGGAGTGCTGGGCCTAGAGTCATGAAGGCTTGGGATTAAATATGACCTCAGACACTGGCTGTGTAACCCTGGGCAAGTCACCTAACCTCAATCTGCCTCAGAATGAGGATAATAATAGCACCTACCAGGGTTGTTGTGAGGATGAAATGAGATAATATTTATAAAGCATTTAACACAGTACCTGGCACAGAGAAAGCACTATATAAATGTTTATTATTATTATTGTTGTTGCTGCTGCTGTTGTTATTATAACCACCAAATGAACATATGCTTAGCTATATAAATTTTAATTTTTTTGACTGCCACTTTATTTTTTTAAATTAATTAATTAATTTTTTAAACATGTGTTTTTAAAACTTTGGGTTACAAATTTTCTCCCTTCCTCCCTCCCCACCCACCCTCATTGAAAAGGCAAGCAACTCGATACAGGTTATAAGATGTGTAGTCATGCAAAACACTTCCATAGTAGTCCTGTTGTGAAAAACTAAATATATTTCCCTTCATCCTATCCTACTCCCCATTTATTCTATTCTCTCTTTTGACCTTGTCCCTCCTCAGAAGTGTTTGCTTCTGATTACTCCCTCTCCTCTGTCATCCCCCTGCTCTCTTGTTCCCTTCCCCCCTTATTTTCCTGTAGGGTAAAATAGATTTCCATACCCAGTTGTGTATGTTATTCCCTCCTTAAGCCAAATCCTATGAGAATAAGATGCACTCATTCCCTCTCACCTTTAACTTTTAATTTTTAAATATCATTAAAGCTAACAGCTAACTGCTAAACTCAGCCACATGGAGTAGACCAGGAAAAATGTAGGACTTCAAGTTCAGGTACAGGCAGATGTGACAATAAAAGCAGGGATTTATCCAGGATATAATGGGAAAGAGTGATAAATAATATAATCGTATTCCCATCTTTAAGTAAACTAGTGCTTAAAGGTTTCAAGCAGGGGAATTTCTTTTCTCAGAGGTCTGATAGCAAAAACCATGGGTAAGGGTACCAGACCCGGAGTCAGGAAGACCCGAGTTAGAATTTTGCCTCAAACATTTGCCGGGTATGTGAACCTAGACAACTTACTAAATTTCTCTGATCTGGTTTCCTGTTGGGAGTAATAACAGCACTTAACCACACACATGGTTGTGAGGATGAAATAGTGTGTATGTAAACTTCATGGAAAACCTTAGAAGTTCAGATAGCTATCAGCTGTCATCATTGTATTCACAGGAGGGAAAGGCAAATATGGATTCCTACTCATAAGATGGCAAGGTCATATCCTATTAACTAATAATCAGGTCTCTAGCAATCTTAGTTATTGAGAGCATGGTCCTATACTTTCTTTCAACTCTGGATTCAGCGAGATTTCAATGTGGAATATTTTGGAAGCTGTATGTTGTATTTGGCTTTGGCCCTTATTGCACATCAATTGGGAGATTCTAAGTCATCTTTTTGTTTTAACTAGGTAATGCAGTTTAGAAAAAAATTATCTAAATGGTTAAAAGTTTCCCTGTTTCATGGTTAAAAGAGATTGTTTCCTGATTCAAGACAGAAAGCTTTGGTTATCTGAAAAAAAAAATCCACTGATGTGGAATTCCTCATTTCCTGAGGCATTACTATATTACATATAAGTAGACTATTCCTATAATTTGAGACTTCTAGTCCATCAAGTCCATTCTGCCTCTGTACCCTTGAATTATCCAGGTGTTAAAAAATACGTTCATCTCTAGTAGTTAAAAATTTTGTCAGGTTTTTCAAGACAGGATTTAAGAAAAAAGATGTTTCAGATCTTCAAGTTCAATGGTTACTAAGCCTTGACATTATTCTGCATTGAAGAAAATGTATCTCACCCTATAAGGGTTAGTTCTAAAGCAGTAAAGGTCCACAGAGGAAAATGTGTCTTCATTTTTTACTGATTTACATTTGAGTGCCCATTAAAATACCAAGCACTCTAGTTAAACTAGATGAATGGTTATGGCATTTTCCTCCTAAAGTCAGGGGCATAAGGATTCTCTGAAGATGAATGGGGAAAACAGAATAAAAGACTAAAAGGGTAATACTAGACCATGACTTGGCTGACTGCATAGATGGTACATTTATCAAAATTTTGTTGACACAAAGCTGTGTGGGATAACCCATAGTTAACATCCTAGATAACAGAGTCAGGAATTGAAACAATGTCGACAGGGAAGAAGTTTGGGCCCATTCTAATAGGATGAAATTTAAGAGGGTTAAAGGAGAAGGCCTATATTTAGGTTCATAATTTCAATGGCACAAATACAGGGTGAGGAGGCATGGCTAGTTCATGTGAAAAATATCTGGGGGGTTTTCATGCATTACAAGCATTGTATGAGTCAACATAATGATGTGGCAGCTAAAAAAACTAACCCAATATTAGATCTCATTAAGAGAGAAACAAGAGATGGAGAACAAGGGAGGTGAAAGTCCTGCTGTATTGAACACTGATCAGATCACACCTGGAGCATGATGTTTGATTTTGGGCACTACATTTCAGGAAGGATGTAGACTATTTGGAACTTGTTCAGAGGAAGGGAGACCAAAATGGTTAGAGGACCAGCTACCATGTCATAAAAAAATCAGTTGAAGCAGCTGGAAATATTTAGGTTGAAGAAGAGAACTTTTATTACCCTTCAAATAATTGAAGATAATTTTCAGATTGAAAAAGGATGATTTTTTTTTGCTTGACTTGAGGAGGTAGAATTAGGAACAATAGTTGGAAATTGCAGTGGGTAGATTAAGATTCTCTTCTTCTGTAACCACTCCCACTTCCCTCATTCCTATCCAGGGGTGGGGAACTGCGGCCTCAAGGCCACATGTGGCCCTGTAGGTCCTCAAGTGTGGTAAGAGCTGCATTTGACTACCTAGAGGGCCACACGTGGCCTCGAGGCCGCAGGTTCCCTACCCCTGCTATACACCTTAGCCTTACTTCTCCTATATCCTTATTCAGCTCTGTCCTCTCTGTGCATTGTACCCTCCGGAACCTGATTCTTTTTTCTTTTTAAACAAATTCTCCTTCATATTAGATCTCTTCCTTTCACACTCTTTCCATCTCCTTAAATTCATGGAAACCTGGCTTCCCCAGAAGATGCTACAAATCTGGTGGGCAGCTTTGTGCTTCATCATGAATTCTCTGTAATCATAGCTGGTCACTGCATCGATCAGAGTTTCAAAATACTTCAAAGCTGTTTGTCTTTACAATACTGCTGTCATTGTACAAACTGAGGTGGCTGGTGGCTGAGTAGATAGAGCAATAGTACTGGAATCAGGAAGATGTGAGTTCAAACCCACCCTCAGACCCTTATTAGCTGTGTGACCCTAGGCAAATTACTTAACCTCTGCTTCAGTTTCCTCATTTGTAAAATAGCGGTAACAGCACCTACCTCCCAGGTTGTTATAGGGATCAAATGAAATAATATTTGTAAAAAAGCACAATGCCTGGCACATAATAGGTGCTATATAAATGCTAATTCCCTTTCCTTTCCCTTCCTCTGTTTTCTGTTTCTAGAGATTCCCTTTCTCACTGGGCCAGGAGAAGGAGATCTATTTGTTCCTTCTACTTTGACTGTCTCACTTTTGCCATCATTCAGCAACCTCAGTTTCCTTGTTTGTAAAGTGAGGGAATTAGATTCGCCCCTGAGATTCCTTCTGGCCCTAGCTGTGTGATCTGGGATGCCCCTTTGAGGCTCACTCCATCTAAGTTTTTCATTTTATGCAGATTTTGGTTATGTTTATCTACCCTCCCCCTAGCCCTGGAGGTCACTTTCACCTCTTTCAAAGAGTTCAGCACTGACTCATAGTGATTTAGGAACCAGCCTGAATTAACTCTCCAAAGATAATGGTTAAATTTTCAGTGTGAGGATTTTTGCCTCTGAAAGTCAGCAAACCCACAAATTGGGACTCAGTTTATTGTTTTCAGATTGTCTAAAAAGCGATGGAAAAATGTTAATACAGATTAAACTTAAAGGGATGTTATATTGTTTTGGGTTTTTTGAGAACTGGTTGTTAAAACATTTACCAGTACAGTCTCCTATTCCAGCCCAACCCTTGCCCTTATACTAAAGATTTCAGCAGATGTTTTCATTCCCTCAGGCACCCTTACTTCAGGTTCATACATTTCCTCAGTTCTCATGACTTGCACCTTCTTTCCACTCAGCACCACACAAGGATGTGTCATTATCATCCACAAATATTCTTCCTCCACAACCCAGAACTCAGACATTCCTCTCTTACCACAATCTCCTTCCAATTCTCCCTATCCCTCACTCTTTCTAATTGATTCTCTTTTTAGTTTTAAGCATTTTTTCAAGCTGAATTTTATTTTTTCAATCAATAACCATCACCTTCACCCCCTTCCCTCACATTCCCATTCTTAATGGGAAAGGTAGTAGAGCAAAATTCCTGTTATAAACATGTATAGTCAAACAAAACAAATTCCTGCATTGGCCATGTCCAAAAAACAAACAAACAAAACCCAACCTGTCTCAATCTGTACTCTAAGTCCATCACCTCTCTACCAGGAGGTGGGCAGCATGCTTTATCATGAATTTCCTAATAGTATTGCTGGTCACTGCATTGCTCAGAGTTTATAAATATTTCAAAGTTGTCTTTATAAAATTGTTGTTTCTATACAAACTGTTCTGGTTCTGCTTAGATCCCTTTGCATCAGTTCATTCAAGTCTTCCCAGGATTTTCTGAAACTGTTCCCTTCATTATTATTTACTGCACAATGATATTCCATCACATTTACAATCAATCCTCAACATTCATGCATTTACCTTTTACGACTTCAAGCATTCATATGATTTTAATTGTAACCTCATATTCCCTTTTGCATTGTCAAGTATGCACATTCATTTCTATGAGCAGTAGAGCAAAAATGAGAGGTGTGATGTTCACAAGTTTGTGGAGTGGCCGGGTTTCCTGGTCTTATTCTCTCTAGTGTTATAAAGGAAAGAGTGCCCCCATGCATTTGTTGAATAATTTCATTGTTTGCTTTAGAAACTGGAGTTTTGTGTTACAGTTATACCCCTATAGCATAGTACAAGTCCTTCAGGCTCCAAGTCCAAGCGTGCAAAGTCAGCGATGTGGCTTAGTGAGAAAATAAAGGTATTAGATAAACTTTGTGCTGGAATCTCTACAGCTGCTGTCAGCCACAAGTTTGGTGTTCGTGAATTTATGATTTATTAAATCCATAAAGAGGAGGCAAGTATTTATGGGATTGTAGATGTCATGTTTTATAAAAAGTGAATATTGTCTGAAATCAGTGGTGTTGTTTTTTTTAATTGAGATGTTAGCGCTAAAGGTCACAGAATACCAAAGAATTGCTAGAAAGAAAAATGTTTTGCATGTTACCAGTTTTATTTTGTGTACTGCATTTTATGGATTATTTCATTGTGTTAGGAAAAGTGTATATTATTAGAATTAATGTTTTATTATAAAGAATTGTGTGCAGGAAACTGCATTTTTAGCAATCTCTA
Source organism: Phascolarctos cinereus (assembly GCF_003287225.1). NCBI lineage: Eukaryota > Metazoa > Chordata > Mammalia > Diprotodontia > Phascolarctidae > Phascolarctos > Phascolarctos cinereus. Next base: position 107,975,191 of record NW_027555958.1, on the reverse strand, counting down.
GTGAAAAATTAAAGTTTTGGATGGTTGTGGGAACTTAACCTATTTCCCATAGATTCAATATATCAACCTTCATGTTTTTGACTCTCACACTGTTTTCTAGGGATGTTAGCCCCACAAAAAATTGAGGGTTGACTGTCTAAACCTTAACCTGTTCAGTCATTCCTCAATTGTTGAGTACTCCCTCAATTTCCAGTTTTTTACCACTAGAAAAAGAACTACTATGAATCTTTCTGTGCCTTCTTAGTTAGAGTTTCTTTTTCTTGGGATCAGTTCCTCATTTAAGTTCTCTCTCTCTTATTTCCCACCTTCCTTTCTTTGCCTCTTTTTCTCCTGTTTCTCTCTTGGATGAAATGTATTTCTGTATCCGTGTGTGTGTGTGTGTGTGTGTGTGTGTGTGCGCGCGCGCGCATCCAGAGACGTGTATTTTCGCCTCCTTTGACCAGTTTGGATGAGAGTGAAGTTCAAGTGTCACCAATTCCTTACCCCCTCCTCTTCCCTTCTCATTCTTCTTTTAAGATCATCAAAACACAACAGAATCAGTTCCAGGCCCTCTGTTTATAGAGTCCTGAGGGGAAACTTGGATCATCACCCATATTAGAATGTAAATAGTTTGTTCTTGGTCATTCATATTTGCCTTTTACATTTTTCTCTTAACTCCTGTGTTTGCACTTCAAAGTTTCTATGCTCTATTTTCATTATCCTATATTTCATTATTGCATTATTCTGTATTCTTTTTTCATTAGATAGGTTTAGAAGCCCTCTATTTCATTAAAGATTATTTTTCCCCCAGCAAAATTATATTCAGTTTTGCCAGGTAACTTATTCTTGGTTGTAAACATATGTCCTTTGCCTGTTGGAATATCATATTTCAAGACATTTGATTTTTCATAATGGTGGTTTCTAAATCTTGTGTGATCCTTTAATTCTTTCTTTCTGGCTACCTACAGTATTTTTTCTTTGACCTGGAACCTCTGGATTATGGCTATAATGTTCCTGGGATTTTTCATTTTAGGGGTTCCTTTCTTTCTTTCTTTCTTTCTTTCTTTCTTTCTTTCTTTCTTTCTTTCTTTCTTTCTTTCTTTCTTTCTTTCTTTCTTTCTTTCTTTCTTTCTTTTTAATTAGGCAATTGGGGTTAAGTGACTCGCCTAGAGTCACCCAGCTAGTAAGTGTGAAATGTTTGATCGAGGCCAGATTTGAACTCAGGTACTCCTGACTTCAGGCCCGGTACTCTATCCACTGCACCACCTAGCTGCCCCTAGGGGTTTCTTTCCATGAATTCTTTCTATTTCTACTCTACCCTCTGCTTATAAGAGATTTGTGCAATTTTCTTTTATGATTTCTTAAAATATGATGGAAAGGCCATTTTTTTCCTTCAATATGACTTTCAGGTTGTCCAATCATTTTGAAATTATCTCTCTTCAATTTGTTTTCCAGGTCAGTTGTCTTTGCAGTGAGATACCTTATAGTATCTTCTATCTTTTCAGTTTTTGACTTTGTTTTAATATTGATTATTGTGTCATAGAGCCATTATCTTCTGTTTCATTCATACGAATTTTTGGAGGATTTGTTGCTTTAGTAAGGTTTTGTAACTCTTGTGCCAAGCAGTTAATTTCCTTTCCAATTCTTTCTTCCACAGTTCTTATTTCCTTTCCATTTTTCCGTCTAGGGCTTTCATTTTATTTACAAAAAAAAAAAACATTTTAAAATCTTTTAAAAACTCTTGCTTCATCTCTTCCAGGAACTCTAATGGAATTTGTGCTGTATTTTTTCTTTAAGGCATTGAAGTCATTCTTTTCTTTGGGTTTGTGTCTTGAGCGTCCCCGTCGCCACAGTCACTTATGGTGGGATCCTTCTTTTGTTTGCTCATTCTTCTAGTTGACTTCTTGACTTTAGACTTTCTTTTAGACCAGGGCTCTGAGCAGTTTTAGAGGATATTCTGGCACAGTGCCTGGGTAGATGCCTAATAAATGTTTTTTGACTATTATTGACTCTGTTGTAGTAGATGCTTAATAAAAGTTTATTTTGTAAGCTATCAGTGCTCCCCAAATTGTCTGACCTGGGGCGAAAATTTATTTCTTCTCTCTTGGTCTGAGCTGTTCCATTTTCTGACCTGAGTTTCGGTTTGAGCAGCAGCAGATTGCTGCTGAACTCAGCCACTGTCAGCGAGCTGGAGAACTCTACTAGTTCAGAATGACAGAACTGTAAGCACCCTTTGGTCTGGGATTCCTACCCTGATTATTCCACTTTAGGCTTCAGCTTGGGCTGGAAGGAGCTAAAATCCCATTTTGCTGCTGGAATCAGGGTCTCGACGCTGCTGCTTGCTCCTGGCTCAGCGCACAGCTTAGGGCCCTTGCTGGCTCCTCGGCATGGGTACAGGTCCCCTCTTTAGTCTGCTCTGGATCAGTGACCCTGAACTGGGTAGTGAGCAACAGAGCTACCACTTGGTGGCTATTCCTGGTATTCCCCACACATATTTAGGACCTTCTGGGCTGGATTTGGTATCTCTTCTTTTGGGAGTGCACAGCTTCTCACTGTGCTGAAATTCTCTGCATTGCTTTTCATGGCTAGATCTCATTTCCAATGTCGGTAGCCCCCTTTTTGTCTCATGATGCCAACCTGGGCTTTAAAAAATGGCTCATGGAGATTTTTTTCTTGGATTTCCCAATAAAGACGTGGTCTGGTACCTTTTCTAGATCTCTTTGGAGGAGTTGTGGGGTGAAGCTCGGCTATACTTCTTCCTGCTATTTCACCATCTTAGCTCCACACTCTCCCTCCACCACCTATTCTGCATCATCACTGGAACCTCCAGTCACTCCACCCCTCCCTGCTTTCCAAAGCCATGCACCCCTGTTTTGTCACTTTCTTTCCATTGCAGTCTTTACCTTAGAATTAGCCAGTCAACTGTTTTTAACTTCTTTGTGTGTGTCATGGACCCCCTTGGCAATCTGGTGAACCCTATTGATATCTTCCAACAATGTTTTTGAATACGTAAAATAAAATATATAGGATTCCAAAGGAAAGCAATTATATTGAAATAGTTATATTAAAAAGAATAACCTCAAGTTCATTAGACCCTAAAGCACTCCTTATAAAGTGTCAGGCCTGCGATCAGGAACACATCTTCCTGAGTTCAAATCTGGCCTCAGACACTTACTAGTTGTATGACCTGGGCAAGTTACTCAACCCTGTTTGCCTCAGTTTCCTTATCGGTAAAATGAACTGGAGAAGGAAATGGCAAACGACTCCTGTATCGCTACCAAGAAAATGCCAAATGGGGTCATGATGAGTCAGACCCGACTGAAAAAATGACTGAACAACAACACAAGTTTACACTGTCCTCCGTGCTTGATTCACTTGCCCCATTGCCCTGTCTCTGTTAATCTCTTTCTAAGATTATTCCCACCATCACTCTGCTCTGTTCCTCTTTGTTAGCTGCTAAACATTTCTGGGAGAAATCACACAATGGTGCTTACTGGATCCATTACAAATTTATACTGTTAAGATTTAGCTGGGTCCTCCCTGTTCCACAGCAATTCTTTTATTCTTCTGTGATCACACTATCACCCTAATACACTCCCAACCTTATCTATTCCAAACCTCTTCTGTCAGATCATCCCCTCCCTATTTCCTCTCAACAAAGGACCTTGCTTCTTCCTAGATGGAGAAATTTGAGACCAAAGGAAATTCTTCTTCTTCCAAACTATGCCCCTCAAATCATATTTATATGATCCTCTACTATCTCTCCTTTGTTCCAATCTTAGGAGAAAATATGATCCTTTTCCTTTTGAAAGCCAACCCTTCTACCTGTGCCCTTGATCCCATCCTCTCCCATCTCTTCCCTCCTTAAACAAAACAAAACAAACAAACAAAAAAACCCTTTACTTGTCTCTATGGTCCAGGAAAATTGGGTTTCTTTATGTCTTCTGAAAATTCCATTCATTTCCCTGCCTTTGTGACTTTGCTGATACTATTCCCTGTGCCTGTAATGTCCCCTCTACCCTTTTTTGTTTATGGAATTATTTCACAGTCTTTGAAGATCAACTCAAGTTACCTCCTTCCCTACTCCTCCCACACATCACTCCATGTCAAGATAAGGACTTCTTTTCTACCCCATATCTCACAAAACCTTTTGTTTTATACATTTCTAATGCCCTTATCATAAATTTTATTTATTGTATTGGGGCCATATCTTTACACTAGATTGTAAGTTCCATCAACACAGGCTCAATTGTCTTATCAAAACTTTGTTTATCCCCCAGCTCCTAGTACAGTGGTTTGTACACTTTACACATTTAATAAAGGTTTGTTTCATTGAATCAAATTAAAGAGAGATATATGTTGATGAATTTTTTATTTATGCATGGAGTACTAGTTCTCATAAATGTTTGCTTTTGATGCTAACTTAAGGTGTGACTAGTTTTGAAAATCCTACTAATTTCATCCTAAAGGTGACATTTTAGACACTTGGGTAGAACTACGTAGGGGATATCTTGAGGGAAGTTTACTTTTTGGCCTTCATATTAATAATAGCTAGCATTTATATAGCACTTTAAGATTTGCAAAGCACTTCACAAATATTAACTCATTTTATTCTCACAGCAATCCTGAGAGGTAGGTTCTATTATTTTCCCCATTTTACAGATGAGGAAATTGAGATTAAATGACTTGCCCAGGGTCACACAGCTAGTAAGTGTCTGAGGCTGATTTTGAACTCAATGAGGATGAGTCTTCCTTACTCCAAGCCCAACACTCTATCCACTATGTCTGAGGCTAGATTTGAACTCAGATCTTACTGATTCTAGGCTCAGTGTTCTATCCACTGTGCCACCTAGGAACCTATAATGCCTCCTACTTAGCCCATGGATAAAAGTGACCTTGGGCATCAGAGTCCTAGATTCCTCCTCCTTAGTGAACCTAAAACAACAATAATAACTCATACTTATATAGCCTTTCATCCAGTATGGGTGACCTAAATGAATGGTCAAGTGGGTTTATGCAAAGCTAATACCTACAGTAGGAAATGTTATAACTTAATAGTTATTTCAAATTCAGGCTTCCAGAATTTATTTTAATTAAAATTTCTGTCTTGCCACTAATCTTACACTATCATATGGCTTTTGTGTATCTAAGAATACAGAACCATGTCCAAATGCTGTAACATTATCAGTAGAAATATAACTTATTAGCCACTTACATAGCTGACTGCCTCCATTGTCTGCCAATTTGTGTTTAATAGGGCCTCAAGAAACCTTAAGAGAGTGGGGTGGTGTTGTGATCCTTTATGTCTAGTGGTTCTGTTAGAATTGGTAGATTTCTGTTCAAATCAATGTCAGAAGGTAATTAGCCAAGCCAACATATGCATAACATTCTCCAGTGGAGACTGAAGAATTCATACTCCACATTTTTTGACCCAGAAACCAATCTAATTAGAGATGCTCAGACAGAAGAAAACAACAATTAAATATAATTAGGACCATCTTACTCTAGGAGGTAGGAGGTAAATGGGGAAGATCTCTGTCTTAAGTTGTCCTTCAGGCAACCAGCTCTCTGAGTGATTTTCATTCCTCCTTTCATGACAGCCCAGGGTGTCACCAATTATCTCAAGGAATATCATGAAATTCTCAATGTATATGAAGATCTTCATTTTAACTTTAAAATATGCCAGATTGCAGTGCTTGAAGGAGGAGTAGAGTACATCCCATAAAATCAAATAAAAGTTGATAGAATGACACTGTTTCAAAAAGTGTGGGAATCATCCCTTTTGTTCACAGTGAATGAAATGACACCATTTTTTCTTTTTCAGACATGCTTAACTTGGTAAGTACCTCTTGGGAAATCTGTCCCTAGATGGCTCTTCCTATCTCATTATTCCTTTTTCCCCACCTCCTATTTCTCCACCCTCTCCCCCTCCAAGCCCATTGTCCCTACTCAAGTAGATGCCAGCTTGGTTCAGACCTTTATAACCACTCACCTAGATTACTGCATTGGCCTTCTCACTGGTTTTTCCTGACTCCGGTCCATCTTCCACCTTGCTGCCCAAGTGATTTTCCTGAAGGGCTGATCTGACCATGTCACTCCTCTACTCAATAAACTACAGTGGCTTCTTATTACCTCCAGAAAATATAAACCTAGTTTAGTTTTTAAAGACAGATTAAGTATTTATTAAACATTTAACTGCGTGTCAAGCACTGTGCTAAGTGCTGGATGTACAAATATAGTAAAACAAGATAGTCCTAACTATCGAGGAGTTTACATCCTTTGTTGTTCAATTGTTTCAATTGCATCTGACTCTTCATGACCATCAATTGAGGTTTTCTTGGCCAAGATACTAGAGTGGCTTGCCACTTCCTTTTCCAGGTCATTTTGTAGATGAGGAAACTCAGGCAGACAGGGTTAAGTGACTTGCCCAGGGTCACACAGCTAGTAAGCGTCTGAGTCCAGATTTGAACTCAGGAAGATGAGTCTTTTGGACTCATATAATTAGGGCCATCTTACACCAGGAGGTAGGAGGTAAATAGGAAAGATCTCTGTCTAAGCTGTCTCAGCACTCTATCTACTGTATCACCTGGCTGATGATGATAGTTAATATTTATATAGCGCTTACTATGTGCCAGGGACTTTGCTAGATGTTTTACAAATATCATCTCGCTTGATCCTTACAACACTAGATAAGTGCTATTATTATCTACATTTTACAGATGAGGAAACTAAGGCAACAGAGGTCAAGTGACTTGCACAGAGTCACACAGCTATTAAGTGTCTGAGGCTGGATTTGAACTCAGGTCTTCCTGACTTTGGACCCAGAGCTCTATCTACTGAGAACAATGAATTACATATTTGGAGGAAAGATCTATTTATTTAACGATAATGTTTTCTTCTGACCTTGAGGATGAGGATAAATTTTGCCAGAATTTTATCAAAGTTATCTGATATAACATAGTTCAGAACAATATAGTCTGTTTAAAAAAACAGTAATACGCTAGCATTTATGTCCAAGTATCATATTGTCTACTTTTCAGAGACGTTGTCTTTAATACAGTCCATTTCTAAAATGTCATCCTATCTCTTGATTTTGTTGTTCTCCTTGCCCGATACTTCTGTCTAGTTAATTTCATACAGAAAAATGCAAAGGCCTTTTGTAATACAGATAAGATGTTAATTCATAGTTATCTGAATTTAAAAATCACTAAAACCAAGCATGAAACACTGTTCTAATATCTCTACTGTGTTAGGAATGGATAATAGTTTTATTATTTGAAAATGTTCTTTTTTTCAGTATGAGAAGAGAAATTCTTTCCTTGCTAACAGCATAATAATGTAAGTTTGAAATGCATGAATAGTAGTGAGGAAAATAATTTCAGGAAGAAGGCCTATATTTCTGCCATTAAAACAATTTCCTCTATTTCATTTACCCATCACTCTTTAGCCAGAATGTGCTGTCACAAATATGCATAGTTTCTTGACATCGAATATTATTTCTTTTTCCTCTTACCATTAAATCATCAAATGAACACACTCTGAAAACATTATTAAAACCAATTCTTCCACACTAAGCCCTCACTAAAAGAGCTAGTAGTTTTATTGTTGTTCAGTTGTTTCATCTGTGTCTGACACTTTATGACCCTATTGGGGGTTTTCTTGGCAAAGACACTGGAGTGGTTTGGCATTTCCTTCTCCAGCCCATTTGACAGATGAGAAAATTGAAGCAAATATGGTTGAGTGACTTGCCCAGGGTCACACAACCAGTAAGTATCTGAGACTGGATCTGAATTCAGGAAGATGAGTCTTCTTGACTACAGGCCCAGCACTCTATTCATTGCTCCACCTAGTTGCTAATAGTTTACCAGCTTGTAAATAGCTACTGTGATCCAACATATATTTGAATATTACAGTGGAGAAATAAATAATTATAAGAAATACTAATAAATTTGAACATCTGGATACAAATATTGCTCCATTGGTGATTTCCATTCATTATTATTGCTAATGTTTCATCTTTCCCAACTTGGGGTCAACTATGACCAATATGAAAGATATGAAATAACTGAGGTATCTACCAAGTCTTCTGTCTCTTCTTACATCGCCCACATACTGACTCACCATGTCTTCAGCTAAGTATGAAGCAAGGACTAATATAGGCAGATGGGCAAAGCCAAACAAAAAGCTAAGAGGATTCTTCTCTCAGTTCTCAAGAACAACTGGTTGAAGTTTAGTTTTGCAAAAATTCTTTGATCCCTCATCACCTCAGGGCATAACTCAACCCTTATTAGCTATTTAAATGTATGGGGTAGGCACATACAGTCACTTGGGCCACTGGACTAGACTGTCATTTAGTATATTTAGTCTCTGACTGAATAGTGGTTGATGACCATGTAACTTACACCCTGGGTAGAATTTGGTTTGTTTTATTCATCCGTTTGTATGGCCATTAAGAATTTGAATTATCTAACTCTAGTACTCCAATAATTCTCTAAAATAGAAACCAGAATTCCAAGATCTTAATTTGGTAGAATGAGTCACACCTTTTTTTTCCTTTCAACCAAGGGTGGTTTAGGAATCTATCCACAGCTTAAATTCTCCATGAAATCCTGTGGGATTTTTTTTAAAAATGAGAATGATGCAAAAGGGTGTGGAAATTTGTGGCTTAGGAAAGAATACCATAGGAGAATGAAAGACAAAAGAGTGTATGCTGTACACATGTCTTTCTGAAACATATAAAGTCATTGGATCTAAAGGACCTTCCCATAAACAACAACAACATCAACAACGAAAAGATTCATCCATTACAAAACTGTTAGAACTTCAGACATTGTTTGCAAAATTTCAAATTGGCCATTTTTAGGAATGTTTAACTTTACCCTTGTTTTCCACATTTGTAAGATAGGAATTTCTCATGGATTTTCTACTAGGAGATGGGAAACAGTTGCCTTTGAGGAAAGTTGGGGCATTTGCCCAGTGCCCTGTGGGAGATAATTTGTACCTTTTAAACTTCTAGAGTATATATAGGGAACACCATTGGCCTACAACTTCAGGAAACTTCTAGTGGTCTGGAATCATGGGAATTTGCTTGACTTGCTTAATGGAGATAATTCAACCTTGTCTTCTCAAAGCTGTGGCAGACAGGAGATTAAGTAGAGGAAACCTCCAGTCTTTGGGGCTCATAAAAGGGCTAAAGAGTTTCCACATAGACCACAACCATTCACCAGGGTCTAGTCCATTTCCTACAAAAGCTGATATCTTCAAATATTTACATACTATTCGTGAAGTTGTCAACATTAAATCACAAGCTCCCGACAAAAGGAATGGGATATCCTTTGGAAAAATAAAATGGGGGTCAATAAGTAACTTCTCACTGTGCTTTGGATTGACATGAAGCAAGCCACCTATCATCTGATTGAGATAGTTCTTGTTTAGGGAGATCTGAAGGCTTACAAATTTAATTATGCATCATCTCATTTGTTTCCCCTCAATAACCCTATGAGGTACTCTATTTTATGTCAGAGGAAACAGATTCAGAGAGAAAATGATTTGTTCAGGGCCTCACAGCTAATGTTGGAGGGAGGATTTGAACTGAGTCCTTCTCGCTCCAAGTACAGTACTTTATTCATTTGGGACATTCCCTCTTAGAGTAAACTTCAAATATACAAGTACTACAGAGACAGGGATGCAAGGACAGTAGTTTAAAATATAATGTACATATTTCTCATTAAGCCAGTGAACCCAATCTATGAAAACAAAAGGACAGGAACAGACTCTTCAACAAGAAGGATTTCCAGAATGAGAGGACAGTAGCATTTACTTCTTATCAGAGACGGTGGCATGGTGTTTGGATCTCATGCAGAATAAATAATGTATATTACTGTGCTGGCAATTGCCTATAAACCCAGCTTGGTCTTTCTTCAGCGTCTCCTCTTTGAGTTGTGACTGATCTTATCACCAGTTCTTTATGCAAATCTGTTGACAAATGGAATGGTTTTTTGTTCTTTTTGTTTACAAGAAACATTTTGATTCCGAAAAGCTTATGGGAAGTCTGGGTGAGGAGGTCATGGTTGTGCTGCACCTCCAGGGCAAAACAAGTAAAAACAAATCTGGTGACATAATTTGATATTTGAACTTTAAAGATAATAATTAAAATAAGCATGGCAGAGACAGAGTGGTTTAATGGATAGAGAGCCGGCCACAGTCTGGAAGATCTGAGTTCAAGTGCCATCTTTGGCACGATACTGTCTGTGTGTCCCTCAGCCAGGTTCCAAGTGACACATAGAAGTCCTATATTAAGTTGCAGTGCACCTGCTTTGTTGGGGGCAAGCTTCCTCACTGAGATTTCTTTACACCAGTGAAATCTCACCTCCAGTAAAAAAAATAATAATAATAAAACCTGACCTTTTTTTTTTTTATAAGGCTGTAGCAGGTGGGGAACCAGCGGCCTCAAGGCCTCATTTGGCCTTTTAGGTCCTTGGGTGTGGCCTTTTAACTGAGTCCAAATTTTACAAAACAAGGCCTTTTATTAAGGGGATTTGTTCTGTGAAGTTTGGATTCAGTCAAAAGGCCGCACTTGAGGAGATAGAAGGCCACACATGCCCTCAAGGCCGCAGGTCCCCCACCCCACTTAAGGTTTGCTTTACATACATTGCTTCATTTGAACCTCAGAATAGTCCAGTGAGATAAGTTCTACAGGTATTATTGCCACCATTTAAAATTTCTTTCTCTTCATTTATTTTTAAATTTTCATTTATTTTTTCCATTTAATACTTTCTTTTTCCTCCCTACTATTCCCCCTCCCAACCAATTGAACGATTCAATATAATTAACAAACCTACCTTTCATAGACTGAATAACATCTAACCCATACACACGCACATTACTATTTTTCAAACGTATATCACTGCTAAAAGAGGCAGAGTCAGGTTCAAAACCTGTTTCTGACATTTATTAGCTATATGACCCAGGGCAAGTTATGACCAATATATGCCCCAGGGAACTCCCTCAGACTCATTTACTAAGTCATAGATGAGGCACAATCTACATTAGTGGTCCTTTTAAATTCTCAAATACTGAAATGAATCTGTGATCTAAGTGATGTGAGTATTCCTTTCAGAGATAAAGATTGTAGCCCATCGATGCCTGCCCATCCTGACTGTGATTCTTGTCCACGTCCTCTCATAACTTCGGCACAGGAGACTGGTCTGCCTAACACCCTTGGGATCTTCTTTGGGTTCTCTAGAGAGCTTGAAGATATCGATAGATCACATGGGCTATCAGTTGGTTGTGTCTTGCCTCTGTCACATGATCAGTTCATCTTTTTTTCACTAATATGTCCTTTATACTACTTTCCATTTTTAATTCCTTGCTTGTTGTGTGTTGTTTCCTTTTTATACCCACCATTTATTATGCTATGATTTCATGTGATGTGATGTTGTTAAGTCCTCATTGCACTTTGGATAATACTCAGTTTCACTTCTTCAGAGATTGCAGTGTCTGTCCTCTGACTCAAAGCCATGCAACAACCATAGCAGAATATTGATGGGCCTTATTTTCAGGATGAAATTTGGGACAATTAAAGAACTTTACAATTTTCTAGAGACAATCCCATCTGTTTTCTTCCTTTTGTTCAGCCCCAGATTCAATTCATTGTCCATTTGTTGGACCAGTTCAAGGAAAAGCTCTATAGGTTGTCTATTCAACTGCATGTCAGTTTGAGCAAAAGGCATTCTTTATCCACTTGGTTTTTCCTGTCTAGATAGTTAGAATAAACTCTTTAGAGCAAATATGGATCTCATTTAGGAGGCTCTGACATGTTCTTAAGTTTAATACAATCTACACAATCTCATATACAAACAGAAGCATCTGAAGGATGTTATCCTTTATGGGGAATCACTTTGTATCTTCGACACTGTTAGCTCTCCTTGAGAGTGGTGAATACCTTTTGTAAGCTTAAAAGTCTCCCTTTGTGCCTTGCTTGAAGGTTGTTATGTCTTTCGAAGAATTTTGTATAATATTTACATATCCACGAGGTACCCTTTGTTTGAAGAAATCCTTTGAGTCAGTGTTTTGCTCTACTGATTCAAATTCTTTTTAAAAGAAATAGCAAAACAAAACAAAACAAAAAAACAATGAGCATAGTGGGACCTTATATTGTATATATCTTTCAATCAATTGTGTTATGGTAAAAATGTCCACTGTGATATTTCAATTGCAAAATCTTTTCTGTGTCCTTCTAATGTTATAAAAAATGCCTTGAATACACATGTAGATAATTCTCATATAAGTTTTATATAGATGGGTAAGTAGGCATATAGGTTCATAGTTAGGAGGCAGTGTAGAGAGGTAGATAGAGCCTGGACTTGGAGTAAAGAAGACACAGGTTTAAATCCTACCTCAAACACTTGTTGGTGTAACCCTAGTCAAGTCACTTAAGTGCTGGATGACTTAGTTTCCTCATCTTTGAGATGAAGAAGCTGGACTTGATGGATTTTAAGGTCCCCTAAAGCTCTACATGGATGATCCTATGAGTTAAGTTGGTATTATCTAGGTCATCCTTTAAAATAAATGTTTTCACCTGTCATTTTTTACATTTTAAATTTTTACCTATATCCATGATACCTTTCAGAAATGAAGAAATGCTTGATAGGAAATAGAATGCAGAGAAAGGTGACCTGGATGGTAAGGTGGCCAGAAACATGCCACCTGAGGGCTGGTTGAAAGAACTGAGGATATTTTGTTAGAAGCATCAAGGCAGAACAGTCTCAAGAAGACCTGAGTTCAAATCCTTGCGTGCTTCCTAGGTGTGTGACCTGGGAAAATCACCTAACTTCTTTCTACTTCAGTTTCCTCATCTGAAAAATGGGGATAATAGCACTTACTTCCTAGGGTTGCTGTGAGGAAAAAATAAGATATATTTGTAAAGTGCTTAGCACATGCCTAGCACATAGTAGGTGCTATTATTATAGATTATTATTATGATTATTACTTAGAGCAGAGTTGACCGATAAAAGCCAGCGTGAGGAGTGCAGCCCCAGGACAGATCCATCTGGAGGGACATCACTTCCTGCATCAAGGGAGCAACTCGCTTACTGGCTAGGCTACCCTTGGAAATTAACTCTGTGTGGGGAAGAATGTAGCTACCACTTTAAGTATGAGCCTACTCCTCCTAGGGACCAAGGTATAGAGGGGCGTATGTTCCAGTTTGAGGAATTTCTTGTACTTTGGGTCTCACGCAATATCTTTTTAGTTGATAACTCCCTTTTTTTTTTGGTGAGGCATTCGGGGTTAAGTGACTTGCCTACAGTCACACAGCTAGTAAGTGTCAAGTGTCTGAGGTCACATTTGAACTCAGGTCCTCCTACTCCAGAGCCAGTGCTCTATCCACTGTGCCACCTAGCTACCCCATACTCCCCTTTTTAAATTGGTATGAATGATTTAGTTCATATTGAGGACAAAGTCAGTAATCAAATTGATTTGGGGGACAACACACTGAAATGGTTGTTCAAGACAAAATTATTAGAAAGACACCCTCCCCTCCTTATTCCCTTTGAATACCTCTAGATCTGAGAGGGAGATATACCAGCTGAGCTTTGGGGACCCGCTCTGATAGTGAGCATATGGGTTGGAAGAATAAGTTAAGAGTCTATATGCACATGTATGGATCTGTGATTTCAGGGGCGGGCAAACTCTTTCCACAATACATATAGGCAATTTGTCTATAATTTATAATTTTACAATGTTACCTGAGGAAACTGGGAAGCTAAGTAACTTGCCCATAATCAAATAGCTAATTTGTTTCAAAAGTAGAACCTGACACTCATTACTCCGAGGCTAGTACTCTATGCACAATGTCATATTATATTGTATTATTATATCATATAATATCATATTATGTTATATTGTCACGTCATGTCATGGCACCTCATACCATGTTATGCTGTATTAAACCATGCAGTGCAACATTATATTATAGAATGTTATTCTATGTTGTATTACCATGTAATGCTATGTAATGTCACATTACATCATGTTATACCATGTTATCTATCATATCATACTATATTATACTATGTTCTAGTATACGATATTTTAATTATACCTTATAATTTTTCATTCATTTCATTATATCATACTATGCATCAATTCCATAGGAACCAATGCTAATAATGAATTATAACATAATATGACACATAGCAGAACACAATGTAATATGATTTGATATAGTATAGTATGACATGATAGAATATGATACAAGCATGACAAGTGACCACATTTACCAAAGATTATAAGTCATTGGTAAGTCAGTGTGATACAAGATGAATCTTACTTTTCCTTAGATAAATGCTATACTAGAACTCCTATGCAGTATAATAATTGGAACACAGAAACTAAAGGCAATGTCTACGATCTAAAAGCAAATGCATTGCTTCTCTTGCTTTAGTGCTAAAAGATTTATAACTTAAACAAACACAAATCACACAATTATGGCCATAGTAAGATAGAAGCAGGATTCAAGATGAGACGAAGCACATGGCAATACCCAGAAACGGGATACTTATCAGTCTTTATGGTTTGTTCTATGGCCATGGGTGGAGGCAGTGCAATTTCGCTGACTCAGATGTCCCCATGATATTAATTACTTCAACAAATATTTATTTGTTAAGCATCTGCTACATGCAAGACTCTGTGCCAGGTGCTGGATGGTTACAAAGGTAGATATGATTCACACTTAGTTCTCAAGGCGCTATTTATTTATTTATGGTTGTTTTTGCTTTTTGGTGTGGCAGTTGGGGTTAAGTGACTTGCCCGGTGTCACACAGCTAGGAAGTATTATGTGTCTGAGGTCGGATTTGAACTCATGTCCTTCTGGCTCCAAGGCTGGAGCTCTATCCACTGCACCACCTAGCTGCCCCAAGGAGCTAATAATTTAACATAGGGTAATGCCATGTAGACAAACAGCTATGATAATGAAAGTGTGAAAAGTACAGTCTAGACAAAGTTGTTGTGAAAATTTTAATAATTACTTACAAGTGTTTAGGTTTAAGGACATTTCTTCATGCAGGATGTGATGTCTGGACAGGGCTTTGAAAGGAAGGAGGGGAGAAACCTTCAACATTTGGAGAAGGGTTGAAGGAGTCCGTTACAGGCATGGAAGAATATATGAACAAAGGCAGCAAGAAAAGAACAGAACAAAACTCAGGGATGGAGAGTAGTGCTGTTTGGCTCAAATATGTACTAGGTGGATACTCCATGGCCCAGAATCCCAAGCTATGGATTTCCACGGACTGGATTCAGTCTGTTGGAACTTCATCCCCAAATTCTGTCTCACTGACTTATATTGCTTCCACACAGATTCTCTCCTTTAAATCATAAAAAGCAATTCATGAGTGTAAGTCTTAAAAAGAGTTTGGCAAAAGGACTTTAGGTCCCATGAAAGTAACCAGTTCACAGCACTGGATGCAGGAGAGCCTTTATTTCACCCCCACAGAACATGGAAAACTCAAAAAACACTCAGGACATACTGGTGACCCCAACTTTCTACTTCAGGGACCTCTTGCGCTCTAGACTGGGCTTCTAGTCGTATAGTACTAATCCTACGGCTTTGGAGTTCTACAAGGTAAACAAATTTGGGCCCACCAGAGAGTCAGCCTCTCATATTCCATTCGATCTTCTACACTGTACCTCAGAGACCTGCCTCAGAGACCAGCCTTAGAGGAAGACCTTAAGATTTTGAACTGCCACTGGAAAAGAATTCAACTTGTGATTGATAGAGAGGTGATATCCTTCTCATTGGACCTGCTTCTTGGGATTAGAAAAGGACAAATGCCTCTATTTTTTTCTTTATAAATTTTCCTTATTTATTTTTAACATTTTTTAAAAAAAAATTTGAGTTCCAAATTCTCTCCCTCCCTCTAGCCTCTTCCCTACCCATTAAGAAGGCAAACAATATATCAATTATACAGATGAAATCAAGCAAAATATATTTCCACATTAGTCATGTTGCAAAACAAAAAGCAAGAAAAATAAAATGAAAAAAAATTATGTTTCAATATGCACTCAGAGTTCATCTCTCTGGAGGTGAATAAATGCTTCTAATTTCGAGAAAAGGAGAATGATATCAATATTTCAAACTATATTAGCTGGGGAACTTGATGTCTATTTCTGGTACAATTCTAGAATGGATTGGTAAAGGGACAATTTGGGAGAATTTAGGGCAGAGGTGATTAATAAAAGCCAGCAAGTGTTTTTTGTTTTGTTTTTTAAAAAAAGTCATTCCAGGCAACCTCATTTTCTTTTTGGGGGGTTTATGGACTCAGGCACTCTGATTTAAAATACAGCGTACTTTTTTCTCTTAAATTTTCTTTTTTGTTAGTATGAACTTGGCAAACATCAATAAAGATGAACATTTCCTGATACAAACTATAGAAAGAACACTGCATGCCATATCTATGTGAAATCTATACTTCATACGCCTTTAGAAAAAGCAGCATGTATTAGATTAAATTCAGTAGTTCCAACACTGCCCTTCTTGTCTGTGTCCCCTTCTGAACTCCCTTCTGCTCTTTTCTGTGTCTGAAGCACTTTGCTCCACAGCACATCATCTCAGTTTTACTTATTCTTAATAGATGATAATTAATGCTAGTAATTATTAATATTATCACTTAATAGCTGACAAACAGCAAGAGAACCTAGGAACCAGAGAGTGAGAAATGAAAGACTTTTTAAAAGAACTAGTACAATACACATTCAAGTAATGAGGCAGTCATATTGCTGTCTGGCCTAAGAGATTAAAATGGCCAATTTTTATTTTAAGTCAGTTGATGAAAAACAGTTGTAATTAAACAAAAATCCCAAAGGCTTGGGGAAAAAAGGCAGGGCCAAAAAAGGCCCTGTGTTCATCATATGCTAAGTGAACAAAGGTATCCAAGCTTGTTAATGGCTTAGATTTCAGGATAACCTTCTCATTAGGGATGTTCCATATTGAATTATTTACTTATTTTTCGTTTCCTTTAAAGTTGCAAAACTTTTCTGGTCATTAGCTTCAGGTAAACTTGTTAATACCACTAGTCCTGCTTTTTTAAGTTCAGTAATTGTGAGACATCAATGAAACAACAACAAAAACTTTGAGAATAGGGTGCTTTTCTGCTTCGCCTAAAATAGAAACTTATCCAGAATTGCAAGTGACACATTGTTCCAATTTACTCAACTCAGACCAGTGATCACCTTGATTCAGAAGTTTCCTCCAGTGGTGCAGACTTGCACAATCCCATCCATCTATGCCTGACTGTCCTGTGTGATGTCTTGCTCATGTTCTGTACGTACGCCACAAAGGGTCAACCCAACATGCTCAAGACCTCCCTTGCTCTCTCCTGCCATTGACAGGATGCCTGTGGAACACTTTGGCTGTCATCCTCCTGTCCTCTCTCCATCTTCTCTTCCTGTAATACAATTCCTTGATGACATCTTTCACTCCTGTTTTTCTTTGGAGTTCCTCATTGGTTATAAGTTGAACCTTATTCACATCCACCATGCATCTCTCTATTGACTTCCATGTAATTTTAATTTTGATTCCTCGTAGACAGTATAGTCCGTGTCATACTGTCATATAACACTTAGAAGCAGTTAGTTCCTGGAGTCAGGAAGACCCAAATTCTAGGGCCTTAGACATTTCATAGTTGTTGTGACCCTGGGCAAGTCACTTAACTGCTATCTGCCACAGTTTCTTCTTCAATAAAATGGGGATAATAATAGCACCTCCTACAAGGCTGTTTTGAGGTTAAAATGAGAATATTTTTATAGCTGTTTGCAAATCTTAAAGTACTATATAAGTGCTATTTCATATTTCACTGAAAACAATTGAGGCCATTTGCTGAGGGCCTCCTCATCTCTCCTGCTCTTCCTATCACATTTCTCTGATGCCTTCCGCCAATAAATATCTTCTTCACTTCTGTTTCACATGAAAAAGTGGTCCTTCTTGCTAAATCAAACCATTACACATGCTCAAATGATCACATTCCATCTTGTCTTCTCCAACAGATTTACCCCCTTGAACATCTCCACTTTCACTGATCTTCAAAGACTCCCCGTCTACAGGATGCTTCCCTGCTCCTACAAATATGTCACATCCCTCATCCTCAAAAAACTTCGCTTGATCCCTCCATCCCCATTAAATTTTGTTCTATATCTCTCCTCCCTTTTGGGGTTCAACTCCTTGAGAAGGCTGTCTACAATAGATGCCTCTACTTCCTTTCCTCATTCTCTTCTTATCTCTTTGCAGTCTGGCTTCTGACCTCATCACTCAACTGAAATGCTCTCTCCAAAGTTAATAATGATCTATTAATTGCTGAATCTAATGGTCTTTGCTCAATCATCAGCCTCAACTTCTCTGCAGCCTTGTTAATCATCTCTGTTCCTTGACATTCTCTTCTCTCTAGGTTTTTTGTGACATTGACCTCTTCTGGTTCTCCTCTTACCCATGTGACTGCTTCTCTGTGTCCTTTGCTGGATCTTCATCCATCTCATGCCTGCTAACTATGGAGGTCCCTCAAGGTTCTGTCCTGTTCCCTCTTCTCTTCTCTCTCTATAGTATTTCATTTGATGATCTCATCAACTCCAATGGATTCAATTATCATCTCTATGCTGATGGTTCTCAAATCTTCTTATTCAGCCCTAACCTCTCTGCTAACCTCCAGTCTCACATATCTTGACATCTTGAACTGGATATTCTATAGATACCTCAAATTCAAAATGTTCAAAATTGAACTAATTATCTTTCCTCTCAAATCTTCCTGTCTTCTTAATTCTTTATTACTGTCAAGGATACCACCACCATTTCAATTAGCCAGACTTACAACCTAGATATAATCCTCTACTCCTCATTCTCCCCCCCATCCTTATATCCAGTCAGTTGTCATTAATTGTAATTTTTACCTTTATAATATATCTTATATATGCCCCCTTCTCTTCTTTGACACTGCCATCACTTTGATGCAGGCCCTCATCCATGCACCCCTGGACTATTACAATAGCCTGCCTCAATTCTTTCCCCACTCCAATCCATCCTCCTTCAGTTGTCAAAGGGATCTTCCTAAAATGCAGGTCTGACCATGGCACACTGCAACTCCCATTCAATAAACTCTAGTGGTTTTCTATTACCATCATTATCATCAAATGCAAAATCCTTTTCTTTGGCTTTTAAAGACCTTCATAATCTGTCCCCGACTCCTATTTCCAAGTCTTTTTATACCTTGCTCCTTTCCATGTATTCTGCTATCCAGTGACATTGACTTCCTTGTTATTCCTTTCACATGACACTCAATCTCCCAAGTCTGAGCATTTTCACTGGTTGTCTCCCATGCGTGGAACTCTTTCCCTCCTTATCTCTGCCTTCACCTTCCCTGGTTCCTTCAGGTTAAAGTTTCACCTTCTGCAAAAAGCCTTTTCCAGTCCTCTTCAATCTTAGTGTCTCCAAGACTACCCCCTATTTGTCTTGTAGATATCATTTGTACCTGGCTGTTCACATGTCATCTCCTGCATTACACTGTGAGGTCCTTGAGAGCAGGGCCTGGTATTTTTGGTTTGTTTTTGTTTTTTACCTTTCTTTAAGTCCCTAGTGCTTGGAACATAGCAGTTGCTTTAATGAATGCAAGCTGACTAATTGAGAAATGGTAAAGATATAATTGACAGTTGAATACTGCCTGCAAAAGCCTGCTTATTTTTGATTAATAGCCTTATTAAGGATGATCTTGAAAACTCTAATGGAGACTTTTTGTATAGATGGGAGAGTAGCAAAATGACTTTGGTTGGTTGAATGTCTTGCCAAGATTTTTAAAAACTCTTTACTTTCCATTGCTTCTCTGTTATGACACAATAATGCTCAAAATCATGCATAATCTTTCTTCACAAGATTTTGCAAAGAGGTTAATTCTGCAAGCCAGTGTTGCTTCTAGAAACCACCTCTCCCCATTTGGCAAGTCAGATATTTGCTGACTAAGGTGCTTAGTGTTCTCTCTGTATCTTCACTGTGGCAATTGATTCATATTGGTCAAACTTCTGGATACAATTATTATAGACAGGGTTGATGTTATTTCTCATGTTCATTTCCATTTTTTTTTTGATCATCAGTTCCTTGAGTAAATGAATATACGAATAAATGAATGAATGGATGAAAAAAACTTTTATTAAGCCTTTATTATGGCATAGGAGCTATGCTAAGTGTGAGAGATACAAATACATGTAAGCAAGATTGTCCCTGTTCTCAAGGAACTTACATTCTAATGGAAGAAGACATTAATTATGGGGGAACAACAGTTGGAAGCCACGTAGCTTGTAGATTGCCAAGAAGTGATGTGGTGGGCCTAGAATTCAAGCATGGAGGTGCCACAGGTCATGGCTCATGATTTAGCTACTACCATTATATTCATAGTTGGGGTATATTGGTAAATATTTAACAAAGGAGCTCAGAAAATGTGTACACATACATTTTTTAAGTTTAATTTGCCTCACTAACAATTTTTTCCATAATTTAAGTCTAGATAATCCATGAAACAAGAACTGAAGCTCTGATTTATGTGCTCTCATCTATTTCTGGGTTGTAGAGGCTCACACTGACCATTTAACAATTGACTTTCTAAAGACTGTCAGAGTTGGCTGCAGCACACCCCGGATTTTAGGCTCTTAGATTAAGCTACAATTTGAACTCGCAGTATTAATCTCTTCATTCATTCTACCCAACTACTTCTCTATGTAGGGCATTGGAACAGACATCTATTTTTCATTCCAATATAAGCTGCCAGGAAAAACAGTGGGCATTCAGTACATTTTGAATCCTACATTGCTCCATTTGGATGTACCTCAGTCTTTGGTGGTAACCTCCTCCCCTCCTCCCCCAAGATCTGGGCTATTCTGATGTTTGGTTTATTTGCTGCAACCATGGGTGTATTGTGGCAGTGCTAGAATTCCTGATTAGCTCTAATTGGTCCATTAGACTTTAGTCCATTTAATTATATCCTCATTTTTAATTTGCCATTAGGTCCTCACCTCTAGTACCCAGGTTACTATGTATCTTCTGTATTCTTCTGGCACATCTCCTTAGCTAAAACTGCACAGAGATCAGGATTCAGGACCCTATAAAAATATGTTGAAGATTACGTTAGTAATCTTTTTCAGTGGCACTTACACTGTTAGTCCAATTAGCAAGAGGAAAAGGTGGAGAAATACACACCTGAGTCAGCTGATAACTGAATCAGCAGACTCTGTGGGAACTGTTGCCAAAATTCAAAACTGAGATAGCAGAAACTTGAGTTTCTAGCCTCAGATGGAAGAATGGAAGAGATGGAAAAGGGAGAAAGAGGCAGCATGGTAAAGCAGAAAGACCATTGCACGGAGAGTCAGGAAATCTGAGTTTAAAGCCCAGCTGTGCTGCTTAGTAGCCATGGGACCTTAGACAAGTCACTTGACTTTTCTAGGCCTCCATTTCCTTATCTACAAAATGGGGGAATTGGGATAGATGATCTCTAGAGTTCCTTCCAGCTCTAAACCTTCTGAGTTTGCTCCCCATTTTGTCAGTGTTGGTACCACTCACCCCATTACCAAACATTTAACAATTGACCCTCTCAAGACTGTTAGAGTTGGTGTATTATTACTGGTAATATTACTGGTTGGCAAAACTTTACAGTACAATTATAGAAACAGTCTGCTATTTCTGAAAAGTTGCCAACTCTTGATTATATCCTTGTCTTCATCCCCTCCCAAAGCTCTACATATTGTCATTTCCTTATTAAGGGATTCAAGGGTTTAAAATGATGACCTAAAACTGAAAGTTAGGTTCTTAATGGGCAGTTATATTTATAGTGGTCCTGGGATTTTTTTGGTCCGTGCTAATTGTTCTTCCCAAGTTCTCGTAATAGAATGGTTCCTTTTATACATGAGAGTTATTTAAAATGTATTCCTATCTGAATGCTTACAGATTAAATTGATAATAAAAGTAATTAATTATCCTAGGTATGGTCTATTTTTGTTGACCATTACTCTATATTCCAGATAATTAGAAAGTTATGGTAGAATTACTGTTGTTAGGTTATGTTCCTAGAAAGAGAAGAATCTTGGACTTTGGAATTTATTATGCAATAAAAAGTAGACAATGTTAACATGTGATAATTGTCCACTTACATATAAAGAAGCAAATGGAGAACTGAAGGAAAATAACAAGTCCTACAAGAATTGCTTTGCAAACTCACACACAATCTTTTGGAGAATGCAGTTCCAAAGAGGAATTGTAGTCTGGGCCTGGATACAGCCTGTTACGTGTTTACATAATTATCATTCTAGTTCCATAGGCTACGAAGTCAGTTCTGATACTGAAGACATTAGCACTTCCTGTTTCAGTACCATAGAAGTCAGCATCATTGAAATAGAAGTCAAAGGTCTGGAATAAAATCATAGCATCACAGATTTAGGGCTGAAAGGGATCTTAGATGTCATCAAATCCAACCCCCATTTTTATAAATAAGGAAACTAAGATCTAGATAGAGGGAATAACTTGTCCAAGGCCACACAAGCAGTAAGTGGCAGAACTGGGATTTGAACCCAGGTCCTCTGACCACAAATCCATAGCTCTTTTAAAAGGGTACGTCTGTGTCTGGGGCAGCAAAGTGGTACAGGAGATAGAGTATGTCAGGCCGGGAGTCAATAAGCTCCGAGTTCAAATCCAGCCTCAGACACTTACTAGCTATGTGACTCTGGTCAAGTCACAACCCTGTTTGCCTCAGTTTCTCATCTGTAAAATAAGCTGGAGAAGGAAATGGCAATCCACGCCACTATCTCTGCCAAGAAAACTCCAAACGGGGCCAAAAAGAGTTGGACACAACTGAAAATGACTGAACACCAACAAGCCTGTGTCTGATTTCAGACTCTGGGCTTCAAGCTTCTAGATCTAGATGATATCAGAATTTCTACTTCCTTTGTAACTACAACTTATAGGTCCATGGTGGTTGTTCATTAAACATAATGAACTCCAGCAGCTTCCTATTGCTTTCAGTAGCAAACACAAAGTGCTCTGTATGGCATTCAAAATCCTTCATAACCTAGAACCCTCCTACCTTTCCAGGCTCCTTATACTTTACTCCTCAACATGTACTCTTCCAACCAGTGACACTGGCCTCCTGGTTGTTCCATGAACAAGACACTCTATGTCTTGTCTGCAGGCATTTTCTTTCTTTTTTTCTTTCAGCCAAAGATAAGGTTTATTAGAACATCCGTCATATTGGGCAGACTCTTAAGGAGTCTGAACATGAGTAAGCTATTGGCTAGATTGTAAGAATCTGAGCTCATGGCTAGATTATAAGAATCTAAGCCTCTCCAGGCATTTTCTTTGGCTGTCACCCACACCTGGAATGCTCTCCTTCCTCCATTCCGGCTTCTCTCTGGCTTCCTTTAAAAGTCTTCCCTAAACCCTCTTAATTCCAGTGCTTTCTCTCTTTTAATGATTTCCTATTATCCTGTATGCAGTTTGTTTATATATATTTGTATGTTGTCTCCCCTACTAGAGTATAAGCTCCTTGAGGTCAAGGACTGTCTTTTGCCTCTTTTTGTATCCCCAGCACTTAGCACAGTGCCGGGCACATAGTAGGTGCTTGATAAATGTTTATTGAATGAATAAATGAACTCCTAAAACAAACAAACAAAAAAACCCCCTTCCTTTGCCAAACAAGGCATGAGTTTCACAATCTTTCTTTCAATAACTACAAAGTGCTTTCTAATTTGTCTTAAGCCACCATGTGAGTTGATACACTTTTTAAGAAATCTCCTCCTGATCTGTAAATAGTTAAAAGAAAATCTAAGGGAACTATGATGGAAAGACAAGATTCTGTTGGATATTTAAAAATGTGAATCCTCTAATTCTCCATCACCCAATCAGGCATCATCTTTTTACATCATTATTTTTTACCCCCTGTTACTTCTTTGAAGATAAACTAGCAAATTATAATGAACAGGTTTTCTTAGCCAAATAAAAAATCATTTGGATAAGTTGGTGGGAAATAATAGTTTAAGTAGTTAAGTAGCACCATATGTTCTTTCTCTAGGGAACCATGCCCTATCCAGCAAAGCATTTAGACTCAGCGATCCAATGTCTTTTTGCATTTTTGAAAACATTGGTCATAACCCTTGCCATTACCAGAAATATATAATGTGTGTGTGTGTGTATACACATATACACACATACATATAAATACATAATATATACATACATATATAAAGTTTGTCATCATATTTTTAAAACATAATTTTTAAAAATTCCCATGAGATGAATAAAACAATATTCTCTTCACTGAACAATGAGGTAGAGACAAGAAAGTGGCTTGTTCATTCTCTCTGCAGTAATCAAACAAGAGCACGGTACATTTGCAAAATGTTTTGTGTTTTCACCTGCTATTAAGGTTGTTTTCCATGAAAGAATCTACAGATACATCAGTGTGTGTCTACTATTGGGCTGTGCTACAGAGTGAATTCTCAGTGTGTAAACTCAGTCCAGTTCTAAGAGGAGAATCACATATGGTTGGCTGGCTGGTTGGTTGTCCTTCATTCTTTTTTTTTTTTTTAAGTGAGACAATTGGGGTTAAGTGACTTGCCCAGAGTCACACAGCTAGGAAGTATTATGTGTCTGAGGCTGGATTTGAACTGAGGTCCTCCTGACACCAGGGCTGGTGCTCTATCCACTGTGCCACCTAGCTGCCCCAGTTGTCCTTCATTCTTGAAGAGGACCAAAATGACATCACTGTGTTGGAGTCAGTGTACAATGCATCCGACTGTGGCTGATCAACAAGCTGAAAAGGCCCTACCACCAGTTGGGCACAAATAGTCTGTGTGAATCAGATATACTTGAGGAAACAAAGATGCTTAATTCAAATAGGACTTAAAAAGGGACAGGAACTGTCTTGTCTATCCTTTGTAAACTTCAAAGCGTGAAAGATATAAAGGATGACTGTTGCTGTCCTTTCCTCTGATATATATTAGCAGAATGACCATGGGAAATTCTCTTAACCTTTCAGTTCCCAAGGCAACTCTTTACGATCCCAAGTTACAAAAGAGATGCTGATCGACATTGGTGGAAGGTGTTTCCTCAGTCCACATCAAGGAAAATGGAAGTAGAGGTGGAAGTGGAAGAAGGGAAGAAGGAGGAAAAGGAGGAGGAGTAAGAGGAAGAAGGAGACAAAAAGGAGGAGCCTGGTACAGTAAACAAAGCTGGCTTTTTGGAGCCAGAAGAGTTGAGTTCAAATCCTGCTTCTGAGTTAATTACCTTGGGCAAGTTAATTAACCTTCTTGGGCCTCTGCTTCCTCTTCTTTAAAAGGAGGGACTTGGATTAGCTGGCTTCTTAAGTTCTGGGTATACTGGCAAATGTTTAACTGACTCTCTGAAAAAAATGCATACATGACACACTTTTAAGTCTAATCTGCATTGTTAACATTTTCTCTATCACTTTCTTAAGTCAAGATAATCAACAAAATAATAAATCAAGCCCTGCTTTCTTTCTTTTTTTTTTTCTTTGGAAGCAACTGGGGTTAAATGACTTATGCAGGCTCACACAGCTAGTAAGTATCTGAGGCCACGTCTGAACTCAAATCCTCCTCACTTCAGGGCCGGGGGTCTATCTACTGCTCCGCCTCGCTGCCCTAAGCCCTGATTTCTGAGGTGTAAATGTTCACACTGAAAATTTAACAATCAGCTTTCCAGAACCAGTTTAAGCTGGCTCTGACACATCCCTCCTTGTAGCAGTACAGCCAAGGTCCTATGAGGAGGTGATAGTACATCATACCTGATAGATAGCTAACCATAGAGACAGGAAGATCTGGGTTCGAGTCCTGCGTTAGGCATATATTAGCTATGTGACTACAGGCAAATCATTCATCTTCTTTCCCACACCAATCAATTCTACAAGAGTCAGTCTTCATCAGTGGAGTGCTTCAGCACTGTCAGTTCCCCGAAGTTTTCTGTGCTTGCTAATCATAAAGCTTCAATTTGTATAGTGCTTTATATTTATGAATCATTTCACATGTATTACCTCATCCCATCATTATTACTTAGGCCTTTATCCCTCAGAGAGTGGAACTGTCAAATGTCCTGAAACCAGTGCAAAGTACATTCCCATCTTGCTAGTTGTCTATCATCATTTTGGACCTTTCAGACAACACCACAGTGTTCTCTATTGATGCAGAAAAGAGCTTGTGTTATCTCAGGAAAAAATAGTATATTCTCTCTTGTACTTCCAAGACCTGAGTACCTGTTAGAGGAAGAAAAAAACATAACATTTGATAAGTTGGATATAAGCCTGCCCTTACCAAGATTGGAGGGATCTCTTGTAAGAAAAAAGTCCCTTGGAATTTCTACTTCAATCAAGTCTTTTGGTGCAAGTAGATGACGGTGTCATTGATTTCTGTGTGAGTGTTAATAACGCTGCTGCTCTAAATGGGATCTTCAGGCGCCCTAGATTGCATCCTGACATTAGTCTTAAAAGCAATCATTCTTCATAATACTCCTCAAATCAAGTAATTGACTGAGGGCATAGGTCTGAGTACCACCTCGGAAACCATGTTTTAAGATTCACTGTCAGACTTTTGCTTCCCTTGCTGGGAAAGACTTTGTACTCAGTGACATTGATGGGCAACATTTTTTTCCCCATAGGATCATAGATCTAGGCCAGAAAGAACCTTACAGGCAATCTAGCCCAACACCTTCACTTTTACAAATGAAGAAACAGGTCAGAAAGGCAAAGTGATTTGTCTGCGATTGTACTGGTAGTAAGTGACAGAAGCTGATTTTGAACCCAGGATCTCCACCTCTAATGTCAGGGAATTTTTCACTGCCTGATACTGCCTTTTTTTGGCTAGGTAATGTGGTTAAGTGACTTGCCCAGGGTCACACAGCTAGTAAGTGTTATGTGTCTGATGCCAAATTTGAACTCAGGTCCTCCTGACTCCAGGGCTGGTGCTCTATCCACTGCACCACCTAGCTGCCCCTTGACACTGCCTTTTATTAAATAAGCATTGAGTTTGAAGAAAGCAGTTAGAAATGGGCTGATTGGTAAAGGCTTTGTATCACATGTGGCACCTGAGTGCCTGAAGGAAGCCAATGATTATCAGAAGAGGGCATGAGGAGAGAGGGGGAGAGAGAGAGACAGAGAGAGGCAGAGATAGAGAGGCAGAGACAGAGAGAGGGGGAGAGAGAGACAGAGAGAGGCAGAGACAGAGAGAGGGGGAGAGAGAGAGAGAGAGAGGCAGAGACAGAGAGAGGGGGAGAGAGAGACAGAGAGAGAGAGAGAGAGAGAGAGAGAGAGAGAGAGAGAGAGAGAGAGAGAGAGAGAGAGAGAGAAAATGTTTCAAGTCTTGGTCCTGGCATGGGCACAGACAGTTGCTGCCATTACCAGTCAGCTATATCAATCAGAGTCAGGGGCTGAGTGTGGGGAGGTGAAAACCTTTCTAACCACATCCCCTCAAGCATTCTTCTGTCACCTTTCTTCTTTAAACTCAAGCAAGCTGGGTGATGCAATGGATAGAGAGTTGGGCCTGGAGTCAGGAGGACCTGAGCTTAAAACTAGCCTCACATACTTGACACTTACTAGCTGTGTGACCTTGGGCAAGTCATTTAACCCCATTGCCTAGCCAAACACAAAAACAAAAACAAAGCTAGCCTCAAGCATACTTTAGCAATGTGACTCTAGGCAAGTCACTTAACCTCTGTCTGCCTCAGTTCCCTCAACTGTAACATCCAACTCACAGGGTTGTTGTGAGGATCAAATGAGATAATATTGGGAAAGAGCTTAGCACAGTGTCTGACACATGGATGCTTAATAAAATGCCCGTTTTCACTACTCATCTTGCCTGACATCTGAAAGACAAGCCCATGTTAGTACCAAAACCAGGTGAAAGAATGTTCTAGTATGAGAAGTCAGAGACACTGTCCTCTAGTTTCTATTCCCTTCATTTGGTAGCTGAAGAATGGATTGGAGGAAGGGGAGATTGGATGTAGGGAGGCTAGTTAGGAAGCCTCAAAAGAGCCTGAAGCAATAGGGTGGTGGCTTTGTGAATGGCAAGGAGGGGGCAAATACAAGGGATGCAGCATGATGTAGTATGTAAAATGCTGGACTTGGAGTTAGGAAGATCTGGATTCATTCTGCTACCTACTAGCTGGGTGCCCATCAGTAAGTCACTTAACCTTTCTTGGCCTCATTTTTCTCATCTGTAAAATGGGGATAACAATAATATCAATTAAGATAATATATGTACAGCTCTTTTAACCTTTCTTGGCCTCATTTTTCTCATCTGTAAAATGGGGATAACAATAATATCAATTAAGATAATATATGTACAGCTCTTTGCAAACTTTAAAGTGCTATATAAATGTTAGCTTTTATTAATATTAGCCTGGAGTCAGGAAGACCTGAGTTCAAATCTGGCCTCAGATACTTACTAGCTGTGTGACCCTGGGCAAGTCACTTCACCCTGTTTGCCCCAGTTTCTTCATCTGCAAAATGAGCTGGAGAAGGAAATGCCAAACCACTCCAGTATCTTTGCCAAAAAAAAAAGAGCCCAAATGGGATTATGAAAAGTCAAACGTGCCTGAAGTGACTGAGCAACAAAAACAACATTATTAATATTAATTCTATGTTATACACAGCTCTATTGTATTATGTATAATATAATGCTGTGTAACATCATCAGTAATGACGACAATGATGATGCTGATGATAACCCTTCTAACCTTCAGTTTCCTCACCTGTAAAATGAAGGATTTGAATCCGACAGTTTCTGAGGTCTCTTCCAGCTCTGTACCTATGATCCTATGTTGTGGACACTTTGTTTTTAAAGTGGAAACTGAGGAAACTGAGTCACAAAGAGGTTAAATAACATGAGAGATGCTAAAGTTAAACATATACTTCTAACTTCAAATCTAATTCTCTTTCTGTTGTACCTTCCTGACTCCTGTCCCTCTCACCATCATTTGACATTTTAATATCAGGATAAATTGTATTATATAGTCTGACTCACTCTGCCTGTTCAGAGTATGTCTACTGTCAATAGACACAAGAATTATGAACATTATCGAGTGGACTTTATACATCATGTGTAGGGGGAAGAAGCCTCTCTCAGTGTTTACATTAGATGATGAACCATAAACATGCCTGTTGCAAACATAGCTGAGTAAATAAAAGAAAAAAATTTGGTGCAGAGTTGTACCATCTTTCCTTTCTCCTTTGGTACCTTTCCTTTTTCTCTTTTTCTTTTAGGGTCTACTTTCAGTAGTAGATTACCACTGAGACGATCCATCGCTGAAGTAAACTTAAAGGCAGAGCTTGGGATGAGAAAACTTTCCAGTAACAGAATATTTGATACTTTGATGAATCCTTGATATTGATTTTGGCACATTCTTTATCAGTGCAAGTTACAATCAAATCACACCTTCTCAACTTAGGTGATACCTATCCGTGCTTTCTCTTAAATCCTTTATAGAAGATATATCCACTATGTTGGAGAACTTCCTCTAAATCTCTAACATATTGTGGGTACCAGTAGAATTCCTGGGTAGTACATTTATGATCATTTGACCTTGATATATGACTGGCTCACCTCCTTTTTATCATATATTACCTTGATATCATTTATGTTACTTTTTAATGGGGTACCTAGGTGGCAGAGTGGATAGAGTGCCAGGCTTAGAGTCAGAAAGACTCATCTTCCTAGGTTCAAATCTGATCTCAGACACTTACTTACTAGCTTTGTGACCCTGGGGAAGTCACTTAGCCCTGTTTGCCTCAGTTTCCTCATATGTAAAATGAGCTGGAGAAGGAAATGGCAAACCACTAAGCCTCTTTGCCAATAAAGCCTGAAATGGGGTCATGAAGAGTCAGATATGACTGAAGCAACTTGGCAACAAAAAAAGTATCCTTTTCCTTCTTTATCACCACTCCTCAACTCTTTACAATCAGGCTTATGACTGCACCTCTATCCAAAATCTGCTCTTTCCAAGAATCCCATACTTGTTGCCTTTACTGCTTGGTAGGAGTTGTAAGAGCTAGCCTCTTCTTCTGGCATGGCCTTTGAAAACACAGGCTCTTTTAGAGTCAGTCAACAAACAAAAAGAACATTTCCAAATACACAGCATAACACAGACAGAAAATTCAATATAACACCATCAATTTCCATTTCACGCTTTACTTTTTTTTAAACTATGTAATAAATACTACACACCATTTTCAAAGCTACCTTTTTTTTTTCTGTGCTTCCTTCTAAGGTTTTTTTTTTGTTCTCTGCAGTGCAATTTTTATTTTATTTTTCTCCCTTCCCACTCAGCCCTAGAGAAGGCTACCATTAGACACAAATATGTGCAAATGCATATATATGCACATATTTGTGTCTAATGGTGTATATATACATACATACATATATATGTATATATGTAAAATCATACTATACATATTTCTATTTAGTAGTTCTTTCTCTGGAGGTGGATAGCATCTTCCTTCATAGGTCCTTTGTAGTTGATTTGAATATCAAAGATACTCCAAATGACTTAGTTATTCAGAGTTGTTCTTAGAACAATATTGCTTTTATTATGTACTACATTCTCTTTCTCTTGGTTTTGCTCATTTCCCCTCTTCATTATTTCCAAGTCTTTTCGTGTTTTTCTAAAATTCACCAGTTCATCATTTCTTATAGCACAGTAATATTCCAACACAATCATACACCACAACTGATTTAGCCATTCCACAATTGATGGGCATCCCTTCAATTTCCAGTTCCACAAAGAGAGCTGCTATAAATATTTTAGAACATATAAGTTCTTTTCCTTTTTTCCCTAAACCTTGGGAAGCAGACCTAATAGTGGTATTGCTGGGTTGAAGGGTATACACAGTTTAATAACTCTTTGGCCAGAGTTCCAGTTTGCTCTCCAAAATGGTTGGATCAGTTCACCCAACAGTGAATTAGTGTCCCAATTTTCCTACATCCCCTCCAACATTTGTCGCTTTCCCCTTCTATCATTGTAGCCAATCTGATAGGTGTAAGATATCTCAAAGTTGTGTTAATTTATATTTCTCTAATCAAGAATGATTTAGAGCATTTTTTCATATGACTATATATAGTTTTGATTTCTTCATTGAAATCATATCCTTCATCATATCCTTTGACCATTTATCAATTGGGCAATGACTCAGTCTTAAAAATTTGACAAAGTTTTTTTTTATCTATATTTGAAATATGAGACCTTTATCTGAGAAACTATAAATTTCCCCCCCAACTTTCTGCTTTCTGTCTAATCTTGGCTACATTGGTTTTATTTCTATAACTTTTTAATTTAATATAATAGAAATTATCCATTTTACATCCCCAATTCTCTCTATTGTTTATTTATAAATTGTTCTTGTACACATGTCTGATAGGTATTATGTTTCATGTTCTTCTAATTTTCTTGTGGTATCTCCCTTCATATTTAGGTCATGTATCCATTTTGATTATCTTGGTAAATGGTGTAAGATATTGGTCTATGCCCAATTTCTGCCAGACTGCTTTCCAGCTTTCCCAACAATTATTATTTTTTTTATTAAATAATGAATTCTAATTTCCCAAAGCCTAAATCTTTATGTTTGTCAAACACAAAGTTACTATAACCATTTGCTACTGTGTATTGTATGTTTCCTCTGGTTTGTTTGTTTGTTTTTTGGCTAGGCAATGGGGTTAAGTGACTTGCCCACAGTCACACAACTAGTAAGTGTTATGTGTCTGAGGCTGCATTTGAACTCAGGTCCTCCTGACCAGCCCTGATAGGGCTGGTGCTCTGTCCATTATGCCACCTAGCTGCCCCTGTCTCCTCTGTTCTGTTGATCTGCTTTTCTATTTCATAGCCAGTACCTGATGATTTTGATGCCTTCATTTTTAATAGAAGGGAAATATAAATTTCAGTTAGTGAAAATAAAGAATATTTTCCCTTCTAAACTCATTGACCTGCATAATTCTAAAAACCCCTGGCCTATGAATTCCTGAAAGATCATTTTTTTCAAATGTTAAAAACAATTTGTTCCTTTCTTCCAAAACCTTTGATTCTACCATTCTGAATTACAAGTTGGGCTTGAACTTATAGAAAGACTTGAAGCACACAAACAAAACACTTGGGAAAGGAGATCTTCTAACACTGCCACCAGGAATTTAACAATCAATTGATCAATAGACATTTATTAAGCACTTATTATGTATCAGGCCCTGTTCTGAGTTCTGGAAATACAAAAACAAGCAAAAAACAGTCCCTGCCTTCAAGGAGCTGAGTGACACTGATTTTTGCTGTAATATAATGAATAATACATTGATGGATCTTTGGGTTCACAGATGCAACTGTTCCCTTAACTGATTCGGATAGATGGCTGTCACTCATCCTGAGTGATTCTTATCTCCTTCTCTCCACATATAGATTGCCTTTGGTTTGCTTAAGATCTCAGGCATAGTTATCCAACAGCACCCTCTCATCCCCAGTACACAGCTGGCCCACTTCTTTATCTCCTCAGTGATGTTTTTTTTTTTATGCCAGTAATTATGTGCTAGTTAGCATTGATGATACAGGCTACAACCTATTTATGTCCACTATGTATCTTTTCTTTTCCATTTATTGTCTTTTAGGTTGCTTATAATTCTGATTTTTCTGAGATTATGATGTTCCATGATTTGCATCCATAGCCTACCACCAAAAGGATACTGGTGTTAATGAGATAGATTTCTGCGCCTTTGGGAATCAATGAAAGCCCTGGGCAATTTCCCAAAGCAATTCAGCTCAATCTCTTTCTCCTACTGAATCCTGGGACAAGATCCATAGTCTAATTAAAAACTAGCAATTTATAGACCAACTCAGTGGATTATTTGTCTAAATACATGTGATTTTTTTAAAAAAAAAACCACACATTATTCCCCTTCTGGCACTCTTGGTGGCATTCAACCTGGCCTTCATGCTTTTCCTCACATACAACATTTCATCTTCCACTTTTGTGCTTTTGCCTGAGCTCTTCCCCTTGCTTGGAACATACTCCTAGAATCTCTGGCTTCCTTCAAAGCTCCCCTCTAGCACTATGTCCTACATTATTAGGCCTTTCTTAATTTCCCTCAGTTTCTAGTACCATGTTTGCCCCACTCCTCCTACAAATTAGCTTGCATTTACTTTTGCATATATTTAGTATTTTCTTATATGTGTATAGGGTGTGTCCCCTAAAAGAATGTAAACTCTTTACATGTAGGGTCTATATTATGTTATCTTTGTATACCTAGTGCCTAGAACAGTGCAAGATATATGGTATAACAGGCACTTAATAAATACTTGATAGATCAATTGTCCAATAGACACTTTTCATCCATTTTGTTTTTTCTTCTGTAGAAGGTTAGGTTGGTTTCATGTTATTGTTGACTATACTAAAGAGATTTTATAGTGCTCTGGGTCTAAATGTCCTTAGCATGATGAAAATTACAAATGGGAACATTTAGGAAATGTCACCATCAGTAGATAATCCTTTTGCTGGTGTTATCTTTGCAGCACATACCCTATGACGCTGGCACATACCTCAGGTGAGTAAGGGTCTCCTTGTTTTATACTCCACTTGTTGTCAGTCCTCAACATGTCATTACATAAAGTCATCTCTATGGTCACGTCTGCCAGAATCTTATATAATTTAAATGTTTTTGTGGGAAGTAGCTTGTTTGTAGAGAGTCTACGAGGATTTGGTTCTACTATGTCAACTTAAAAGTTAAGAAAAAATAGACTCAGAAGGATCTTTTCTTCTCTCTTGTTGTCAGATAACCATATCGGTCTTGTGCTGATGCCTCAGTTTAGTGTAAAAGCAACACTTATTTCTTGAAAGCCATGGAGCCAAGTTCTGGAAGGTTCTGCCAAGCTAGAGAGGCTTCAATTATTGGAGCTGCTGCCATACTGTTTCTGCTAGTCAAGGACTAGCCTCGCTAAGTTGGGAGAGTCTCACCAACAGAAAGAAGGCAGGCTATCAGGTGATTTTTTTTTAAACCAAATTGAGTTCAGAAATGGACAGAAATACAATGGAAAACAAAATTCTCATAATGGAAAACAACAGAACTTGTCCATATGAGATAGAAATTAAGCAAGTCAATGTATTATTATGGAAACAGCTCAGGCTTTCATTTTCTATTTAATCAGCGACATTATAGCTCATACTCACATTGCACTTATTTAATTGAACCTTATTGTTCAGTTGGTTTGATTCATTTAGCACCTGAGTGCCAAAGGCTGGTGGCATTGTGGCTCAGCTGTTTTGGGGAATGGAAAAGCTCAACTGAGGTTGCCCCTTTTATTGCTATTCATAATGCCAATTGGAAGGCTATTTAATTCTTTATTAGAAACTAGCAATTTCACCAGGTTTAAGTATATTTGTAGGAATGGAGAGTGGGTTATAGTGTTGGGTTTCTAGGTGATAAGTCACCTTTATTTCGTAGCAAAGAATTCTCCATGTGGTTATGTATTATGTATTATTCAGTTATTCTGATCTCATGCCAATCTATTCAGTGAATGTCAACGTCAGCCAGCATATCCAGATGCTACATTTTATTTGATGCTGCCAGAAAAAGAGGCACAGTAATCCACAAGTGCTGATGCCATCCATATTGCAGCAGGGGATGCCTGATATTTCGGCAGTAATTCTGCCTTAGCTTAATCCATTCTCATTGTGGGTCTTACATGCTTAATTGGCTTTCCAAATGTCACTGCAGTAATCAGTTTTTTTTTTTAAACAAATTTTAATTTCAGTTACAGCCTGAGTATTCAGCCTCTGAGTTACTGGAAAGAAAGATAAGCTAGTTTCCTGTTTTATAAGGATTCCTGGTATTTATTTCAGGTCTAATCAGTTTAAAGAGTCAGCCACCTAGGAACCATACTAATTATTTCCCAGGACAAAAGGGGCAAGTGGGAGTGGGAAACACAACTATAAATGGAAGATTTCTCTTTAATACTTCTTTATTTTTCTAAAATTGGTATTTAATTAACTTGCTAGAGGCAAGTTGTTAGACCCTACATATGAGTCATTTCAAGCTTATAATAAAATAGAAACAAACATTTTTCAAATAAAGTGGGGGAAGAGGATGCTTTAGATTTTCTTTTGAAATGGGAAGGACCAATTATGTGGAAATTTAAGTCATTCTTCACACATTTAAAGTTGGGTAGTAAGGGAGCATGAGTTATTCTGAGATACTTTAAACCTCTGACATGGGAAGGCAAATAACAAAGCATTTGATAAAGTTTCTCATGTTGCTCTTGTGGAAAAGATGGAGACACAGACTATTGTACTAATGGTACAAGTAGATGGACCTGGACCTCGTTAAATGGTCAGACACAGAATAGTCATTGGTGGTTCACTGACAACTTGAAAATGGTCTTCAGCGGAGTTCCTTAGGGATCTTTGCTTGGCCTTGCGCTACTTAACATTTTTATATTCAATGATATGGGTAAATGCAGAGATCTCATGTTCTTTTTCAGGTGATGCAATGCTGATAACACACTGGATGACAGAATCAGGATCCAAAAACATCTTGACGGACTAAAGCACTGGGCCAAACTGAGAAAGATCAAAATTAATAGGAATGTCTTTTTCTTTCCAGCTTTGAAGCATGAAGA
The DNA here is from genome assembly GCF_003287225.1 of Phascolarctos cinereus. Classification (NCBI taxonomy): domain Eukaryota; kingdom Metazoa; phylum Chordata; class Mammalia; order Diprotodontia; family Phascolarctidae; genus Phascolarctos; species Phascolarctos cinereus. The sequence continues at coordinate 107,939,541 of NW_027555958.1, read as the reverse complement.
GTTTTTGAGCCATATCTGGAATAGTCAGATAGAGTAATGACAGAAGCTTTTGTTTGTATTTGGCCCCACATAAATATGAGCACACATCCTATTGAGGAGAGAGAAAAAGAGAGGAGAGAGAGACAGATGCTTGGGGTGTGATCAACTGCGTGTGCTCAGCAGAGGTGAACTGTGAAATGTAAGTAGCAGAACTGCCAAACTGTATTATGTCTTGAAGCTTACTACCAGTTTCGATAGTTTTTTTCCTGTTTTCTTTTGTTTTTGGCTAGGCAATGGGGTTAAGTGACTTGCCCAGGGTCACACAGCTAGTAAGTGTTATGTGTCTGAGGTCGGATTTGAACTCAGGTCCTCCTGAATCCAGGGCCGGTGCTCTATCTACTGCACCACCTAGCTGCCCCTGCTTACTACCAGTTTGTCTGTAGAATGTAACCTAGATACAGATTGAATTTCTGAATCTTGTTTAAATGGTTCTGTTAACACATGCTGCGATTCTCTTATGCTTATCATTATTTTTCTTGTAATAAAATGATATCACTAATAAAATAATCAATCCTTAAAGTATGAACATGAAAAGTAAAGTTAAAAACAAGCCAACAACAAACTGAAATTTGACTCAATATAAAGAATCCAGTTGAGGCAATTAGGATCATATGTAATTTTGAGTCCCTTGTAACATTCTTGCAAATACTCTGTTAGGATTTCCCATGCATTGTGGCTCATCATCAGATGGTATACATTTCTCTGATGATACCCTCATGCTGCTTTACTTGCTTAGAACTGAAAAGGACTTTAAATTAGTAATAATTCTAAGTCTAAAAAAATGTGTTGGATCTTTTCTATGTATTAAAACACCCATTCTTTTTTTGGATGATAGGGAAAGAACCCATTTAGGTCTATTATAGCATTAAAAAAACAAGCAAGATTTTATGGAAAGCCAAATGGATTTAATGTAAATTTACCAGAAGCAGTACAGCTATTCCTACCAATGACCCTTTAATAGAACACCAAGGTCATTATCTCCATGAGCAAGAAAATTGGCATCAATTTATATTTCACTTGAGAAAACCTGAAAGAGAAATTGCTTACTAAACACCAGGTAACCATCTGTACTTACTGGGCAATGCTATTCCCTGAAACAGATCAACACTGTGTAGCAAAGGTTATGTTTGTCGGACAGCTCCATGGAATGATACCAAGAAAAAAGGAATTAAAGATAAAAGATGGACATCCCAAGTAGATGAGGGAGAGAAACCCATCACACATGTAATGAATGGCAAAAATAAAGCCACTGACTAATTATATCAATCAATTATGTGGGTCTTTTTTTTTTGGAAGGGTAATCAAATACTGCTTTTGAACTCAAAATTCATTTTATTTAAACATAGAAAATGTTATATCTTTAATACAAGCCATGCTAGCATAGCCTCCTAGTTAAAAATAGGACAGAGAATGAAAACCGACAGTTACATATAATAAAGTTCAAGTCAAAGTATAAAGAGTAATACGGTAGGAAATAGGATACTGATAAGTTATCAGAGGAAAAAATTATTAGCAACAAAACAAAATTAGGTGTATGACATCATGTTATTTATCGCACAACGTTCAGAAATAGCATCAGGACAATGAAAGACATGGAAAGCTACTAAAACATTGAGGTATACAGCATGTAACAAATGGGTCTGGATCAAGTTTTTTTCATTCAGTTGAAGGGGACCTTGCTTTGCCTTCAATTATTTGTCTTTCTTTCAAAAATCCCAAACATAAAATCTTTCAGTGATAATGCTGAATGAAATTTTTCAAAGTTTTTGACCTTGAATTCCAATCACTGTGAAAGAATTATCAGCAGTCATTTAAATGTCAATAGATATAAGCATGATTTTATACATTTGGCTATTTAGACTTTCCCTGATTTTATTAAATAATTCTGTTAATTCTCAAATGTAAGAGTTAAAGTGCTATACTCAACTTGTATTTCAAATGGGCCTTCCTAGACGGTTTCCTTTGTATTTGTTTCCTAGCACATAGTAGGTACTTAATCACTATTTATTGACTAACTGAATCTAATCTAATGAAAGCATATGTGTATATACATACACAAACACACACACACACACACACACACACATTAGGTAATTGGGGTTAAGTGACTTGCCCAGGGTCACACAGCTAGCTAGTAAGTGTCAAGTGTTTGGTCTGAGGCCAGATTTGAACTCAGGTCCTCCTGACTTCAGGGTTGGCGCTCTATCCACTGCACCACCTAGCTGCCTCAGAAATGCATATTTTGAAATATTGATAACTTATAATAGAGGTTAACCAAAAGGTATACAATTTTTATTTTAGTAAAAAGTTTGGCACTCAATTGTGCTCATAATCACCATATCATACAGATAATTCACTGTCTTAGGAAGACACTAGTAGTATCTATGAGCAGTATCCATATATAATATTAAAATGACAAAAAGCTTTTTTTTAGTCAAAGACTCCCAATATAACAATTATTCACAAGACGTGTCTGTATGCAGTACGCCTCTTTCTGCCTCATTTTTAAAATATGCTGAATCCTATGAATTTGAATATTCTTATTAAAAATGGACTTTCAGGGTGAACTTCTTGTGAGTTTTAGTTTAAATAATTATCCTCTCTTAAGTAAGCATATATGGAAGTTGTAGAAATCAGCAGAGAGGGCATCAGGAAGACTGGAAAGTACATTTTCTAGGTAGATGTTTTTAGCCCACTGGGTGGAGAAAAACAGTCCCTTTGTTTTTGTTAAACCACTTCGCAGAGTTGAATGTCCCTTTGCCAAAGCGTAGTGAAAAAGGTTAAATGGTGGCAAAATCATATAAATGTTTATATGTGCCAGGCACTGTGCTGGGTAAAAGAGGTACAAAGGAAAATCAATAATCCTTTTGAGTTTATATTCTATTGAGGGTCAGAGGATATGACCACAAATAAGTAAATACAAAACATGTTCAAAGTACACACAGAGTAATTCTTTTTGGTGGAGGAAGTGGGAAATCCTAACAACTAGAGGAATAAAGAATGGGATGTTTTAGTAAGTTGTACTTGAGCTAAGTATTGGAGAGTTCTAGGAGTTCTAAAAGGGAGAGCATTCCAAGCGAGTATGGGGGATAGCCTGTGTAGGGGCGTCGGATGAAACACGAAACGTCCCATAAGAAAATAGCTACTGGATCAGTTTAGTTGGAATGTAGAATGAGGAAGAGCAATGAACAACCATTCTTGAAAGATAGATTGTGAAAAGGTTTAAACACTATATAAGGGAGGCTTCATTTTATTCTAAAGGAAATAGGGAGCCACTGAAACTTCTTGAGCAGGGGAATGGAATGGTTTGACCCGTGCTTTAAGAATATCAATTTGGCAACTGTGTGAATGAATTGAAGAGGGGCAAACCTTCATGTAGGGTGGCCTAATAGCATATTATTGCAACAGCTCAGGGAAGAGATGACTGATGGCTTGAATTATGGTAGTTGTGCTATGTAGATTGGTATGAATAGACTGATATGAGAGAGGAGAGATGTCATGAAGGTAGAACTGATGGGACTTGCAAACTTACTCAATTTGGAGGGCAAGGAAGACTGAAGAGTTGAGGATAATTTGGAACCTAGATTTGGAATCAGTGTAACTGGAAGAATGGTGGTATCTCAATAGTACCAACTCCAGAGATGGCACTTCTCCAGAAATGAAGGTATTAGGAAGAGTGGTGGGTTTAGGGTGACAGATTATGATTTCTGTTCTAGATACATTGAATTTGAGATACCTAGGGGACATCCAGGTGGAGATATGCAGCAGGCAGTTGGAGATAAAGGACCAGAGATTAGGCAAAAGGTAAGGGCTGGCTTTGCAGAGTTGGGAGTCGCTGCATAAAGATGATAGCTGAGCCAATGTGAACTTATGAGACTACCAACAAAGATATAAAAAAGTTAGAAAGTTTTTTGTGCAATTAACTTTATAGAGATTACTGATTGAGATACTGTCTTAGGCAGTTTTTTTTTTTTGCTAAGTGATAGAATAAGCCAGTATTTTCATGGTAGTTACTGTTGTTACTAATATTATTACTTTTTGTCTACTGTGACTACAAGTACATTCCCCATTTTTGGAAGACTTCTCTGAGAAGAAACATGTACTAAGTTGATTTATTGAAATCCTTTTTGCTTGCATGTTATGAGTTAATAGTTTTTCTTTGTAGCATAGTTATCTGTGGCTTCATAAATCTGAATGTTAAAAGTGCAACAGATTTTCCCCCCTTCCTTTTGTATAACTTCTGTAAAAAGTGTTGCCGCTGTTCCCTGCAATGATAATAAAAGCTTCCGTGGAGGTATCTGAGCTGTTCAGATTGCCTGCTTTGAGCCAACTGCTCCCCTCCCCATCTCACTGACTGTATAGATCTGTAGGTTAGTTAGGAGGACTAGCTCTTCACACATAAGTTTCTCTTCAGACAAATAGGCTTGAGAGGTATGCCAAGGCCAAAAAATCATTAGTATAACAAAGACCATGAGCTAGGCTTGTGTGTCCTGGTCAAGTAACATTTTGGGATCTTCACTGGCTCTGGAGTCAGGTAGACGAGTTCAAATTTAACCTCAGGTACTAACTAAATTACTTAACTCCAAATGCCTCTCCTCCTGGCCCCCCTCATTCGCCTCACCTCCCCCCTCCAAAAAAACAACGCCTGAAGAATAGGGTCCTCACTGATGAGGTGAAGTGAAGCTTTTTTAAAAAAACAACACCGCAACAAAACTATATAAGCAGTAGCAATCCAGTTTCAAATAGCCTCATCCTGTGACCCTGACATGGAGACTGGCTCTTCTATTGACATGAAGAAGACTGGCACAAGACCAGAAGAAATTCTATAGGTCTGGAGGAGTGTGCCCTTCAGCTGTAACCACCCAATGAAGTCACGGGAAGCATTTTACTCCAGAATTTTCTATCCACCCTAGATTCAGTTGCAATTCACCTCTGAAATATTTCCAATGTCCATAAAGAAGACTCAGCAGAATATGAGTCATACTTGATTTTTACTTTCACCTTTTAGTGGCACAGGCACAATATTTCCTGCATAAACTCTTTGTTTAAGGAGCATTAGCTGCTAAGTGTTGGGGAATGGGCAGAAGAACCTATCTACCTTTCTAAACTTTGGAATTATCCCTAGAAAACTAGAATAGGTATTTTCACATTTTTACTTTATAGTCTTGGCTTTGAGAGGCCTACATGATGGTAAAAAAGAGAGTAAGAACACATGTTAGAATGATGACAATGATAGGAAAGAAAAGCAAATGGTTATTCAATTTCTTCAGTCAGCTATGTGATTTCTTTGGGTCTTAAACACAGAGTGGGTTGTTATTCACATAGCTCTGATAAAGTTTTTCTGGAACTTGAACTCATTGTTAAGCTGTCTACCAGTATTTTTGTGAGAAAAACTAAATGGAGAATCAAACCACATGTATCAGGATTTTAGAAATACAGATATAAAAGAGTATTCACGAGGCCAACTAGTCCAAAATTCTGTCCCTATCTGTGATTGGACTGCATTCAGGAAAATACCATGACGTCCTTTAGCCTTTTAAAAAAAGCCTCCAGGGGCAGCAAGGTGGCACAGTGGATAGAGCACCGGCCCTGAAGTCAGGAGGACCTCAGTTCAAATCCGGCCTTAGACCAAACACTTGACACTACCTGTGTGACCCTGGGCAAGTCACTTAACCCCAACTGCCTAAAAACAAAACAAACAAAAAAGCCTCCAAATATAATTTCACAATCTTCTTGGAAATTCACTTTTTTCCCTTTTGCCTTATAATGCTTCCCAATATCTAACCAAAGTCTGTCCTGGTGCCATTTTTGCTCTTTATCTGCTATCCTGCCCTTACTAGCAGCACCCCCACATCTGGAATGCTCTCTTCACCTCTGACTCCTGGCTTTTCCTGGTTCATGCCCTACTCTCATCCCTCTCAGCACTGCTAGTGCCTTCCCTCTGAGGTGATCATCTCCAGTTGTCCTGATCTATATCTTGCCACTGGACGCAGATGGCTCCAGAGGAGACAGTGAGAGGCTGATGACTTTGCACAGCCCTGTCTCACTTAAATCCAATTCACTTGCAAGTCTTGATATCACCCTCCCAATGAAGGACAAACATCAATCAACAATCTGTGAGTAGTGGTAGCTGCCCCACTGGGGACCCAACTGGCCACTTCCAGTTGGCCAATGCAACTCTTTCCTTCCTTCTTTCCTCCTTTTCTTCGTCTCTACTTCTCTTCTTCCCTTCCTCCTTCCCTTCTTTCCCTCTGTCCCTCATACCCTTAGCTGCAGGTGCTTTGCCGAAAGGAATATAAATTTGGATCACTGAAACCTCACATGTTTCTTGGGGTTTATAGCTAGATGTCTTTTTTTTTTTTTAAGGACCATGACTTAAACCCAAATCACTCTGGCTCTCATTGATTGGCCAACAATAAGTTCTAGCCCAAACCTCAGTTGGTCATTGTTTGGGCTCTGATGGCTCAGAGTGAGTATAAATAGCAATTGTTTCATTTTGGCCAGAAACCCTGATGGTCTTTCCCGCCCAGACTGATTTTTTTTTTTTGACTAGGTAAAAGAGGTCATTCTTTGCCTCACTTCTTACCTACCCTTAATCACTGAATGGGCATTGCCTCAGACAAACTGAGACCTGGGAAAGGCCTTAGTTCAAAAAGGCCAAGGTCTCCCACTGCATCCAGGGTCATTTCCAGTCATCCTGATCCATATCTTGCCACTGGACCCAGATGGTTCCAGAGGAGAGAGTGAGGCTGGTGACTCTGCATAGCCCTCCCTCACTTAAATCCAACTCACTTGAAAGTCATGGCATCACCTTGCCAATGTCATGGTCCTCTTTGAGAACAAAAGATAAACATCATCTTCCATTTAAGCTATACATAGCCTGAACCAACCTTGTATTCTTGGTATAAATACAATGTTATACCGTACACTCTCTAAAAATATGTTGGTGTTGCTTTTTTCTTTTTTTTTTTTTGAGATGGGTCTCAAAGTTCAGAAGCCACTCTTAGATTTGGCTCCATTGTTGACTGGCAAGGAAGCTTTGACCTGCTCCAATTTCCAGCCTGAGCCAGTTCATCCCTCCTTAAGGTGACCTCCTACTCTCAGGTTCTCAGCACATTGATGCTGGACTTATAAACACTGGGTTGACCTTAACGCTACTGCAGCTCAAAACTCCTAAACTCAAGAAAATTCTCCAGTGGTAGGGACTACAGGTAAGTGCTATCATGTTTGATGATGTAGTATCTTGTGATTTCCCCCCCCCCCAATTATTTTTGTAGAGCCCAGTTTATCCCTTTTAACTATTTCTATTCTTATTATTACCTTGAGATCATAATTGGTCCTCTTGGCATGAGTTTATCTTAAGCATAATAAATTCCCATTTAACTGAGCAAAACTTTATATTTCAAGCATATTTCTTATAAACAGATTGTTGTATTGTTTTCTAATACATTCTGCTATCCTCTTCCAGTTTATGTGATTATTCCATTCACACTTACAATTGTCATTTCCCTTCATTCTAGTATTTTATATTTTTTCTTCTCTCTACCTTCTCCCTGCCTCTCTTTTGGTAAAAGAGATGTGGTCAACATAAGGAATCTATAATAGAATCAATCTACTTCTGTGCCACTGTCCTGCCTCTCTTACCCCTCCCCAGAGCCTCAGCATGGTTTCTTACTCTAATATTTTTTACCTTTCAAACCTGAACTTTTTAAAAATTTTGACCATTCCCTATATACTCTCTTAATTCCTTCTTTCTCCATCCATGTTTGTTTCTCCGATGAGTTTAATAGATTTCTATACCGAATTCTAGAGGTGTATGTGCACATGTATGATGCAAATGTATGTGCATTCAATTGTCATGTATCCATTTAAGATAAAAGTTAATATAATGCCTGTTCCTCTCATTCTCTCCTTTATATTTATATAATCTCACAAATTCTGATTATAAGAAATGGTAGATGTAAGCCTTTTCCTCATTTTTTTGCTGGTATATTTCTTTCCCCTTTTCTTTACTCTCTAAAGACTATCAAAATAGAAGAAAACCATACTCAGCTCTCTGTCTTAATAGCCTCTGGGACCTTTGAAGTTATTAGGTTTTGAAGGTATACTTATGTATGCTCCATCAGCTGGAATGTAATCACTTTATCATTAGCTCATTCGAATAGCTTAAATGCACTTACTTTCCAAATTTCCTATTGACTCCTTTGTATTTCAAAGTATTTACTCAGCTTTGAAGTTTTCATCAGAATGCTTCAAAACTGTCTCACCCCTTAAAGGTCCATTTCCTGTCCCTTCTTCTCTCTGCCTCAGATTCTACTTAGTCCTTCACAGTAAGTTATTCTTGGTTATAAGACTTAGTAATTTGTCTTTTGTAATATCATATTCTAAGATTTGTCTCCTTGATAATAGTAGTTGCCAAGTCTTGTAAGATCATGGCTGTGGTTCCTTGGTACTTGAACTTTTTCCTTTTTGGCTACTTGCTGTATTTTTCTTTCACCTAGAAGCTGTGGATTTTGGCTATGGCCTTCCTTGAAATTCATTTTGGAGTTTAAATTTCAGGAGGTGACTGACAGATTATTTCTATTTTTACTTTCCCCTCTGTTTCTAATAAATCTGGATAATTTTCATTCACGACTTTTAAAAACACAGTAGCCAGGTTATTCTTTAGTCAAGGTTTTCAGGTAGACTCTGATGATTCTTAAATTGCCTCTCTTTGACTTATTTCCCAGGTTTTTGGTAACTGATACCTTATGTTCTCTTCTATTTTATAATCTTTTGATTTGTTCTAGTATTTCTTGTCTCGGTTTTCTTGAGTTCTAATTTTCAAGAAGTCTGTTACTTCAGTAAGATTTATCATCCTTTTTTCTTTTTTAAAGTTTGGTAACAGTAAGCAAGGTAAAATGCTTCAGATTGTTTGTATTGTTTTTGTGTGGTTTCAATTTGTGGTGTGACGTATTATTGTAGTATTTCAAGTGGCTAAGTCCTTTTTGTTGTTTTATGAATTGAAATGTGTTTACATTCTAAATTGGGGTTATCCTTGGCTACCATATCTCTCTGCTGGGCAGGTGTTTGATAAAGTGACTTTTAGACCCTTTTGGTCCCCCATCATTATGGCACTTGATTTACCTTGGTAAAACGTCTACATAAAATTGTTTTAGTTGTCATCAATATCCTTTCATACATTGTCTTTAATAATTACAAAGATAAGTTGAAAATGTTTTAATGACATGATAATTATTTTCATTTTTATTCTTCTAGCTTTGTATTAATTTACAAGTTGGTATTCTGAGTGTGCCCAGAGAGTTTACAAGTGACTACCACATCAGGAACAAATGCTTTCCTCTCTGCTAATTATAATAATTTTCTTTCTGTGTGTATATTTTTCAGTGTTCACTCTGTCTGGAGCCTTCTGATTCTTTTCTTGAAGAAAGTAGCCTAAAAGTGTCGAGGTAACATAGTGTAGTGGACAGGGAAAGGGACTAGGGAGTTAGGAAGACCTATCTAGGTTTAAATATTACTTCAGAAAGAATTAGCTGTGTGACTCTGGATAAGTCACTTGACCTCTGTGGCTCAGTTCCCTCATGTAAAACAAGGGGGTTATGGTGACCTCTTATGTCCCTTTCAGCTCTGAATCTGTGAAACTGTGATCATATGATTTCTTTCATTCCCTAGTCTTGAGTCATATTTTTCACTGTTCTCCCTCATTCCCACCTTCAGTGACCTGAAATCACTGAATATCAAAGTATATGTTGATTTAATTTGGAGGTGGGTCTTATCCAGGTCTTAGACTTCATCTTCTGTAATAGATGTTGGCTTATAAACTGCACTTATTTTCATGATAGTTTCTTTGTGTGTACCTATTTTATTTATAGGGTGTCTCCCCAGATAGTATGTAAATTCCTTGAGGGCAGGGCCTATTTTTGTTTTTTTGCCTTTCTTTACATTTCCAGCATGATACATGCCTGATACATAGGAGGTATTTAAAAGATTTGTTGTTTGGTTGAAATACCTAACATAATCACTGCAATATAAGATGACAAAATATCGCATGAAAGGATTTTTTTTTCTCTTCGGACACAATAAAACCAACTAGTTTGTTTTCTAATTTTGTTTATGGTGACAATGTCAAGTAGTGATACAATTCATTTTCTTTAGTAGTATGTACATTCATTGGTCACTGCACAAGATTACACATTTTACACATTACGTATGTATAGAGCACCAATAGCTAAGTTATCATTTACAGAGAGTATAAAAATTGTGATTCTTAGCACCTTCTGCCTTGTTTCCCTGACATCATTACTATAGAAGTAGTAGGGGGCCACAGACAACTGAGGGCTAGTTTGTATTATTCTTTTTCATGGGTTGCCATGGCTAAAGAAATTATTGCCAAGTGGCTAGCCTATTGGTGAGCAGCTGTCCCATAATTAGTCAGCCTGGACCTTGGAAAGCAGTCTATTGCTGGGGCAATAGTTGAAGCTTTTCCAGCTAGGTGGATTCTACCAGAGTTTTCACCATTCTAGTATAACTTTCAAGAAACCAATGGTTATTATCACAATGCCATGACGAACCACTAGAACAGGATTTTGTGGAGGAAAATGTCACTGTAATGCTATGACATGTTCATTTTGTTGGGCAAGGGGCCATGAAGCAAGAATTTCCTGGAATGTGGACTGCTTGAGTCCTGGGGTTCCACCACTTCTTAGCTATGTGATCTTTGGCAAGTTATTTCTATTCTTTCAGCCTCAGTTTTCTCATCTGTAAAACTTAGAAGATAATAATACACGAGCACCTACTTCACCTTTTTGTTGTTGGAATCAAATACAAGAATGTGACACGCTTTAAGACTATTAGACATTATACTGGTGTAAGGTGCTGCTGTTATTCTCCTGCGTTTTCATTCAGAGGATTTTTACACAAGTCTTAGTTTCTACAAGTCACAGAGTCATCACATAAAGGCCCTTCCAGTTTACCTATTTTACTACTATGGCAGGGAAGAGAGTATCATTTTAAAAATCAGACCGCCAGGCAACCACTCCTACCCCCATACCTTCTGCCCTTTCTAAAAACAAAACTAAGATTGCAGACTTAATAGAGCTCAGTATTTTAACAGTTTGTCAAACCTCACACTGCTGCTGTATGGATATTTTCTTTTTTACAATAGGTTAATGCCTTTTTGATCAAACCAATACATGGCACATAGCAATTTCCTCCCAGCTAGGATAGAAAATATTTTGCCAACTCCATCTGCTTAGTTTTTGCCGAGTGGGAGCAGATTGTATAGTTAAAAAGTAAGTCCTGAGAAATGTCCCTTTTTGTATAATGGAGATTGGGTAACTCTATTTTAACACATTTCTAGCACCTTATCCAACATACAGAATAAAGAGGTAACTTATCAGTGACCTTTATCATAAAGCCCAAAGGGCACAAAACCAGCCATGAAGGAAACTGCTTAATCTCTTTACATAAAGGATGAATACAAATAAAATTATATATAACTTGAAAATGTCACTGCATAAATTAAATTCACTGTCAAAGTGAGTCATTAACAACTCACTGATAAGAAAAAAGAGATTTATTCATACCATATTTTATTGCAACTATCACTGTGATACAAAGAATATGAACATGGAATTAAAAAGAGATGAAAATATGAATGGTAATTTGATTATTTGCAAGGTTTTTATTTTGTTTTAGAGTAGAAAATATTGCTCAGGCAGTTTTACTCAAATGATTAAACATGGTTGTTTCATTTTAATAATTCAATAGATCAATCATGTTAAAAACATTTTGATAGATTAAAGCTAGATCAGACACCAAAACACTTCCTTTAAAAAACACAGTCTCATTTGCATTTACTAAGGAAGACACTTCTATGCAAGTTAAGGGAAAAAATATTCAAAGTTATAATAAAACAGGTAACAGAGCTCTCTATCTACGGAATTTCTGAGGCAGGGTCTGAAAAAGAGTTAAGTAGGAGGTAGGCAGGCTGAAATAAAGGAGAAAGGTTAAGTATAGAAAGCAAGATTTGAGTACAGAAAGCAATGAAAAGGACACAGGGAAGGGACTTAAGAAGTCCAAATAAGGACCCAAGCATGGTGTTTAGAGGTCTTGGAAGGAGAAAAATAAAACAAAATCTCAGGTCTCTGACCCCATGTCCTATCCCAGCTCTGCTACTTAATACTTTTGGGATCCTAGACAAGCCACTTAACCTTTCTTCCTCATCTGTAAAATAAGGGGCTTGGACCAGATGACCTCTAGTGCTACTTCCAGCTCTAAATTTATCAAATTAGTAGAGCTATATTAATTGGATGATTGATACAACTGAAAAGAAGCTAGATTTATAAGAAAAACTGGATTAGATCTTTGTAGTATAAGTAGAAACGAGAGGAAGACCTTACAGACTGCAAAATAAACAGCAATCAAAACTGCCTGGCTTGAGAATAAGAGACCTGGAAAGACTCCCATGTCTTAGGACGGTGTCCTTGGTCTATATTCCCCCCCCTTTTCTTTAAGGTGCCATAGCTTGAGAATGATGTGGAGAACTTAGGGAGGCTTTAGGAAAGAGAGATGATTGAGGGGTTTGAGAATGTATTTCTGAAAGAAGGGCAAAGGAACTGGAGAAAGAAAAGGCAGAGGGACAACTTAATAATGATTTTCATGAATATGAATGGCTATTATACAGAAGATGATGACCACTCTCAAAATTTCCATTGAACAAGGGTAAACAAGTTTTTTAACACTGCAACATGAAAAATCTGGATTAAATGTAAGAAGTTCCTGACAGTGACTGCTGTTAAACCCTAGGAAAGGCTGCCAAGGGAAGTTGTAGAATCTCTTCCTCCAAAGTTCTCTAATAACAGAATAGTCTCAACTTTGTGAGGCACTATCAGAAGGCAGGAGCATGGACTAAGATTCAACTGGTATACTACTTTCTGGATAGCTACTCATCTGTCCTTTAATTTGCAATGGCTACAGATACCTGTCTTGGGATATTTCAAGTTCCCTACAGACTTATTTTGGGATTATTATCACTGCAAGTTACCAACCCCAACAGAGTTAAGATTCCTGCCCCTATCAGTGGGTCATAAAGAAATAACTTTTGTGAATTGTACACAGTCCACTGATGATTATATTATGCTGGTAAACAAATGGGCTCAGAAACTCTTTGGGATCCAAGGTACAATATAAATATTAAGTGATAGCTGAAAATACTTTGAAGCTATAGCTTTAATAAAAAAAACAACCCATGTCTCTTGGTAAAATATCCTGGATTCTTTATACTGTATTGGTGAGGTTCCAATTTTTATGTCAATAAATTTCAAGTTTTGATGTAGGTTGTTACTGTCACATATCACTTGGCTAAGACTCTTTTCTTTTATTTCTATTTTTTATTGCATTTAAGTAAGCCTATGGCTACTAAATACAGCTGGTGTCTCTTGCTTTTGAAAGCTTAGCCTGTAGATTAATGAAGAAAGGAGACTTAATCACACCGAAGCCCACGGAGAGAAAGGAAAGAAAAGAGATTTAATAAGCTGTTGTACATTGTTCTCTTGTCCATGAAAACAGAGAAAAGGAGATCACTTGGCTTGATAGCACTGCATCTTTGGAATACTAAATAAGGCATTACATATTTTGATAAACACTGGGAGCTTTAAGCTTCTGTGATTCTATATATCTCGAATCTAAGTCACTGGCATTAGGTGTTGATCTGGCACTATTAATACAATGTGAAAGCAAGGAAATGCTTTCACAAATGCTCTACAACTAAATACACAGATTTTCCTGTTGCACTCAGATGAAAAGTTGGAACTTTAATGGTCCTATAGTAAGAAGATGCTTCTGAGTTAAGCAAAATAGGCTTATTATATATCTAAAAATCTTCATTTGCTTCTAATTTGGATTTTTTCATTCCAGTAAGTCTGACAGTACTACTGACACTAACTGAAACAAATTTAATTTCTGTAAAAGACTGAATAAGTTGACCTAATTTTCCTTTACTGGTTCATTCCCAGAGTATATATTTATGACATAAGAGCTATGTATAAACATATAACATATAAACCCCAAAAGGGGGTGGGTTGAGGGAAAGCAGTTTGCAGAGATAGTCTGGAAGCCTCAGAAGAGGGATTTTTATCTAGAATAAGCAAAAATATATGAAATATATGAAAGAACTGATACACTTAGTAGGACTTTATTCTAAAAACTATGCTGAAGGAGAGAACTCATCCTAGTACCTTTGGTTGGGGTATATAAGAGCTTTAGGAGACTGAATGTGAGTTCCATAACTCAGAATATTAAAAATTTCCCATTATTTCTATCTCTACCAAAATATCTTTGTTTCACCTTTGATTTCTTACATATATAAGGAGGAGCAATTTGTTTTCTCTAAAATTCAAGCATACCAGATAATGTCTCTAAAAACTTAGTTCTGGAGAGAATACTGAAAGACCCTAAACATGCTTATAATTAAATTACATCCATTGGATTTCATGCCCTTGATGGACATGTTCTGATCCCTGCTAAGAGAGCCCATGCATATTTTACTTCAACTGAACAGGCACCAAGACTGCTTAAATGGATTTTCTTCAGTTGAGCCAAATGGGGTTGTTTATTAATCCAGAATGACAAGCAAACACCTGAGCCTCTGATCAGATATGCTGCTTGCTCTAACAGTGTCTCTACCTCTAGTTTTCTGAGAAGCTAAATGTAAAAGGGAATGAGACACTATGATGCCAGTGGATTACAGACAAGTCTGACAGCTTGAACAAAACAATGAAAACTTGAATATTTTGATTGTGCCAAATGACTAGGAAGCAGGCACTCAACTCCCTTGTCCAGGTCATTCTTCACAGAAGAAATATCATATTTTGATTATTTGCTTATTGAACATGATACTCTATTGTTCCAAACCAGAAGAAACCAGTCTTAATTTTTTTTTGGGACGGGGAAGGGTCTCATTTGGAGAAAACAGCAATTGTAATAGATTAAAATACATTTAGTGGATTAGAAAGCACAGTCCCATCATGCAGAAGGGGCAACAACACCACCACCACATATTACATAAGTACAGTTTAACCCCTCCCCCCACATTATCAGGTTACAATCACATCAACTACAAAACATAAAAAGTTATAATTAGTAATATTTACATAACTACATCAATATTAAAAAAACCCTTAACATTAGAAAAAATCTGAACTAGAAAGAGTTTTATAACATTCAAAGTAAACAATAAATACATTTTTAAGACTTAAAACAGAACTGCTCATGCTCATGAAGCAAAATTTAGCTAAGTATTTTTTTATTTTATAAGAAGTTAAATTCTTATAAGTCAGAATAAACAACATGGCTTATTTAAGGGGTTGTAAAAATGTGTAAAATACTTGGATTTCAGTGTTTTGATTTTTAAGAAGAAGATATATATATATATATATATATATATATATATATAAAAGGAAAAACTCAACATGAGCAACTTCTTGCGAAGGGTTCTGTTCATATGAAATTACTGTGCAATTTCTATATGTTATATTTTAAATTCACTTAAATACTAGTAGGATAATTTACCACTTACTTAAAATATTACTAAGAGGAAGACTGGTGAGTAACATAATAGATACTAGAATCTCTTCTTGCCATAAAAGAATTTATGTTGACTCAATTCTAGGGCAATTTAAAACTAGAAAAATTAGTTTGCTCACTAGTTTTGTAGCTTTCCCCTTAATTCTAACTAATCAGAATGAAAAGGAAAGCACAGTGTTGCCCCCCCCTTCAAAATTATATACTGGTATTCTTTGGGACCAAAATGGAATTTTATGTGTAGCACTAGAGGACTTTATGTTTCGTTTGGATTTGAAAAGGATTCACCAACCACAAGAAAATGATGTAAATCCCCCAAAAGAAGCATTTATCTATCATAAGAATAGGGTTGGGTGACATCTACTGGAATATATGACTTGTGACTTGCACTAAAATCTATTTTTAAAGACTGTGAATACATGAAGGTTTCTGAGTTCAAACGTATGGTAAGTATGATTCATTCAAGGTCTTCGGTTTCTTCAGAAAATAGGTCCGCAAGATCAGCCACTGTCAAGACTGAAGCCTCTGACTGCTTCAATGATGAGCTAGTATGGCTGTAGAAATTTCAGAGAGCAGAGTGAGATTAGCCAAAGTCAATTTCCTTGGGAAAGAAATTCTGTTTATGTAATAAATAGCACACAATGCAAAGAATTATTCTAATACTTCTGCTATCTATATTCCAATGCATATCTAGAGGAACCTAGGGGGCAAGATAACTGTGTTAGTTCAAACGCAATACACACCATTCTATTTATTAGTTGTAGTCTCTTTTCTGAAAATGTTCCAGGAGGAGTTTAAAAGGCATCAGTGAGGCTTGGACCATGTCTCCTTACTATCAAAATTAAACTGTCTCATAGAGAATTTTAAGAGTTTTCTATCCCGAGGATTCTTAAATAAATCAAAGATGATTAGTAATGAGAAATCAACAACAACCACAAAAAAAATGCAAGTAAAATTGAACCCTAAAACTAACTTTTATTTTACTGATATGGTAGCCTCTTTTCTTCCTTTTAGATTTCTAATAGAAGGAAACAATTTTTGGCTTCAAATCACTATTCTGCTCAGCAGAGCCACTTGGCAGAAATGACCCCTTTTAAATCAATATTCTACTTCTTGGATTTCCTCCAATCAGACCTATCGTACAGGGATGTTGTGAGATATCAGTTAATGCTTGTTAAGGACTGTGAAGAGGAAGAACATATGGTACAAGTGTTAAGAAGTTTTATGATTCCCAAACTGGAATTGTTTGCTGACCAAATCAAAAGTTTTACTACTATGGTACAGTAGCTTTTGCTGTTAATAATAAAATTAATAGCTGAATTCTATGCTCACACTCTCCCTTTTGTATATGACTATTAGACATACAAAAAACAAGTGTTCATATTTATCCATACTAGGTTAAGCCTTTCAGTTTTGGGGGGCAGAAACACTTTTTCACTTATAAATAGCTTTATAATCTGATAGTGTTAATACACATTTTAATCAATCTATAAATACACACATATATTTCCAATTTGTTATTTTATGTTTTGACTTAAAATTCAAAATTAAACTGAAACCAATGTGTAACCAGTTTTTTTTCCTCCATTAAAACAAAAAGTTTTAATACAGTTAAGGGTTTTAATATATTTAATATTGCATGTAGACTCTATTTTAAAAGGCGCATATGCTTTTAGTTTGTGAACTGAATGTAAAAAGGTATTAGATGAGACATAACTGCTCTTCTTCCAAGTTAAATGAAGATGAATTATTTTGCAATTTATAAAGAAGTCTTAAATTTGTGCTTCTTCACACACACACACACATATATATGTGCTTGACAAAACTGCCTTTTTAATTTAATTGATCATTGTTACCTCCTCTCAGCCGTTTTCAACATTGCCTGCATTCTTTCTTCAATAGTCGCTTTAATAAGGAATCTGTGAACAATGGTAGGCCTATAAGATGAATAAAAATGAAAATGTCATTGGGATAGGAGTAAAGACTGGACCTGTAGTTTTGTTAGTATAGGGAACCCCCAGGAGAGGTAAGTCCCTCTACCAATCAATATAGATTGACACCTTTTCTGTAATTTATAGCTTTAGAGTTACTTGGATGACTGTGTGACTTGTCCAGGGTTACACAGCTAGTATGTGTCAGATGCAGGACTGGAACTCTGGTTTTCTAGGCTAAAGGCCTACTCTCTACATACTATAACACAAGCTTCATATTAAAATGTAATAAACATACTAACTAAAACTAATAAGTCATTAATGAATCAATATTGCATGTTATTCTTTAAACTGTCAAAGCAAAATACTAAGTGCATAACAGTTAAAGAAATAGCAAAAATTTCTAAACAGAAACTGATATTATTTATATAGGAAATAAATGTCTTATAATGGTCTGTTGTCACAGAGATGTCCAGAGAAAGAGTTCAAGTTAATGTCAAAAGATTGGGGGGAACACTTAGAGAACTTTTTTCTGGCACAGTACTACTGTTAGTTGCTCAAGGAAATGATTTGTATAAAAACGTCTAAATCAAGTTTAGCACCCTTCCTTTCAAAACTGATCTCCTTTACCAGCTTCCCCATTTCTGTCAATGGCACTGTCAGTCTTCTGGAGATGTCAGCTTGAAACTCTTCCGTGGGGGAAGAGATTGGTCAAAATGACTAAATGGGGAACTGTTCCAGTTTTAGGCCATAAAACTTCTTTTTATTAATGATGAAATTTCAGGTTTCTGGAAAGACTTGTATAGTCTGATGCTGAGTGAAATGAGCAGAACCAAGAGAACGTTGTACTTACAATAACAGCCACGTTGTACGATGACTAATATTGATAAACTTAACTCTTCCCTGCAATACAAGGATCTAAGACATCTTCAGAGACCTTGTGATGGAAAATGCTATCCACATCCAAAGAAAGAACTACGGAAGGTGAATTGCTATTTTTTTTCTTCTGTTGAGTTTTGTTTCCTCTTTCTGATGGTTCCCCATATTGGTTTTAATTTTTACACACAACATTACCAATATGAAAATATGTTTAATAGGAATGTAAATAAATGTATAGCCTATATCAGATTGTGCACCGTCTTGGGGAAGGGTGGTGGGGAGGAAGGGGGAGAAAAATTTTTAACTCAAAAGCATGTGGAAGTGACTATTGATAAATCAAAAATAAATTTAAAAAATTAAAAAAAAAATTTCAGGTTTCCTCTCTTGAAAAATGTCAGGATTTAAAATCTAACTTTACTTGTCATTTCCTAGACTGAACAGTTCAGACAGCAAAAGGACAATTGCTGGATCTACAGCCAGAAGATAGGAGTCTGAGCCCCTGGTCTGGTATTTACTATCCATAATTGTAAATAAATATCACTTCTCTGAACCTTTCTCTTCTTATCTACTATTGATAATAATGATAATAACATCTCCATTTATAGAGTGCTTTACATATATTTGACCTTCCTGAAACCCTGCAAGGTAGGTGCTCTTCTTACACTCATTTTATAGAAGAAGGAATTGAGGCTCAGTTAGGTTAAACAACTTGCCCATGTAACATAGCAATTAGGTATCAAAGGTGGGATTTGAATCCAAGTCTTCTTGACTTAGTGTCAATAAATGCCCACTGGTACTTCTCCAAAATGAGGAGGTTAGATTAGATGACCTTTAAGATCCCTTCTAATTCTAATATTCCATAATCTGATGGTGACAGAATAAATAATGAGTACAAAAAAGAATTTGAAGTGAAAAGCAATACGTTTAAAAAAATAAATCAGCTCTGAAACCTGTCACATCCCCTTGGGTTTTTTCATTGTTCATTACTGTTTAAAATAATTATTTAGTAAAAACTGTCTTTGGCTATGAACATGTTCCTTTCACATAAAAGATTATCATAGCATTTTTACACTAAATTTTCTTGCCCCACTGGTCTTTTGTTTAAAATTAGACCCCTTCCCAACCCTCACCCCTAAACAAAAATAAAACAAAATAAAATTAGATCCCATACTATGAAAATTGACTGGTCCTAATTTTTAGACAGGCAGACACACCTACTTGCTGTGGGTTTATCCAGGATTCTTGTTTAGGCCCCATGGTTTGGAAAGGAAGGAAGAAAAACCTGTTCTAGGTTAAAACTTTATTCAATTTAACAAGCATTTACTAATACCCTAATACTCAAAGGATATCGTGCAGGCCTGAGCTTTAATTTGTAATTGCCTGAGGCTGAACTTTGATCCCGGGTACCTGAAGAAAGGAAACATTATTCTACCATAGTTCTATCCTACTGACATCCCCTTCCCTCCTCCTCCTTTTTTATTTTATTTTATTGTTTTGCTTTTTGGTGAGGCAACTGGGGTTAAGTGACTTGTCCAGGGTCACACAGCTAAGTAAGTATCAAGTATCTGAGGCCTTATTTGAACTCAGGTCCTCCTGACTCCAAGGC
Organism: Phascolarctos cinereus; assembly: GCF_003287225.1. Classification (NCBI taxonomy): domain Eukaryota; kingdom Metazoa; phylum Chordata; class Mammalia; order Diprotodontia; family Phascolarctidae; genus Phascolarctos; species Phascolarctos cinereus. The sequence continues at coordinate 107,919,504 of NW_027555958.1, read as the reverse complement.
CAGAGCTCAATCCATTGCACAACTTACCTGCCCCAAAATAAATCTTCATTTTTGGGGGGGGGGGCACGCCAAGGCAATCTGGGTTAAGTGACTTGCCCAGGGTCACTCCTCCTTTTTTTTTAATAGCCATGAGTTGCCAACCTATTGAGCTTCTGTTATATGCCCAGTACTTCCAACGGCCAGACACACATATACGTTGCTTGGTTTAATAATATTGCAATTAAAATGCCCATTATGGGTGCATTTTTGTAAATATGTATTGTACTGAGAAAAAACATTGATATTTATATCCAGGTAGAACTGAAGAGATATCTTCTTGTTACAAGATTCACTTTGAGCACTGTGCTAATTAAATCTAGCAGATCCTTAGATCTGACCTAGATAGAGGCTAGCCTTTTCCTCAGGGCAAAAGTTGAGAGGGGGAGTTGTTTGTTTTCATCTGAACTTGATTTACTTTCTTTCATATGTAGTCTGGACAGTTAACAAATTGTCAACTTTCACCCAAATTATGGTGTTTGCTTTCAATTTCATTGCCAACTCCAGTTTTCCAGCCCCAGCTAACAACCTTTTGTGGGGTCCAAGGGATGAGGATAATTTGAAAAATTAGGAAGACACTTCAGGGGAAGTATCTGCATTGCCCACACTACAGATAGGGAAAGGAGTTCTAAAAGACCCCTGGAGAATCTTTTTGGCTTTCTAATTAAAAGGCTCTCAGACTGTTTTAACACAAGCTAAAGAAGCACAAAGTTAAAAGGGGCCTCAAAGGTCAGTTATCACAATTGTTTCTTAAAGCACAGATTCCATCTACAATATTACCAACAAGTGATAATCTAGCCTCTGCTTGAACAGTTCCAGTGATTGAGAACTCATTACTGAAAAGGGCAGCCCATTTTCATGTTGAGACTGTTCTAAATATTAGGAAATTCTTTTAAAAATATATCTAACTGATTTATGACCAAACAAGAGATAAAGAACATTATGAAATGCAAAATGGATAATTTTGATTACATTAAATTTAAATGTTTTTGCACAAACAAAGCCAATGCAACCAAGATTAGAAGGGAAGCAGAAAGGTGGGAAACAATTTTTACAGCCAGTGTCTCTGATAAAGGCCCCATTTCTACAATATATAGAGAACTGAGTCAAATTTATAATACAAGTCATTCCCCAATTGATAAATGGTCAAAGAAGATGAACAGGCAGTTTTCAGATGAAGAAATTAAAGTTTATCTATAGTCCTAGGAAAAAATGCTCTAAATCATTACTGATCAGAAAAATGTAAATTAAAACAACTCTGAGGTACCACATCACACCCATCACATTGGCTAACATGACAAAATAGGAAAATGATAAATGTTGGAGAAGATATGGGAAAACTGGAACACTAATGCATTGTTGGTGGAGTTGTGAATTGAACCAACCATTCTGGAGAGCAATTTGGAAGTAGGCCCATGTGCATACCCTTTAATCCAGCAATACCACTTCTAGGTCTATAGCCCAAAGAGATCATAAAAATGGGAAAAGGACCCACATATACAAAAATAGTTATAGTAGCTCTTTCTGTGGTGGCCAAGAATTGGAACTTGAGAGGATGCCCATCAACTGGGGAATGGCTGAACAAGTTTTGGTATTTGAATATAGTGGAATACTATTGTGCTATAAGAAATGATGAGCAGGCAGACTTCAGAAAAATCTGGAAAGACTTGTATGAACTGATGCTGAGTAAAATGAGCAGAACCAGAACATTTTACACAGTGGCAGCCATATTGTGTGATGACTGACTTTGATAGACTTAGCTCTTCTCAGCAATGCAAAGATCTAACACAACTCCAAAAGACTCATGAGGAACTATGGAGTCTGAATGCAGATCGATGCATACTATTCTCTTTCTCTCTCTCTCTCTCTCTTGTTTTCTTTGTTTTTTTTTCTTCCTCATAGTTTTTCCCTTTGGTTCTAATTCTTCTTTATAACATGACTAATGTGGAAATACATTTAATATAATTGTACACGTGTAGCCTATATCAGATTGCATGCCATCTTTTGGAGGGGGAAGTGAAGGAGCAGGAGAAAATTTAAAACTCAAAATCTTATAAAAGTGAATGTTGAAAACTAAAACTAAATAAATATAAAAAAATTATATCTAAATGAAATTTGCTTCAAGGCAACAGCTGCCCTCTGAAACCATACAGCCTAAATCTAGAGACAGAGTTGGATTATTTATTTAGTTTTCTAAATATTTTAATATTTTATTTTTATAGAAATTTATAGAAATATAAATATTTCTAAATATTTAAAGTGAAAGTGCTCGATTTTGTTTTCAGTCTTACTTTGTTTGTCCAATTCGGTGTACTCTTCCAATAGCCTGAAGCTCATGTGCAGGATTCAATATAGGTTCCACTAGGAGAACATGAGTTGCTTCAATGATATTTAAACCATTGGAACCTGTGTGCAGGGGTAGCAGCAAAATATTGATCTTGGGATCATATTTAAATGCTGAGAGGTTTTCCTGAAAGAAAAAAAATAGACAAGTATTTCAAATGTCACCATGGAAAACTGAGATGCTCCTTCTCCAAATCAGCAGGATGCTTTGTGGCACCCAGATAATGAACTTCTGTGAAATGTAAAACATTTAAAATGCATCATTTGCAAAAAATCAAAACCTAAATTAATTCAATGCTGTAGAAAAGTATTGTGTGGACCACCTTGGCCACACAAAAAGTCTAATATGTATGTATGTATGTATGTATGTATGTATGTATGTATGTATATTTCATAGGGGATTTCCCATATTAAATTTTCAAAATTAAATTTATTTTTAATTTTTAAAATTAAATTTAAAAGGGAAGCTAGGTGGCGCAGTGGATAGAGCACCGGCCCTGAAGTCAGGAGGACCTGAGTTCAAATTCAGCCTCAGACCAAACACTTGACACTTAACTAGCTGTGTTACACTGGGCAGTCACTTAACCCCCAATTGCCTTAAAAAAAAATTAAATTTAAAAAGATTAAGTAACTACTGTTTGCAGAGCAGTCTGCTAGGTCCTGGGGTAAGATACAAACTTAGGTAAGACATAGTACATGCCCTCGTGGAGTTTGCCATCTATATTAGAGGAATAAGAACTATACAATGATAACTGTAGTAATATAACATTATAGGATAAATGTATCAGGGTGGTGTTAATCAAAATACTAAGTGGGCTCTAAGAAGAAAGATTTGTCACTGATGATGGATAAGGAAAAATTTAATAGAGGATATTTCCTTTATTGTACTTCCTTCCTAGAGGGTCATCAGAGTGACCAGGAAGGCCAGGCAAGGGAGATATAGAAGATTCTCAAGTAGAAGTGGCAAGATGATTGATATATAAAGAGCAGATTGAGCAGATGTATAAAGAGAGATTGAGTATGAAGATGTACAAATCTCAGAACAGTGTGAAGGGAGAACAGAGATGGGAAAGAGTAGCAGCTGTTGCAATAATCCAGTCAGACAGCAATTAGAGTCTATCCTAGGGTGGTAGAAATTGCAATAGTGGGAGCACATAAATACTAGAGATATTGCTGAAGAAAGCTTGGCAGGTCATGGTAATTGACTGGATGTCTATGAAAGACAAGGAGTCAGAGATAACATCACAGTTTTATATATGGAAAATAGGGTGAATTCTATGGACAAAAATAAAGAAGTTGGAAGAGGTTCCAAACATAATAAACTCAGTTTTGGACAGAAGTTTGAGATCTTGATGGTACATTCAGGTAGAGATGATCCAAATGCAGCTGGAGATGTAGAGAATGTCCTTGAGACTACCATGACTCTGCTGCATTCTCACCCTGAACCTCAGCTTCTGGGACCTTCTCACTCTGGCACATTTCTTTATCATCTCAGCTTCCTCTCAATGAAGAGTTCCTTCTAAGGACTCCATTTTGAGGATACGGACAGGCTGGCCATATTTCACTACCCTCTCAGATATGCTTCTGACTCTCTGGACTGTGCCACTCTTATCCCAGCCTCCCTCACCCTGTACTTTTTAGTACTCTTTTCTGTGATGTCTTCTGTCAATTAGAATATAGACTCGATAGCAGGGACTATTTCCTTTTGCTTATATTAGCAGCTTGGCAAAGTACCTGGCACATAGTAGGTGCTTAATAAATGCTTGTTTACTGGCAAAATCCTCCACAACACTGTATACACTTAATGAACATTTGTTGAATTGAAAGATGAGAGGGCTACTTCAGACTGATAACCTAACAGCCCTGAGTCCAATTTTCTTATCTCTAAAATACAGATGTTAGAAACTAGATCAATCATTCCCAACCTTTTAAAAAAATGAGGAATTCTTTTCACCAACAAAAAAAAATTATGAGCCTATAACAGAGAAACTGCATAATGACAAAAAAGCTTATATGGATTTAATAACACTTTAAAAATGAATTTGTATTCTATAAACATATCTAAATGCATTAAAAAATCATTATTCCTGTTATATATTTTGTTGGAGCTAAATAAAGATCACTATGATAATGCTTGGTAAACATATATAGGTTCAGGGACCCCATGGCAAACCACAGGTTGGGAATCACTGGACTTTCTGATGTCTTTCATCTAGAATTCCAGGAATCTATGATTCAAGTTCTGAAGTGTTGAAATAGAAGGCGTGTGAAAATGAGCAGCACAAAGGAGACGATAATATTTTATCTTGATAGTAGGTGTGAGTGAAGAGACTGATGGGACTTGACTGTCATTTCATTACTTTAATTTGAAGGTGATGATCTATATACAAGTTAACATTTAAGAACTCTACGCTATACAATCTACCTTGATGGGTGCTTACTAATTATTTGCTGATTTCTTTTACTAAGTAGACTGGTTAACAGCAGTATCACTCTATAAATATGGAGTCCCCTCTCACTAACTTATTTATACATACAAAATTTTGTCAGCATACCTGAAATCTGTGAATTCCATTGATTTGTGCAAACACCATGTTGTTATCATACAGAGCTTTTGAAATAATGTCTAGCACATCTTGCCACTGGAACACACAAAATAAACAAAAACCACTATTAAGCATTAGCCTTATCTTAAGGATACCAAAAATTGTCACTTATGCATATTAACTGGTTATATCTTGAAAAAAAAGAAAGCTGAGGTTTAAACACACAAGAAAGTAGTATTGTTTAACTGATTAGCTACAACTGCCTTTGAGAAATAAGAATAAAGAAATTAAAATGAAACAACTTGTTTTAGAAATGGAATGAAATCCAGCATCCTTATTCAGTACTTTATTTACCACATCAGTTTTAGCTACTCTCTTACCACTCCAATACACATACAAACAAAACTACATGAAATCCATCAACCTAGTATGTTATGTGAAAGAGCAGGTAGGCAGTGTATTAAGTGTGAGGGTTACAATTTGTAAAATATTAAAATGTCTCAAACTTAAAATTATGAAATAAAAATTATGTCTTGTTGCTGTCTGTACATTTATAAGAATGGACTAGATGGCCCCTTAAAAGTCTCTTCCCACTCTGAGATTCTGTGAATGTCTCTCTGAAGTGATATCAGATTACTACTGCCATCATACTGTCATGCAGAATTTGTCTGACTGACTCAAACTTAAAAAAAAAATCACTTACCAGTCATTAACATTTAGCTAACGGGTCTGTCACATGCATGCAGATTAGACAGCATTATCAACACTTTATAATAAAGAGAAAACAGCCAAATCAATATTAAAAAGGAAATATTGATTATACCGTTGAGAAGACGAGTGATTTGGCACCTGGGTTTTTAAACTGGATTCTCTTTAGAGTTCGGACCACAGCTTCTACTTTTGTAGAATGGCTACCCTTTGAACAAAAATGAGAAAATATATCACCAACAAAACCAATCCAAAGACAGAGAAAGGATAATCAACAAGGAATACAACAGTTAAGCATATATGCAAGTAGCTAGAGAATACTCAATCTACTCCAACTCAATTAGAAATTATCATTAAGCAAATATTGTGGGCAGAGAGCACTGTCTAAGGGGCTAGAGTTACAAAGTTAGATAGGACATAGGCACTATTCTCAAGCATCTTACAACCTAATAATAGGAGGGAGGAAAACATGATATAAAGGGAAAATGATACAAGTGCAAAAAAAGAAAGAAGCCCAAGCAAAAGACTTTGAGAAATATGAGTAAATGATCACTCTTACCTGGGAAATGGAAGATGGAAAGAGCATAAATAAAGATTTCTTGGAAGAAGAGGTAACTAAGTTGGACCTTAAGAAATGGGAAAACTTCAAAAGATGAATTAAAGTGAGAAAGAATCTACTTTATACATGAAGGATGATGGGACAAGTCAAGAACAGGTGATGAAGTCTAGTATAATGTTTCACAGGTTCCAAAAGCAGGTGATACTGCCCCTGCAGGGCACTGGAATGATCCAGGAGGGTGGTAATAGTTGAAATGACACAAACTTCAACAAAACCATTAAAGGTGTTAAAGAAAGTAGATTTTCAGGGAGGTGCTGAGTAATTTTTTTGAAAAGGAGGTGGTAGGCCAAATAAGTTTGGGACCCCTCTGGTAGATGAAGATTTAGAATATAAGTGGAGGTTAATGTGTTTATTGCAACTCATAAAACTGCATGACAGTGGAGAGAATGCTGGACTTGGAATTGGGCAGATCTAGGTTTGAATACAGCCTCAGTCACTGACCAGCTATTTCACTCCGGCAAGCCACAGAACCACTCTGGGTCTAAGCTGATTCATTTGTAAAATGAAGGGGCTGAACTAAAGAACCTCTAAGGTCCTTTCTAGCTCTAAAGCTAGAGTTTTCTGGCAATTTTATAAATTTTAAGTGCAGAGCTTCTCTTTTTCCCCATTGGGGTCTGATGTTTTATATTCTTAATCATATTAACCTGAATTCCTCAAGAGAGACATAAGGAAGGTTATTGACAGAGATCAAAAAGGCAATGAGACATTGTGTACACCAGTCTTCTACAATGCTATATAGCCGCATTTCCAAAAATGAAAATACAAAAAAAACCCCCAATGCTTTATCATTCTGTTCATCACAAAAAAGTGACTGGCCTTTAATAGATGGGAAAATTGCCCCTTACTAAAAGCATTTTGTAGACCATACTGAGGAATAAATTTGTGTCTTTCTCTATGTGCTTTATTTATTTTTCTGATATACTAAACACTTTTAGGATGAACTAGATTATATGAGAGAGGGCTGTAATTATCTCAAGGTGAAAAAAATTCCCAAAGCACATCCAATAAATTGTGAGAACTTCCTGCTTCCCTTCCACATTACCTCTTCATACCTGTCCCCTTTTCTTCACTAACATAGTCTCTGACCTCAGTCAGATCCTCATTATCTTCTACTTAGACAATTATGCCCCTGATTTCAGCCTGTCTAACTTTCTAATCCAACTGTTACACAGAGGCTAAAATAATCTTAAACCACAGTCTGGTCATGTCATTTCCCTGATCAAGAATCTTCAAGGGTTCCTCACTGCATCTAGGATACATTAAAAACTCTTCATGCCCTGCACACTTTGGCTCCAGCCTAGCCTTGCTTTTTCACAGTTTCTGTATTCCAGCCTAATTAGCTAGTTTGCTGTTCCCTGCACTCAGATTTCCAGTTCACATCTATGGGTTTTTGCCCAGGCTGCCTCCCATGGCTGACATGCTTGCCCAACTCCTCTTGGCCTTTTAGAGTCCTCATCTTCCTGGAGGTCCAGTTCAGGTGCCATCTGCTTTTTTTTTTTTTTAGGGAGGGGCAATTGGGATTAAGTGACTTGCCCAGGGTCACACAGCTTGTCAAGTGTTTGGTCTGAGGCCTGATTTGAACTCAGGTCCTCCTGACTTCAGGGCTGGGGCTCTATCCGATGCACCACCTAGCTGCCCTATGCCATCTGCTTTTTGAAACCTTTCCTAATCCCCCTACCCTAGTTGTCAGAGATCTCTCCTACCTGAAATTCTGTTGTACTTCCCCATTTGTATGTTGTATAATGTAAAGCCCTCTGAGGGTGGGGATACTGTCCTTTTTGTCCTGTGTCCCAGCACAAAGCAGATGCTTAAGAAACGCTTGTTGATTAAAAGTGACAGCAGTTAAGTATGGCAGGAGAACCAGCACAGGGTCCATGTGCACAAAAATTTTTTAAAAGTGAAAAAGGGAAATACAAAACAACTTTTAATTGTCAAGAAAGAATATGGTATAAATAGAATAAAAAAATAAGGACAATCTGCATCATAGGGAAAAGAATAAAAAATCCCCCCAGAGTAAAAAAAGTTCAGAGGAGAACAAGGTAAATGCTTAATATGGCTCTTCTCCTGCTGCACCCCTTCCCCTCATTCATCTGTACAGTTCAGTATGGGTACTCTAGGAAAAGATTTTCAAAGAAGGCCATATCAATTCCATACCCGTCTTTCATTTGCTGAACTATATTCCATATTAAGGTGATGGCTCTACAAATAAAAAAAAAAAAGCATTTCCTCCACCTCCAGATAGGTTAAAAAACTAAACAAAACAAAATCCAACCTTGCAAAAATACAGAACTACCTGGCCCCTGCACACTTGCTTCTCCAGGCTTTGAAGGGTCAGTAACAAGGAGTTCCAGAACGTGAAAACCCTGCCTGGCAAATAGCCCCAAGAAGCTAGGGCCAGTAGGACTTAATCCCTGCTGCTTACAGATGATGAAAAAGTGGCTGGGGGAACCAGAACCTGGAAAATAAGGAAGGGCTCGTGGTCAGTAGATGACCCTATCTGGGTGAGAATTCTGTAATGTGAGCATGTTTACTTTGGGTTACCTTTGAAAACATTTCCAGTAATCTCTAAAGAAGCTGTGCTAGGCAAAAGGAGAATGACTGAATTAGGATCATATTAGGAAGGGAAATTGTGCAATTAAAATTTTCACATTCTATTCTATCTATGGAGCAATGTTTGGAGTGGTCCCATGGTTCCCACATGAAAAGAGATAGAACATTTTGGATTATTTTTTTCCCTCTGCCTATTTATTTATGATGGCATTTTAAATGCTACCAGTGTAAAAACATAGATTTCTTTCCCTAAATTACAAGAGATGATTTTAAAAAAATAACCATTGTCCATGTATTTCTATTTAAATAACAACATTTTGTTTACAGGATTCTATGATACCTCCTCCCCTCTCACTCCAATGCTATGAGCAATAAGAAACAAATTAAGGTTGTAACCTTTAATGTTACATATGCTGTTTATAACTCACAGAGTCTGGTTTGAATCTATTCATTAATTACATGTTCTGAACCTTTAACACATAGCAGTCACGGAATCTGAGTTGGAAGAGATCTCAGCAGCAATCTGGGCCAATCTGCACACAAAAGATACCCATCATAACACACCTAACCACTAGTCAACCAGTCTCTGCTTTGAGGTCTCTAAGCAGAGGGAGAACCCACCATCTCTTGAGGCAGCCCATTTTACTTTCAGAAAGCTCTAATTGTTAGGAAATCTTTCCTGACATCAAGCCTAAGTATATCTCTTTGTAACTTCCACTTACTTGCTGCTCCTGGTTCTGCCCTCCAGGGCCAAATGGAACAAGCCTATCCCCTCGTCCACATGACAGCCCTTCAATCACTTTAAGACAGCTATCATATTCCCCATATGTTTTCTCTTATCCAGGACTAACACACCCATTTCCTTCAACCAATCCTCATAAGATATGGCCTCAAGGTCCTTTATCATAAGGGTAACTCTTCTTTAGACACTCTCCAGCTTGTTCTTGTCAAGTTAAGGTATCCAGACCTGAACATGGTACTCCAGCTGAGGCTGGATGGGAGCAGAGTACACTAGGACTGTCACCTCCATATTCCTATTATTTCTCTTAATGTAGCCTAAGACTGCATTAGCTTTTTTTTTTTTGGTGAGGCAATCAGGGTTAAATGACTTGCCCAAGGTCACACTGCTAGTACATGTCAAGTGTTTGCTCTGAGGCCACAGTTGAACTCAGGTCCTCCTGACTTCAGGGCTGGTGCACCACCTAGCTGCCCCTTGCATTAACTCTTTGGCTGCCACATCATATTTATCTACAAATGTTGCAGACCTCTGTTCTTCTCCTGGCATTTTTCCTGGAGTTGTTGGGCAGCAAACAACATATCAACCATTTCTCAGCCCTTTCTGAAGCCACACTGGCTCTCAGGTAGATGATCATCTTCCAGGTGAAGGAGCAGCCTACTAAGGAGGACTCTGGCAAGAATCTTGCCAGCAATTACTAAGCAGAGAACCCCCCCCCCCCGGTGATTGTCACAGGACAATCTATTTCCTTTACTTTTATAGAGATGGACAATGGAAGCAGAACTCCTGGGGGATAATCTCCTCTTGCCATATAACCTGGAAAATTTCAGTCGACTTTTGTATGAGCAATGGACCCTCTACCTTGTAAATCTTAGCTGGAGTAGAATCAGCACCAGGTGCTTTGATACACAAAAGGAACCTAATGGCATTCAAAACCTCTTCTTCAGCTGGAACTTGAGCTAGGGAGGGATTGACTTCAACCTGAGGTAAACAGTCAATGGCTTCAGCATTGATTGATGACAGTCTGTTGAGAACATTATGGAAGTGTTCAGCCCATCTCTCTAGGACCATGTCCTTATCAATGTGGCTCCATCAGCACTGAGTAGTTGAGATGTACCATAGGTCTTTGGCTCATAAATAGCCTTCAGGGCATCATAAAAGCGCTTAGCATTGTTACTATTAGCATAAAACTGACTTGAAAAGACTACAAGCCAAGACCAAAGTGGAGGGAATGTTGGTGCTTGATTTTCTGTTTGCAAATGATTGTGCACTCCATGCAGCCTCTGAAGCTGAGATGCAATGAAGTATGGATTGATTCTCTGCTGCTTATGCTAATTTTGGCCTGACAATTAACACCAAGAAAACATGGGCACTCCATTAGCCACCACCACACCACCCATACATGGAACCATCAGTTACAGCAAATGGAGAAGTTTTGAATTCTGTGGATAAGTTCACTTACCTCGGTAGTCTACTTTCCAGGGATGTACACATTGATAATGAGGTAATGCATGCATTGCCAGAGCTAGCTCAGTGTTTGGGAGGCTCCGAAGGAAAGTGTGGGAGAGAAGAGGCAGTATTAGACTGACTACCAAACTGAAAGTCTACAGAGCCATTGTGCTGACCTCAATGTTATATGCCTGTGAAACCTGGACGGTATACCAGCACTATGCCAGGAAACTGAATCGCTTCTATTTGAAATATTTTAGGAAGATTCTGAAGATCACCTGGCAGGATAAGATACCAGACACTGAGGTCCTTTTTAGAGCTAAACTGCCAAGCATTCAAACTCTGCTTCAGGGAGCACAACTCCAATAAGCTGGCCACATTGTTCAAATGCAAAACATACACTTGCCAAAAAGACTAATTTATGGAGAACGCACACAAGGTGTGATCACATGGTGATCAGAAGAAGCAATACAAGGACACTCTCAAGAACTTTGGAATTGTGTGACATGAGAGACACTGGCAAAGGAACTCTCAGCATGGTATGCCCACATCAGGAAAGCAGAACTGAAATAGCTCAAGGGAAACGCAAGATATGCAAACTTAAAGAATCTACCCCAAAGGTTCACATGGACTATTTGTGCCTGATTTGTGGTAGAACATTCCGAGCCTCGTATTGGTCTGATCAGCCACAGTCAGACGCACTGAAACTTGACTCTAGCACAGTGATGTCATTTTGGTCCTCTTCGAAAATGAAGGACAACAACCATCACCCTGCTGATTTATTTTGAGCTTAAAGTCCCTAGAACTTTTTCAGAACAAGCACTATCTATCCACACCTATCTTACCATATCCTTGTAAAGCTCATTCTTTTTTTTTTACCTCACACCAGGGCCAGTCTTAGAATAACAGATTATCTTTGTTCCACAAACTTGCATGCCTTTGCAATATCAGTTCCTCTGCCTCCTTAACTAAATGTCATAAAATAACCAATTTCCTTCAAGGGGTAGTTCGTGTGCAATCTCCTATGGGCAGCCTTTCCTCATCTCTCTAGTTATTAGTGCTATTTCCCTCCTTAACTTTTCTTAGAATACTCTGGATCTCTCCCTTTGACTAACTAATTTTCACAGATAATGACAGGCAATCAGTCAACAATTTGACTTTCACAACAATTCTATGAGGTGATCCCCGTTTTACAGCTGAGGAAACCAAGACAGGCAGAGGTTAATCGGCTTGCATAGGGTCACACAGCTAGTTAACTGTCTGAGGCTATATTAAGGTCTTCCTGACTCCAGGACCAGGACTCTATACACTGTGCCACCTAGCTACCAAAGAAGATATAACTATGAATGCTTACAGACAAGCTCCCAAGTAGCTATAAGAGAGGGTAGTCATCTTTGACTTTGTCTTGATCTTTGCATCCAATTACCACAAAAATTCAGGATGCTAGGTCTTGTTGATTTTGCTTCTACAAAATTTCTCATATTTGTCCCTTCCTCTCAACATATACCATCATGACCTTATTTCAGGTTCACATCAGTTCTCATACTTGAATTATCAAAACAGGTAACTGACCTCTATGCTTCAAGTTTCTCTCTCACCAATCTATCCTTCACCTAATCTATCTATCCTGCCAAAATAATTTTTCTAATGCATAGGTCTAACCAGGATTTTTCTTGATCAGAAATTTTTAATGGCTCCCTAATACCTATAATATGGAAATATATATGTCCCCCCCCCCGGTCTGGCATTTATAGTATTCCACATTCTGGCTACAGTCTACCCCTTCTAGTCTTATTTTACAGAAATCCCCTTCAAGCACTCTACGTTCCACAAACAACCTCAATACCTAGTTGTTCTCTGATCTTGCTCTAAACCACTAGGTTGGGTTCATTCACACACACTATCTCAACCATCTATGGGAGGAACTCGTTTATCACTTCACCTACTGAAATCCTCTTCTTCCTTAAATTCAGGTCAGGTACCACAGTAAAACCTTTCCTAATTCCCCCTAGCTCACAGTGATCCTCACCCAAATTTTCCTTAAGTGCTTGATCTCTCCTTTGTCCTTATCACATTATATATTTTATCATACTTTCTTGTGCAAATCATAACTCCTGACCCCCCATCATACTGTATGAACCTTATGTGAAGGGACTACGCAATTTTTAATCTTTGTGTTCCAATGTCTAGCCCACAAAAAGTACTTAATAAATGTTTACTGGAATGAATACAATGGGAGTTCAGCTGAGAAATTATTTCCGAGTAAAGAATCATGGAAGGCTACAAGGCACAAACATCAATCAAACAGACTTAAAAATGGTTAGGATTTGGACAAGTAGAAATTGGAAGTGGAGGACAGCACTCTAGGTAGTAAGAATAGTAAAGGCACCAAATGGGGGAATCATGGGGTAAGTTTGGTAAACTTAAATATAGAAGGAGTGCCATTTTGCTGCAGGACACTATCTCACAGCTGCTAAACCACAATCTAATAGTGAATATTGGGAAGAGAAGGTTTGTGCTCAATGTAAATGACTCTGTCCTCTGTTTACATCCTTGCTTCTTTCCTGGTCTGAGGACAACTAAGGAAATTAAGAGAAGCTGCTGTTCCAGATAATCATATAAATCTGACTACCACCTGCTACAGTGTTGCTGCATCTTTTGCAGCACACTATCCTTCCAGCCTTATGGGTTTGCACATTTTAGAGTTTCATCCATATAAAAATACTAGTGAGAGAGAAAGAACTGGGTTGAAAGTAGGCTGTGCTATCACTTGAGCTCAAGACTTATAAGAAAACAAGCCAGTGATACTGTTCATTTTGTTGCTTCTCCAGTGAACACAAAGAAGTTGGCTAACAGCATTGCAGTTTTGCAAATTTAAAAATAACTGGAATTTTACTTTTATTTCATACCAAAAACAAACACAAATCCTTTTCATGAAGACTTTTGCTGAGATCAAGTCACCATTGCTAATGAAACAAAATAGGTACCAAAAAACTACAAGCCTATACAACCCTTTGCCTTTCTAGAAGACAAAGTACTTAAAAGCCTCAGACTTCTGAGAAGGAAGTAAAAGCTTCTGGAAAGAGCAGAAGAGATCTGTTAACACAAAAGAAGATATTTTTTAGAGTTTAGTCTGGAGGTCATCAGAATCTTAAATGAAGATTGCAAATGTCATGAATCAGCCACTCATCTATCATAACGGGGGCACCTACCCAAATTTATTTTCATCCCAAGTTAAATTTCATTTGGAGTGACTCTACTGTGAGAGCCTTAACAGTAAAATCCTTAGAACATACAGTGTGAGACAAGAGTTTAGCAGGTAGCAAGCAGTAAAAAAGAAAGATCACTGAGTGGACACATAGTGCCTGGCACAGTCAGCAGTTAAGAAAAGCTTGTTGAAGGACTGACTGGACTAGAAGTTCCATCCTGGCCTTGTCACTACCTAGTTTTGTAGCCTTAGGTAAACCATACCACCTCTCTGACTTTTAATTTCCTACAAACTAACATCATAGGTTATGAGGAGAGTGCTTCGTAAAGTACTACAGAATGTGAATGAAGAGCTAGATGATGTATAGGTCTTTTCCAGCTCTAATCCATGGAAGCCATTTTTATCTGGACAGAATGTCAGACTATATGACATTACTACTGTAAATAAAACATTAACAGGAAGGAAAGCTACTATTTTGTCTCTGTGATGTGTTAAATAGATAAAAACATGATTAATAAGAATAATAAAACACCCCAATGCTGGTAAAACTGCCCAGTCTGAATGAACAAAATGGATTGAGGGTTTTGCTGATTACTGACTTCCCTTCTCCTCCTTGATGGGAATATGAGCAAACTAGAGAAGACATGGCACAAATGGAATAAGACATTAGCAGCCAATTTGGGGAATCTATTAGATTAGGCTTCAAGACAGATTTATATAGGCAGTAAATATAGCATTTTTCACAAGTCTGACAAGTGCTTATTTGCTCATTCATTCAACAAACATTTACAAGGTACCTCCTATGTGCAAAGAACTAAGATAGGTGCTAAGAAGAACAAAAAGACAAATTAAACTTCCTTACCGTGCTGCTCATATTTCTTCAGAATAACTTGCAAATTATGCTTGTAAAAAGAGCTGCCAATCACCCACTGATCTTTTTTAGAAATACTGCCTTTGGGCAAGTCCTTTAATCTCTCTTGGCTTTAGTTTACTCCTACAAAATGTGGAAGCTGGACTACATCAGTGCTTTTTAAACTGTGGGTCAGGAACCTCTAGTATCTCACTGCAGCTCTAAATCTATGATCTTATAACCAAAGAAAGCATCTCTAGCAACAGTAACAATGTTTTCTTCACATTAAAAATAATGCATAGACGCTCATAATATTAGATATTTTCCTGGCAATCTTTGATCCTTGAGGCAGCTTGAGCTTTTTTTTTTTTAGTGGAATCTTCTGAATGGAATCACATGATTAGGTGGAACTGCCCAAAGCAGGGGTGGGGAACCTGTGGCCTTCTAGATCCTCTGGTGTGGCCTTTTCACTGAGTCCAAGTGTTACAGAACAAATCATTTTATTAAGGGGATTTGTTCTGTGAAGTTTGGATTCAGTCAAATGGCCGCACTTGAGGACCTAGAGGGCCACCTGTGGCCTTAAGGTCACAGGTTTCCCCACCCCTGGCCCAAAGTGTTTCTGAAGTCTATACCCATATATAATACAAAACAGCTCAACAAGAAGACTGCCTCCTATACTCACAATTTCCAGGACGCTTTCCTATAGTTCAGCTCAGGAATCAGAATACTTAAACCAGGTTAACCTAGGCAAAGAGCATCAGTGGTTGCAAATTCAAGTGAACAGAATGCAATCACCTCTGTTACTTAAAATAAATGAGACTTTTAAAAGTATATCTTTTACTCCAGGGTCTCAGAGTACATAAACAAAATTTCTTTTAAAATAAAATCAACCCTGATATAAACAGCAACAGGGGTGAAAATACTGTAACCTGCCTGGCAAGTTACATCTGGAATCCAGCAGAGAACAGTTCTGCACTCTATGGCACAAACTTGGGCACCACTGGCAACAGTGTCAGCTGCTCATTCAACCACTGCAACAATAAATGGGGGGGGGGAGCAGCAGCAAGGGAAATATCATTTAAGACAAAAAGATGTGGGACAATGAGAGTCAAAGAAGAAACTTACATGAAATTTTCCTGAGATTGAAAATCTGCTGTCCTTTCCTGAACCAGAATAATTGTTTAAAGAGGAGATTCAAGTGAGGAAAAAACAATCTTTGCCACAAGTTTCTCTGATAAAAGTCTCATTTCAACATTATATAAGGACAAGATTCAAGTTTACAATACTAAGATCCATTCTCCAATTGATAAAGGCCCAAGGATATGAACAAGTGGTTTTAAAAGAGAGAAATCTAAGCTTTCAACAATTATATAAAAACACTCCAAATTATTAATAATGAGAGAAATGCAAATGAGAGCAACTCTGAGGTTCCACTTCGTACCCCTTAGATTGGCTAAGATGAGAAAAGATGAAAATGACAAATGCTGGAGGGACCCTGGGAAAACAGCACACTGGTGCACTACTGGTGGAATTGTGAATTGGTCCAGCCATTCTGGAAAGCAATGTGGAACTATGTCCAAAGAATTATCAAATTGTACATCTTCTGTGACCCAGCTAAATCACTACTAGGCCTATATCACAGGGATGAAAGAAAGAGGAAAAGTAGTTATATGCACACAAACATTTATAGTAGCTCATTTCATAGTAGCTCAAAAATGAAAACAAAGAGGGTATCCTACTATTGGGGAATGTCTAAATAAACTATGGCACATGAATGTAATGAAATATTATTGTACCAAAAGAAATAAATAAGTGGACAGTTTCAGAGGAAATTAGGAAGATCTCAAAGGACTTAGAGTGAAGTAAATAGAACCAGGAGGACGTTTATACAATGACAACAACATTATAGAGAAAAATAATTTTGAAAGGCTTAAGAACTCTAATCAAACCAATGATAAATGAGTTTAGAAGAAAGAACCTGAAACACACCACTCACTTTCCACTTGGGAGGTGATGAATTAAAATGTGGTCAATGTAGGAATTTGTTTTCTTGGACTACAAATATTTTTGAGGGTTTTTTTTTAATTGTTCAACTGAGGTAAATGGGAATGAGAATTAATAAATACTTGTAAAATTAATTTTATAAAAAGAGAAGAGGCTTAAGTTAAAAACCTCAGAAAATAGAGATATTCCTAGTGCTAGACAGAAACTTAAGAAATTGGAATAATTTACTGTTGGTTTTTTTAAAAAAAGTTATTTACCATATATCCCAGGCCTTAAAGCATATACCTCAGCAATAGATTAAAATAAGGAGCCTGCACTATTAATGTGAAAATCTCCCTTTTTAGACTGATGGTATAACACTTGTGGTCCTCACTGTCTGAAATATACAGAAGAATGGGGAGGTTTTTATGTTAAATGGGATAAAAATGGGTTCAATATTGCCATTTTTAGGGCAAGTTATTTCATTGGCTTCAGCTTTCTCATGTGGTATATGAATGTAATGGAATGTAATCAGGCCAAATACAAGGTTAGAGAAACATGGAAAGAGTTTTATCAACTGATACGTGAATCAAGCAGAACCAGGAAAACAATACAAAGACCAAAACACTGTAAATGAAAATAACAATAAAACAAAATCAAATATCTTAGCTACCAACTGTGTATGTAATCATAATGATCAAGCCTGACCCTAGATGAGAGATGAGAAAATGCACTTCCTTCTATTTCTTAGTGAGGTGGGGGATTATGAGTATGTAATGTTGAATATGCATTAAGACATGGTATCAGCTGGCTTTGCTGAACTTCTAAGAAAATTTCTGTTACCAGGCAAAAGTTGCTGAGTAGCAAAGGGGTATATATGGAAATGAGTGTGACTTAAAAAAAAAAAAAGGCACCAGTAGAATCCTCCCCTTATCTCCTGCCTCTCCTAATGAGTGAGTTAGATTAGGTCAGGGGTGGGGAATTTGTGGCCTGGGGAATCTGTGGCCTGGAGGCCCTCTAGGTACTCAAGTGTGGCCCTCTGACTGAATTCAAACTTCATAGACCAAATCCCCTTAATAAAAGGATTTGTTTTATAAAACTTGGACTCAGTCAAAAAGTTACACCCAAGGACCTAGAAAGCCAAATGTGGGCCTTAAGGCTGCATGTTTCCAACCGCTGGACTAGGTGATCTTTAACGTCCTTTCCAGTTTTAACATTCTAAGAGTCTATAAGTCTTTAAGAAAAAAAAAAAAAGAGGAATGAGAACGAATAGCCCAGGGGTGGGGAACCTGTGGACTCAAGCCCACATTGGCCCTCTAGGTCTTCAAGTGTGGCCCTCTGAATGAATCCAAACTTTACAGAACAAATCCTGCTTCTGCTACTTGGCCGCAAGCAAGGGAAATTGTTAATGATGAGAGGCTGTGGGAAGACAGGCACACTGACACATTGTTAGTAGATCCATGGATTGGTCTAAGATTTGTAATCATACAAGAATTTGTAATCATTCAAGAAAGGTGACCAGTTGTGGGCATATATACTTCAAGAAAGCTAAAAAAATAGAAACAAAAGTCTAACATATAAGAAAAAACATTCATGGAAGCACTGTCTGTGGTAGGAAAGAAGTGGAAACAAAGTGAGTTTCTAATTGTGATATATTTTGTATAACAGAATATTAACTGTTCATTTAGAAATGCCAAATTTGAGGAATTCAGAGAAAAACAAAAAGATCTAGATGAACTGATTCAGAGAAAAATGAGGAAAAACAAAATAATGACATACAAAATAACTATAAAAACATAGTAAATAAATATAATAAAAAATAAAAATATAGTAAATAAAAAGATCAACAAAAGGAAGCTGAATTCTTATTAATGGGAAAAAACAAGAGAAGAGAATGAAACATTTCTTCTACAGCACAGAGGAAGGGGAATCACTGGACAGAACAGCATCTACATTTTCAGACAAGATTTCTACATTGGATGTTTTTGCTTTTTTCCTTTCTCACAATGGGGAGCTCCCTGGTGGTAGATGAGTAGGAAATGACTACAATACAGAAATAAAAGACATCAATAAAACAAAATTTAAAAATATCCACTTTAAAATATTCCAGGGATATGTAATTTCATTGAAGCGGCCTCAGTAGATGGTCTCTGAGAGTTGCTATGGACAAAAGAATTTGTCATTTTGAAGCCAAAACAGTGATAAGTCTCTCCAAACTTAGCTAGTCACCAGATGAAAGGCTTGTACTCTGGACCCCAATAATTCAGCAAAACTTGCCTGAACACTATCAGGAAAACTCTCAAGAGACAAGGGTCATTTCCATTAGATTCATACTCTGATGAGTAGGACTAGATCCTATAATACTGAAATGTGGAAGAGATCCCCTGTATTGTCAAGGGCTGTGCATTAGAGAAGTAGAGACTCTGGTGGGTCCTGCTAACGAGGAGAGAATTCAAATAAAGTCCTGGTAACTAATTATATTTGTTCTCTTTTTAAAAATCCATGAAAATTTAGTATGACATCTGTTGAAAAGAAAATGAATTACTACAAAATTCAATAAATAGGCACCAAGCAGAAAGGATATACGTGTTTCCATCATAAAAGATTCTTTTACAAAAGGTACCTTTGGTTATTTGTTGATATTCAATAGAGGTCTTAGAAACTTCTCAGCATGCATCTCTCCACTAATGTGAGGTCTGCTAAAATGCATCTAATTCTGCATTTTATGTGGCTCTAGAATTAAACTCATAAGTAGGGAAGATATGATAATAACCCACTTTGTTACTATAGATAGACATAAATATCAGATATCTACAAAACTGAAACAGGAAAGTAGAAGTCTTCCATGTTGGTTTTACGAAAGGAGGGCAAGATTTGTAAATCACCAGTTGTCTAAATTTAAAGTCATTTTCTCTCATTTCACTGGTAGAGAAAGTAATTCAATCCAATCCATCCAATCCAACACACATTTATTAATGACTACGATGTGCAAGACTGTGTTAGGGCCTTGGGTACATAAAGACAAAATGAAAAATAAGTCACTGTACTCAAGCAACCTGTTTTCTCCTGGAGGGATTCAATATGTAACCAGAAAAGCATATACATGATAATTTAAGGAGGGGGACAGCAAAAACTAGAGAAAAATGAGCTTTGAGAGAGAAGTGAGGAAGGAGTACTTTCCTATGCAAAGGCTTAGAAGTAGGAATGGAATTCTATGTTGGGAACAGTAAGCAGGCCAATTTGGCTGGAGCAGGACAATGCACAGTAAACCTAGCAGGGGAAGATGAAGCAAGATTGTGAGGGGCTTTAAATGTTCAAGTGAAGGATCTGTCTTCTATTACAGAGACAATAGGGAGTCCCTGGCAGTTCTTGAGCAAAGCTATACCATAGGCTGATTTATGCCTTGGTTACGACTCCCTCTGGAGGAGAAGCTAGTGGTCCAATTAAGACACAGATGTGGGAGTAAGACGGAAATCATCTAATAAAGGGCAATCAGGCTCTCCTGAGAGAGGAGAAAATCGGAGATTTTCACATCTAGAAGGGAACTCAGAAATCATTTTGTCCAATGGCTAATTTTATAGTTGAGGAAACTGAGAAGCAAAAAAGTAAAAGGACTTGCCCAATGTTGTGTATGGTCAGTAGCAAGAAGAGTTGAAATTCAGCCTGGACCCTCCAACTCTAAACCCAATGGGGCTCTTTCAACAACATCCCACTCCTCAGAGGGGACTGGCATGGCTGAATTTATCTGAAAAAGTTTGATAGGATGTTACATAAAAAGTGGTTATTAATACTGCTGAAACAGTCTACATTATTCAGCATGATTAAATTACCCTCTCCCTAGTAAGAGCTCAAGCCTTAGCTGTATAAAGGATGCCCACAAGGCCTAGTGCAGTTTTAAACTGTAATAACTTCAGAAGCATAAAAGCATCAAACTAACAAAATATTCTTTGAAAATTTAATTTCCTTTTACTCTTAGTGAATTTTGAATAACAAAATTTTAATTTTAATTTAAACACAATTTAAAATAAAAAATTTAATTTAAACAATTTAAATTTAAATTAAATTTAAAATTTAAATGAGGCGCCTTGTCATCAGGCATGGTGTGCGGGATGGTTGTGGGATGTCACTTTCTCAGACCAGTGGACTGGCAGAGGAGGTCCTCTTGTTTGGCCATCTCACTCACCTGATCTATTTCCATTAGACTTTTTCTTGTGGGGTCATATCAAAACTGTTGTATATGTATTAATACCTCACTTTTTGGATGATTTTGAACCGAGGATTACAAATGCAATCTTTTCAGTCACTGAGTAGTAGATGATGAGTTTTTACAAAATTTGAAAATCTGTTATAGTAACACAAGATAGTTATAAAGGACTGAATTTTAATAAGAAACTCAATATTTTTTAAAAATCAAAGAATTAACCTTTCAACTTTGGGAGGTAAATTTGTAATATTTATACTTCTGAAGTTACTAAAGCTTAAAACTGCACTGAGATTTTTGGGACATTTTGTATTGATTCAATGAAACTATGACCTAATTAAAAGAATGTGAACAGGAACCTATGACAAGTTATGATTGATAAAAGCCTTTAGACAATGGTAATATCATGAAAGGGTGATGGTTTTATTATTGAAAACAAGGTTTCAATTATTACTATAGCTCTTACTACTTTTGCCCAAGCCCATCAAACTTTAATTTTTAAAAAGCTATTGCAGAAGACATTGGTACAAGTACCATGCATGATTTTTCTCAGCCCTTACTCTTCCTAACAGTAATAATAGCTGATCTTTTTAAGGATATGACCTCATTTGACTTCTACTTTCTTTATTAAGAAAATTACTATTTACCTTTAGCACTCTTTTCTTTTTAAATTTTGAGTTCCAAATTCTCTCCCCTCCCACCCCATCTCCATCCACTGAGGGGGCAAGCAATATGATATCAATTGTACATGTGAAATCATGAAAAACATAACTCAACCTTTCACAACAGGTGTGACAGAGGCACTACAGAAGGACATAAGATTATGTCCACTTAAGGGATAAGGAAACTTCTGGCTCACAGAGGGTAAATGACTTCCCAGTGGCACAAAAGCTGGTGTACATCCGAGGAAGGAATTGAACACAGCTCTCTCCTGACATCAACCTCAATGCTTTCTATTACATTATGCTGCTGCTGCTGTCATCCGCAGGCCCTTGAAAGAAATTGTTTTCACAGACGATTCTGTTTATTGTGTGGCCCTGACCTTTCCCTCCAACAATCTAGCAGAGGCAACTGTCTTCATCATAAGAGATGAGGGTGCTCTGTCTGCTTGTGGTCACAGCCTGCAGAGCCTGGAGTAACATAACAGTGACATAAGGGATATGAAGCCTCTCAAGAGCTCTGACAATTCCTGTGAGTGTCAACTCCATCATAGGTAAATCACTGATCTTCACAACTGAGCACAAATAACACTTTCATCTCCTAGTGAAAACAATCTTGACAAACAAACTAAACGTCTTTATTATTTAGTGTTGCTTCAGCCGAGGAGGCAGTTACAGAAGATGGATTATATTTTCAATTGGAATGACTAGGAATTTGAGTCCATCCTCAACACATTTTCTTTGGGACTCCATGGCTGTTTCTATACAGATGCTTCAGTTCATTCATTTTTCTACTTTCCCTTCTATGCCCCCACAAAAATCCTTTTCCTTCTTGCCCTCCTCTGTGTTCCAATTCTTTTGAAGTGAAACTAATTCCTTCAATGGCCCTTTGCTGTTATACAATTTGGGGCCTACAAAACAGTTTCAGCTGCGAAGTGTTGGCATGCATTGTTTTATTTCTGTCTGCACCTGTTCTCCACATGCTGAACAGCCTATCTATGTTGGTGGTGCTAACAGTGACAGTCAGATCAAATTTAGTGCAGTCATGCTGCATGTGAGCTTGGTGGGGATGGGTGAATATTGGTCCAAGTACACGCTTGAGGCCAATGTTGGGTACTATGAGCATTCACAAGTTGCTACTTGGTATTACCGCTTAATGATTACTCATCTAACTCTATGAAAGATCACAGCTGCCACAGGCTGTAATAAACTGTCTCATTGCTTTTTCTATAATTTTGCATAATTATTTCAAAAAAGTAAAGTTAGGAATTGCAGAGAGCGTTTACATTTTCTTCAAGTTAAAGCACACTTCTGGGCACTATCTGTAAACATATGCAACTCCCTGCCCCTTATTAGTAACAATGTCCTTGCATTCCAAACAGCACTCTGCCTCACACTAATGATGTTAATTTTATATTAAAGCTATTTGTGTTTATTGGCTTACCTACTACTAGACTCCAATTAGTATGTATTTCTGAAGTGCCTACTATGTGCCATGCACTATGTTAGGCAGTGGGGATACAAAGAAAAACAGTCCTGCCCTCACAGAGCTTATATTCTATAGGAAGACAACATGTATACATATACAAACACATACAATGAATACAGGATATGCTATTTTTTTTGGAGGGGGAGACACTATCAGTTGGGTGGATCAGAAAATGCCTACTGTAGGAAGTACCATTTGAAGTAATTCGGAGGAAACTAGGGATTCCAGAAGATGGAGGGAAAGAAAACATTTGAGTGAAGGGAGTATTATGGAAAGATAGGCTGGAGGTAGGCTGGAGTCAGGTTGGAGTCAGGTGGCAGAGAGCTTTAATGCTAGAATATAAAGTTGATGCCAGAAGCAATAGGGAGCCATGTAGGAGAAGGACATGGTCATACCTCTGCTTTAGGAATATCACTTTACCAGTTGTGTGGAGGATGGAATGGATAAGGGAAAAGACTGGAGGTAAGGAGACCAACTGGGAATCTATTTCAATAGTCTGAATGAGAGGTGATAAAGGCCCAAATTAGGGTAGCTGGCTGTGTAAGTGAATGAAAAAGGGAAAAATATGAGAGATGTTATGAAAATATAATTGACATGATTTGGCAAGTGACTGAATAATAATAACAATAAGGCAGATGGTGGCACAGTAGATAAGAGTGCTAGACCTGAAGTCAGAAAGATGTGAGTTCAAATCCAGCCTCAGACACTAGCTGTGTAACTCTAGATAAGTCATGTAGCTTCTGTCTCAGTTTCCTCATCTGTAAAATGGGGATAATCATAGCAGCTACCTGACAGGGTTGTTGTGAGGATCAAATGACATAATATTTGCAAAAAGCTTACTATAGTTCCTGGCCCAGAGTAGGTATTATACAACCAATTATTCCTCTTCTCCCTGATACTATTAATGATGATAATGATAATGACATGATAACAGCAAACAATTACTAGGTTTTAAGATTTGCAAAGCACTTTATAAATGCTATTCTGTTTTGTTCTCACAACAGCCCTGAGAATTAGTGCCACTATTGTCCCCATTTTTCAAATGAGGAAATTCATGTTCACAGAGGTTAGTGACCTGTCCACGGTGACACTGCTGGTGAATGACTGAAACTGGATTTGAATTCAGTCTCTACTGGAAAGTGAGGCAGGAAAGAATCAGGAGTCAAGGATGACTCCAAGGTTGTGAACTTAGGTGGTTCCCTCCATACAAAAAAGAAAGGTCTATAAGGACAGGAGCTGCGTACTCTTCTAGCATCCAGCACAGTGCTCTGTACACAAATGGACACTTGATAAATGATTCTTGTTGTTCCTATTGTTGAATTAAAGGGTAAACAAACACTTCAAAAAGTGAATTTAAGTTAAAAGCTCTTTCAGTACGATGGGTTTACTACTAGATAAATAAGTTATAGTGGTTCTAGACCAATTGTAACAGAACACTAAGACTGAATTGAACAGAATGGAAACTGCATAGTGTATGTAAAACATTCTATAATGTTTATATTTGTGTGGCACACATTCTGCAGAAGATTTCATTTGCTAACAATGTTCATGTTCATTGCCTTCTGTAGCTTCTAAAATATTTTAGACAACTAGATCTGAATTTGTTTGGTAGTGAAGTTTGTTTAGTTTGCCAATCTATTTCATACTTATTTGAAAAGTTAGAATTTTTCCAATCCACGTAGAAATTTTTAATCACTTTCAGCAGTGACTTCAATGAATGACCCTTAATCAACTTTAAAAAACAACAGAATGAAAGCCACGTAGAAACTCACAGAAAGTCTCTTGGGGATTTTAAGAGAATAAGTTATTTTTCCTGTGAGATGAAGAGTAGAATATTTTTATATCAGCCTGCTGAAATTGTAAAGGATTAAGAAGCTGGAAAGAAATTTGATTCATTGTGGGTGAATATCCACATCCATGCAGTATTTCCCTAAGGGAAAGGAGTCATTTATACCAAAGATCCTTCCCCACTAAGGGGTCAGGGCTTTTGCTGGCAAGAAATCTTCTGTATGAAATGAAGCCAGATTTAGGACACAGTGAGCACATCACGTGGGGTGTGTATCCTGCCAAAGAGGGCCTCTTCACAATCCAAAATGCCTGGTGTCTGTCAGAACTTGCTGGGGAATTTTGTTTGCTTTATGAAGTAACTACTGAGTTCCAGGGGTCATTTAGGAATACTGAAAAAATTGCCATGTGTATTGTTAAAGTAAGTTAATGCAGAAATGGTTTTAATATTTCACTCACTTAAAGTTAAGTACAGTTAAAAAGAACAGATTTGCAAATCCAACTTACAAACTGCAATTTGCAAATAGACTTCCCAGGTCAGGTGATAGGGTCGTTAATGTAGTACAGTATCTCTGGATTCCAAATAACAAGTAAAGGTCTCTAATATTCTTTTAAAATATTCTTTTAGACCACTAGAATATTTATAATCCATAAATCAACTACATTCTAAAGGATGCCATTTGAAATTATTTATACTGTTAAGTTTCTGAGATAGGCCTAACACGAAACCCTGGAGTAAAATATGCAGTATAGGCAATATAAATATCTCCATGTTTCAAATAACTTCTTTAAGACTGTTTTTCTAAAATGTAAGAGATGCCATGTTTGGCCACTTGTGTGCCCATAAGGACATTTATTGGAACTATCACAAAAAGGCACCTAATATGCAAGCACCTTCGGTAATCCTACAATCCTATCAAATGTTGTCAATTATTTCTCACGTTTATTAATAGTAATAAAGGAAAAAGCTAGAGCACAGACAAACAATAAATGGACAAATACTGACTCCTGTCCAGCACATCTTCAAACATAATTGTTTCTGACCTCCATCTCAAGCTTTTGAAAAGGCTTCTACCAAATGAACAGGTGTTCTGAGTTAGAGATCAACAATTCAGGCTCATAAAGACTGTGCTGTTTATTCACTGATGGCTATGCTAATCACCTCCCAGATCTCACTGTATGAAGTCTGGTTGCCAGTTTTTATCTGTATTAATAACTTAGATTTGATTTCAGGCTTTGGTAAAATGTCTTAAGCTTAGCAACTTTCTTAGCCCTGAGCACCAGGTGTACTGTAAGGAAAGAAATGCTTAGGTATTACTGCAAACATACAGACGAGGCAGAGAAGGTAGGGGAAAGAAAAAATGGAGAATAGCAACAAAAAGAGGAAAGAAATAGTAAAGGGGGTGGAAAGCTTCACTTTCTCTCTCCCCTCTGTCTACAGGAGTGCTCAGTCTCAATCATCCTCAGGTACCTTTCCCCTGACCCTGTCAGTACTTCAGGCTGTTGTCCTACATCTTTCCCTTCCTTCAATAATAAGCTTTCAGAAAACAAAGTCTACACTCTTCTTCCTCATCCTCCACTTCTTCCTCAGCACCCTGTAATGACTTTTTTTTTTGTTTCCGATGTTCTACTGAAACCTCTCTGTGAGGTCACCAGTGACTTTGGCCAGTGCCCACACCGATTGAACTTTGGTAGCAGCTGACAAAACCTATTTCTTCTGCCTCTGTGAATATGGTTCTATCTGCCTGATTTAATTCTTGGTCTTTCTCACTGTTCTACCTACTTGCCTTCCTCAATTCTCTCCTACTCTCTGCTGCCTCACACCCTTCTTTTGGGTGTTTTCTTCCCTCGTTGGAATGGAAGCTCCTTGAGGATGGGGACTTTCTTTTTGCTTGTATTTGTATCATCACTGCTTAGCACGGTATATAGTGCAGCGTAAATGTTTAAGAAATGATTCCTTGATTCCTTCCTTCCTTTTTTCTTTGAGCAAAAGTGTCCTTTCCTCTTATTCCTCAATAAGGATCATTAAGTGGCTTAATGCTCAAATCTGGCCTCAGACTCTTACTAGCTATGTGATCTTAAGTCGGCAAGTCACTTAATCTGGCTGCCTTAGTTTCTCCAACTGTAAAATGTAGACAATAATAGCACCTATCTCTTGGAGTTGTTGTGAGGATATCTCTAAAGTGGTTAGCACACTGCCTGGTGCACAGTAGGTGCTTAATAAATACTTGTTCCTTCGCCTAAAGGACCATAAAACCATGCATATCCTTTGACCAAATAATACCACTGCCAGGTCTGTATACCAAGGAGACTAAAAAACATAAAGTAAAAGAATCTATGTGTACAAAAATATTTATAATTTAGTAGTGGCGAAGAACTGGAGACTGAGGAGACACCCATCAATTGGGGCATGCCCAAACAATTTGTGATATATGATTGTGATAGAATACTATTGTGCTTTAAGAAATGACAAGGAACATGCTCTTGGAAAAACCTGGAAAGACTTACATGAACTGATGTAAAGTGAAATGAGCAGAACCAGAAGAATATTGTACACAGTAACAGCAATACTGTAGGATCTTCTGTGAATAAATCAGCTATTCTCAGCAATACAGTGATCCAAGACAATTCTGAGGGACTTATGATGAAAAATGCTGTCCATCTCCAGAGAAAGAACTGGTAGATCAAAGATACCTTTTCTTTATTTTACTTTTTTTTGTCTGTATGTTTTTTTTCCCCACAGCATTACTTACATGGAAATGTGTTTTGCATTACTACACAGGTATAACCTATGTCAAATTGCTTGCCTTCTCAATGGGAGGAGACAATTTGAAACTCACAATTTGAAAAAAAAAAGTTAAAACTGTTTTTACACTAATTGGGAAAAAAATAAAATATTAAATAAATGTTTGTTCCCTTCCCCTTCCCTTATATAGAAGACTGTTAAATTTATATATGTAATTCTTGACCTTCCTCCTCAGCTTGAGTCCAATACTTCTAACTACTTGTTAGAGACTTAGCTTGGATTTCTTATTGGCAGATCTAAATCACTATGTCCCAAGGTAAATATCTTTCCACTAAAACCTATCTACCTCCTCTTTCCAGGAGCCTTCTCCAGTCATCCTGATCTATAGCTTGCCACTGAACCCAGAAGGCTTCAGAAGAGAAAGTGAGGCTGGTGACCTGAACCCTCTCTCACTTACAGCCAATTCACTTGCATGTTATAGCACCACCTTTCTGATGTCATAGTCTTCTTCGAGAATGAAGGACAAACAACAACACTGCTACATTCCCAGTTATACCTATTAGAAATCTTACAGTCCTTCTCCTTTACCTCGAATCAGTTATTTAGTCCTACTGATTCTACTTCTATAAAATCTCTTGAATCTCTCCCTTCTCTCCACTCACACAGCCACAACCCACACCTTCAGCATATCCAGTGGAATAGGAGCTCCCTGAGGGTAAGGACTATTTCATGTGTGCCTTTATATCCCTTGTACTCACCACAGTGCCTGATACAGAGTAAGGACTTTATAATGTTCACTGAGTTGAGTTTAATTGTGTCTTACCTGGACTACTGCAATAGACTTTCTAACTGGTCTGTCTACTTCTAGTCTCCTTTCCAATTCCTCCTTGGTACAACTGACAAATTAATCTTCCTAATGCACAAGTCTGACCATGTCTCTTTGCTGATCAGAAAGTTATCAGTGGTTTTCTATTCCCTGTAGGATAAAATACAAAACCTTAGTTTGGCATGTAGGGCACTGCACAATCAATAAATCAACAAATACCTGGTAAATGCCTATTAAGTACTAGCCACTGTGCTAAGCACTGGGGATACAAAATAGAAAATGAAAAGAGCCCCCACCCTCAAGTAGCTTACATTCGATCACCTAGCTTCAACCTATCTTTCCAGTCATATTTCACACTAATTCCTCAGCTTTGCTACTTGTTAGCTGTGCAATCTTGGACAAGACATTTGATCTCCTCTGACCTCATTCTTCTCATATATAAAATGGGAGGACTGGGTTAAATGATTTCTAATGAGTCTTTCCAGCTCTAAATCCCATGATCCTTCAAATACTCTACGTTGCAGCCAAATGGGACTACTAGCTAATCCCCACATCTGCCCTGTACTTTACTGCCAGTATGGTTGTGCAGGCCACTTCCCATGTCTCAAATATATTCCCTCCATAGCTACGTGCTGAAATCTTCCTTTTTCAGCTGAGTTGTGATGGAGAATGCCTATAATTTCTAGTACCACTGACAGACTGGTTGAGCTCAGTAGTTAAGCTGTAATGGACTAAGCTGATCTGGTGGCTGCACTAAATCTGGCACCAATAAGGTAAGCCCCCAGGTACATGGAGCCACTAAGCTTCCTGGGGAGGTAAAATTCCCCAACTGGAAATGGTATAGGTCAAAGCTCCTGTGTCAGTCAGTAGTGGGACTGGGCCTGTAAGAAGTCACAGAACTTCTAGCTTGGGCAAGACAGGGAGACCTAGTCATAAACAAAACAAAACAACTCTTCTTCTTTCTATGTGACTTAACTCACATACTGTCTCCTTTGTGCAGCTGTCTGTGATCTTCCTCCACTGAAAGTCAGTTGCCCCTTCTCAAATTTTCTTATGGTTCTCTGGAATTTTCCATTTCCTTTATCATGTTCTACTTTCTGCCATATTTACTTATGTACCTATTGTAACCCCGATAAGACTGAAAGTCCCTTGAGGTCAGGGATAACACTGTTTCTAATTCTTGTATCCTGTCTGTTAGCATAGTTCCTTGAACAAACTAGGCACTTAATTAATAGTAGTGAATGGAGGGAAGAGAAAATCAAGTATTACATATGATGAGGACTAATAAGAGTACTACCAAAAAATATCTTAAGTGTTACTTAGGAGCAGTGGTGTAATCATACCCTTTGACCTAATAATTTCATTGTTGGGAATATGCCCTGACAACGCTATCAAAGATTTTATAAAAGCTGTTAAAAGATTATCCTAGCAGCATTAATTGTAATGTCAAAAAACTAGAAGCAACCTAATGCTTAGCAATAGGGGAATGGCTGAACAAAGGATGGCACATTAATGTAACAAAATGCTATAGCATTAAGACAGACAAAAATGAAGAATACAAAGAAATTTAGAAAGAACTCTATGAAATAATACAAAGTGGAAAACAAGCAGAACCAGTACACATGAACTACAGTAAGGAAAAATTTTAAATAAGAACAAACAAACAATCTGGATAAAGATCTTGAGGAAATGAAAAACTTATGACATTTTTTGCATTGAAATTAAATGTAAATAGTAACTAAGAAAAAAGATACATGGCAACCTTATAGCAAGCATAGGAGCTACAAAGCCAATAAAATATTCAGCTTCTACTAGAGATAACAAAAAAAAAGCCTCTGTGAAATGATTAACATTTCAGTTTCACTTTTATTTTTACTTTTTGCATATAACAACCTGCATCAGCATCACCTGTTGAAACTTTTAACAAGAGCAACTGACTCTATTCCATTAAGTAAAATGCAGACCTTTTCAAAAAAACGAGAAAGCATCAATATTGTTGTTTGTTTAGCTGTCTCAGTCATGTCTGACTCTGTGACCCCATTTGGAGTTTTCTTGGCAAAGATACTGGAGTGGTCTGCCATTTCCTTCTCCAGCTTATTTTACAGATGAGGAAACTGAGGCAAACAGGGTGAAGTGATTTGCCCAGGGTCACATAGCTAGTAAGTGTCTGAGGCCAGATTTGAATTCAGGAAAATGAGTCTTCCTGACTCCAAGTCTAGTACTCTATCCACTGTGCCACCTAGCTGCCATAACATCAATATCAACAACTCCCCAAAGGAGCACTGATGGAAATTATTACTCTCTATGACCCAAGGCCAATGCTGATACCTCTAGATTCTCCCTCCCAACTTCACTGTAACACAGTACAGGATAAAATACAAACTCCTCTGTTTAGCTTTTTAAACCTCCACAACCTGGCACCAACCTCTCTTTCCAGCCTCACTGGATATTACTCCTCCTCTCACACTCTGTGATTCTGCCAAACTGGCTTTTTCTTTCTTGTGCGTGCGCGCGTGCGTGCACCCCCCCCCACACACACACCCCCACTCCATCTTACTCCCATATCTTTGCACTGGCTGTCCTCTCTGTCCTTTCCTTCCTCACCTCCACCTTGCAGAATCCCTCTACTCCTTCAAAAAGTGGCTCAAGCACTGCCTTCAACATGAAGCCTTTCCTGAGCCTCTCAACTGCTGGGACCTCCTCCCCACAAATACCTGGAGTTTAACAGCTTAGTATTTATTTGTATTTATTCTCTTTACATTTATTCAGCATATATGCTTATATGTATTTGTTGTCTTCCCCAGCAGAATGATAGCTCCTTGCTAGCAGGGATTATTTCATTCATTTTATATGCATCACTAGAACAGTTTTTGGCACACAGTGAAGACTTGTATATTGATTGACTGGAAAGAGAAAAGGATTTGTAATCAAAAGACCTGGGCTCAAATTCTGTCTCTCCTGTGTAATACCTGTATGATTCTGGATAACTTATTTAACCCATTGGTTTAAGCCTTTTCATCCACAAAATGAGGAGTAATTCAACTCTAATGTTCTTTCTGACAGTAAATCTACGATCCAATAGCTCATTGCCTCCCTCTTGTGGCAACATTCACTCACTTAATGCCTACATTTTAAATTCAGTTTTGCTACAAAGGAGTAAGAAACATCCTTGTTCTCAGTTGCCCAGGTCAAATGGGGAAAAAGGAGAAAATTTTTATAAACAGACTCCTATTTAACCACAAATCTTATCTACTTACAGAGGCTAAGTAAGAAGGTGACAAGAAAACAGAACTCTTCAACAATGCTCCTTTATCTGCCTCAACTTTCAGGGGTGTTTGTGTCTGTGGTTCTTCATGCAAGAACAAGGACACTGCCTCTGGTCTTCTGCAAAATGAGAAAACTGACAACAAAGCTAACGCCTTCAGGGCCACCTGGCAGAGAATGGCTACATGTAGAGACTGTGCCTTGAATAACTGTTAATGCCTGTAGCCTCCCTATCCAAATCTTTTCTGATGACTTCTGTCATTTGGCAGACACAGTTGCTCCCATCAATTTGTTCCAAATTGTGCTTTAACGTGCTCCTGAATTATTGTTACCTTCACAGGAATATCCTCTTCCTGGTTTGCAGTCTCTGCAGTGAAGACATAAGAGATTTCTTTATGTGAAGTTGTCTGTCGGCAGATGGCACACTTAATTGAGCTTCGGCGGGTGCCCACGCTGTACTGCTCGATGATAATGGCAACGCATTCATTACAAAAACAGTGCCCGCAGGTCAGTACTGCCCACTAAAGGAAAAAACAGAGAGCAACATCTCAGTGGGTTGCTATCAAAGAATCCAAAAATGTGAAAACATTCAAATTTTTGTTCTAGGTGGGAAGGAAAAGTTTGAAAGTTATAATTCTAGCTCTTAATAATGAACAGTCCTAATATTCTTTAAATGCAAATTAGAAATACAACATATGATTATTTTTGTTTGTTTCCTTTTTAAAAGAACCCATCTCTATCACCAGCAGGCTCAAATATAAAATTCTCTGGCATTCAAAGCCCTTTGTTATCTGACCCTCTCCTACCTTTCTGGTCTTCTTAGACCTTACTCACCCTCTTCCACATACTTTGTGGTCCAGTGACACTGACTTCCTTGCTGTTCCTCACACAAGACATTCCATCTCTACACTTCCAGCATTTTAACTGGCTGTCCCTCATGCCTGGAATCTCTCTCTCCTCATCTCTGCTTTCTGTCTTCCTTCAAGTCCCAGTTAAGATCACTCCTTCTATAATAAGCCTTTGCTGATTCCCCCTTACTGCTAGTGCCTTCCCTCCGTAGATTATCTCCAATATACTTTGTATATCTCTGGCATTTATATCGTTGTTTGCATGTTGTCTCCCCCATTAGATTGAGCTCTTTGAAAGGAGAGATTATCTTTTGCCCATCTTTATAATACACTACTATTTTACCTGTTTCCCCAGTTGCCGAGCACAGATTGGACAAGGTTCTGGATTTATTCCTCCAGTGGTCTTATCTTGAGACTATAAAATATTAAGGAAAAAAAACTATAAAAATCCATCAAAAGTTTTCAGACCTAATCATGCAGCTAAAATATGACTAATAACCTTAGAGTTCACATTAAAGTACAATTCAAAATCAATTATGTGGTCTCCATCTCTTGTTGCCTCTACTATTCCAAATGTTACTTAGAAGTACGGTCTTCCTGCCTTTAACATGTCCCATCTCCAATTTCTCCTCTACACTCCGGCTCCAGTAATATTTCTAATATTGTAATTCTGTGATTCCATAATGTATCATAATCATATCACTATAGGTTGCCCAATGCCTAAAGCATAAAATAGAAAGCTCATAGCACTCCCTTTATTCTAGATTCTAGGTAATGGGGGCCATTCTCTATTTCCCATTTCCTCTTTTATGCCTTTAGATTTCACTTTTTTTGACTGCCAATCTGTAAATGTCTTCCTTCCTTCAAGGTCTAACTTTGATGCCATTTCTTCAACAAAATAATCTCTTGACACCCTCTGCTCTCAGGGTAAAAGTGGAAAGTGATCTTTTTCTTCTTACACTTTTCCGGACATTTTATCTGGCTCTTTCCTTTGTACTTTCCCTTGTCTCATCTATTTATATAGCTGCTATCATGTAGTCATTAGAATGTAAGCACTTGGAGAGCAGGACTTGTGTCACTTTTTATTTATAAATATATTTTTATACACACGTATATATATATATATATATATACACACACACACATATATACACACATAAATACATACATACATACATACATACATATATTTATTTAAAATCTCCAGGACTCAAAACATCTTGCAGGTACTTCATAAACATGTGATGACCTGAACTGACAACATTATAGAAATAATGATTTCTCTGGTATAATATCAGAGGCATAATTAAGATATTATCTGAACAATGCTGGTAATGGACACATTCTGCTATCACAAAGGCCACAAAATATTTCCTTAAGTGGAATACTAGTGCTCTATTTCAAAGTCAGTACTTTAAAAACTTTTATAAATATGCTAGGGAATACAATTTGAAGCAAAATGTGACATAACACTGCTAATTTTTCCAAATTGCATTCCAGTGTGGATTCTACTGCAAAAGAATGTTGTTTCCCTTTAAGCACTTACCAATTAAGATATGAAAATAAAGGAACACTATGACTATAATGGAGGCCTTCCTACTTATTCTGTGTCAACACTTAGGTCATTAGTTGCAAATTTAAAAAATAAATTCAGAAAAGCAACAGTTTGGCATGTATTCTAATTATTACTAGCTTCTAAACAGAATCTTTTTACTTTCTTTAGCAAAGCAAAAGAAATTAGAAGGAAGGAAAAGAACTTGCTGACGTGGAAGGAAAGACCTGCAAATTAGAACTGAAAATAATATTAACTGTTCAAAATCTCCATTAAATAATTCAATGCAAGGGTATAGTTCCCAAGGGGAGGACTTAACTGAATTTCCTAATGAAAAATTAAATTAAATAATCACCTAATCCTTTAGGGGGTTGGATGAAAGGGAT
Source organism: Phascolarctos cinereus (assembly GCF_003287225.1). Lineage (NCBI taxonomy): Eukaryota > Metazoa > Chordata > Mammalia > Diprotodontia > Phascolarctidae > Phascolarctos > Phascolarctos cinereus. Next base: position 107,884,720 of record NW_027555958.1, on the reverse strand, counting down.
ACTAATCTAGGTAAGGAAGTAGAATCATTTATCTGGAAATTATCTTGTGAGATATTTTTAGAATAACCTTAATAACAATAAATCCACTTTTAACTTTTAGAGAAAATATTTTCTAAACCTTACTGAACTACCAAAAAGGGTTTCTGATCTCAGTGATTCAGGAGATAAGAACTGCCATTAACACCAACTGTAACAATTTTACAGAAGCTTAATCAATGGAAATTCATTGCTATATCAAGTGCCTTAGTAATTAAGTAAACCCAGAAGTACTATGTGTAAAAACACTAATATTTTATCTGATCTTTTAAGTGTCACTAAAATTTCTGCTTTTTCCTATTGATAAACATCTGCAAATATTTTCAACTGATTCACAACTAAATGTATATGGTAAGCTAATCTTTAGAAAACAAGCCTTGACAAAATAATCTATACTAGGCCTGCACAACCTGCAGCCCTGGCCAAGGAGTTCCTCTACATACAAAGGATATTTTCCTCTACATTTTTCACAGGTCGCCTGAAATCCTTTGACGTGCTGCAAGCATTCCAAGGGCCTTTAAGTGGCCCATGGGTTGCAGGTTGTGCAGGCCTGCTGTATACAAATGAATGCATCTATACATCATCAAAAAATTGACTGTGCTGAACAACGAACCACACCCATAACTAGACTGCAACAACTGGTCTCCTGACAAATGACAGCAAGAAGGCAAGGGCACAGGGATGGAAAGTTGGAGAAGGAGGCACCTGGTGTTGGGGTGGGAGTAGAATAACAAGCAGAGATTGTGAGAGTAAAGTAGGATTTCTGTTACCACAGGGGGAGCCAGACTAGTGGGACACAAGGTCTAGCCCAAGCTAAGAGTGAGGAGGAAAAGCCCAGCTCTTGCCCAGTGAGCCTGCACCCTTAGTGCCAACAGCAGGATACCTTGCACTGTGTTTTGCTCCCTGCAGAGAAGAGGTAACTGGAGGACTATGACAGTCCTTCATGACTCCTTCCTTCCCTCCCTCACAATCAGTCTCTGGAAAGAAGGGTCTTAGGGTAGAGAAAAAGAAACAATACATCTGTCCCTCCTTACCTAACTGGATACACCTCTGCCTGTCTCTGTCCAAGTTTAGCCCTTCCTTTCTTCTTAAGCTTTCTCAAGTCTCCTGAGCCCTTCCTTTCTTCTTAAGCTTTCTCAAGTCTCCTGAGTAAGGAAGGGCAAAGTTGAAAGTGTGGTGGATCAACTTATAATGGGAAAGGGGGATTCCGGAATCTTACAGGGCCTAAGGGTGGAGGAGAATGTTTCTGTAGGCCTACAGTTTTCCACCGCTTCTAAACATGACTTGCCCTAGGAGAAAGGCAAGAGATGGGCAGGAACATATCAGGTGGGTAAAGGCAAGGGAAAAGGCCCAGTCCCCAAGCCTTTGTTAGAAAGTCACACCATTCTAGGTATGTCTCTGCCTCCTCCTATCCTTGGGACTTTTTTCCCTCAAAACTTTGACTTTTCAAATTGAGGACAACTCCACATATCTCCTCCCTGCCACCCCAAGGTATGCCTTTTGTGCCAACTGTCCTGGGCACAGTCTGTACCATTTGTACTAGGTGCAAAACCTCTTAGCTATAGGCTTCATAGAGATCTGTTTAAATTCATGACTATCTAAATTTGTGTGATTAAAAAAAAAAGATGTGAGAGCAAGTATGGTCATGTGAAATTTCAAGTCAAGGACAACTGAGAATAAATTTGTGTTATACACTTAGCCTTTTCCAAGTTATACTTTTCACCATACACAGCCCACAAAGTCAGAGCCAACCTTTATAAAAAAATCAATCAGGGTAAAAATCAGTTTTCAAGTCATACAAGTAAAAAGGTGGAAAAGTTGCTGGTGTAAAAAGATTCAATTATTTCCAAGTTTCTCTAAAAATTCAGTTAACAAAAATGGAAATGTGTGGGCTATTTAACAAAGTACATTGTGGAAAAGCTTTTAAGGAAACAGTTTGATGTGTTATAGTGAATTTCTGTGCAGTTCTACAGTGACAAAAATTCTCACATTTGTGGAAAGTCATTATATCTAAGAATCTGAGTTGTACCCAAAGCATATCTAATCAACCATTAGCTTCTAACAATTTAGTTATGTAGTTAAAGACAGCACACAACTGACACATGGTTAATACAATTAACCATTTCTAGGTAATAATTCACACTACTTAGTCAAAATTATATGAATATCTCACTCCTCTAGAGGCAGAGTGTATGCAAAGCTAGACCATGATGTCAAATACATCCAGGTAATCTGGTAGTAAAGTTGTGGGGAAAGGGAAAGGAAGAGCATTTATTCAGCACCTACTACATGACAGACACCATGCTAAATGCTTTGCATTTTTATGATCTTATTTGATCCTCACTCACAAGAACCCTGGGAAATACATGCTACTATTATCTCTGTTTTACTGTTGAGAAAACTGAGGCAGGCAAGCAGCCAGAGGTTAAATGGCTTCGTCATACAGGTGTGTCACACAGCTAGTAAGTGGCTGAGCGTGAATTTGAACTCAGATCTTCCTGACTCCAGGCCCAGTGCTTTATTCACTGTGCCACCTAGCTGCCTCAGTAAGAGATTCAATTAGTCCAGTTTATTTATACAATACAAAAAAACCTGAGCGACAGCTTTTGATTTATCTGACTTGATATTTCACAATTTGTAGGTATAGCATGTATCCTTTAATAGCTACTTTTAAACAAGTACACAGTGTCAAGCAACTTGATACATAATTGTGCTAATTTACTATATTTCTTAACTTCACTGTATGGTAGTTATACCTAAATGGCATAATGGATAGTATGCTAGATCTGGTGTTGCAAAAACTTGAATCTGAATCTTATCTCTGATACTTACTAGCTGCATGGACCTGGGGAAGTTATTCAAACTCTCTCACCCTTGGTTTCCTCATGCATAAATGGGGATAACAGCACTTCCTTCACAGACTTCTTGTGAAGTTCAAATGAGGTAATATTAGATAAATGCTTTACAAACCTTAAAACACCATAAAATGTCATTTTTGTATTATCACACACAAACACATATAACTATCAAAACACAACTAAATGCTACTTTTACTAATAAGTTATGGAATCCAATTTTGTACATTATGTGAAAACTAAAGTTAAAAAAAATTTGGCAGACAGCTATAGCATCACAGTTTATGTTCTGAATACTCTGACAGATCCGTAAATATATTACTGAAGAAAGCAGGTATGGGGTGGAATCACATTCTCAAGCTTTAAAGTTGAACTAGATATCCCATGATACCTCAAACTCTATTAGGACAGTTTTTCTACTAACTTCTTTAAAAAAAAAAAGGAATAAGGTAAGGGAAGCAAAAGATCTTGGGGGAAAAATAGGGAATTCTGTTTTGGACATTTTGAGTTTGAGGTACCAGCTCATTAAGCATAACTTTAAAGGCTTAGGGATGTAACTCACCAAGAGACCTACTCCCCATGAAAAATCTATCATGGATCTATCATCAATTGGTCTAAACTAGATATTTTTGACCTTTATGATAATTTGTTGCAGTGAATTTCATAAGCATGTCATTTGTAGTTCTTTAATTTTCCCTTTTAAGTTTCAACTGGTGTCCTTCAGTTCTAGTATTTCAGGATAAGATAACCTCAAAAATGGTAGATACTTAATAAGTATTTATTAATTAACTGGGTAAAGAAAATTACTCTACTATAGCCCTATAATCTGATGTTTCATCCTAGTGTGGCAGTGATTCTGGGTTCTGACTATGTAAGGAAAATGAACATGCTGGAAGCAGGAAAGGCTTTAAGTACAGTCTCAGTAACAGAACGTCACCCACTAATCACTAGGTTATCTAGACCAGTGGCGTCAAACTCAAATAGAAATTGATCCTTACAAGCCATATACTGACTTCGAAAGCCACAAATTATCATTATCTGTGTTTTATTGCATTTTTATTTTGTTAAATATTTCCCAATTACATTTTAATATGGTTCTCGTGGCACTCAGTTTTGTGAGCCGCAGTCCACAGACCATGAACTGACATCTCTGGTCTAGAATATGAATTATTTTGGTCACAGTAACTCACAAAGATTGTTTACTAAGGTGTAGAAGGGTTTTGAGAAAAATGAAATGGTCAGTTTTTTGAAGAAATGATAAATATATGTGTTAATCTTGTGCATGCCATATGATTTTACACTATGGTTATGCTTCCACTCTCAGTCTATCAATTTATTTATTATACATTTATTATGTGCTGACTACAAGTTAGGCACTGGGCAAGGAGCGAGAGATACAAAGACAAAAATAAAAGAGTTCCTGCCCTCAAAGAGCTTACATTCTATCAGGAGGAAATAACATGCAGATTATAGAGTTCTCTTAAACTTGGTATTTTTGATCATTTTATTTTGCAATTCCCTGGATATTCTCCATTTTAGAGTAGCTTTCTTGAGATGCAGTGACTTTACCGATACACAGTGCTTTAGATACAAGTACATCTGGTTTTGTACAAGGTAAGATAATGCCTTATTTTTCAACTGCTATGCTACTTATATCTCACTTTTAGGAGGTCAGAGCAGCACACTGAGCTGATGTTTTCAGGGGAAGTCTATGAGGATTCATTTTCTTGGGTCATAATAGATAGCTCAGGGCCCTTCATAATATAAACATAGATTCAATTATTAATACCTTTTATCTCTTGGCTCTATCTATGAGAAAACAGTTCTCCCATTTGGCTCACTTATTCTTTTTTTTTTTTGAGTATGCAATCTTTTAGAAAACCTAAAATCTAAATAAATTACAACTATTCAAATTTCTGTTAGCCAAATGACTACTTACATTTTCAAGAAATCTAACTGATCATTCAGGCATATTTTCCTCTAAAGAAACAATGTTCTCTCTTTCAATGACTTACACTTGCTTAAAGTATCCAATGATCCTACCCTTTTTTTTTTATGGATTCCAGTAGCTTTCCTGGATTGAAGTGATCCTCATTTGTCTACAGTTCCCAATAACCACTCTAAAGTTCTCCAAAAAGAATGGAGTCACAATGGCAATCCACCAGATCCGTAGCACACTGTCCCATTTAAAATAACAGTTTACAAATCTTGGCCAGAAATTTCACAATTTAACTCAACTACTTCTGAATACTTAAATCATTTCAGGTTTAAATGATCTCAATGACTTTTTCATATCTAGTCTGTCAATTACTTCTTGTCTAGTTGAACAGTATATGCATTTAACAATATTCAAACTTATAAGTCTGCATTAAAAGACAAGGGGAATCTCCTACTTTTTTATTTCCTATTTCTCTCAGAACATACATTTTGTACTATGAGGATCAGGACATCCAAGTGACTACCTAGTGAAAATTAAAATAAACTCATATTAATAAACTTTGCAGTTCTTAGAAAGCTGTAATTTCAATTCCTTTTTGCCCCCCTTAATTCACACATGATTTCCTGTATTTTGTGCTTTTTTTTTTTTTGAAGGAGTCATCTTTCCTCTGACTGCCTTTATTATCTTTTTATCTAGGTATTTAGACATGCATAGATTTTTTTCAGCACCCATTTAAAAAATCTACAGCGTATATTTTTCTAGGCCACTTTAAAGATGGTATTTAAAATAATGTCCCAAATTCCTAATGGTTACTTAATTAGTCTTTTCATTTTTTCCACTGTCTGAATTTTGCCAAAGCTATACTTTAAAAAATTGAATAACAGTTAACTGGCATTATTGATAATGAGTGTAGAAAATATATATATATATATATATATATATATATATATATATATATATATATATATATATATATTTATTTATTTCTTGGTGAGGCAATCGGGGTTAAGTGTCTTGCCCAGGGTCACATAGCTAGTAAAGAGGGTAGTAAATGCTACTTAAATGGTTGAACAAAATAATTTCCTATACCAGTTCTCATCTACTACTTAGGATCAAATCTACTACATTTGTGTTCTTTTTAGTTTCTAAAATAAGCTGTTCTAGGAAGCAATTAATTGTCTCACCCAAAAATCTTTCCCCTTCATTGTATCCTAATGAGATGTTCCACCAATCTATATGTGTATAATATGAAATATTATCCAATTTTAAAACCTTCTAAATATTGTAAACATTTCTAGTTCAGTCTTATTCTCTTGGTTAGATAATCTATAATACATTATGTTCCCTACCATGATCTTTTAAGAATTTAAGTATGGAATTCCTAAAGCACAGAGATACTGTAAGCTTCCATTTTTCAGCACAGTTTTATACTAAAGTATCAGGATCATAGGATCACAGACTTAGAGCTGGAAGGGATCAGAGAAGCCGCCATTTCCAGCACTCTCACAGTGTCTCTGATGTAAAGTACTCTTTCTTTAAGGTAATGCCCTTTCATTTACAGCAGTGTGTTGCTAAGTTAAGTCTACCCTAATACTAATTCTGAAACATGCAGTTGATTATTTTGAATGTGAAAACCTGTAGTGTATTGGAGATAAGGACACCAGAACTGCTCTCTTAAGAGATAAATGTAACTTAGTTATAGGCAGAAGATGAGATTTTGACTTACTAACCATAAGCTAAGATAGGTCCAAGGAGAAGGAAGTGGAAGGACAGATTTTAGAACTGTACCATTAAGTCTGTGATTCTTTTTTTTTTTTTTTAAAGTGAGGCAATTGGGGTTGAATGACTTGCCCAGAGTCACACAGCCAGGAAGTATTATGTGTCTGAGGCTGGATTTGAACTCAGGTCCTCCTGACTCGAGGGCCTGTGCTCTATTCACTGCGCCACCTAACTGCCCCCTGTATCATTAAGTTTGAAGCTGGAAGTGATAGATACTACAGCTGCCGCTGAGAAGTAAGTTCAGCTGATCAGACAAATAGCTGAGAAGCAGAGAATCATAAAAATCACTCAGCAGATCCACTAGGCTGAGATGTCATGCCTAGTAAAGTTAGTTAGCTTGGCAGGGGAAGCATCTGTTCCACACAGACATTATATTTACCAAGGAACTTGTGTGAATAGTTCCTGAGGTAGAAAGAAGACACTGAAGTTTATAGTGCCAGAGTTGTTACTCCGAGGACTTTGGCTTTCTTTACTTCTGTTCCCATAGCAAATTTCAATAGGTGTAAATACGTCTACTCTCCCAGAAATACTAAATGCATTGGTGGGAAAGTATGACCTAAGTTTATGTATGGATTGTGATGTAATTATTCCTTTATTTACTTTAATGTATGACTATACTTCTGATTATATTATTTTTTCTTTTGCTTTAATGTTAAGTAAATGCTTATATTTAAGATCTAAAAGAGTCATTTTTGTGAATGGCTGGTTTTGTATAAATAAAGTACCTTAATGAGTGCTTAAGAGTTGGGAGTCAAAAACAGGGAGATTATATTAGTTTCAGTGTAAGATAATAGTTGGTGGTCCTTCTCTGAGAACCTAGACCTGCCAGTGTGAGGAAGAGGTATAGTAACTGAAGCAGCACAAGGAGCGGGAAGATACTCAAGCATAATATGTGAAAATTATGAGGTACTACAGTGTGCATGGCACCCCCATACACCTGTAAACTCACATACAGTGATGTATTACTTGCTACATGTGACTATCTCTAGATATCCAAAGGAGAAATGTTCTTTTTATACCCCTTTGGATTATATTAAAAATTGCCAGAGTTGACTTCATAACTTTTTTTTTTTGAAACTAGACCTATGATTTAATCTGTAAAGGGAGCTCCCAGTGAGGAACTCCTTGACCAATGCAGATCATTACCATCTCTGAAACTTATGATCTCAGAGAGCTGCCTAGGGCATTCTATATATCTTTACAATATAAATTAATAGTGTAAAAAAATCACTGTTATTTGCTGTAGTGTTGCTTGACTTCCACTAGAGGGCACCATGACAACACAACATGCATAAAGGAAGGTATTACAACCTTTTCCAAATTAGTAAGGTAGAGAAGCTGGCCAAGTTTCTTCTGAAGCTGGGATTTGGCAACTGCCTTGTCATTCAATAGCTTTACTCGATTTTGTTCCACCTAAAAAGAAAAAAAAATCCTGTTTCTATATTCTCATAAAAATGGTGAAATCATATTTAAACATAAACATTTAGCTCTAGCCTCATGAAAGTAAAATTTGCAAGCACTGACAAGTAAAAATGAATAAAATGTTTAGGAAAAGGAACTTATGAAGAAACTGTAAAAGAATTAAGATTATTTAGCATGAAAAAGGAAAGATTTTGGAATCAATTAAAATAATTTATTTTTCAGATACACAAAGGGATTTATAATAGACAGAACAGATATCAACTGTTCTCTTCTGGTAAAGAGCTAAAATAATAAAATATGAAATTTAAGTAGAAGATTTTCCTAGCCTTGAAAGTATGAGAGATATTGGGACAGAGGACTAAAATGTTCATAGGACATCTTTTCTGAGACATCTCCTGTAAGGAATTATCTATCTGAAATGTATAGGTATAATCCTGTAGCATATAGGGGTCTGTACACATAATCAGTAAGTGCTATGCACACAGGTAGGCTCACTAAGACTTATGGATTGACTCCTTGCTTACACTACATAACCTCCAGGTCTCTGGAGGTACAGTCTTTTGAGCAACACTGCCTGGGTTAAATTCACTGGCAACCTTACTTCATGAGGTTCAATTATGTGAAGAACAGGGGGATTGGGCTTTGGTTCATCAGGGTGCCGCACTCTTAGGCGTTCTGTAGCCATTGCAAGTTCATCAATAGCAGACACGTGGTCTCTCAGAACCATCCAATATTCATGAAGCAACTGTAGAAGAAAAATCGGAACAAAAGTTGTGCACTGAACCCTAATGTGGAATAATTCATCAAAAATCTTCATTGAGATCTTTAGGGAAATCTAGCATTATATAATAAGACAGAATGCTCACATAGTTCTCTGGCCATGTAACATTTAGGAGATAATACCAAGTACCTACATAAGATGGATCATTTATTTCCCTATCCACACAATTTTAGCTATCTAATTTGGAAACTGGCAATTCCAACATAATAAAAATGAGCAAAAAAGGAAAGAAAAATCAAATTCCCAGCTAATTCAGATTAATAATGTGGGAAGCCTGGGCTAACACCCTTTTCACAAGCTAAACATATGATATCAAGTTCTTACTACAGTTTCCCTGACCTTCCACTGCCCCTTCAAGGTCATTTTAGCAGGGAAAGCACACCACACATTGTGATCACTGCATCAGGGATGGGTCTTGAATCTAGGTCCCTGGATCCAGTGCTAGTGCTTCCTCCCCTATAGTACTAAGCTAGGGAGTACACAGCAACATAATATATAGTAGGAAAGTGCTGGATGAGGGATTAGACAATTGGGCTTCGGTTCTGGCTCTGCTGCTAACCAGATGTGTGACCAGCTAGGCAAAGTCACTTCCACTTCCTGGACCTCATATTCCTAATGTTTAAAATTAAGGGGCTAGTTTAGACAATCCCTATGGTATTTTTCAACATAACTAGATTAGGAACACCTGGAAGGGTGGGCCCGTATCTTATTATTTGCATATTTCCTAGCACTCTCTCTTCACCTCCACCTCACAGAATTCTTTACAAGAGTTTTAAAAATCTTCAGATTGACTGACTGATTCCTTTGTGACCCTGGGCATGATAGTCATTTATCTTTTCTGGCCTTTAGTTTCTCCATCTGTAAACTGATAGGATTGGACTAAAAAGTCTCAAAGGTTCTTTCCTGTTCTAAATCCTAGAAGTTTCTGAATCAATATTATTTATATACACTGTTCAAAGCTCTTTTATAACAGAATCACCATTATAATTTCTCTCGTCACATGCATTTTTACATTAACCCACAGTATCTTCCAGCTGACTGATCTAGCTGCAATTATCTGTTCAGAATGCTCATTTCTACCCAAATTTACCATTTGTATATTAAACTCTATGCAACTGCTGCACCGATACAAGGTAATTCCACTACTTTGATTATCTTTTGTGGCTATGGGAATTTTTTGTTGGATTCTGAAAAGCAAGTAAACTGTTTGTTTTTCTCCAAGTAAGTCTTCAGATTCCCAAAAATGTGTCAAAGGAATCTATGATTAGACATGAAATACATAGTTTCTCCTCCTTTCTCCAACTCATTTCAACAGAAAAGCAGGGGTAGTGGCAACAAGTCCATTACATTAGAGTGCTGTTGCTGGGGAACAAGACCTTAGTGATTCTGCAGTTATTATAGGATATAAGATAAATGCATAAGTGTTTATATTAGAAAGGTGAGAGAGAGAGAAGTTCCATAACAAAGTTTACAACAAAGTGCAGTGTAGACGTATGACGCATTATTTTTGATTGGGGAGAATTGGCCCAAGTTTCTCAGGGGAGGTGGTATGTGAGCTGAGACATAAAGAACTTCCTTCTTTTCTCTAATTTCATAGAATTGTACTAAGAGTGGAAAAAAGACATTAACGAAGATACATATGCCTGAAAAGGGGGATGGCTTGATGAAAATTACATAGACAGGTAGATATGTAGATAGGTAACCAGAGCTAGTATTTGTTCAGTGCTACTAAGTCAGGTAACGTGCTAAGCATAAGGGATATAAATAAAAGCTCGTAAATAATCCTTGCCCTCAAGGAATTTACAGTCTGAAGATGGAAGACAATACCTAAAGGAATATAAATGAAAGGGGGTGGGAGGGTAGAGTTAGCAATGCTAGGTCCTGGAGGTGTCCAGGAAGTGTGGGTTCTACCTGGAGCTGAGGAAGTTAAGGCCAAAGCAGGCCTCACAAAGCCCAGGATGGCTCTGAAGGCAAAGTCCTAATCTCATATAGGAAGTGAGTGGGGATAATGGCCCACGTGGGGTGCAAACAGAACAACTGGAGATATCTGAGAAGAGAAAACAGATGGCCAGCCTGTATGGTACAATGGCAAGTGGGTATTACAGTGGCATAAGAGAGAACGAGAAGAAAACTTCCAGTGTATTCAGTGGAAATGATGGAGAAATTTTGAAAATACAAGAATCATACAGGATGAGAAGGCACAGAGGATTTCTAAGCTCAACTGATGTAAGTGACCCATGAATATATCAAAGTAATAACAGTACCAAACCAAAGGGGAGAACACATGACAGCTGGGAGTAACTTTTTGCAAAGATTTTTACTAACTGCACATTTGAATGCTAAATGAAAGGCTTGATATTTACATGATTATTTCATTAGTAATTTGCTCATAGTCATTCAGTAAAGGAGAGAGACGAGAAGTGAACCTGTGATTCCATTAGCAAAGGGAACTTCCAAGTGAGGAAACTCTCTTGACCACAATGCATGCACTTTCTCTGTAATTTAGAATTTTAGAGCTGCCTAGAATGCTGAGAGAATAAGTGACTTGCCTAGAGTCATAGATGCAGGGCTTAAACCTAAAATGTAGGTCAGCTTTGAGGCCAGCTCGCTATTTGCTCTGCTATGTTGCCTCTTGTTCATTCAGTGTAGAATTCAAATGCAAATTTTTCATATTCTACCTTGTATTCCTTCTTCCACGCTTCAAAGAGTTCCATTGAAGTATTCCCTTCTTCAATGAGTCTGAGGTCTAGTCGGTGTGCTTTGGCAAAAGACAGGATTGCTTTCAAAGAGCGCTCTGTCTCACTTGTCGCCCACAGTCCTCGGCTCGTGGTAGGTAGCCGATCATCCACCAGGCCTTCTTCATCTTCTATCATCTCCTCAAAAATTGCAGTTTGGCCTTTCACCCTTTGAAATATACAAGGGAAAAACAGCTTTTACCATGATACCTGCTGAATTTGTCCACATTCTGCCTTGGATGCAGAAGCAGTGTGACTGGGCAATGGTTAAGGGGAAGGCCAGGAGAAAAAAAAAATTGTTGAGGTTTGCTCTGTTGCATTCCCATTATAGCTATAGATACTTCTTTGTTTGGCTCTGGGAACTACAGCAATTTTGAAAATTATCAGTCTGTGAAAAGGGAAAGAGGAACACTGGAAGGAGGAGGGGAAACTGTTAATAATTATGATGATGATACTAATGATAGCTAGCATTTACATGACACTTAACATGTGCTAGGCACTGTGCTGAGTGCTTTAGACATATTATCTCATTTGATCCTCACAACAATCTTGAGAGGTAGGTGCTATTCCTGTCCTTTAGTTGAGGAAATTGAGACAGAGGTTAAGTGACTTGCTCAAGGTCACAAAAAGTGTCTTAGGCCACATTTAAACTTAGGTCTTCCTGACTTCATTTCTAGCACTCTATCCACCGCTCCATCTAAATGCTAGCTATTATTATTATTATTTGCTTCAGGATTAACTACTACCACCTACAGATTGCCTGGTGGGGTCCTTAAGAAGCAACTTCAGGTTGGGGAACCCTCTCTTTCTTCATTGCCTCCTTAGGCAAACAAGCACCTGACTTCATTTTACCACCACCCCCTTAGCTGATGAAAAACTGTTTAAACAGCAGATGATTTAATGCTGGGACTGGTCACTGCAAGTTTAATCCATACCACTTAAAAGTAAAAAGAAAACTATACATTAAAACTCTTTTATTGGATATTCTTATATTGTCTAGAAAAGAGTTAAAGGTTTTAAAAATATGTGTGTATATGTACATAATGTATAATATTATGTATATATGTATACATATACACACGTATGAATTGCGTGTACATACACTCACAGCTACTCTGGGGGAAAAAACTGCATAACTTACAAACGCTGTTGTCAATCCCTTTTCTCCAATGATTAATTTTCCAACAGAAAACTTGGAAGCACGGTCATTGTGAAGAAAACATAACCTCAGACTTACAACACCATACCCCATATTTCATTTTCCCAATGGGAAATAAGCAATCAGGGAACTTACGTGTGAGAAAACAGCTTCGACTCATACTCTGTGAACAATTCATCAGCTTTACAAAAGACACAGCTGGAAAAGAAGAGATCACCAAGAAAAACATTTTCAGCTGTAACTAGCAATCAGGTAATTTACAGTAGAGTGTTGAGTATTTTGCAACCCACTTGTTCGCTTTAGGAAAAACACAGGCGCATATTAAATTTTCAACTATTTTGTGGGGAAAAAATGAATGCAAATTACAGGTTGAAAGTGGAAAGTGTTTAAGGCTTGCTTAAAAAAAAACAAGTTAGAGCAATATGAAGTTTACTTTTCTTTCTGAAACCAACTGAAAAAGCTTCACTGCTTTAGTCACTATTTATTCTATCAAAATAAATCTAAGATGATAAAGGCATGACAGGTCAACACATGCTTTCTTCTTTTACCTACTTGTTGAGGGGCAGTCTGACAGGTCGAAGGTGGCAGATTGTGGCAGCTTCAATGACATCACGGGATGGAGGTCCCTCCAGGTTCTTCACAGCCTCTCTCACAAGTTTTTGGAATTTCTTCAGCTCTTCCATTTGTGTTGTGAGTAAGTACTGAAGACCTCTGCAGTCCCGGAACCTGATCCCCAACAATAACAACAACAACAACAGTAACACCACTACCACCACCACTGATGACAACAACAAAACAAGTCAAGGTGTTCAGGCAATGGTTGCCAACCAAAGCATTACAGTGGCCACAGAGATGCTGTGAAGCTTCACCCAGGAATCCTCGAGTATGAAGCTTTTCTGAACGCCTGGCATTCAGAAAGTATTTATCTATTCATTTATACTTATCACCAAGTATTGATGGAATGCCTACATGCATACAACATGCTAGTAGCTAAAGAGGATACAAAAGTACTAGATGACACAGTCCCATCCTAAAAAAGCACACAATCCTCAATTTAATTCAACAAAAATTCATAAGTTCAGATCATGTGCTAGGCCTCAGGGACACAAAGCCAAAATCAAAACCAGTTGTTACCCTCAAGAAGCTTAGGTTCTACTGGAGAAGTACAACATCTTTTCTCTGATGCATTCCTCCCACACCTTTTATGAGAGTTGGACCACAGTCATCAAAAAGAAATGACCTACAATAGTGTTGTCAAACTCAAATAGATACTGAGCCAAGAAACTGCCCATGAGGATCTCTGTGGGTCCCATATTAACTAAGAAAACCACATCATAACATTATGTTCTATTGTATTTTTATTTTGTTAAATTTTTCCCAGTTACATTTTAGTCTCCTGCACTCTGGAGTGGTGTGTGCTTGACACCTCTGACCTACAACTATCTCCCATTACTCTTCCCACTTCTAGGCAATCTTCTTGTTCCTCTTTTTTAAGATGCAGGACAGGAAGGAAACTGCTAGAACTTATGTGAAGACTGAAAAGCCTGGAAGAGGAAAGAAGTGAAATCTTTCATGAAGATAAATGACTAAGGGAAATACAAACAGATAAGAAAAGTAGGTGAGCAACAGGGGCTACGGATATAAACAAAAGAGGAAGGACACCCAGAAAGTTGGGAATGAGAAAGAAAATAATAGACCCTCTTTGGAGGCTTACAGCTTACCAAACCTAGCATGAAGAGAGAAATAATGAAATATAAGTACTGCAGGATAGCTATAAATTTAAAGATGTTAATTTTCTCTATTCTACTTTCCAAATTCTACAACCCTTTTAAGGCCCATTTTGAGTCCTGTTTTCCTCATTCCTTCCCTTAATAATACTAATCAACAATGGCTTCCTTACACCAAAAAAATTTGCATCCCATTTGTTTGAGGGGGGAATGATGGGGTTGGGATCTGGACCCCAGAAAGGAAAAACACTGGACTTTCCCACATGGCCAAATCTCAGATGTTCACTTGAGGCTATAATCCCATCAACTGGCCTTTCATAGTGGCTACACCCAATTTCCCAATTCTCTGTTACCCTAAACCTAACCTAGCCCTCCACTGTTACCTCCCTAAGGCCCCAGGCCACTTCCTACCCTTTTTTAAAAAATACTTTTTTGGCTAGGCAATGGGTGACTTGCCCAGGGTCACACAGCTAGTAAGTGTTATGTGTCTGAGGTCGGATTTGAACTCAGGTCCTCCTGAATCCAGGGCCGGTGCTCTATCCACTGTGCCACCTAGCTGTCCCACCACTTCCTACCCTTAATCCTATCTAGGCTCCATTCTCCCTAGGCCACATGGTCCACATTCCTGGAGTTCTATTACCTCATAGACTACTTGGCCACTCCTAGATCCCTCCCATAGTCTTTCTCTATATAAGGTCCATCTTGTCTCCATTAAGATGCTGATTCTTATAATCTAGCCATTGCTCAGATTTTTACAATCTAGCCAATAGCTCACAGGTGCTCAGATTCCTTAAGAGTCTGGCTAATATGGCGGATCTTTAATAAACCTTGTTTTCTGGCTGAAAAAAAAAACCAACAATAAAAAAAAAAAGGCTTCCCACTTTCCAAAACATTCACCAATTACCTTATACACGCTGGCATTCAATTATATTCAAAACTACTCTTTAATTGTTTCATGTGCAAATTTTGATTACTAAGACTATAAACTCAAGGTAAAAAAACAAAACAAAACAAAACCAACCCAAACCATGTCATATACTTCCATTTTATAGTATGTACCAATCCCAGAACTTTCTAGTGTGTTGAAACTACAGAATCTGTTTGGAGATGTCTTGGACAAAAACAAGTCTAAGAACTATTGGTTTAAGAAATCATAAACAGAGGAATCTCTTTTCTGATATACTAGAAGCATACTTTTGTCTTTAAGTATGAAACTTCATGTTTGAATACAAAGGAAAAGTCACTTCATATATATTCTCTTAGGTATTTATATATTTGAGTAATCTGATTAAATCTTTCCTCACCTCTCCTGAACTACTGAAACAGTCTTCTAACTGGTTTCCCTGGATCAAGTCTCTTCCCTACTCCAATCCATCCTCTCCTCAGGTGCCATGGTAGTTATTCTAAAGTATAGGTCTGGGACTCCCTATCAACTTCATCTTCCAGAACCAAATACTAAGTGCTCTGTCTGGCATTTAGAGGTCTTCATAAACCACCCCTTTTCTACCTTTCCAGTCTTCACATACTTTACTCCCCCACTTCCACATACTCTGTGATCCAGCTATGCTCGACCACTTGCAGCTCCTCTAACACATTATGTTCCTGCTTGTTCTCTCACTGAGACTGCTCTGCCCACTCCACTTTGCAACTTAGATTCTTTGGCTTTCTTCAAGGCTCAGCTCAAACTTCACCTTCAGCAGGAGGCTGGTCCCTCGCAGCTGCTAATGCCATCCCCTTTTAGATGACCACAATCTACTCTGTATGTATCTTCTATGTACCTAATTATTTACTTTTTGTCTATCCTCTATTACAACGTATGCTTCCTGTGGGCAGGGACAGGTTTTTTTTCTTCCTTTTTTCATATCCTTATTGCTTAGTGAAGTGTAAGCACTTAACAAAAGCTTGTTGTCTGTCAAAGCTGAACCATATGAACAAAACCATAATCACAAAATAACTCTTCACTAGTATCTAAGTGTATACTGTTTTCTCACTTAGATCCTATAATAAAAGGCCAAAAAGTTTATTTTAAAAAACTGAGTGGTAATCAACTTCATGGGACAAAAAAAATGAGAAAAACCCTCATGATCTTGCCTTTGAAAACATGTGCAATGATAAAGGAAAACAATTTTGAATCTTCAGTGGCTTCTCATCTCCTAACACTGGCATTTAGAGCTCTTCAGAATATGCTTACAGTTCACTGATTTAGAGGTGAAAGAGACTTTATGTTTAAAGTCTGAGAGAGTTACACTGAAAGTTATAAGACACTAAAATGTCTTACTCTAATATGTCTCTCACAGTGTCTGGTTTACTAACTGCTCTCATTTTTGAGTGGAGGCACTGAAGGCTTTTGTCAAAATTAGGTTATGTTATCTGAGAAAGGGGACTCATTATCCTCCATTTACAATATCACCATTTACAATAAATCTCTATAAGGAATGATACAAGAGACACATATTTTTACGGAAGGGCATAAAGGTTGGGAAAATGGAGTAAGGTGAAATATGATAGTAGAGGCAGGTAGGTGGCACAGTGGATAGAATGCCGCACAGGGAGTAGGGAAAACCTGACTTCAAATCTAGCTTCAGATATTAGCTATGTGACCCTGGGCAAGTCACCTAATCTGTGTGCCTCAGTTTCCTTATCTGTAAGACGGGGAAAATAATAGCACCTCAAAGAGCTGTTGTAGGGATCAAATGAAGTAATATTTGTAAAGTGCTTAGCATATTGCCTGTCATATAGTAGGTACTTAATAAATGCTTATTTTCTTTCTTCCTAATAGCAGGGAACCTTGGCAGTCAATGGAGAAGCAGGAACAGTGAATGCTATGGGAGGTGTGCACATCATCAGAAGGGAGCAGAACAGTGACAGCAGGATGGAGTAGGACAGGGGAGGAATTCTCAAAACATGGTTCAAGGATAGCCTTGCTTGATTACAATAGACACAAGAGAAACAACAAAACAAAACTCTGCCTGGTACAAAAGAGGGAATTCGTTGAGGCGGAATGGAGCAGTAGAGAGAGAGAGGCTAGAGAGGCTTCTTGAAGCCAAGAAGATCAAGGTTCAAGTCTTGCCTCTGACACAAATTCTCCTTGTAAACCTGTCATGTCAGAAAACCTCTCAGTGATCCAGCAATTCTCTAAGACTGCAAGCTGCAGAGAAGGAATCACCCTGCCTTGGTCTAAGGAGTTTGTTCATCTGGGAGGCTCCCTATACCAAAGAAATCATAATTCCAGTTCCTATCCATTTCCCTTCTCTGGAACACACCTATGATTTCACTGATATAAGAAACTCTGCATAGGGGTAGTTACACTACAATTTAGAGCCTTAGAAGTTTTGCTAGGGTATTGAGAGGTTAAGTGATTTTCCCACAGGCACCTAGTCAGTATGAGACTTGAACATCTTCCTCAATTATCGACCAGCTCTCTCTTCACCATATCACATTGCCTCCAAGAGAGGCACTGACTACCTATAAGCAGGTATGCTCTGATGTGCTATGAGCAATACAGAGATTAATAAGATAAGAAGTCTGATCTCAAAGCTATTACAGCCTCACACTTATATTTAGTTGGGTTTTTTCCTACTCTTATCCGCTATTTTTCTTACTTCTCTGCCATGGAAAGTTTACTAGTTTGTTGCTTGTAGTTGCTGGTTATTTCATTCTGCACACGCTGAACAAGTTCCTCATCAATAGCATATTGAATTGCTGATTGGATCACATCTAGCCACCAAGGTGAGCCTGAATGAATCTGTAGGAGAAACCCCCCCCGAAATATCAATCATTAAATTAATATTTATTGAGTATCTACTACAAGGCTAACACTACGCTAGGTAATGTGAGAGTTACAAGGAAAGGATAAGACTGTTCCTGCCCTCAAAGAGCTTTTCTGCCTATTAAAAAAACAAACCCCAAAACAATGATAAATGCACTAGGAGGCTGCACAGCAGAATGGAGCAAATGATAGACCTGTAGTCTGATAACCTGGATTCATACCCCACTTCTTATTTTGACAAACTGTGTGACCCTGGGCAAGACACTTAACCTCTCAGTTTCAGTTTCCTCATCTGCAAAATGGAGAGACTAATAATACTGACAGTATCTCCCTCACACAGTACTGTAAGGATCAAATGATAATGGGAATAATGATAACAGATAGCATTTCTAAGGTTTGCAAAGTGCTTTATCAATATTATCTCATTTTATCTTCAAAAAAACCTTGAAGATGTTGCTATTATCCCCATTTTATAATTAGGGAAACTGAGGCAGAGGTTAACTGCCTTGCCCAGTCACACAGCTTATAAGGATTCGAGGCTGGATTTAAACTCAGATCTTCCTGTTTCCTGGTTCAGTGCTTGATCCATTGATACCTAGCAGCCTAGCACTTAAAAATTTTTACATGCCACATAAATGTAGGGCAGTGGATAGAGTACTGTTACTGGAGTCAGGAATCAAATCCAGCCTCAGATACTTACTAGCTGTGTGACCTTGAGCATATCACTTAATTTTGTTTGCCTCAGTTTCCTCATATGTCTAACAAGCTGGAGAAGAAAATGGGAAACTACTCTAGTATCTTTGCCAAGAAAACCTAAAGAGGGTCACAAAGAGTCAGATATGACTAAAATGACTAAACAACAACACAAGTGTTAATTACTATTATCATTATTATTATTATGCCTTGAACAGGTAGTTCTTTGTTTAGTCTACTAAAAAGAACACACTATTGCTCAAGCATTCTGGATACATAAATATTGTTTACACATATGGTAAAAACTATTATAAAATATACCATTGATTCTGGACTATTAAGAGGCAATTATTTGATTCTGGTAACCTATAGTTCTTCTCCCTAGCTATAAGAAAGGCAATATTTCTGATCATTTAATACCAGTGGCATAACTAGAGTTTAAACAATATAAAATCTAAGATAACCTTATGGAGACATTCACAAAAATGCAAAATGTTTGGTGAAGAAATATGAAGAGAGAAGTGACTCAAAATTTAAAGAATAAAAAGCAGTTATTTGTTTATCCGGGGCTTTCATTTTTACTTATTTTACAAAATGGAAAGTTTGAAAATGGCAAGATGTTCTTGTTTCACCCCTAAGTGGGTGTAACATTACTGTTTTTTAACCCTAAAACATCTTTTTGGAAATAACTAAGTTTCAGGTTAAAAATGCATCAAAATGTTGGGGATTCACATTCTTAGAAAAATCAAATACACATAATCTCACAATCCAGTATGTGAGATTCACAATATGTCAGATGAAGTTTTGACATCACACTTCAGGTGATATTCATAAAACACTATAATTTTTAAGTTCTTGACACATAAACATCCCACAGAACAGCAAAAGCAGGAATGGTCATCCCTGATAAGTGGCAGAACTGGGATTCAAACTTGGGCAGGTCTTCTGACCGAAATACTACAGAACAATCTAAAAACACTGATATCCAACAGGATCCCCAAACTAATCATGATTACAGATTGCCAAGTCAAACTGTGACTTAAATCAATAACCATAGCTTGCCTTCTTCTGAAGCTCCCGGATGTTCTGCAAAACTGGCTGTAAAGCTTGATGGGCTTCTGCAACCTCTGCATTGGATTTACTCATGTAATGCTGTCTAAGTTGCTGGGCCTGAATATAAAAATAAAAAGACCTTCATTCAAGAGCTTGAATGCAATTTTGTATGATATTTTAAGAACATTTCTATAACTGATACTAATTAGCTACTTAGCTTAAACATGTATTCTACTGTATATACATGTGTTCTTATTTAAATGTATGTGGCACTACAAATACAGCTGGGATTAGCAAAAGGAAAATAACAAATTACCTTTATATAAAAAGCATCTTTACTCCTCTACTTGTCCTCTACTTGTATTCTTCTTGTCAAACCCAACATTTGCAATATGACTATTTGTTGAATGTTAACACTATCCAACAGACTAAGCTATCACAATAAATAATGGGCTCCCCACTACTGGAAGTATTTAAATAGAATTTGAATAATAGTCAAGGGTGCTTAAAAAAAATCCCTGTATTGGGTGATAAGATAGGCTAGGATTATAGATTTAGAGTTGGAAATAAATTTTTCAACTTTCCTCAGGGACATATGAGGACCCTGCACTACTGCCAAGGGTTCTTACAAGGTTGGTGTAGCTTGGGGGGAAGGTAGGGGTGAAGCACCAGTTGTTGCAGGCGATAAAAGATATTGAGGATGGGGGATGGAGACAAAAGGGAAAATGATAAGCAGAGAATATAACATTTAACTCTTTACAACGTTTCTTGCCCTGGTTTGAGGTAAATTTATTTGGTAATAGTAAACATTTTAGAATATGAAGAAAAAGATCTTCTCCCTAAATTAAGTCTTTTATAGCTATGCCTTTACAATTTCTTAATTTACTGTCTATTTCCAAACTATGCAATTGGCTACCAATAGTCAGATTATCCTCTGCTTACTTCAGATTTATTCTACTCACACAATGGCAAATAGCTCAACAGAAAAAAAAATAATTACAGGTGCTGACAATCTTCATCTAATTCAATCCCAGGAAAATTAAAAGCAGTAAAGGTAGCAGGCTAGCTATAGTCACATTCATTCTGAAATGCTGCATGTACTTAAAAATACAAACAGCATAAAATCTGAAAAAATCTACTCTTCCAAAGTGAATAAAGATAATTACCTCTTCCTTAAGTTTGCCATCTCTCAAGGTAGGAGGTATTCCTGAGTGTTTGGCTTGTAATAATTCCATCAGATTGTGAGTAGAATGAAGTCTCTACACATACAAAAAAAGCAATAACTTTAACATTCCATTCATGGAACCAGTGAGCAGCAGCTTACTCTGGGAAAACTTATCATCGTATACTGAGCACCAATAACAGTAGGCTGTATAAAGAACAAACCTCTCATATGAACAGAATTTTAGCGTCAACCTTCCGAAATACTGAAATCTACTTCATGAAAAAATTTCAGAAGTCAAACCTCTATCAAATCCAGGTGGCACCAGCATGCCTACCTGTTTAATAAAGCTTCCCTTGCAACTTCATCATTTATCCAATCTGTAGCAGTAACAAAAAATGTGATGGAGAAATCAGAGAGACACTTTTCAAAATAAGAAAAGTCAAAGTCAGATGGACAGATTTTTATTTTTCTTTTGTTCTGCCATCCAATAACTTTTATTTTACATACATAGGGTACAGGTTTTCACTTGTTTTTCCCAATAGTGGTTATAGATTTTATTGTAATCAATGGACTGAAAGACAATTCGCCAAAGATGGAGTTGCAATCTGTGGCCATAGTAGAATGGAGTGAAGTTTCTAAAGGCTTTTCTCTGACCCTTTTCTCAGTCAATTGGCCAATAAACATTTATTAAGTGCCTACGATGCTCCGGGCACCATGCTAGTCACCACACTTGGAGCAGACGAACTAAGAGGCCACAAATTGGTGCCACTGCCCTTTGTCCAAAGTGATGTGAAAGTTTAAAGGAACAGCAGGTAACATTCTTCTACGTTATGTCAGATTCTAGGATGCAGAGGAACAAACATAAGATTAGTCAGAAGAACTGAGTCTGAAGCCCCATCACTGCCAAGGCTTACTAGCCTTGGACAGCTTTTGACAAATCACTCAAGCTCTCCTGTTTCTTATTCATAAAATGGGGATAATGAAGTTTATACTAATTAAATGAGAGGGTCATTGTGACAATGAAATAAGAACGTATGGGGGGTAGCTAGGCGGCGCAGTGGATAGAGCACTGGCCCTGAAGTCAGGAGGACCTGAGTTCAAATCCGGCCCCAGACCAAACACTTGACACTTACTAGCTGTGTGACCCTGGGCAAGTCACTTAACCCCAACTGCCTAAAAAAAAAAGAGTATGCAAAATACTCTGTGAAACAGTGTTAGCTACTATTATTATTATTATTAACAAAGTATTAAGACATGCTTGGGTAAGATGTCTTTCTTTTAATAAACCTCAACTGAAATGTTCTCTTGCTCTCTAGTAACATTTAGTGGCATTCACAAGTTATCTCAAACATCCAGGAATTCTTATTTAAAAAAAAAAAAGAAGAAAACTATCCAAACAAAATTGTTAAAATATTTACTTACTTGTAATGAGTCAGTTTTGAGTTTGTCTTTGTGTTCCTCAGATGAACGTAATACTTCTCTGTACAGGTCCACTGCTTGGGCATACTCATCTGAAGAATTAAAGTTCATTCAAAGCCAAGAACACATATTTTTAAGCTAAAAATTTCCTTATCTGCTATATACATAAATAGCAAATACAACTGTAAACATTGTAATTAAATATTCATTATTTTTAAAGAAAAGGAAACTTCACAGACTCCTGAAGTTAGGAAGGATTTCAGAGATCATTTAGGTGAATCTTAAACTAAAATATGAATCCTCTCATTTGAAGATTTAATTTAATTTGGTGTGGGTTTTATTTTAAAAGTAAGAAAATGAAAGATCTTTTATTAATTTTAAGGAAATACAATACAAATGATGATACTGGTAAGAGAAGCTAAACAAGTCCAAAATTTTTTTACCTAGCTTTTAATGACATAAAAATAAAAAAATACAATGTTAACCTGCAATTAATTTTAACAAATGTCACTATTATTAAAAGCTAAAATGATGAGGGAAGGGGAGCTTGTGATGCACTTGAAATTAATGGTAGGCTCCATTAAGTCAATTTTAACTTGATTTAATTACATGTCAGACATTTTAGCAAATTTTTACAATATTCTCTTACCAAAGCACACAAATGTAGAAGAAAAATAATTCCTGTTTAAATATTATTTTAAATGCCAACATACTTTATCATTAACTATAGCTTAGTAACTTAAGACTTTATCATTTCTGCCAACAGAACTCACAAATAGTAAAAGATGATTTTTTTCTATCACTCAATATGAACAGCTGTTTAATCCTAAATGGATGTCAACATATCATTTCTAGGTAAGCTGAGGCTAATCTGGTGATCTGAGTGAGAAATCTCATTTGTTTTTTGCTTTTGGAAGCAAGTTCAAAAAACAAAGCTGAAGACACAGCTGAAACAGCATCTGTTTTGCTAATATCATCGCATGATTTTTACAAAACTGCAGCACTTTAAATATTCATAATTCACTGAGGTCTAAAAGTTTTATTAATATAAATAGTTGGGGAGGTTTTTTAAAATGTTCTTTTAAATATTTTCTAAACACAGTTTTCATCTTGTTTTTATTTTTAAAAAAAATCTAGTTCCAGCAGTTACTTTATTCAGGACTTTCCCCCACATAACAGAATACAATTTCAAAACATGTTAGTCATCCAGTTCTTATTCAATCTGGGGATGTAGATCATCAGCCTAATAATTAAAACAAACAAACATGGATAGCCTTTGATAATTTAAGCATAAACACCCAAATAATTATGTTACTTTAAGATGGAGTTACATAATTAGTTACTCTTGTCGAAATTTTTACAGATTTCTGATGAGGGTTCTTCAAAGGGCACCTGGATTCTACAAGCATTTATACCATCCTTTTCTGGAGACAGAGAGTCTTTAGTTAAGCAGCATTTCCAAGTAAAAATGATAGACTACCTTAAGTTATTTCCAACAAACTCACACACTTGTTTATTTTCTTAAAGGTAGCACAGTGATTGTACCAGAATTAAAAAGGAGTGGAACTTGATTTTTTCATTATAACATGCAGTCTAACATGCTTTATTTCTGCAAGAAAATATAAATGCATAAAAACATTCCAGTTAAGAATACTGCCTATTCCTGGCCATTTGGTGGCACTAAAATGTCCAAATACTCACTCTACTTGACACTGCAGAGTTCATTCTTTCTATTAATATCTGTAAAAATCATGCTTTCAAAAGCTGAACATAATTTAATGAAGGTATCAATACATATATGTATTATATTTGTGTACATACATTCACATTTCATATAAACAGACTAATATAAAGGTTAAAATTCATTTTAGAGTTCCCTAAAATTAGTTACAAGAGAAAAAAACCTTCAAGTTTCTTTATAAAAGGCATGTGATTCTATGTACTTTTCCAGTAAATTAACTCTATTAGATATGTAGCACTAAATCCCTATTAAGCTTATTTCATTTACCATTTCATTTTCAAACAAACGTAATTTAGAAAAGATATCTTTAACTGAGAAGCATTCTGGGGTGGTTTTCTTTTGATATTTAACAATAGCTGACTATGATTCTAACCCACAAAAAGGAAATAAACCATAAAAAGAGAATAAAGAAAAATAATTGGAACAGAAGATGCTGAAAGCATGTTATCGGCCAAGCAGGAGTTACGAAGCATGCTGATCTTGCCATCTGCCAAGCATTTTAGAATAAGATCAGACGATCTACTTTTTCTTCCAATTATAGGCTTATTTTTTTACTTTCTCAATGGGGTAAAAAGGAAAACAGAAGAAGGAAGGAAAGCATGCCCAGGAAGTATAAATTTCTTAGCCTTTTGCTAATCTACAAGGGAGAAATGACTACTTTAGACATTTTGAGCTGTGAGTTTTGACTTCTACTGTCAAACACTTCATAACACAACACTGTATTACTTGTGACTATATTTAATGAAGGAAAAAACATTTCAAGGATATTTTGTATTCTACTTGTTCTCATACCTGTCCAGGACAGGCAGTTAGAGAAAAGTAACAGCCTAGCAGTGAGATGTGGGTTTACAATCAGTCTCAAACCTTTATAAGCTGTGTGGCCATGGACAAGTCTTAACTTCTCAGAACCCATTTTCCTCATCTATAAAACAGAGATAATAATATTTGCACTATCTGTCTCATAGTTATTGTGAGGAATATATTACATAAATCTGCGTTGTGGATGTTATTCTTCTACTATATTCCTACTCAATGAGGAAGGAAGCTAAGCCTGGTTTCCCAAAGGCTATGTAAGATCACAAGGTCTGGTAGGCCTTACCAGCTGGAAAGGTTTGGCACGTAGAAATATATCTATTGTATGAGGACAACTTAAACAGATTTTAAGGCTGAAAAATGTTAAATTTTTTGTCTACAGCAGCTTTCAGAGACTGTCTGATAAAATTATAAAGAGTTTGTGATCTTCATTAGTTGAGGGAGTTCCTCCACAGCAATGGAATTATAGATCTTTGAAGTATTGAACTACTGAAATATTATTTCCAAGTTCTCTCCTCTATCTCAATTATACCACTTTTGTATTGAGACTAGCAGAAAATGATATTCAATGTAATAGATGCTTGTGCTCATTTTAGATAATTCTAAACTAATTTAAAGGAATAAATTATTTTTTAAAATTTGCTAGAAAAGTTTTTACTTCCTCATATGTTTATGATGACATCTCCACTAAACAGTCACTTGGTGCTGCTTTCATTTCAGATCATAAACTCAAAGTAGGATAAAAGTGCTGAGCCTGGAGTCAGGAAGACTTGAGTTCAAATCTGGCCTCAGACAGTTATTAATTGTATGACCCTGGGCAAGTCACTTAATCCTGTTTGCCTCAATTTCCTCAGCTGTAAAACGAGCTGGAGAAGTAAATGGCAAACCACTCCATTATCTCTGCCAAGAAAACTCAAAATATGGTCACAAAGAGTTGAATATAACTAAAAATGACTAAACAACAAAAACATTTCCACCCACAAATTCTGAAGAATAAAATCCTGATTAAGCTGCTGTATGTAAAGGGTGGTCACCTGCTGGAGCTCTTGATGACTTCTTGGTCTCTTCCATAAACTTAACAAAGCAATGGGTGGACACTTTGTTCTGATTTCTCTAAACCTATTTTGTGCTCTCTAAGATATCTGAGTTGATGTTGTGCGTGAGACTTTAAGATAGGGAGGGAAAGCATTCCCTTCTCAGAGCCTGTACAGAGCGATAATAATAATTGTCCACACATGTTGATTACAATAATGAGAGCTATGTGAAGGTGGAATGGGTTGCCTTGGTAGGTAGTAGGTTTCTTCTCCCTAGAGATCGATAAGCAAAAGATGACTAGTAGTCAGGTATGTGTGTGGGGTAGGTCTTCTCTGTGAGTAGCTGGGCTTAGATGGTTTCTGAAGTTCCTCCCAATTCAAAGATTCTGTACTACTCAGTTTGCAATAAGGGAGAAGTGCTACTGTCACTGATAGTTGCAAAAGATCTTAAACAGTTTCTTAACAAGGCCAACGAATTTATGCCTCAAGAGTTCTTTCTCTAGCACTTCAAGTCTCAAATCATAAATCTTCAACATTTTCTGCTAGCTAGACATAGCCTGCTGCACATGGCATACCTATAGCCTACCTTGGAGTTAAAAAAATTTTAAGTATGCCTACAGAAAGTAAGGAATAGTAAACTTTTCAGCATAATCCTTATTGTACTTATGCCTGGTCCTCCAGGATAAACCAAAAACTTTGCTTGAAAGAAATGAATGGCAAAGGATATGTTTGATGTGTATATCCTACTTACATATTACCTTGTCTAAAATTGTTTAGATTGCTGTCTAGTCAAATACTATTTCATATCATTTTTTAAAATAACCACATTTTCCTTTGATTTAACTTTATATTTTAAATAATAAAATTATTTGAACCAAAGCAAATACTGTTTAAGAGGAGGTGGGAAGATGGAGAATAAGAAAAGGAAAACAGTATTAGCTTCAAAATCTAACCTAAATCTCATGAACAGGCTACAGAAAATAGCGAAAGAAGATAAATGGGTGAACTAGAGGGAAGGAAACACAGAATTCATGCTAAGGTTACTATAAAGGTGAGTAAAAATGGTGAAACTGTCTAATTAGAAGACATTTCTGTATTTGTTGTCTTCTGGTAATTCTTTGACAAAAATTATTACACCACTATTAAGAGGTCAATTCCTTAATTATTTTGTGGTTTAACAATATTTCCTAGGCTAAACAGCACAAGGCCTGACAGTGCCAGCTGTAATAAAAGGTTACTACTGATTTTGAATAGTCTGCAAAAGGAGACATCTATAATATTTATTTATAACTTATTAAAGTACCAACATCCACTTTATCTCCTTCACAATTTTTTTAAGGGAATCAGAGACAACAAAGCAATCTGCTTCTACCTTTAATGATATGGATGCCAGCTAGGCCATTAAGAGCACAAACCAGTTGCCGATGTGCTTCTTCACATTCAGTTCGACATTTCTTTTGCAGTGAAGTCAGCAACTCTTCCATGGTCATGGTACTGAAAGAAATAGCAGGTTGGTCAAACTTACATAGAATACACTCAGGTATGTCTTCAGTGGTAGTAGCATGGCAAGCAATATAAATAAACTATATGAACCCTGGAAGGGAAGTGAGGAAAGGAGACCTACCAATTCAGAGGTTTTGACTCAATGGCTAGAACTCAGGGTATCCTTCACACGACCTCAAGGTTAGGGTTACTTCTTACAATAAAGCTTTAATAACTTTCTTGAGTAATAATAGAAGATTTAACTTCTTTACCAAAGAAAATAATGTATTATAAGCTTCGTTGACTCTGTTTTGATTCTCTGGTTCATCACAGAGGTATTGGGGCAAAAAATTTTTTTAACTGACATTTGTACATGTGTATACAGAGACCATGAGCCAAATATCTTGCCTATTCTGGAAATGGCCCACTAAAGCAGTAGACAGGATTATCACAGGAAGTAATTCATCACAATCAATGCCCAGAAAGGAGCATCTATCAAAATAGCTCTTTTTTTCCCCTTGTGTACAGAAAAGAAACCAATTTATTTCCAATCCACTATTATATCCAAGCTACAATAGATCAGAAATGTTTCCTCATCAAAATCAACAAAATTTAAGGTAGCACTGGGTACGCTCAACAGCAAACATGGATATTTAACTAAGATTATTCAGTTACTTCTTTGGAAGCAATATTCAGCCAGGGTTAAAGGAATCTTGTAACTAGTTTATGATGAATATTTCTTCTTAAAACCAAAGAGGAAAGGGCAAGTTCCTTGAACCACTACCACTACCATATGGAGCCTATTAAATGCTCCAGAATGAAAATGACAATATTTGCACAATGTTTGGCAAGTTCACAGGGCTCAATAGTATCACCAAACAAGAACCAGCATAGAAATCTAGAGAACATGAAGGGTTCCCTACACTTGGCACGGACATGAAATTCATAAATAGAAAATTCATAAATAGTAGGAAGAGGGGAGAAGCAGAAAGCAGACAGACAATCCTCACAAAAATAGAAAAAGAACAACCATTTAGACTTGGGATCAAACTCAGTTCTCTGAACAGAAGGTAGTGTGACAGAGTAGACAACTGGATTCCATGGACCAGTATTAGAATCCTGGCTGTCTTATCTATTACTTAGGGGACACTGGTGAAAATGACTTCACTTCTCTCTGTCTCAGCATCATCATCTGCAAAATAATGGGGGCTGAGTAGATAATTTATAATGTCTATCCCAGCTCCAAATCCTATTAACCTTGGTTTCTTTTGAAACAGAAGATGTAGGAGAGGGAAAGTTAATTTGGATAAAATGACTCACCATGGGAAGTTACAGTGGGGAAAATGTCTTAAGAGACAAAGACAGAAGAATTTCTGTAAAAATACAAGTGGGGGTATTCAAAACTCCCAAACACCTTTTATGATAGACAGGTACTCAGCACTATATAACCAAGAAGTAGGGACTGGCACCGAATTTCAATAATGCCACTGATTTTCCTTGTAACCCATGAAAAGTTATCTTTCTTGTCTTAGTTTACTGATTTACAATGCTATCTGTACATACAAATCTGTGTATATCTATGTAGATGTGTGTGTGTGTGTGTGTGTGTGTGTATACAGATCTGCATTCTAAATCAAATGCTACATTTATGGGATAGTAGGCTTAAATGTAGGAAAAGAATGAATCGTTTACAGGAGTGATGTCAAATGTAATTAGAAACAATCATAAATAGGGATCACCACAGGCTAAATACTGACTTAGAAAACAACATATTAATATTATCCATGTTTTATTGTATTGTTATTTTGTTAAATGTTTCCTAGTTACATTTTATTCTGATTTGGGATGTGCTTGGGAGTGTGGTGGGCTGTATACTGCTGGCAGACCATATATTTGACACCTCTGATTTACAGAAGCTAAATATTCAATCTCAATCAAAATACTAGGTGTCCTAAAAGTTAAAAAATTTTAAACTGTTAAAACTTTAACAGCTTAAAGCTGTACTAAGCCTTCTGGGACACCTATATATCTCATTCTGTAAATTATTAGTCATTTTGACTACTGAAGGATTGCTATGAAGAGAGGTCTATCTGACTTACAGTCAATTTTCCTCTTGCTTTTAAGTGTTGAAAATTTAAGGGCATTAAAGACAAAAGCTACCAAGGCAGTACATTTAGAGAAAATAAAATAAATGCAAAGGATGAAATTTCTTTGGGTATTAATCATTTTCCTAAAACTACTAATTGCAACAATCAACTATGGCTTGTAATTAAGTTTAACTGTACAAATTTGATATGACTGATTGTAAACATTAGTTGCTTTGAGAAGTTCAAATATATAAAAATTAATAATAATACCCAATACCTATACCATATGTAGCAATTTATACTTTTAAAGTGCTTGTAAATAAATTCTCATTCAACAGTCTATTTTACAGATATGGAAACTAAGGCACAGATAGCTGAGTAACTTGCTCACACAACAAGATAGCAAAGACTACAATCTAAATCTAATTTGTAGTTTAGATAAAGTAAAAAAGATTTCGATATACAGATCTGCAACAGAGTAGTCCAGTCATTCTTCACCCTAATAGTATGAGGGCTGGAGGCAAAGGTGGGTCAGGAAGAGTCTAATTTGTACTTTTCCCCCTAGAGTGATCACTTTAATGAGTCAGTATTATCAGTAACAGAAATAAAAGAATTATAAGTAAAACCTTTTTTGCAGTGGCAAGAATTCTCCTCGAACAGCCTGTGGGTGGCAGCAAGCTTGTCTGAGTCTCAACAGCGGGTAGAGAATAGACGTGACAGTCCTCCTGTCCAGGCTGCTAAGTTTCAGAGCCCAATCAGATATCTTTCTAAGCTTTGCCAGGGCATCCTGGCAACACACCTCATGCTGACGGTGATAGAAATGTCTTTCCACTGGAGAAAAGTGGAGCCAGTGAATATCTTCCGTCTGGGGGGGAATCTGGATCTGAGGATGAAAAGCGAACAAGACATGCTATGGAATATTTTTTCTCTACAAGGATACTGGTTGTTGTTGTTTTAAACATCCTTAAAAGAAAACTAAAAAATTTTACTAACTTGGTCAATTACATCCTTCTTTGCAGACCTCCACATTATCTTGGCAATAAGGTCGTAAAGGGGTTGAGGATTTTTCCTGCAGTAAGGACGATACAGAAGTTGATCCCACCAGTGTTTGACCCAATATGGATCAACACCAAGGAATAGCACTAACCCATAGAGATCTAAAAAGAATGGAAAAAACAAAGTAATTTGTTTCTATGTTTCTGTTATTCTTTAGAAGTACTACTTTGAATGGAAGTTTTTTTTTTAAATGAAATTATTCATCATTAGTTATACAGGGCACAACACTTTTCAAGGAATTAAAATGCATATTAGATATGGCCTTAGGGAATTTACACTGCAGAAGTACAAGTTCAATGTGGTACGTGGTTATATATATGAAATGCTAGAAAATTTCCATTTATTATTCTAAAGATACTAAGACCACAGCAAAAAGAGAAATTCAATACCTATTTAATCCAGAAGGCTAAAATTCTCCTAACACTTAAAGTCAGAGGCACACTTCTAGAGACACAGGAGATTCTAGTTGTTGAATGAATGAGTGGTCTGAAATTAACACAAACAAAAACTATATATATAACACAATGTCTGCTGGCTCAGAAAAGGAGATCTAAATGGAGGGATAAGGATGGTTCACAGAAAATATTCTGCCTCTCATTTTAAAGATTCAAGCTAAAAACTATGAAAAGAATGGTTGGTAGCCGGTACTGATTTTAATTTCCTTATTAATACCAAAGAAATTGAGTGATAATTAAGAGAATGAGTCCTGAAATAAGTTATTCTAAAACTGATATCCTAAAAACCTCAGAAAAAGCTAAAGCTGAGTGAACATCAACAGGAATTCATGTAGGCCACACTATAGAGCACACAATGTGTGGGGGGAAGGGAAGGAGCATTTCTGCCTTTCTTGTAGATTCCAAGTGTTCTTCAAGGAGAAATAATCATTTGTATAAACCATTTAGTAATCATGTGCAACTAGATAATACGTACTATGATTCTGAACTCTTAATTTTCAAATGTCTGAAAATTTTGACGCTGTCATAATAAACAGGCAAGAGATTAAAGTTGGGCTTTTTAACAACATATTTCTATAATTTGTTTCTTTAACTAGATTGTAATATTCTGGAGGGCAGAATTTGGATCTTATGTATCTTTGTACCCCACTTGCCCCAATACAGTGCCTTGAACATAGCAGGCATTCAACAAAGATCAATTGCCTTAACTGCTTAATTCAAAAGATCTATCGCCTTGCTGCTTTATTTCATAAGCAAAGGTTGACAAAACTACACACACTTTATTAGTAGAGGCTGTATTTTAACAAACATTTCTATACTACTACCAGATGATGAATGGAAAAGTGTGAGGGGGAAAATGGTTAAAAATACATAGATAAAAAACAAAACAAAAGACCACCGCAAGCTTCCTTATTTCCTAGAGGAGAGTGATAGAGATTCTGCTCTCATTTCCCATGAAAAGAGTACTGAAGGTAAATGTCACATGGTTTAACATCTATGTCTATCATGATACTGTCCATTTCTGCCATAAATCAACCTGAGCTAAAATCTTTATGAACTTTCCCATCTACATATCATTTCAGTTTTTATCTCATGTGCCTTAGGGCAGATGTCTCAAGCTATAAAACCCCTAAGTGTAGCCCAACCAGATTAAAATGTAATTGGGAAATGTTTAATATGATAAATAAAAATATAAAACAATTGAGATAATGTTAATTCGTGGTTTTCAAAGTCAATATGCAGCTCCATTTCAATTTGAGTTTGACACCACCACTATCATAGAGAATAAGCAACCATCTTCTCTAACCTGAAGGTGTCTTTGTAGAGGATTTTAAAAACACTGAAGGCCAAGATGGTTATATGATCAAAGGCTCTACACTCAGATTAAAATAATTCATTTAGCAAGATTACATGGAAATTAATCTTTAAGATGCTTTCTAAAAATCTAATTACATGGAAATTAAGGAAAACTAAAAATCAGGTCTAAAAATTAAACTTCCATAATAATTTTCCTATATAAAGATTGTGATTTATGACTCAAACACTGTTTTAAATTTCTGAACTCAATATTACGGAAAACAAAGTTTGAAAAAGAATTTAATAAACAATAGAGATCTTTTCTAAATAGAAAATTATATATTATCCTGGCAAACTAGCTATTTCAAACATTCACAATTTTGACATTTTATGATTAGTGAAAAGTTTCTTAAATTTGTGCTTTTAAAAGCCATGGTATTGGCCTTTAAATAAATACCTTCAAGTTGTCCATATAAATTATGTGTTTTTTTTTCTTTGCAATAAGGTGAAACTGTCTAAAACTGATCCTCATGTATTGGTTTTCACATTCTACTTTATGAATGCATTCAATATTTTCAAGTTATAGTAACTGATATTCACAATTTTACTTTAATAAAATTACATGGATAGTAGCTATTCACTTCATACAAGGACCACTGACTTGGAGATGGAAAGCTCCTTAAAGGTCATCTAGTCTAAACCCATTTTTTGATTCTATCTTCCTCCTAGTTATCATCCTATATTATTCTATATCTCTCCTTCCCTTCTTGACTAAATTCCTTGATAAAGCCATCTACACTAGGCACCTCTACTTCCTCTCTTCTTACTCACTTTTAAAACTTCTACAGTCTGGCTGGCATCTGACCTCATCACTGGTCTGTAACTCCTCTTGCCAAAGTTACCAGTGATTTAAAATTGACAAATATAATGGCCTTTTCTCAATCCTCATCCTTCTCCAAAACTTCTTGATGCTGTTGATTCCCTTCTTTTCCTGGTTCTCCTTCTTCCTGTCTGACTGCTCTTTTTCAGTCTCCTTTGCTAGATCTTCATTTCAGGTCATGCCTACTATAAGATTATATGAGACTTCTCCAAGATTCTGTCCTGGGCTTTCTCCTCTTTTTCCTCTATATTCTCACTTCATGATTTCATCAGCTCCCAATGGTTCAATTATCTCTGTGCAAATGACTCCCAGATCTATAAATCTAGCCCTAATAACACTACTGTCCTCCATCACCAATTACTTGTTGGGTATCTCAAATTGGATATGTGGCAGACATTTCAAACTCAACATATCCAAAACAAAACTCATTATCTATTCCTCCCAAACTCTCCTTATCTTCCCAACTTTACCATTGCTGTAGAAGGTTAGCTCCAGTTGGGCAACACAGCTTGTTCCTTTGTTCCTTCCTTCCTTTCTTCTTCCCCTCCCTCCGTCCATACAGGGTATCATATTCTTACCTGCAAGTACTCTGCCCCAAAGTAATGTCAATTCTGATCACTGAAACCTCGAAAGATATCTTGGGGTTTACGGTCTAGATTTCTTTCTTAAGGACCATGCCTTAAACCCAAATCACTCAGGCTCTCATTGAATGGCCAACAATAGGTCTCAGCCTAAACTTCACTTGGTGATTGTTTGGGCCCTGATGGCTCGGAGTGAGAGTAAATTGTAATTGTTTCTCTTTTGGCC
The DNA here is from genome assembly GCF_003287225.1 of Phascolarctos cinereus. Classification (NCBI taxonomy): domain Eukaryota; kingdom Metazoa; phylum Chordata; class Mammalia; order Diprotodontia; family Phascolarctidae; genus Phascolarctos; species Phascolarctos cinereus. Next base: position 107,850,537 of record NW_027555958.1, on the reverse strand, counting down.
AGAAACCCAGAGGATTTTCCCCTCACAGACTGATTTTTTTTTTGACTAGGTAAAAGAGGTCATTCTTTGCCTTATTTCTTACCTAGCCTTAGTCAATGAATGGGTATTGCCTCAGTGAAACTAAGATCTGGGAAAGACCTTAACTTAAAAAGGCCAAGGTCTCCCACAGCATCTGGGGCTATCTCCAGTCATCCCGATCTCTATCTTGCCATTGGACCCAGATGATTCCAGAGGAGAGAGTGAAGCTGATGATTTTGCACAGGGCTTCCTCACTTAAATTCAATTTACTTGCAAATCACAGCATCATCTTCTTGATGTCACAGTCCTCTTCAAGAACTAAGGGCAAACAACAACCATCCTCCTAAATAACCAGGCTTGAAATCTTCATTCCAATTCACTTTCTACTCACCTGCCAAAATGATTTTCCTAAATTGTAGTGCTGACCATGTCACCCCACCCCCTCAAGAAAAAAAAACCACCACCACCTTACTCAGTAAATTATATAGACCATCTACAAAAGCTGTAATTCAGCTACAATGGGCTGCTTAATGTTCCTCTCACATGACATTCCATCTTCTGACTCCATGCATTTGTGGTGGCTGTTCTGCATACCTAGAATGCTCCCTCCCTTCACACCTACATCCTAGTTTTTCTGGCTTCTTTAAAGAATCAGTTCAAACCCCACCTTTGACAATAAGTTTTTATCAGTCCCCTGGCTGCTAGTTCCTTCCTCCTAAGATTACTTTCTGTTTACACTGTGTATTATCTGATATATACATAGTTATTTTTATGTTGTCTTCCTCATTAGAATGTGAGTCCCTTGAGTATTACAGCCAAATTTTTACCTTTTTTAAAAAAAAATCTCCAGCACTTAAGTGTCTGTCTGGTGCTCTAAAAGTGCTTAAATCAGGCTTACAGACTGACTGAGACGAAGAACTAAAGGCCCAGAGAAGTTAAATTATTTGCCCAAAGTTACATATACTTGATGTTCAAGCAAGGATACAAAGCCAGGTATCCTGACTACATACACAATGCTCTTTCTAATGTAAAAACATACTTTCTGCCCAGAAATATGTTCCAGAAAAATAGTTTACTACAAACACTATTCATAACATTACCAGCTATTTTTAAACACTTTAAATTTTATTTAAAGGGCTTTTTCCACATCTAATATTCCTTCTAACTTGTGATTTCTGATCCCATAGAGTATAATTCCTCTCTCCTTACATTTAACAAGATTAGAAATTGTAAACCATTTCTGGCCAAAGAGGAAACAGACATCGAAAGAAAAAACAACTTGGTTAATGGTCAAACTAATTAGTGACAGAGCCGGAAATTAGAACAGAGGGTTCCAAATTCACTGATCTTTCTTCCACACTTTGCTTCTTGTAGTAACCTCTTAATCTCTTAATTACTGCCTTTAATTTCCCATTGTATGTTCCACAGGCACTTCAAGCCAATATAGCTTAAACTTAATTTATCAACACTTCACCAAAATCTATTTTCGTTTTTTTTTGATTTCTCCTATTTTTCACTGGAACCAACTATTCCCAATCTTAGAATTATCTGACACCTCCTTCTCTCTCGTTCCACACACTCAATTTGTAAAGCATATTCAAATAGTAAACAGATCCTATGGATTTCATCTTCACAACATAGTGGGCCTGCATCCACCTCCTCTACACTACCACCTTGGATCCTATTACCTTTTACCTGAGTTACTGCAGTAGCTTCTCTGCTCCTAATCTCTTTTCTCTCCTGTTGATGCTACATACTACTGCCAAATTAATCTTGTTGATACACAAATTATTCTCGTTTCCATCTACAATTCAAAAACTCATTCTCTTTTACCTACAGAACAAAGTAGGGATGCCTTAGCCTGGCATTCAAATCTGACTACAACCCATGTTTGCAGCCTTGCCTCACACTTCTCTTCCTTAAATCCACTATACTGCAGACAAACTGGACTATTCACTATGTCCTCTGGCCTCAGATAATCTCACTCCCATCTCAAATTATAGCCCTCGCTTTTTAAAAATTTCTCTTATATGCTTAGTAGATGAATAGGGACAGTGTCGGATCTGTGATTTCACTGATGTCAGAAATAGGCTTGACACCAAAAATTTGGTATCAAGAAAATTTATCACAAAGAAAATGCAGAGGATTTAGACATTTCTGGCCGGAAGTGGGCTCCACCCCTCTTAAGGAGGGGTGGGCCCTGAGTGCAAGGGCAAGTGTGCTTTTATGCAGTTGAATTCAGGCGAAACCTCCCAGGCCTGGATTGGTCCATCCCCTCCCAGGTTACACCTTTCCTTACATGTTTCCCCTTGATATGCTCAAGTATGTTCCCCCTCCCTTGGTCCTACGTCCCATGACTTGTTAAAAAGGCTCTAATTTTATGCGGGGTATGTCAGATAATAGTAATGAAGTTCATTAAGCAGGCGCACTAACATTTTTCAGGTGTCCTCAGGTTGACCACAACTGGTCTGAGCTGGCTCGACCCTTATCCTGATTTTGGGGTCTTTTGGAACCATCAACTTACTTTTTATTGGCTAAGCCCCAGCTTACCGACAGTGTACTACTTACTAGAGCTGCTGTTCTTTAAATCTCTGCATTATTCTACCTGTGGAAACGTAAGTCCGTCTAACTCTAACAACTGATATAAGGCATTCCCAGATGATTCAGTTCCAGAGCACTGAGATGCCAAGGGACTTGATTTGTGTCACCCAGAAAATACATGCTAGATGGTACCTGAACCCAGGTTTTCCTGGCTCTAAAGCCAGCTCTCTATCCACCATGCCATGCCCTCACCTCTTATGTACTTAACCATTTTCAAATGTATAGTATACTTTTGCACAGATATCTTATCAAGCTCCTTTAGGACAAAAACTACATCATCTTTATCTTTGTATCTCCTCCAGTGGCTAGTAGAATATGTTGCACATGATAATATGCTTAATTTGTATTAAATAAACAAATGAATCCCTACTATGTTTGCAGTCACATATTTCAGAATTAATTTCACATCTCAGAAGTCTCAAGAGCCAAAATTTCCTCAATTTCCTATCATCTCACAATGCATTTAGAACTAATATGTTAGGTGAAGAGGTTCTCTCTCCCACACGACACACTTTATAAACTGCCTGTGATTGTGTTAAACAGGTGGTCATCATGAGCATGCTCAGATGCTTTGCTTCTCAAAGATTAAACAGATACTTTGTGAACACTTACACAGGCAAGTGGTTACACAAAAAGGCATCACTTTGGGTTCATTATAAATAACCGTGTCAAACAAATCTCATTTCCTATTTTGATAATGTCACTAGAATAGCTGATCAGAAGAATGTTATAGATGGAAAATACCTTGATTTCAGTTGGGCATCTGACATTATACCTTTTAATCTCCTAATCTGTAATATAAATAAATTTGGGGTGAATAACAACCAGATAGGCAGCACATGTGAACAAAGAACCCAAGGAAGGTTGACTAACTGATCTATGCCAGCCCCAGCAATCTGTAATTACAAACTTTCTAGCCTCATATCTTGTATTACTCTCCTCCAAACAAACAGGACTACTCTTTTCCTTAACTCCCTCCCCTCCACCCCAGCTGTTGTTCCACTTCCATGCCTTTGTTCCCACTGCTCTCTATGCTCATCACAATACCCTTTATTTCCCTCTTTTAGGCTGTTGAATAATCCTACCCATCTTTTAAAGTTTAATTAAAATGACAACCTATTCATGTAACCATTCCAAAACAATCATATAGGATGTCAGATAGTAATTTGTTCTGCAGTTATCTAAAGCACTTAAACATAATAGTCTATTACATTCTTTCTGTTTGCCTATCACCATCCTTGACTGTAAACTCAACAAGGGCATGGATCAGGGATATTTATTTCTTCTTTGGTGCCTAGCAGAAAGCTCTTCATCCAGTAGGTACTTTTTGAATATATGAAATTATATGAAAGTTAGCTGTTTGTTAAAAGGACTCTTGCCCTATATATTTTATGTCCACAGAGGTATTTTTAAATCACTAACTCAGATGAAGACATAAAAGGCATGCTTATCAAATCATCAGCTGATGAAAAGTCAGGAAGGTGGGTAAAGTCAGATGAACTTTAAAACTTCTGAAAATATTCTTACAGGATCATGTGATGCTAAATAATAACCTCGAACAGCTGCACTCTCTCTTCTGTCCTTATAACTGTCCCATCTACCCTCCATAGTAAGTAGTCTTAACCCTTCCTGAAGTCTCTTCTTTTCCCCTATATGAATACAACAAAACCAAAAACATCTTTTGCTTGTCCTTAGCACCAGCCTCAGCTCCTGCTGAGCTTGAGCACTCCAGATACTTTTATGGCATTGCGATATGCATCCTCTGTCATCTTCTTGCGGCTAGGTGGTGTGATAGATAAAGAGCTGGGCCTGAAGTCAGAAAGACCAGAGTTCAAAGCTGGCCTTATACACTTACTAGTTATGTGACCCTAATAAATATTTATGGGATTTGAAGATATACTTGCTTGTTACTTTCAACATCATAATCCTCCCAACCCCGTTCCTGGCTCCTAGACTTCCAAACCGTGCTGTTTTATCCTAGAACTTCCCTCACTGCCTGGGGCCCCTTGGTGCTCCAGAACATGCAACCATGTCTTTGGTCTTCTCAATATGGAACATATCTCTGAAAGGTCCACTCCTTCTGAGTAGATCCACTTCATTTTGTGGAGGGGCCCCGGCTAGCTGTAATTTCCCTGCCATCATTCTGGGCCCTGCCCCTGGCTCCCAAACTTCAAAACCATGCCTCCAAAGCCAGATACTTTGCCTGCTGAGGAATTTAGGTACTTCCTTTTAGCTTATATTAATATCCCCAACATTAAGCACATATTTTGCACATAGTAAATGCTTAAATGCCTATTTTCTTCCTTCCTAAATAAGAATTAATGAGGGTCTTGAATTCAACCATACAAAAATAGAGGAATTTAGTGACACTTAATTTAGGGATAAGAGATAGAAATATACTGGTCAGCTTTCAGTATCGAAAGGATTATCATGTAGAAAAGGGATTAGGATTACCCTTTATATCTTGGAAAGAGGAGCAGAATTAATAACAAATAGTAGATGTTATAGGGATAAGGAGATTACAAGGAAATATACTGTTGGTCAATATAATAAAGGAAGAATTTCCTAACAATCTAAGCCATTCACAAAAAGAATGGGCAGCCTAGTAAAACAGTTTATTCCTCAACACTGGAAGTACTTAAACAGAAGATGGTTGATAACCGCTCAAGGAAGTCAGAAAGGGGAATTCCTATATTAAGTAGGAAACCTTAAAAGCCTCTGAAGACCCTTCCAACTTTGAAAAAACTAATACTCAGAAAATTTGATTTGCTAGGTAGAAAGGCTCAAATACAAGTGGATATTCAAGCTGCTTTAACTGTACTTAACCTTGGGAGGAAGCAAAAGATACTCCACAAAACTCCTTTTTACATACATGCTTTTTCACTACATGCTGTCTCAAGCAGCATGAAGTAATAAAGACCTGGCCTCAGAGCTGGGTAAATCTGGATCACGTCTTCCATCTGCAACATACTGGCTCTGTGACCTTGGGCCACTCACTTACCTCTGAGTGCTCTAAGTGATTCTCCAAGACTGTAAATTACAGAGGAGGTGCTGACCTACATAGTTAGTAGGGTGGTTCCTCATCTGTAAGTTACCTATACCAATATAATCACAGGGCCAGCCCCTATTCAAGTTCCTATGCCTATTCTACCACCTTCAAGGAGTGAGTAAAATAAAGTTACCATTCTTTACTACTTCCTAGAGTAAATCATTACTCAACTGTGAATATATTCCAAAGTTATTTTTTGAATTTTTACATGTGTTAGGTAATAAAATATTTTTAATCAAAGTAGTGCTTTGCAGCTACAATTTATTTTCACAAAATGAGGATTCTTTTAATGCTGAAACAACAAAATCATTTTGTTTATAGTATTTAAATTTTTATGACTACATATATGTGTCCGCACATACATATGTAGGTACACACACACACACACACACACACACACACACACACACACACACACACACACACACACGATTTTACTTTTTTTTTTTTTAACAGGTTCACTTCTAAGTATTTGTCTACAACCAAAAGACTTTGGAACACTTAAGTTCCAATTATGCTCCAATAGCATGATGAGAACCAGCTTTGGGTAATGAAGATTTATGTAATACTGCATTATTAAATGGTGTATCACAGTTACTGTTTATAGAACTTCATGAATATAGATTTGTTGTCTCATAATCAAAGATCTCATCTTCAAAAGGAAAATTCATGCTTGAGCTTACTTTTAAAAAACCTTTATATTCATGTATGAGTAATAAGTTGAAAAAGAGCCAACCATTTGAATAGGGTTTAGCTTCATTACTTTAAGTGAAAATATGAGAATACTTTTGTAATATATAATTAAAATCTTCCACAAAAAAGTTAAATCTTCTCAAACTAATATGCACACAAATACAAAAAGAAGAAAACACAACACATAAGCAAATTCTACTTCACCTTCTAATCCTCTCTGTACTGGAGTGCCACTGACACACCAGCGATTGATTCCACTCAAGCGCAGAGCCATTTCAGCAGCCTAATGAAAGGGAACAAGAATTATGTGAAAAAAGCAAGAGTCAAAAGCAAATGACTGAGGAAAAAAACCATGAATGCCTATACTCCAAATTAGATGTACATTGCTGTTACATTTAACTGAAACTATACATAAATACGCATATTTTTTTCAATGCATAATCACCTAGTAGCTTCACAATCATGAATTCAGTTCAGGTTATGCTATAGTACCAAAATTCTCGGAAGTTAAATAAACAGCCTGAGGTAATCATATAAATATTTATATCTATGCCTTTCTTTCTTTCTCCCTCTCTTTCTTGTCATTTTTTCCCACTCTGAACTGTATTTTACTCCAATCTACTGGACACAGTATACAAAATGATTCAAGTCTTTGAACCGGAAAGTAAAAATTGATTTAAAAAAATGCCTTTCAGTCATGTACATTCACATAGCCTAAGATACAAACAAATATAAAATGTGTATCTGCAAACTTCTGACTAATGAGACAACATTCTGGGTTGGTGCATGCTAAATTTTGAGAAGGAATTTCATTTTCTAGGAAATTAAATACTAGTCAGAGAGATAATAAGGAATTCTCCTCCCCAACCCTTGTTCATACCTAAAGCTTTTCCATGACTATTTCTCACCTTTGCTGTGGTACACTCAACCATCTGAGCTTCATCTAGACAGATCCTCCACCACTCCACTGCCACCAGGGGACTCGGTATGGCCATATAGCGCTTCTGATTCCGGAAGCGACGCCCATCCTCACTGTTGCTGTGGGGGATATCTACATAATTCAATTCTGACCGAAGGACGTCATAGGTGGTGATAACTACATCCTGCTCTGCCAACATATGAGGCTGTAAGAAGCCATGTTTCTTCACTCCTTGATACACCTAGATAATAATTAGCAAAGACACAGATTTAGAAAGACTCATAGATAAGAAATGGAATATCTTTAAGCTTTCAGTTAATAAATGTTATCAGTAAGAGTCACACATTCTCTTGGTTCATCATACCTATCTTGAGATTATATACTGTATCAAAATGTAGGAAGAGACACGAGCATTGAGAGTAAAATAGAAAGAGTACTCAACTCTAAGTGTTGGATTTGAGTTCCAATTATGCCATTATACCTCATAGTAGTATTATAAGGATCAAAAGATAGCTCTAGGGCTGGTAAGGCCCCTGGAATCACTAAGTATAACTCTCTCATTTTCTTCATGAGGAAACAGAAATACCCAGAGATTATGTGATCTGCCCTTGCTCAGACAGGTAGCAGTAGTAATATTAATGCTAGAGAGTTCAATTTCTCCTACACAAGAACTGCTCCAAAGCCAACCACAATAAATAAAGATGATTCATTAAAGACTCCAAGGAAAAGTGAGACTTCTTATTTCTTCTGGCTCTTCTTTCAGATATATGGATATCTTCATCTTATTTTTCATCACCCTTCATATAACTTAATCCTTATTATTACAATCCACATTCCTATCTTCAAACTGAATAAACCTTTTAGCTTTGTGATTAGAATTTCCTATTGCCCTTTAATTATTTTCATTTCTTTTGGGTTCTCCCTGATTTCTCCACATTTTCTCAAAAGCTGGCACCAAGAAAATGGGTACAATCTAAAAGGTATGTTATCCAGCTGGTCTTAACCTTTTTATTCAATGACTCCATCATGCCAACATTGCCCTGCCATCACTTAAAAAGTCTTTTAAAATGCCCATCTGAAAGGGAGAGCAGCAATAATATGCTTTTGCAACCTAGAGTTGAAAAAGCATTTTACAGTTTACAAGTGCTTTCTTGGATGCCACAAAAGCTGATTTAATATTCGGCTTCAATTAAGAGAGGTACAACTTCTGAGATTAGGGAAGTAACAGTTCTACTGAACTCTGTGCTGGTTAAGAATATATCTTAACTACTCTGGCCAGTTCTTGGAGCCACACTTTAGGAAAGGCAGTGACAAGCTGAAGGCTATCTGGGGCCAGTCATAATGGAGAAGAGCCACAAATTCATTTAGTCAGTCAATCAACAAAGTATTTGTTAAATGCTCAGTATATGCCAAGCACTAGGGATACAAAACCAAAAATGAAACAGTTCCTGTTCTCAAAAATCTTACATTCTATTGAAGGATAAATTGAAGAAACTGGGGATGTTTAGTTGGGATAAGATTAAGAGGGAGAGAGGGGGTTATGTGGAAGAGGACCATTATGTGGAAGATTGAGTGGCTTTATGCTTGGCCATGTAGGGCAGAATTAGGAATGATGGAACAAAGTGATAAAGTGGTGAATTGCGGCTTGATATAATGAAAAATCTTCCTAACAAATTAAAGCCATCTAAAACTAGAATAGGCTGCTTGGGAGGTAGTGAGTTGCCTTCACTGAATGTCTTCAGGTAGAAGGTAGATGTCAAGTTTGCTGCAGAGGACTCTAGTTTAGGAATGGATTAAACTTAATAGCTGTTGAGGTATCTTCCAGTTCCAAGTTTCTAGGAAGCTACGTGAATAGTTTGCATTGAATAGGCTCTCTAAGAAAGGTACCTCTTTCTTCTCATGGATGGTTTTTAATCTCAGAAAAATCAAAATTGCAAGTGATCCAGAGGACAATGAAAAGACACATGGTAGCTATTAATAAAGTACCTGACACTCCAGAAGTAAGAGAAAAGAGGCCATTAAAAACTTAAGACTGGCAAAGGAGGTAGGCTGGTTTTGAGAAAAGTTAAGAAATGAAGAAGCTAAATGTTAATATGGTTTCCTCGAGATATTTAAAAACCACAACAACAGTAACAAAGGAAGGTCTTCAAGTGAATTGGATGGATCCTAGAAGATTTGCTTAACAGCAAGGATGAGAACTGAACAGGACAGGAAGTCCTGGCAGAAATGATGAGAAACCATGAGGTCTGCACTGATACAATATAATAATTTTGATGAGGTCACAGGTCCATCTAAACAAGCATTCATGAGCTATATATTAAAAGGCAATTTTTACCTTGTATTTGTGAATAAAACTAGTAAGTGTCTACATTAATAATAGCTTGTTTTACATTTTATTACATATAGGTACAAGCATTATGATTCTCATTTTACAAATGATGAAAATCAGAATTGGTGTAATTTCAGCCATTTTCAAGAGCTGATACAAATGAGGGTTAGACTCACATATGCGTTTCTGAAGCCCAGTACTCTAGCTACATTACGGCTGCTCCTTAACAATATCTCTAACAATGAAATATCTGGAATTCAGTGTGCCTTCCTACACTGTGGCATAACTTGATGTATTAAATATGGTATTTTAAACTGAACCCTTGATATCATTCCTTAGTTTTTTGCTAAGAGCTCAAATCAAAAAGCTTTGAAAAGCAAAGGCCTTAGGTAGTAATTTATTTATATTTATATTTGTAGTTATTCTAATAAGCTGATGAAAATTTCATCTGTCTATTTTATCTGTATCTTTATACATCTAACTAGCATGCCTATGGCCTAGTAGGTAAGTTGGTTTTACTTAATCTAATCGATAAATGTTTATCAAAAAATGTAATTAATTTAAAAAGTCATTATAGTAACCTTCAACATTCTTTGTGATTCATTAGATTTTAAAGAAACAACTATGTGGTTAGAAATCTTCTGTGGGAAAAATTATTAACCTGACAATAATGACACATATTTCAATTATATGAGCAATCTCAAAGGAAATAATCAGTACTCTGGGGAATAAGGTAGGAAAAACTGAGACATGAGGTGTATGGCACATACCCTAACAGAGTTATCTTTTATCGTGAGCTTCTAAAAAAGAAGTATAAACAAAAACAAGTAATTCTTTGTGGAAGTGAACTATCATGGAATCTCATTTACCTAGAACACAGATGCAAAACAGGAAGTAAAAAAAAACTCTAAGAAGTAAAATAGATTTTATTTATTTAAGACTTACTTTTTTATATTCTATACCCAACTCTAATAAACTTTCTAAGCCCAGAACAGAGCATAAGCAATAAATTAGGAGTAAAAAAGATTGCTATCACAAATACAGGGCTGGTAGGTGGCTCAGTGGATAGAGCACCAGGCCTGGAGTCAGGAAGATTCACCTTTCTGAGTTCAAATCTGGTCTCAAACACTTACTAGCTGTGTGACCCTGGGCAAATGACTTAACTCTGTTTATTTCAGTTTCTTCATCTGTCAAATGGGCTGGAGAAGGAAATGGCAAACCACTCCAGTATTTTTGCCCAGAAAACCCCAAAAGAGGTCACAAATAGTCGGACATGACTGAAAACAACTGAAAAAACATGCTGACAGCAAGAAGTGGTAGCTAACAATGAGAAAAACCAGAAAAAACTATACAAAACAGAGACAATAATTCAAAACATCCTACTGACAACTATATGACCTTAAGTTAACAAGTTCTTAGAGCTTTCATCAACTAATTCAAGAAGAGAGTGGAGGAATTAGAAGGGAGGGAAATAGAAAAAGTAAAAGCCATTGTTTAACGGGTACTTTACACGACCATACAAAGCCAAACTAAATGTGTATTTATTATCTCAGTGTTTAGAATCCATGGACAATTACTTTATTAAATATAAAATATCTAAAATAATAATAGCTGGTATTTATATGACATTTAAAAAGTTTTTTATATACTTTACATGTATTACTTTGTTTAATCCTCACAACAATTCTGTGAAGTAAAGACTTAGATGTGATCCCCATTATACAGATAAAGAATATAAGGTTCAGAAACATTAAGTCAGTTGCTAGCAATTGTCACATAACTAGCAAAAGTCAGAGGCATGAGTGGAACCCAGGTTCCCTTTACCTCCAAGTCCACCAGCATATTGAAATATTAATAAGTCATAGCACTAAGAGGTAAAGACTATTCACTTTTCAGTTTTGTAGTGGTTTTTAGGTTGGAAAACTAAAAAAGTTATAGTTTTAGTTACTTCTCAATTACAATCAATTAACTAATTGGGAATATATTCCTTAAATTCTGGCTTTGGGTGTTACATTTTTGTCCCCATACTTACTGTCGCAGATTCTACATTTCACAGTAGATTAAATAAAAGAGGTTTGATTTTTAGATTTCCTTGTTTATTTAAAATATCTTTCAAAATAAATGCTTGTTGACAGCTATCATAGCACATGTATATATCTTTATTTCCTAAAACACACAACTTTTTTCTTTTTACCAATATTCAAAAGAAACACAATATTCTATGCCTAATCATGCTGTATTTCCATTTTTGGCTAAATATGAATTATCCCACATTGCACCTAGGATTTTCCATTTAGTTTATTACATTAATACTAAAGTTTCCTAGAGATGTCATGCCAGATCCTTTCTGAATTCTTGAATGCATATATAAATATTTATTCATCTATATTTTTTGCCTTTTTACAGCTCACTCAACTGCTTTACTTTTTTGAACATCCACTGTTCAAAAAGAATAATATAAAACCCTAAGTCCTGTTTCTGAATTTATTATACTTGCCTTAAAATTTCTGCTTCAAGATTCCTCTACAATTATCTACTTATAAATATTTCAGGGAAACCTGAAAAAAAATCATATTTTCTGTCTTTTCAAAAGACAACTATCTTACCAAGACCTGAAGAGAAGATGATCTCACATGTCTGTTGATTTCATCCACCCACTGGTGACAGATAGAGCTTGGAGAGATGATCAAAGTTGCTCCTGTGGAAACTGGTTTCATTGCAACTAGGCAATGGGGGCAGTAAAAAGGCTTAATTTTCAAGTTTTCTTCTTTGTAGTTCACACATTCTGCATGTTGCCACAGGTGGCATTTCAGACACTGAACACGGGCTTTACAGTCTACCAGGCCAAGTTCACCACAAATACACTCAAAGCGATACTCAGAAGTATTGAAGGGACTTATAGAATTAGCATGTAGTTTTTCACAACCAGCATGGTCTTGAGAATCAGATACCTGGTCCTTCATGTTGTCTTCTTCAGAATTTGGTGTACTTTTAGAGACAGTAGCAGGAGTACTTGGGTGATCACTGGACGACAGGCAGTGTCTTTGCAAATCAGCAGCATTTAACACTTCAGCTTCAGACTGAAGTTTTTCATTCGAGTCTTGGTCAAGTTTTTTCCTCAGTCTGCCATGGTATCTATTGACCTCACAATAATTATGCTCATCCTCAGCGATGTCTAATGATAGGGATTTTTCTCCCTTATTTTCAGAAACTGTGTCATTGCTCTCTGATTGATGTTTTTCTTCATCAGAAAGTTTATTCTGACTCTTTCTAGGACTCTTTGTTGCCTATTGCAAAATTAATAAAGAGAAAGTTTTTTTTAATGGCACTCTAAATCTAGAAGAAATAGAAATAAAGCAGAAAAACACAAGTGGTCATTTTTTTAATTAAGTAGGTCAAATTACAATTTGTTACTCTTACTTGAGTAATATCATTCGAGAATGGTTTTTATTTTGTGCCACATAAACATCCTCAAATGATCTTCAGGTCTTCCAAAATAAGTAAGGATATATTGTTATCTAAGTCAGGTGGAAGGAGAAGGAAAGAAAGAAAAAAGGAAGGAAGGAAGGGAAAGAAAGAAGAGGGAAAAGAGGGAGAAAGGGCAGGAAGAAAGGAAGGAAGGAATGGAAGATAAGAGAAACTCTTAACTCTTTGCAACTTTATTGATGGAAATACTTCAGTTGCAGTTTAAAGCAACAGGCAAAATCCTTTTACCTGCTTACTTGACAAAGAAAGTTACTCTGTCTTTCCCCTCTACTTTGTTTACTTCTGAAGCCCCAAAATTCATGGCAGAGAGTGCAATGGCTCATAATGCACTGATCTGAAGAGAATTTTCATTCAGAAAGCAAGAACAATAAGGATAGACTGTCTACAAGGTCTCTTGCCCTGTCTCAAATAAAATATTTGAGAACCACTACTCTATGAACCAAAACTTCTTGCTTTGCTAGTTCTTAAAGGATGAGATTCTTTCATTTTAAATACAATGACTGCACTAGGACCTGCAAATATTTATATGCTGTTATTTATAATTATTCATTTCAATTTGCAAATACTTCAGAAATGATGATTTTTCCTAAAAGCAAATTGATACATGTGGCCCAATGAAAACAAGGAATTTAGTTATTTTAAACACTGGTCTGCCTGGCCATTTCATTAAACATTCATAAATCACTTAACTAAAAAGCAGGAAATCTGAATTAGAATTGAAAAGCATACATAGGTATTTTATAAGCTAAATCTTCACTTTCAAAACAAAAGCTCCTAAAGGCAGATGCTATATCTTTCTAAAACAATGAGCACAGAATAGGCACTTAAATGCTTATTGGTGGAAACAAAAAAGATGTTAATGGGCCCATTTCCTCTAAAAATAATGAAATTCATTATTTTACCTGTTTTTTAGTTCTGTCACATGTCTTCTGTTCTTTGTAATTCTTTCCCAGTTTAAAAGATCCAGCCAAGCCATGACCTTTGACTTGTTCCACAACCTGTTCTGCAATTAATTTTTCCAAATTTTTCTTCAGAAGCCGCCGATTCCTCTGTACATCATACCTGTATATGGTGCTGACATACTTGAAGATGGCAATGATGGAAGCTCCCTTCTTCACATTCATTTCTTTCACAGCTGCTAGTATCATCACACGCAAACCTACATATATAAGAACACAATGATTCAAGTAAAATAAATGAAAAAAATTCTTAGGGAAGCAGGTCAACATGGGAAATAAGGGTTTACTGCAGAAATGCTCACAGACAAGTATATAAAATTATTTAAAGCAGCTTTGTCTGGGGGAGCTAGGTGGTACAGTAGATAGAGCACCGGCCCTGAAATAAGGAGGACCTGAGTTCCAATGTGGCCTCAGATACCTGACACTTACTAGCTGTGTGACCCTGGGCAAATCACTTAAACCCATTACCTAGCTCCCCTCCCCCACAAAAAAATAATATAGCAGCTTTATCTGTAACTGTGAAAGATGGAATTGACTTATATACTTAATGATTAGGAAATGACTGAAGAAATTTTGGTACATTAATGTAATGAATTATGATAATCAAATGACTCAATAAATTTTGGTTATCAAAAATGACAAATAGGAAGAACATGAAGAAACTTGACAAGACTTATACATGAACTGAAACAGCAAAGACAGAAAAGCAGAACAACATATAACTATGACTACAACTTCTATTTTAAAAATTTAACTTTGATAAGAATATAGGAGAAAAAAGACAGGAAGGGACATAGAAGTAAATAAGATACCAATGTTTTTATTTTGTTAAAGTTAATTGCCTTTATTCATTTTAGTAACCTGTAAATAGTTTGAAGTTTATTAGTTTTATCTATGATTAAACATTTTATTTATTTGGATGTTTTGTTCATGGTTGGTTATATAATAAAACACTTAAAAAAATACAGAACTTGTAAAGAAAACTAAGCTGTCAATAATATGGAACCACCATGCTAAATTTTATCAACATAAATGCTATTCATGCTAAACTAGTGATCTTGAAGTCTGATATGAAGTGATCATATGAAGACTCTCCATATGAAAAACTAAAAATGTTTTTAATACTAGTTACCACAACATTAGCTTACACTTAAACACAAAATATACATAGTATTCTAATATGATCAAAAATATTTTCAAAATAAAAAACTAGAAAAAGTCAAATATAGTAAACTTTGCCATAACATTAATTGGATGAAGAGGAACATAAAATTCAACCTTAAGATTATATGAAATCAGAAGAATTACCAAAGTGTTCTTGAAAACCACAAGAAAATCATCAATAACAATAAACTGTCTCTAGTGGAAGATTTCTAAGAATTATGACAAACACTGGAAACATAAGTATTTAAAAATATAGATACAAATACTCACTGGGGTACTGTACTTTTTCCTTAGATTGAAACTCCATCATCTTAAGTTTCTTCTTTTTGCTTCCTTCGGCAGGTTGTGGAGGTATGAAGTAATTTACCAGTTTTCCCTGATATGAACAATATTCAGCAGTCACCCATTGGACTTTCAGTTTCATCATTACAGACTGCTTAATACAAGCCTTAAAATCTGGATATAAGCTATCAGATTATAAGGAGATATACAATGTATGAAATATGCTATGAAATGAAGTGACATGTATGTACTTACACACAAACTGGACTTTTTTATCTTACTCAAAGTTTAGAGTCTAGCTACTCCCTTTCTTAATGCTATGTATGTATGTTAAATATTCAAAAATAATTATCCTCATACCTTTGCATGTGGTGAAGGAAAAGCATTGCTTTTGGAGTCAGAGGACTACCTGGGTTCACTTTCTGCTTTGGCACTTACTAACCGCTGTGACCTTGGGGCAAGTTGCTTCTTAACATCTCTGGTTCTCTACAAAATGAGGGGTTTGAATAGAAATGGGTGGGGAACCTCTAAGTCCTGAGTGAGGCTCTTTGACAGAATCCAAACTTCACAGAACAAATCCCCTTAATAAAAGGATTTGTTCTGTAAAACTCAGTCAAAAGGCCGCACCCAAGGACCTAGAAGGCCACATGTGATCTCAAGGCCACTGGTTCCCCACCCCTGGGTGATCTCCAAGGTTCCTTCCAGCACTAATCCTATGATATGAAGACAAAAATTTCTTTCATATAGTGCAGTATGCAACGATTGTCTCAATACAACTTCACCCATTAAGTGTATAATGGCATGACAATAATCAATTAAAACACAAACAGTAAAAATTTCCCAACCTCTACCAATAAAATGTTACTGTTACATATATTTTTAGTTATGTTTTTCTAAGTAGGGGTGACAGACCAGATCCATTCACATTTTCTCATTCACATCTACTGGTGATCAAGAACACATTCATATGAGGCTTGGCTAAAGATAGGCATGCACTGTGATCCTGAAATGGAATGCAGCTAATAAAACTATATCAAATTAGTCCCTTGCACTTCAACTATATAATCATGAAATAATATTTTCCAATAAATTAATGAAAAGTTATCATCAAGAATGTCCACTTAATTATAAGAAATTAAAGGAAATGTCCCTTTACAAACAAAGATGGCACTATCAATATGCCTTGAGTTGTTTACTCAGTAAGCCAATTACACACTCAGATCTTTGAAATACATTTATAAAATAAATGTCTGGGATTTACATATCCCTCTGAAGTGTTTTCATACCATATTTCATTTGAGCCACATGACAATCCTATAAGGTAGATGCTATTATTATCTACATTTTACGGATGAGCAAAATGAGGCTTAGACTGGATAAGTGAAGTAACTTGCTCAAGGCCAATAAGCTAATAAATGTCTTGGGCAGCATTTGAACCCAGGTCTTCCTGACTCCAAGTCCAATACATCAGGCTGCCTTATAACCTAATGAGGGGATAAAATGTAAACAAATATAAGTATGACACAAAGTAGATGGTGAGAAAAGCAAAAGAGAAATCTAGAAGAAATGCATTAAAAAAAATTTAAAGTGAAGGTAAATTAAATTACTTTCCCTATGGGGATCAGAAAAGACTTCAAGGAGAAGTTAGCACTTGGCCTGCCTGAAGAAAGAGAAGGGTTTTGACAGTGGAGACATGTACAAGGGATGGCTTTCATAAGTAGTCAATAGTCCTCTGTTCTGAGAATAGATTTAATGAAATCAATTTGGAAAAGTAGAATGGCTGATGGGAGAAGGTTCTAAATGCTATAGGTAAAGAATTTAAATTTTAGATACCATTATATAAAACTTTGGGTTTGTCAATCTCAAATTGGTTTTCTTTTGCATATAAATTCTAAATTTGAATTTTTCAGAGGTTGAGGAAAAGTCAATTTTGGTAGAAGGCAATGGCTTAAGAATATACAGTCTACTTTAAAAAACTGGACTCTTAGGCATACTAGCTATTTACTAAGGTATTCTGGATAAATGTAAGGGGTTCAGGTATGGGTTGGATCACATGACCTCTAAGGTCCCTTTCAACTCAGATTCTGTTATTCCCATGTCTCAGGTTTGTCACATTGCTTCATTAAGTGCCCGTAATGGTTCTCAAGTCTTTTAGGTTGTAATTTGAGGCTTCTGTAAATAAGAGAAATAGTAACATTTTCGCAGGTAGCAGATCACTGTCAATACTCAAGCAAAGATGTTTTCATTGCTAACCTATGGCAACAATGAAAGAGGCAACAGTTTAGTTGGCCAGCTCGAGTGTCACAAAAAGGTCTAACCCTTCCAAATTAACTATCTTCAGTTCCACAGAATATTAAAAGCTTTGACTTTTGTGTCAAAACAAGCATTCAGAACATGCTGCTTTTCTTGAACATACTAAGTCCCTTGCTTCCCTATGCATTATAAGGTCATCCTACCTCAGGCAGTGTTAGAATATCCTGTTTGACATCCTGTCGAGTGTGTGAAAGAATCAGAGCCAGAACCTCCACTGTCTTCCCCAGACCCATCTCATCTGCTAAGATGCCACCAGGCCACTGTGGCCCAGCATTTGGGTATTCACGGATGATGCTAAAGGAAAGGTCAAACAAAGCAAAAAAACATGTCAAAGTAATTCAAACAAAGTAGCTACTCTAAAGAAAACGGCAAGAGCTACATTAAAATGAAGATTCTTGAGACTATATTACTTCGTAAAAAGTGAAAGTACTTAAAGTTCTAGAAACCTAAACATGGAAACTATGATACTCAACCAAAAAAGACAACTAAGTTATAATACCAACTAATCTTGCAATAGGACACAATGAATTGTGTTGGTAACTATAATTTTTCTTCCTTATGGTTAAAATAAGAAAAATGCCCATCTCTTTACTGTGACCTTCAAAATAATCTCTGAATAGAAAAGATAAAGAACAGTAGTCATCTGGGCATTAAATCATCAAATATTTTCCAGTGACTACCAAAAACCTTTTCAGCACAGAGGAATACTTGAATTTAAAAAAAATAACTGATCCACAATGAACACAGTGACACAGCCTCAAATTATGCTCATTCTAATTCTTCATGGTATCTTGAATCCATTATTTGGCATTTACTAAATGAAAAAGGGACAAATGCTATTTATTCTATATTTGTCCTTTACGTAAAACTCTTTAGCAAGATTTTCACTAAGTATTCGTTCATTAGGCAATGCTATGGACAGTGAGGTTCTCAACAAATCTCTTCTGTAGGCTTTCTGTATGGATATATACATGGGGATATCGGCTCTGGGAGAGTGAAGAAGCACATTTATAAATAAAAAATTGCCTTACCAGCCTGTAAATGGATTATAGTAAAATTTCATCCCTTCTGTTGTAATGACCTCTCTCCATAAGAAATGTAAGGTATTTTCTAAAGAAGAAAAGAGCCATAAGAACATTCTCTCTCTCATTTTCCTCCCAATTATAATGCTTTACATTTCAATAGTGCTTTACAATGTTTCAAAGACTTTCATGCACACTGTACAACTCCTTAGAAACCCTGTGTGAGGCAGGTAGGACAGGTACTGACTCTAGCCTACCTTTCTATGCTTATTACCCATTACTGTTATTCACCAGTCAAGCTGGCCTGCTTGCTGTACCTCCCACACAAAACTTCATCCCTCAGCTCCAGAAGCACTGCTTGTCCTTCCCTAGAATGCACTCCTTTTTCATCTCTTAAAATCCTTAATTTCCAGCAAAGCTCAGCTCAAATGCCATCTCTTACAGGAGGCCTTTCTTGATTTCCCCAATTGCTACTGCCTTTCCCTAAAATGTTTTGTATTTAATGTTCAATATTTTGTATTCACTTCGATGAATCTTTCCCCCCCAAAGAATGAAAGAGATGACTTTTTTTGTCTTTTATCCCCATCACCTAGCATAGTGCCTGCCATGGACACTTTAAATGCTTGCTGATTGGTTGATACTTTCTTTACAGATAACTGAGACTCAGAAAGGTTAAGATGCTTGATAGGTGAACCAGAAATTGAAGTGAAAATGAAGTTATGTGAACTCATGGCTCCACCAGGATATTGACCTGGATCCCTTAAAATTTCATGGTAACACTGAGACAACAGTATATAAGCACCCCTTCTGTTTATTTCTACCAATAATTCCCATTTAGCTTGTCTTACTATGGACTTTAAATATTTCCTAGATAAAGAAGGTGAAAGAAAGATAATAAAAAAGCTTCAAAACATGATAGGAAGTGATCAGGAAGAAGAAATTCATATGCATAATTTTAAAAACATTTATCCAACAAGGTGCAGGGGAGTATAGTATAAAGGGTCAACCTTGGAATCAGGAAAACCCAAGTTCAAGTTATACTTCTGAAACACATTAACTGAAAATGGGCAAGTCATTTAACTTCAGAGTGTTTCAAGTAGGTATCCAAGTCTATAAATTTAAAAAGTTGTTGATCTGCACAAGTGTAGTTTCCATACTAGAACTCTCAAAACAAATGAAATCACTGATTAGAACCCCCCAAAATGGGGAAGATTTTCACAAAATCCTCAAAAATAATGTTATGATTAAACACTGAACAGAGATTACAATTCTCCTCCTCTTAGTTCTCAGTGCTTTTCAGAACAAATTGTGCTTCCCCTAAAATAAGACCATACCTTTTCCATGAACACAGGCAGAAAAGGTTTGGCCTCATTTGGAAAAATTCCAAATATTAAATTAAAATACTAGTTTGACCTAAAAGCAAAATAAATATATCTGAAGAAAAAATATGACAAGTAGAACATGACAATTTGGGAGATGGTCCTATGTGTAATTTGTTTATTTTCTAACAGATATTTAAAATTCAATTCAACTCAATTTCACAAATATTTATTGTCTACAACATACATGGCACTGTGCTACAAGCTAGATATTCCAAAAGTTAAACTGACACAATCCCCTGACCTCAAGGATATTATAATCTAGTGGAGAAATACAACATGTATACAAATAAAGTACAATGGAAATGAGAAGGTGTAGGAGCAAAGAGCAGATTTAAACAAAGTTCTCAAAGAAAATGTGAGAAGTCAAAAAACACTTTTAGCTGAGGAGGGGGATCAAGGGACAGGCTACAAGGAAGAGGTGGCACCTACACTGGCCCTTAAAGAAAATGAAAAGATTTCAAGGGATAGAAATGAGAAGAACACGTGTCATAGGTATTCAGGATTCAGACTACAAAGGGGCTTTTTAGGAGGGGTTGGGGCAGGAAAAGGATGACAATAGGGGCCTTAGGAGCAAGGTCTAATAGATAAGGAACAGATATACTGGCCTGTATGTTCCTCTAACTACAAGGAAAGTAGACATGTAAGTATAATCTTTGATTATATTAAAATTATAACTGAATTATAAATTCAATGAATTTATATTTGAATTAAACTGAATTAAATATCAAAATTAAAACAAGGCAGTTGTAGAATATGGAAATGAATGCAAAAATTTTTCTAAAAAGATTTAATTCCCTCAAAAATGTAAACTACTAAGCAAAAGAGAAATTAATAACAGATTACTGATCAATTTAAAGAAATCTATAAAGGAGCTGTGATTAGACAGTCAATGTTTTCCACTCAAAATTATATCCAATTTATTCCAATCTTTATTAAGATGGTTATAAAAGCAGGAGTAAGGTCTCTGGAGGCATGAGAAAAGATAAGGAAGATGAAGTATGCAATCTTTGGAAATTCCCTGCCTTTTTGAGAATAAGTAGTCCATGAATAATGAATAGGAAATTGACAAAAGAACAAGGCCAAGGAAGTTAGTATTTATCTGGGAATATCACACAAAACCAATCATATCTCCCCTTTTCTCTACTTCATCAAGAAAATATTGTTTAAAACACAGGATTTTGGGGCTAGAAAGGTCCTTAAAGATGAATAATCTAATCTAGCTTTTTCATTGGGAAGTCAGACTACTCTTTACCATCTCTCATGAGGTTTGTGAAAGCCACTCCTAGAGGGGCTAATCCACTAGTGATCAGATTTCTTGCTTCTTTTTTTTTTAAATGATCATTTCATTTTTATTATTTTTTTAAATTTTGTTTTGTTTTTAGGCAATTGGGGTTAAGTGACTTGCCCAGGGTCACACAGCTCGTGAGTGTCAAGTGTTTGGTCTGAGGCCACATGTGAACTCAGGTCCTCCTGATTTCAAGGCCGGTGCTCTATCCACTAAGCCACCTAGCTGCCCCAGATTTCTTGCTTCTTAAACTGGATCAAGACATCTTAATTTGGTATAGGAAGAAGAATCACTCTAATAAATTTCACAAATAAGCCCTAATCATACACGAATGATACCGATCATCTATATGTCCAAGGAATTTCTTAAAAAACACATTTTGTGCATAACCCTGTTTCATACTTTCCCTTTTGACATCCTGCTTGGTGACCGATTCTCTCCTTAGCCCCCTGTTCCTCCCATCCCTTCCTAGAGTACTAAGGCTGCTCTGTGCCTTAACTTTAAATATCTTATACTTGCCACTGGCAGGAGAGTTTCTAAAATTTTCTCGTAGCAGCATCCAGTTAACAGCTTCACTTTGGTATGGCCTCAGTACAGGAATCAGCGCAGGATGCTGGACATCTTCTTGCAGGGACTGAGCTTCTTGCTGGTGTGTATGTCTTACAAAGTCATATAATTCCTCAATGTTCTGTCTCTCCAGTTCACTATCAGACTCTTCTTCATCCTCCTCCAAAATATCTGTGCAAATTGAAAAGCATTCATTAAAACTAATTTATTTTTAAAAGAATGGAACAAGAACTCATAGTACTTTTACTATATCTAAGACATATCTAACTTCTAGATTTTTCATGATTATACCTTCTTACTACAGAACCTTAGAATGTAAACAGGATTCTCTACCATTACCCCATACAAGGTAATTTCAATTCAACAAACATTTTTAAGCACATATACTGAATGCAAAGCATTATACTAGGTTCTGGGGAGTTTCCAAATTTAGATGGAATATTATACTGTCTTTCACAGAGCTGACAGGCTAGTAGAGGGGAAAAGGTCCTAAATGATTATATGATTATAATACACCTTCCAGTTCTTGACTTTTTCTTGATATGGACAAATTTATATTATATGGACAATTGTATATTTTTTGGTGTAGGTATTTTATGATTATGGCAGAAATACTAAAACAGAAGTTCAACTCAGCAATAGGCATTAGATCAAATCAAGTAACAGAAAACATCATAGAAGCAAAACCGACTATTTTGGCTATGTAAAATTCAAAAAGTTTTGAATAAACAAAATCAATACAGTTAAGATTAGTTAGGAAATAGATGCTTAGGGGGAAAGAATCTTTGCAACAAGTTTTTCCAATAAAGATTTCCTAGTCAATATTTAAAAGGAAATTATTCAAATTTAGAAGACTAAGAGTTATTCCCCAATAGATAAATGGTCAAATTATATGAATAGGAAGTTTTAAAAGGAAGAAATCCTAGTTATCGACAACTATATGAAAAAATGCTCCATATTACTGATAATTAGAGAAATACAAATTAAAACAATTCTGAGGTTCTACCTTATACCCCCAGTAGCAAAAATGACAAATGTTGGAGGAACTACAGGAAAACAGGCTAACAATTTCACCACTGAGGATTCTGATAACTGATCAAGACACTACGGAAAGCAATACGGAACTATTCCCCCAAAGTTACTAAACTATGCATATACTCTTTGACCTAGCAACACCAAAGAAATCAGAAGACCTACATGGACAAAAATATTTAAAGCAGCTCTTTCCATGGTAGCCAAAAACTGGAAACTGAGGGAGTGACCACCTATCGGGAACATCTAAATATTGTTGTGCCATAAGAAATAATGAAATGGATAGTCTCATAGGAAATGTGGAAGAACTCTATTAACTATTAACAGTGAAGTGAACATAAATAGGAAAACAATTTATATAACATTATAAAGAAAAATAATTTTGAAAGTTTTTTTAGAACTCTGATCAATGCAATGATAAAACCACAAATCCAAAGCCAAGGGTCAAACTTGAAGAGAAAGGGATCCCTGCAAGTGACACACTGACTTAGAAAATCACAAGTTAATATTATCATTATAGTATTGCATTTTTATTTATTTTGCTAAACACTTCCAATTATTTTTTAGTCTGGTTCAGGCTGCATGTGCCAATTTGACACCTCTAGTCCAGAAGACTGAAGATGAAACATGCTATCTACTTCCTATTAGGGAGGTGATAGATTTTAAATTCACAATGAGACACATTTTTGGACAAAGCCAACGTGGAAATTTATTTTGCTGAACTATGAATATTTTATGAGGACTTTTTCTTTCTAAAAAATATTGTTCAGTGGGGGACAGTGGGAAGGGAAGATAATAAATAATAATAATTCATAAAATAATTTTTTAAAATGAGATAAATGTATACAGTATGCAGCAATAAAAGGAAAATCAGGGCATGGCAACAATACTGGGCTTGGAAATCAATATTAGATTAAGTTAAACTAGGTAGGCACTATGGTCATAAGGAAACAATATTTGTAAAAAGCACTTAGCATAGTGCTTAGCACATACTAAGTTCTATATAAAAGCTTATTCCTTGGCCCTCCCCTAAACTGCCAATATAGTACAAGGAAGTCAAATTTATAATCTTACAAGTCAGTGTCTTAGACCCAGCACCATCTATTCCTACAATACAGCTAGTTCCACCAAGAGGTCCACTGGCCCTTGGCTCTGCCCTGCAATATCACCCCATAGAGACTGTGAGCATACTAATTCATTGGCCACAGACTATTATATGTATTGCTAGCAAACTCCTACTACCTATTATTATTCCTAGTCCTGTATTGCTTAATTACTACCTACGTGTAAGTAAATTATCCCCAACTTCCATATCTTGTTCTCTCATCCCCATCCTCTTCAATTCTACCACATCTATGCCCCACTCTTCCTCCAATTCTTCCCAACCCTTTCATTTTGCCCTATACAACTCCTATTCCATAATGAACACATTCCCTTCATTCTGGACCTCTTCCTCTGTTACTCTTTGTACGCTATCAGTGAATCTGGACTTCCACCAAACAACACTGCATCCCTGGACATTCTCCCTAACACTATCTACACCTCTTTTTAAATCCCCAAAGCACACAGTGGCTCTGGTGGGGAACTGTTGAATGATTGTTGCTCTACACTGCCACTTCCAGACTCTCCCTTCTCTATCATCACTCAGAAACAGTCTTTGAATTCACTTTGAACTATTCTCACCCTATAAAGATCATGCTAATTGTTATCTGCTGACCCTTAGGCCATTATCCTTATTTTCTCAAGGAGTTCAGCACTTAGCTCACTGTTTTCCTTACATGCCTAACTTCTAGCCTTATATTGGGAAACATTCATTTTGATGCTTCCTCAAACAACCCTAACCTAATTCCTCAATTTTCTCAAATACTATGTCCTACTTCTTCATTTGATCTCAGTCACGAACAGGGGTAATCACTTCTGGGAATTTACCATTTCACACAGATAGTCTACTTCCTTGTTCAAAAACTGACATTCCTTTCCTCTATCTGACCAAGGCTTGCTATCATTCCATTGTTTTTGCATGCCTCATCTCTACTAAATGTACCACAGAAGACCTCTAATTCCTCCATCCCTAAGTATTTCCTTAGACCAATATCATCCTCAAGCTTCATTTTCCTTCTTTAATAATCATGACACTATTTTCAGCCAGTGTCTCTGATAAAGGCCCCATTTCTAAAATATATAGAGAACTGAGTCGAATTTTTAAGAATACAACTCATTGCCCAACTGATAAATGATCAAAGGATATGAATAGGCAGTTTTCAGAGGAAGAAATTAAAGCTATCTGTAGTCACATGAAAAAATGTTCTAAATCACTATTGATTAGAGAAATGCAAATCAAAACGACTCTGAGGTACCACATCACACCTATCACACTGGCTGACATGACAAATCAATATTAGAGAAGATGTGGGAAAATTGGAACACTAATACATTGTTGGTGGAGTTGTGAACTGATCCAACCATTCTGGAGAGCAATTTGGAACTATGCCCAAAAGGCTATAAAATTGTGCATATCCTTTGACCCAGCAATACCACTTCTAGGTCTGTATCCCAAAGAGATCACAAAAACAGGAAAAGGACCCACATGTACAAAATATTTATAGCTTTGTGTGGTGGCAAAGAATTGGAAATTGAGGGGATACCTATGAATTGGGGAATGGCTGAACAAGTTGTGGTATATGAATGTAATGGAATACTATTGTGCTATAAGAAATGGTGAATAGGCTGACTTCAGAAAAATCTGGAAAGACTTATACGAACTGATGCTGAGTAAAATGAGCAGAACCAGGAGAACACTGTACACAGGAACAGCCACAATATGAGATGACTGACTTTGATAGACTTAGCTCTTCTCAGCAGCACAAGGGTCTAAGACAACTCCAAAAGACTCATGATGGAAAATGTTAACCACATCCAGAGAAATAACTATGGAGTCTGAATGCAGATGGAAGCATACTATTTGGTCTCTTTTTCTTTTGTTGTTTTGTTTTATTTCTTCTTTCTTGTGGTTCCTCCCATTAGTTCTAATTTTTCTATACATCATGACTAATGTGAAAATATGTTTAATAGGAATGTCTATGTACAGCCTACATCAGACTGCACTCTATCTTGGGGAGGGGGGAGGAAAAGGAGGGAGAGAAATTTTAAAACTCAAAATCTTATGAAAGTGAATGTTGAGAACTAAAAATAAATAAATAAATAATTTTTTAAAAGCCCAATCATGACATTATAGTTAATCAATTCAACCCACACTGTCCTCTATTCTCAAATTCCTTCCACTACCTCCTCAACTCCAACACAAGGGCTACTTAAAAGAGATGGCAGAAGTCACACAACAGTGTTGACTGGATCTACTACAAATTTTTGTTAACTAACTTTAAGTAGGCCCTCACTGATGCAAGGCATTCTTTTTTATTCCTCTCTAAATAATTCCCTACTTTACTCCCCACAGAATCAATTTCAAACCTTTTCTCTCATCAAGCTTCCCACAACTTCCCTTCCCCCCTCTCAGCTCAGGATCTTAATTTGACTGGGAAAATGAAGCCATCTGAGCACCCTCTTTCATTCTCTTCATTTTAAGACCTCTTGATGACATCTCATGTTCTCCTGTCTCTGATAATGAGGTCACCCTTCTCACCAAGGCCAACTCCTCTGTATATGACCTTGATTTCAACCCTTCCTATCTTCATCAGGAGTTTGCCCATTAACTCCCTTCTCTCTCATATCTTCAATCTCTCCCTATGTAATGATTCTTTCCTTGCTGCCTTCAAACATACCCAAATCTGTTCTTTACTAGGCTCTATTCTCCCTTCAAGCTGTCATCCCATATCTCTTCTCACTTAGGCAAACTCTTAAAAAAGCTATCACTTATCACCTCCACTTTCTCTCCTCTCATTCACTCTTTAACCTTCTACAATGTGAATTCTGACCTCATCACTCAACTAAACTTGCTCTCTCAAAAGTTACTAATAATCTGAATCGACAAATCTTACAGTCTTTTTCACCACTATTCTGAACTTCTCTGCTTTAAATAATGCTATTGCCTACCCTGTCCTCCTAGATACTCTCTCTTTTCTGAATTCCATGACATTATTTTCTCTTAGCTCTCCTATCTGTGTAGCTGCTCCTTCTCTGTTTCCTTTGCTGGATCAGTAATATCCTGAACTGAGTGTCTTCCAAGCCTCTATCCTAAGCCTTCTTCCTTCTCTCTTCACTCAGTCACTTCAACTTCTTCTGCTTTAATTATTATCAATATGCAGATGATTCACAGATCTATATATTTAGCCCCATATCACAACACCTCTACTAAACTTCTTTATTTCTGTCAAAGGCACCACCATTCTTCCAGTCTTCCCGGCTTCCAATGTTAGTATCATCCTTGACTCATGACTTTCCATCCCACAAATCTAGTCAGTAGCCAGATCTTGTTTCTACTTCCATAACAATCCTCACATCAGACCCCTTCTCTCTACTGAGAGCCACTGCTGTAGTTCAGGATATCAACACCTCTCAGCAGCCAGGTGGTGAAGTCAAAAGGGTGCAGGACTTGGGAGTCAGGAAGATCTTATTTCAAATTCTGCCTCAGACACTCACTAGTTATGTGACCCTGGCCAAGTCACTTAACTTCTGTCTGCCTCAGTTTCATCATCTTTAAAATGGAGATGATGATAATCTATAAAGTGGGGATAACAGTAATGTTGTGAGGATCAAATGAGTTAACATAAGTAAAATTTTTGAAAACTTTAATGTGCTACAAAAATGCTAATTACACTACTGTGTAACAGTCTCCAATTTGGTCTTTTTGCCTCATGTCTCACCTCCCCCCATCCATCTTCCACAAAGCTGTCAAAGTGATTTTCTTTTAATATAGATTTGACCGTGTCACTCTTCTATATCAATAATTCTCTATTGCCTCTAAGATAAACTCCAGTGATTCCCTGTTGCCTCAAGGATCACATATAATCTCCTCTGGCTTTTAAAGTCCTCCACAATCTGGCCCCAACTTCTCTCTCCAGTTTGCTTACACATTACTCTTATTTCTGATCACCACAGGCCAGCCACACCAGCCTTCTCCTTGTTCCTCATACATAGTACTCCAGCACCCATCTCCCTGCCTTTGTGCAACCATCACTGCTGTGTGGAATGCACTCTTTCCTCACCTTTGCCTCATAGAATCCCAAGTCACAGGCCAAGAACCAACTTTTACACACTTTTCCTAACACCAAATCCCTCTCAACTGCTTAATAGTGTCATCCCTCTCTAACTAGCTTGTATTTATTTGAGATTTAGTGTGTGTCTGTGTGTGCGAAACCACCTACACACATATACACATACATATATAAGTGCATGTATATGTATGTATGCATGTTTGGGGGGTTTTGTGTGCGTACATATGTATATGTATGTACGTACCTACCTGTTGTCTCCCCCTCTAGAATGCAAGCTCCTGGAGAGTAATTTCATTTGTTCTATTTGTTCCTCCAGCACCTAGTATAATGCCTCACTCATAGCAGATGTCTAATAAATGCTCGTTAACTGATTAAGACAAAAGGTAGATTTTATTTAACATAAAAAAAAATGTACTACCCCTGTGCTCTATAACTAAAGCTTAGATTTAAATGAGAGGTCCCAAATCAGTCTCTACCATTCTTTCTATTTCCAAGTTACACTCTAGTAACCAAACATTACTAACAAATGTAATGTAAGTGATTTCAATTCCTATTATTAATTTTACCTAAAGTGATTCAATATAGGTAGTTATTAAACTACCATTATTAAAGTTTTGCTTAACATAGTTCTCACAAAACTAAAATATTGGCAAGTAGTAATAGTTCAAATATAGATTTTTAGATAGAAATTACCTGGAATTATAAAGTTGTAAAACTTTTCCATTAGTTTCTGGATCAGCTGATTGGCCTTTTTCATTCTTCCACTTCCATCACTGAGAAAATCAGGCTTGGCTAAGCCAGCTTCCAAGAGATATATTGCAACCTAGAGAAACATATTCACCAATAATATAAAAAGTTCAGAATATACCAATATTTAAAAAGGCATTATGGGAAAAGAGGAAAACATGCTCAATGAACATGATTGTTCTTTATCATTTTTCAATGAAAATCTCAACACTGCTTTTTTATAATTATGTTAGATTTAGTATCTATTCTATATATACTAATATGCAATATTCTCTTTACCATAAATATCAATGTATATATACACAGATATTTTCCCACTAAAATGAGAAACAAGAGGTGACAGGGAAACATATAAATATCTATCCTGGTCCTTGGAACTTTTCATTATCTTTAAAGCTCTCAATACAACAAAAACAACAAAGCTGTTACATTCATTTACTAAAGAAGGATGACTCATCCAGAATTACACAGAAATCAGTGACAAAGTAATTATAATCTAACATTTCTAACTTTTTTCTTTTAGCAATTCCTCAATTTTGAATCAAGACTACTACTTTATGTTTTTGAGAACTCCAGGGGAAATACACAAAAAAATGAAGAGGAAATTTAGGATTTCCTTTTCTTTCAAGTATTTATTTTGGGACCTATGCAATTTTCGTCTAAAAGAAAAAAGGAAGGCAGCTATTGTGCTCCCATTTCAATATTATTATTTATTACAGAAGGACAGGTAGGTGGCACAGTGGATAAAGTGCTGGGTCTAGAGTCAGGAAAACTCATCTTCATGAGTTCAAATCTGGCCTCAGACACTTACTAGTTGTGTAAGCTTGGGCAAATCACTTAAGCCTGTTTGCCTCAGTTCCTCATCTGTAAAATGAGGAAGAGAAAGAAATGGCAAATCACTCCAGTATCTTTGCCAAGAAAACCCCAAATGGGGTCACAAAGTGTTGGACACGAGTGAAACAACTGAACAACAACATTTAATACAGAATGTTAGTACATCAGGATGTCAACAAGCTTTCATCCCCATCAATGGGGGCTGAAAGAAAAGAAAGATGGATGTTAGATTCCTATAAGAAAGCCAGCTGACGTGCCATTCTGGGATATACCTAGCCTGGATTAGAAACAGAGGGAAGCATCTGGGCATTTTATTTTTTTACTGGTAATCTACCCAACCAGAAATAGAGAATTCTTCTGTTCTTCTCTTTATTTTCAACGTAACTGATCTCACTTGCTGCCTCTGTTTCAACCCAGAACCTCATTACTGTGTTTATGACCTTTCCTTGATTAGTGATCCTGACTGCTCACTTGGAATGACTGTTTGACTTTAGTTTTCTTAAACCAGAATTGCGCCCTCACATTAATTAGACCAGAAAGCCTCATAAAGAAAAATGAAAAATGTCAGCAAAAGGAGACAGAGAAGTACTGGTTAATTCTTCTATTTCTCTATCCCAGCCAGAGGGGCAGCAGCCTGTTGCTTCTTTAAATCAAAACTGTCTGACCAGGAAAGAAAAAATGCTTGACAAACACTTTGGGTTACTTTTCCAAATGAGAAAAAATGGGGTAAGAGATATGGTAATTAAACGCAAGGAAAACTTCTTAACTTTCTTCTCAAAGTACTTATGGAGAAATATATGAAGGCGAAAATACTTTTGTAAATATGGTACAATAATTATAGAGGCTGCACAATAGAACATAGGAGTTAAGGTTTTAAGTATTGCTCTAATACTCAACAGCCATACAATCTTGGGCAAGTTAAGTAATCTTTCAGGCTCAAAGTCCTCAGCTGTAAATGGGGATAATAAATATGTACACTAACTATCTTCCAGGGTTGCTGTGGGCAAAGTACTTTGTATACTACAAAATGTTATTTTAAAATGTGATCCATAACATAATGACAATAGGCAATTAGTATAGTTATTATAATAGAGATGAAGAAGACTAGGCACAGAGAAAATTAAACTCAGTAAAATGAATGACAAAGCCAAGAACCAAAGGGATCATTGTGTTTACAAGCCACAAATTTTACTTATAAATGTTATAAACCATAAGTAAAATGTCACTTTTAAAAATAACAAAAAAAGGTTTTTAAAAACTCAAATCCACAGAAGACAAACTCCTGTTATAAGAATAAATTCCTGTACTTTCAGAGGCTAAAAAATGATTAATGGATGATGGACACCATTTTAGTATTTTCTACCTT
Organism: Phascolarctos cinereus; assembly: GCF_003287225.1. Lineage (NCBI taxonomy): Eukaryota > Metazoa > Chordata > Mammalia > Diprotodontia > Phascolarctidae > Phascolarctos > Phascolarctos cinereus. Next base: position 107,819,318 of record NW_027555958.1, on the reverse strand, counting down.
AAAACAATAGGATCCATCCTAATATTTGTGCACATTTCTTGTTAAGAACTCAGTGAGTTTTCACTTTGATTTGTCTCTACAGGAAGTACAAGATATCACTGTGGTAAAGTTTTGCACTGGCCAGGATTAGTGACAATTATTTGGATTTTTATGATACTCTTCTTTTGGAAAGCCCAAAGAGAATTTGAAACTTTAGTCAAAATAGCCCATAAATCTTTAACACTAACCAAAAACCCCCAAACATATTCGATTTCGAGAGAGTAAATGCTTGTATAGACAGTTTGATAAGGTAGAAAGAACAATGAATTAGAAATCAGGAAAACTGGATTCTAAACTTGAATACTCTGCATTCTCTGTACTGTCCTCTCTGCCCAGAACACTCCTACTCCTCATCTCCCCTATGGTTTCTATGGTTTCCTTCAAGTCCCAACTAAAATCTCATCTGCTGGGCCACCTCCCGTCGCCCTGATGAATATCTGCCCACTGGACCCAGATGGCTCTGGAGGAGAAAGTGAGGCTGGTGACCCTGCACAGCCCTCCTTCACTCAAATCAAAATCAATTGCAAGTCATGTCATCAACTCCCTGATGTCATGGTCCTCTTTGAGAACAAAAGTCAAACACAACAACAAAATCTCATCTACTGTACAGGAAGTCTTTCACAACCCCTCTTAATTTGTTCCTACTTATATGTAGATTCTTTGTACATATGTGTCTGCTTGTTCTCTCCCCTATTAGAGTGTGAGCTGGGACTGTCTTTTGCTTCTTTTTGTATCCCCAGAGCTTAGTACAGTGCCTGGCACAAAGTAGCCACTCAATAAATGTTTATTGACCTGTTGTTTCTCTGTGTGACCTTAGGAAATTAAGTCTCTTAACCTTGTGTGCTCACTTTATTCACCCATTAAATCAGGGTCTTGACTAGAGATTATCTCTAAGGTCCTTTCCAGAAATAATATTCTATGAAATTTAGTTTATGCAAGGTTTTCAGAACTTTTTTTTTAACCCATAAAAACTTATTGCTAAGTTAAGATAAATTATTATTGAGCACCTTGATGGTTTGAATCCCTTCAGGTCTGTGATAAAGTTCTATTATTCTCTTCTTTTGCAGCCACCTCAGATCTTCTAACATTTCATTACTGAAGGATGATTCCACCAAAACACTCTTTTCGGAAACAGTGTCAGGCTCTTCAAGTCCTTCTTGTTGGTTTTCCACCTCTTTAGACTTTGGATGAACAGAGATCTGCAACTGATCACTTGAATCTGCTGTCATTAAAGTAAACTTTCTTTCATGAAAACTTTCAATTAAAATCTCCTCAGAAAGAAGCTGTAGAGTTAGCTCACCTAAAAATGCTTTCCAAGAATTAGTTAGGTGATAAGGGGAAATGACAATATTTAATTTTACAAATAAAGATGGCAAAATACAGGCAGTTTCCTCTTCATCTGTTAATGAAGTCACTGACTTCAAACATCTTCTTTTGGTCTTGTGCTCTTCTTCCTCCTCTGGACTATCATCTTCTATAACAATTAAAGGAATAGATGAGGAACTTGGGCCTGGGATAGGTTCTTCATCATCATCATCATAATCATCATCAAGGATAATCACGTCCTTTTTTCGGTCTTCGTGCATATTCCAACGGAGTTGTTGCTGCTTGTCCTCATCCACCCTGACTGGAGGGGCACGCTTCCGTCGACTGCTCATTCTGAAGGTTCTTATGTGAGCAACACAAAACCTAAAAAACAAATATAACAGGTAATAACTGTCTCATTCCACCAAAAGATTTAGATCATGAGTATGCTGTCATATAAAAAATATAACAAGAACTCTTTCATGCTCATAACCTAGTCTCTGTTGGAACAAACAAAGCAAGAGGTTTTTTTGAAAGTCAGAAGTACTACTAGCAAAGATATAAAATACAACCAATATAGTAAATACTTTTTAGAATTTAAATGTATTTTAACATATAAATTTAGTGAAATCATTTTGATTAAAATAATAAAATCCCTACCAAATAAGTACAACTTGTTGAGGAAGCCAATTTTCTCAAAGACTTGTGAAAAGCTTGTTTATGGTAATGGGCCATTCCTTTTCCCATCACTTAAAAACAAAAAAACAAGCAAACAACAACAAACACTTCAATCCCCAAAATATTTCATTTCAGTCTTAAAAGGCAACCAAAATCTTCCCCTAACCCAGTATTAAATTTATAAAAACTGAAGTCGAAAACCTTATCTTCTTGCTAGAAGGGATAACTAGGTAAGAAATGAAGTGATTAGCAAGGAACGAGACTTTTTAAAAAAAAAGTCAACCAACACTTAAGCGCTGTAGGTATCAAAGCAACCAAAATGACTCCATTTTGTAAAATCCTTCCATCTTGTCCCTGGTACTTATGTACTTCAGGGTCCTGTACCTTCTTACTAACAGATATGGCAACTTCTTTCCCAAACCATGAAACATTTTAAAGGTATGCTGTGTGATACCCATGAGACAGCCTGAAGCCACCTGTAAAGTCCCTTGCTTCTTTATTCCTGATCTCCACAATCTGTAGATCCTCTTAATCACTGTCTCATGTGGACTGACCATGCATGAATACTCTGGATGATTGCTATTTGTTGAACCTCATTATAAGTTATTCTAATTTCCTTTGAACTTTGGTATCTAGATTAGTATCTAGATATGTGCCTATACTGAAAGTTATTCTGACTTGTCACCCATTGTTCTCAGCCCTGCTTATCAATCAGTGTTGGGGGAGGCATCACCCAGTCTGCAGCTTTTATATAACCTGCTATCCAGCATGTATCCCTACCTGTCAGCATCATCTTCTACCTGTTAAACATCATGTACAGGCAACTGGGGAAGAGCTGAAATGCAATGGCTCATCCCCTTTGCCTGACATGGACCTATCCTAACTGTCTTTATCTCATTATGAAAGTTATCAATAAAAGCTCGCTCCATCTTGAAACCCTTGCTTATCTCCAGTGATCAGTCCATCAATGTGATATTTTTAATAAACTCTTCTAATTCTCTTTTTCCTGAGCTTTGCCTCATTAATCAAGATGAAAGCTGCAACAACGAATTTTCCTTTTAACACCTATGCATACAAAGCATAGTATTAGGTACTAGGGACATACAAATTTTTTCTTTTTTTTTTTTTGGCTAGGCAATGGGGTTAAGCGACTTGCCCTGGGTCATACAGTTAGTAAGTGTTACATGTCTGAGGACGGATTTGAACTCAGGTCCTCCTGAATCCAGGGCCAGTGCTCTATCCACTGTACCACCTAGCTGCCCCGACATACAAATTTCTAATTAAGACAGTACTTATCTCCCCACCTATGATAAGTTACAATCTAGCAAAGCAATATGGTAGGTACAGTGGAGAAAGCCCTGGTGTTGGAGTTAGAAGACATGAGATTCCCAGCCAGTTACTATCTGGGCAACCCCTCTTACTTTTTGCCTGCTCATCTGAATAATAAAAAGGCTGGATTAGATAACAACTAAATTCTCTTTCAGCTCTGAGTCTATGATCCAATGAACTCAGGGAATAAAACATTCACAGATTTAATCAGAGTATAAAGCAAGGAATAGGTAGGTGTCTTAGAAGACTACAGGGGTCAGTTAATGTTAAGTGTATCAGAGGCAGAATCTGAACAAAGTACAAGGTGAAGTCAAAGAAAAAAAAAGGTAAGTTAATTGACAAAGAGTTTGGGAAAGACTACAGAGAGAAGGTGACATCTGAATAGCGCTTTAAAGGTTGGGTTTAGTCAGTCTAGGAAGAGGGAAGATTTTACAGGCACAAAGTATTTAATGAATAAATCAAAAAGCAATTATTAAGTGCCTATTATATACCAAGTACTGTACTAAGTGCTGGGTATATGGGTGTTCAAGACTAGCAGCTCTGGCCTGAGGGCTTGCTAAGCCCTTTTCAGGGCCGTTCCTCCACCTTTGATGTTCACCTGGCATTCAACTCTCACCTGTAGAAGCTGTAACACGTGCAGCGTCTACACACTAGTAAGTCATTTCAGCAGACAGGCTAAACCAGGTTGAGGGCAACTGAAAACCCATTAGTGAGTTAGTGGAGTACCTACCCTAAGCATGTGAAGAATACCCCCCAGCAGAATGTCCAGAAGAGAACAATTTGTTCCAACCGCCATGAAGGTAGTTGAAGCACAGCTGTGGAGTGCTGAGAGCTTGGTTAGGCATCAACTGCATCCTGGGGCAATAGACAGTCAGTCCTCCTGACTTTTGTCTTGCCACTGAAGTTCAATGACTCTGCAAGACAAAGTGAGGCTGACGACTTTGTGCAACTCTGCCTCACTTAAATCCAATTCACTCAGGAGTCAAGATATCACCCTCTTTGAAAATGAAGGACAAACAACAACAACCACCATCACTAAGTGCTGGAGACAAAAATACAAACAAGCAAGATTGTACCCTTACCTTGAGTGTAAGGGTACCCTTACCCTTACAGTGTAAAGACAGAAGGCAACAAAAACTGGGGGTGAAGAGGTAGATGCAAACTCTATGGCATCCTGATCAGGGGGTTCTGAGAAAGGTCAGTCAGGCAAAAGTTCACTCATCAGAGCCCATAATCCCAGGAACAGAGTCTGAGTTTCAGTGGGAAGTTAGATGGGGAGGGTGGCCAGGTTTGGAAATAAACATCACAAAGAAAAAGGAAATTTCAGGGTATGTTTAGGGAACAGAGTAGTTCATTTTGGTAGAAGAATAGCGTATGTAGAGGAGAATAATATAAGGCTGGAAAGAGAGGATGAATAATTGGGGAAAGTTTTGAATGCAAGGGCAAAGGAATATGAATTTTATTTAGGAGGTAATGTGGAATCACTGAATATTTTTAAATATCAGAGTGATATGACCAGATCTATGTTTCAGGTACTATTCTTCTCCCTCCTTGCCTCCTCCCAAGCCTATGAAGCAGTTTAGTGCAGAAGGAGGAAGAAAAAGAAGTTTTTTTTAAAAAAGAGAGTTAAATCAATTGGTAAAGGATGTAAAATAGTGTCTTTTTCATAAATAATCTGATGCCTGAACTAGGAAAAAAACTCTGGTTTAATTAAAAACTGCTAAAATATGTATGTAAGGAAACACAGCTGTTATATGGAAGTTGGGCAATTCGGGGCCGATAATGAATTCCAGCATTAATATAAAGGTTTGTTACCTTATAAATGATATAGGGTGATGTTTCATTTGTAAATGAATAGTTTGTATTAAAGGGCAGAGAAAGAACTTTCATTTATTAAAAACTGGAAAACTGTGATTGTGAAGAAGCACAGTTTCAAAAAGAACTCAGAATGAGATGCTGGGCCATGTTGAAAACGGATAAAATAGCTAGATTTGCAGGACATTGTGGTCCCTTGGATCTTTTACATATAATTATTTTAAGACTATGGTAAAATTTTTAAAATGAGACATGATATAACAATTTTGAAGACCAAATGATAGTTTAATATGGAATACTGATTTCACAGGGGAAATTTAATGAGTTTGTTACCTCAAAAATGAAAGGCTCTTGTTCATTTTGCTCTTCATTATTTCATTCAAGTTTTTCCATGTTTTTTCTTAAATCATTGAAGTCATCATTTCTTATAGGACAACAGTATTCCATCACAATCATATACCACAACTTGTTTGGCCAATGGATGGGCATCCCTGCATTTTCCAGTTCTTTGTCATCACAAAGTAAACTGCTACAAATAGTTTTAGAACATATAGGTTCTTTTCCTTTTTCCCTAATCATCTCTGGAAATAGACCAAGTAGTGGTATTGCTGGGTCAAAGGAATAAGTTTAATAACTCTTTGGGCAGAACTCCAGAGTGCTCTTCAAATAATGAAGAGAGAAATGAACAGAACCAAGAAAACATTGTATACATTAACAGCAATATTGTTTTAAGAGTGATTTTGAGTGAATAAGTTATTTTGTCTATTATTAATAATACCCAAATTAACTATAAAGGGCATATGAAGATACTATCTGTATTCAGAGAAAGAACTGATAAACAGAAGTATATAGAGAATAAGTTTACACACACCCCCCATTTATATCTAATGATAGCCATCTGTGGGGAAGGGAGGGAAGAAAAAAGGGGGGGGGAAAGAAATTAACATGATAATTTTCTTGTGTATTTGAAAGGAATAACAAGTTGTGCATAGTAGATTTACTGCAAACATCTTTTTTTTTCATGTACTATGTTATGGAAATGCTTGTTTTATTCCATAAATTAAAAATATAATAAATTAAAAGGAAAAAAAGTGAAAGATCAGTCAGTTCCAGAAGGCTTTGATTTAAGCCACTGAGGGTAAAGGAAACTAAGGCTGGTGTGAAGAGACTCTAGAAGCTGGCAGAATATGAAGACTCAGCAGAAGATTAACAAGTATAGTTTTGTAGGAACTGTTTGAAGACACCACATGGAGAACAGTCAACTTACAAGAAGGCTTATGCTCTTAGTTCCTGATGGGTTGAATAAAGAGTTAACTTCCAGTTATTTCCTTTCTGTGACATCTAGAGCTTAGGAGAGCTGAAACTTTTCAGAAGTAAATACCTGTTGTTTTTTGCTCACCCACTCTGGTTTGTGACAAAGAAGGGAAGAGAAAAGAGTTATGCAGGAGGTTTAATTAGACAGTGCAGATGCTAGGTTTGTGTGCCTTGATCTGAGAGTCAATTGAACTGTTCTTCTGTCAGCTGTCTGCTTCCATCTGATTGGACGGCAGTACAACATCCTGGTGAGTAAATAGCTGGGTTTGTCTTTATGTGCCACAGTCAGCCTGATGAGCTCTGCAATTCTCAGGCTTAAAGAAAATGGTTTTAACTAAGTCAATAGAGTAAGACTTGTCTAATACTCATTTAAAGGTAACTATGAGCTGAAAGAGCTTGTAAAGATTACATCAGTTTGAGACTAGAAGAAAAGAATTGCCCAGAGGAGAAGAGTTAGGACTAGCAGACAAGCTGTTAGGAGAGAAGAGACTTCACAGGGGTGCAGATGTTCTTGAATGGACCACTGAAACCAAAGCCAGCAGTCCCTAGTAGTTATCCTAGGCATATTGGTTTTCCTCCATCATGTGCTTCACTGGTAGGTTCTTGTAAGTGTATATTCACTTTCTCCCAAAGATATTAGGTGCAGAGGTGGGAGAGTGACCCAAGTTTATACATGGATTGTAATTTTCTTTAATATGTGAGTATAAGAGGTGGTAATGTTATTTCTTTTGTCTTATTGTTAATTAAATAGTTATATTTAAGATCTAAAAGTATCATCATTATGAGTGACTGTTTACTTCCCTTTTTATAGAAATAGCTTCTGTCTTCTGTTTATAGCTAACATCCAAATGTTTATTAACAAACCATTAATGTACATATATACATACATATGTTTATGTATGTAATATATATGTACACACATATATATAGGGGGAGAGAGAGATTCATATGGATATGTATCTATGTTTGCCTAACGGCTCGCAAATTAATCAAAAGCGTTAAACTGACATGGAAGGGAGAGGGAGAAAACTGACTACATGTATCTACCATAGAATAGGTAGAAATTCAGAAGAATATGAGACAAAATTTAAGCAAGGAGTCAGTGATAAAATGCATGGCTTCAGATGCTTAAATACAAATCCATAAAGTATGGATTACAAACAAGGAGTACTGGAGATACTAATACAAGGAGACAAATTTGACCTCATGGCATTAAGATTTGGTGAGATGGTAGCCATTACTTCCTTATTTAAAAGGAACAGGATAGGCAAAGGGGGCTAGGAATGAAATAGTACTGAATATTATAAAGATATACTAATGTACTGAAAACTGGAGGACCAATTATAGCAGAGAACACCTAAGTGAAAATCAATAGCGGAAGAAAAAGAAGCAATACTATTATCATAGTACTGACCACATGGACAGAATGAAGAAAATGATGATAAAACACTGGCCCTGGAGTCAGGAGGGCATGAATTCAAATTCGACTTCAGACACTGACGCTTATCAACAGTGTGACCCCAGGCAAGTCACTTAACCCCAATTTCCTTACCTCCCCCCCTCCCAAATTATGATGAATTCAGGAAATAGAGTATAGGTTGGTATGGTGGCATGATTACTGAAGTTATACAAGAATTGGATGTCTCAGGGAGTGTTCTCTAAGTAATTTTCTAAAATAACTTCATCCTTTAAAAGATAGTAGAATCAATGAGAATTGCTAATCTAGACCTCGTTTTTGCCAAGAAGAAACTGGCTGCTAAAGTGGAAGTAACAGAAATTAGATGGGAGAAGGGAGCACTGAATCTTAGAGTTTGTGACAGGGGAGAGGAAAGCTGGGAATGATCTGACTGCTGTTCTAAAATTTAGGTGTTGCCAAAAAAAAAAATCAGTCAACAATCATTTATGATTTATGTTTTATTGTTAATAGCTAGGCACTGTGCTAAACAATGGGGATCAAAAGAAAAAACAAACAAAATCCCTGAACTCAAGGAGCTTACATAGTAACAGGAGGAAAATGTGTGTACACACACACACACACACACAGAGCACATTCAGAGTAGACAGAAAGTAACCTTAGAGTGAACAAGACTGCTGGGGGTATTGGGAATGGACTCCTAAAGCATTTGATCTGAGGCTTAAAGGAAGTAGGAGATTCTAAAAGGCAGAGGTGACCAGCAAGATCATTATCGGGAAAGAGTAGGGTATCAGCACAAAGGCATGAAGCCAAGAGATGGAGCATAGCATATGAAAAACTGCAAACAGGCCAATATGGGTAGACAATAGGGTATGTGGAGGGGAGTAATATGTACAATTTCAAATGGAAAGATACAATTTAAAGGGAAGATAGGAACCTGTAGCTTAAAATTCTATGCCCTCACATTCTAGACAAACTGTCCTATACACATACTACATTTTAGGTCCAAGGCTCAGATAACATTTCTGGCAAATTTGCCAATGATTCAAAGCCAGGAAGGATGGTTATCAATACAGTGAATGAGTGAAAAAAAAAAAAAAGAAAAAAACCTTGGCAGGCTAAAACACCGCACCAAATCTATTAGGATGTGTGTAAAAAAAAAAAATATATATATATATATATATATGTACATATGTATATTGAGTAAATGTAAAATCTTATACTTAGATTTTAACAATCTATTCAACAAGTATAAGATGGGGGAAATGCAGCTAGATAGGCTGTCTTTAAAAGACTTTAGTAAGTTAAAAGTGTGCTATGGCAGCCAAAAAGGCTAGTGGTTTTTGTTATGGTTTGGTTTGGTTTTTGGCGGGGGAGCATTAAGAAAGGCATAGTAGGGACTTTTAATAAAAATGACAATAAGAAAGCTTACACCTACACAATCATTTTAGAAACAATGGAAAAAACACTGTATATATTATTAGATTTCTTTCTTTTCCCCCAACATAATCCTCCCTGGGTCACAGCTCTAACAAGCAGTAGTGGCCTCTCATACCCCTTCTAGCTTGAAATTTATAATATCACAATGCTATGACAGCTGTGTAACCTAATGCAAGTAAATTATTAAACTCAGTGTCAGTCCCCTCATCTGTAAAATGGGAGTTAATAATAACAACACCTATCTGTATTACCAATCACACAACATACCAATCATATGATTGCTGTCAGGATCAAATGATCTTATATATGTAATTTGCAAATTTTAAACACGACACAATGTAAGCTATTATTAACTGATGTAAAGTAAGCTGAAACAGGAAGAATTCAAACAATGACAATAACGTAAAGGAAAATATCACAAGAATGAACAAAATGCAATGAACAAAAACTGAAACTGAACACTGCATAATTATACTTAACCATGACTGCCCTGAGAGAAGAATGGAAAAATGGCCTCTTTTCCTTCACTGCAGAAAGGATTATCAATATGGAATTTTTCAATATTGATAGCCATGGAGGTCATGCTACTTAGTTTTACTAAGCTGTTTTTTTTCCTCCTGTTTCTTTTGAGGAAAGGCACTACCTGTTGGGAGGAGCTCTCAGGAAAAACAACGTAGAAAGTGGTACTTGAATGGATCCTTGAAGGGAACTAGGCAGAAGAGGCAGAGGTGAACAGTATCCTTATTTTAACTTCATTCAGTAAGTTAATAAGCTTAAGTGCTTACTGTGTTCCAGGTATTGTGCTAGGCACTAGGGTACAGAAGAAGACAAAAACATGGTTATTGATTTCAAGGAACCATTCTAATGGAGGGGACAACAAGCAAACAACTAGATACATTTAAGATGTAAACAGTGTAAAGGGGAGGTAATCTCAGGGAATGGAGCAGAAGTAGAAGGGAGGGGTTGAGATCAGGAAAAGGCCAGGAAATATAGGTGAGGGAGAGAGCATTCCAGTTATGGGGGGGCCACAAGTGAAAAGGCAAGAGATATGTGTAAGGGAAAGTAAAGAGGACAGTGTCAACTATATCTCATTTTATGTGGAGGAAAGTAAAATGTAAAAAAACCAGAAAGGTAGAAAAGGGTCATGTTATGAAGGGCTATAAAGGCCATAGAGGATTTGATATTTGATCAGAGTAAGAGAGGGCAGTAATAGGAAGCCACTAGAGTTAACTGATTAGGTCAGACCTGCACTTTAGGAAGATTACTTTGACAGCTGAGTATATAATGAGGTTGAAATCCAGGCTGTAGAAGGTCTACAAGAGAATGAGAAGAGAAGTAGAGGCACTGTAGGGTTTCTCAAGGAGTTTACCTACAAAAGGAAGGAGAGATATAGAAAGAAAGCTAGATAGGTGAGGGTTTTTTTTTAATTTTTAAAACAACAGGCATTTTTGTAGGCAGCAGGGAAGCAGCCAGTACTCAGAGAGAAACTGAAGATTAGTGAGAGTGGGAACACAGAGGAGGAAATCTGCTGGAGATGATTTGATGATATGGGAGTAAGAGTGAATGTGAAGGGGTTTGCCTTGGCAAGGATAAAGGCCATTTTGTGCAGAACCAAGGTGGAGAAGGAGATAGCAGAGGAAGACGTCAGTGATTTAAGTTGAGTGAGTGAAGAAGAGGGAGCTCTCCTTAAGTGGTCTCATTTTCTTTTCAATGAAATATTAGACTAGGTTCTCTGCTGAGAGGGTGGGATAAGGGAGTGCTTGAGGAAGGATGAAAAAGATTTGGAAAAGCTTCTGTGGTGTAATATTTTCATACAAACTCTAAAGAAGGATTAATATTCTATGGCAGGCCTGCATAACATAAGGTCCGGGCTACTTGCAGCCTGCCAAAGTGGCCTGCAGGTGGTATGTTGTGCAGGGACAGTTTTACATCCTCAACATTTTTCTTGGGGTGGGCCAAAAGGAGGCAGACCAAATGCTGTGCAGGCTTGATCTATGGTCTATACTAAGGCTGTAGGTATGGTTTGGATGGCTGACAATTCCTGTGCATTGAGTAGAAGTTTGATGATAAATGCTGCAAACAACTTTTTAAAAGTTACTCTTAACTGTTTTCTGTTATGATGAAGGAATTGGGAATCTTTAGGCTTAACAGGGGTTGGGGTGGAATAACTATCTTCAAATTTTTGAATGACTATCATGTGGAAAAAGGATTAGACTTGTTCAGTTTGACCCAAAAAAGCAGAAATAAGAACAAGAACTAATTTGCAAAGAAGCAAATATCTGCTCAACATAAAGAAAAACTTTAACAATTAGAACTATCCAGAAGTGGAATGAATTATCACAAATGCCAACGAGTTCTTCCTCATTGGAGGTCCTGAAGCAATGACTGTAGAACTGTTTGTCAAATTGTTGTTGTTGTTTGTCCTTTGTGCTCGAAGAGGACCATGACATCAGGGAGATGATAATATGACTTGCAATTGACTTTGATTTGAGAGAGGGAGGGCTGTGCAAAGTCACCAGCCTCACTTTCTCCTCCAGAGCCATCTGGGTCCAGTGGCCAGATATCGATCAGGATGACTGGAGACAGCCCAGGATGCAGAGGGAGACGTTGGTCCTTTTAAGCTAAAGCCTTAAGGTTAGGTAGAACTGAGGCAAAGAAGAGCCTCTTTTACCTAGTCAAAAAAACAAATCAGTCCAGGAGGGGAAGATTCTCAGTGTTTCTGGCCAAAACAGAAACAACTGCTATTTATGTTCACTTTGGGCCACCAGAGTCAATGACCAAATGAGTTTTGGGCTGGGACCTATTGTTGCCCAATCAATGCGAGCCAGAGTGATTTGGGTTTAAGGCATGGTCCTTAAAAAAGACATCTAGCCCATAAACTCGAAGATATCTTTTGAGGTTTCAATGACACAACTTTATTTTCCTTTGGGCAGAGCACCTCCTGGTAAGGGTATGATTCTCTATGTGGACAGAGGGAGAGCAAAGAGGGAGAGAAGAAGGGAAGGAGGAAGGGAAGTTAGGAGGGATAGAGGGAAAGAAGGAAGGAAGAAGCTCTAAGAGTTCTAATCAGACCTGTGCTGGAAAGTTTTGATTTGGGGTGGGGGTTAAGAGCAAAAAAATTATTTTTGTAGCTAGGCCCTGATCAATGACAGCAAATTCCTTATGAACATGACTGTAATCTAGCACCTGCCAAGGGCTTAAGACTCCGAAATACTTGAAAGTAATAAACTAATAAACACATCAATTACCTATCTATTTTTGTAGATTCTCCAAATTCTCTCTATGTCTTAAAAGAAGGGGCAGCTAGGTGGTTCAGGGGATAGAGTGCCAGGCCTAAAGTCAGGAAGACTCATCTTCCTGAGTTGAAATGTGGCCTCAGACATTTACTAGCTCTGTTACCTCAGGCAAGTCACTTAACCCTATTTGCCTCATCTGTAAAATGAGCTGGAAAAAGAAATGGCAAACTATTACAGTGTTTCTGCCAAGAAAACCCTCTTGGTACAGATTACTTTGTTGGTTATCAGATCAGCAGATATTATATTATCTCATTAACTGATGAAAATACATATTGTGAGAACTTGAACTTAACACTTTGCATTTCTCCAGTTTTGAGGAGTACTAGAAAACTCAGTTCCAAATAAACAGAGCAGTTCATTTAAAAGGGAAGATAATGTGTTTTTGTGTAGACTTAACCTTAATAAAGTATAAAGTTTACCTCTGAAACCCTGATGACTGGTTCAGAATCTTTTTATTTATTTAAGATTTTGGTACTACCCTCTTCCAAAAGGATTTGAATTGGTTTTCATTTTAAACAGGATGTCAAAAAACAATTAAGGATAGAAAAGAATGTAGAACATTAGTACCTAAATTAAACTGATAACCACTGAGCTCTGAATTTGACTCTAGAATTTCTTGGCAGTTATCTGTTTTAGATTAGAGAAATGATTATGTATTCTACTTTTAAAACACCCCAGTGTGCCTCAAAATATATAAAAATGATGGCTTCCCAAATAATTATATTTTAAATAGTCACTCTTAAAAGAATACAATACATATATGCCATTGAAGTACTTTTAGGAAGGAAACTCAGAATGATCTAACCATGGTGAGGTCTGAATCTAAGTCTCAGATCAGGAAATATCAGATTTTCTTTTGAAATAATGTAAATCTTCAGCCCTGACATCAATTTTATGATTGAACTTAACACTGCACCCACAGGAAAGACAAAACTACTGAATGAGCTAAAAATGATTTCCCAGCTCTGACCCTGTTTAATCTTGATTCAATCATTTCAATCTTTCTGTGTCTCTGTTTGTACATTAGCTTTTTTTTTTTTAAAGAATACTTAATTTTGCTCTACTTTTCTGAAATGTTGGGAAAATTAAAGAGAGAAAAGAGCTTTGAGTTTCTTCTGGGGGATAAAGGCACTATATGGAAGGTTTCACTGTTATGCACTGTAGAGTACTTCTAGCTGTGGTCTAATCTCCACTGAGGTAGGGTAACAATATTCACTGTCATTTGAGAGGTGCCAGTGTAAGCATGAGAGGTGCCAATGTAAGCAGTGTATTTTATTTCTACTTCAAAGAATATAAAGTAGGAAAACATACAAGGAGACACACTCAAAAACATCGCACCTTTAAAAATCACGCTAGTCTAAAATAAATTTAAGCCATTACGTTAAGACAAAATGTTTGTTAATTATTTTTTTCCCATAAAAGAAAACAGAAAGGGGAAAAGAAGAGAAATCACGTTTAAATGCACAGTACTAGTAGTTTGTAATTCTTGGGATAGGCTTGACAAACACCATATTTCAGCTATTTGTATTACAGTAAATTAACCAAGGAAAGTGATCTCGCACCTAAAACTTAAGATTTCAATGTAACACGTAAAAAATCTGATCTTTAATGAGTTTTCTGAAACAACTATTGATTTAAAACAATATTAAATTACTTTATTTCCACTTTGGCCATTTCTACTCTTCCACTGGCTGTAACCAAAGTTACCTATACTGATACAGAAAAGTTATTATTATGAGTGAATAACATTAAGAACGGTTTCCAGTCTTTCACCATTCTATATTGGTGTTTTTAATACCTCCAGTGAAAGTCACAAGTCAAGTTAATCAATACCTATAGAAAAAAAGAAAGTAACCAAATCCAGTATTTCCATCTTGTTGAACACAGCAAGTGCCATCGGTAGTGGGATTACAAAGCAGTATATCCTTTAACTATAACACCATCAGGTAAATAAATGCAGGGGTTTGGGGGGAACCCCCCCATTATTTTTTCCTTTTCAATAAATCCATCAATTCCAAGGGAGCATATAATAAGCACAATATTCCCGAAAGTTCAGATGAGTTTAATTGGACACCAAGAACTGCTTTCAGATAAGAAAGATTGTTCGGGGTCCAAGTCTCTTCTTTATCTAGACAGAGCACAGAATAATTGCCCATCTGGCTGTCAAACTCCAGCCCAGACTAAGCAGCAGTATGTCCTCAAGATAGTAGAGACTCACAGTTCCCTGCGGGATCGCAATGTATGTCAAGGCTATTTGACAACAATGCAATCGCCTATAAAGGCTGTATGTGGCTTTTTAAAGTCCCAGTGCTCCTCCGGGGTGCTTTAAAAAGCAAAAGCAAAACAAAAGCCTTCTCTCGGCGAGTTCCCCCTCCCCGTTCCCCCAACGGAAAAGCTCTTTAGGCAGTTCCTCCCACAAACCCCACTTAGCCCTAAGTAAAAAAAGGCACCAGGGGTAATAAGGCTTAGGAGTGGGGTGATGGATGCTGGGGGCAGCTGCGGGGATGCAGGACGCCGGCCTCCCCCGCCCCTCCTCACTCCGCGTCCTCGAGGCCGCTCCGGGCACCAGCAGCCCCCACCGTCCTCGGTCCGAAGGAGGTGCCTCGCCTTCCCCTGGATCCCCGGCCGCCGTCGCCAGGTAACCTACCTAAAAGTGCTGGCGGCGCTACGCCGCTCTCTTCTCCCAGGCTCTCCAGCCGCCCTGGGCCGCTCCTAGCACCGGGGCCGCGCGGAGGAGCTGGCGGCCGGGAGGATCTCTAAGCCCGTCCGGCTGGGTTGTTACTTGTTGGGGCCGCTGGGCTCGCGCCCCACGGACTTCCGCGGGGCGCGTGGGGTCGGGAGGTCGGGGAGAGCGCGCGCGTCGGGGAGAAGCCGCGGCGGCTCCACCTTCCATCACTCGGACCGCCTACCTCCCTTCATCCCGCCCCCTCTCCGCTTCCCGTCAGCCTTCTGCGCAAGTGCCAGCCAGAGGTAAAGGGGCGGGCGGGAAAAGAGCGCTAGTCTCGCGAGATGATGTTCGTCGCAGAAGGGAGGATGGGATGGGGAAGGCAGCGGAGGGGGCGGGGCTTCTTAGGGACTGACGCTAGTTGTGTAAATTACAAGCGCAGAAATTTGGGAAAACTTGTTCTGGTTCAAGTCGTTAGTTTTTTAGAGCAATGACTTGTTAGATCTTGATGGAAGTTTCCCCTTGATCTAGTCTTTTAAAAGAATGACTTGGGAAGTGATAATAACCATGCTAATTTCTATAATGCTTTAAAGTTTATAAAGAGTTCATTTTGCAACAATAGTTCTGTGAGATTAGCAAGCGCAAGGAAAAATAAACTTTCCCCATTTAAAAGAATGTCTTTGGAAATAATAACCATTCCCATTTCTATAGTGTTTTAAAGTTTACAAACTGTTCACTTTGGTACAGCAGCTCTGAGAACACCAGGCCAAATTCAGGAAGGCTTAAGCTCAAATGTGGCCTCACTCACTAGCTGTATGACCCTAGGCAAATCACGTAACCTCTGTTTGACTCAGTTTCCTTATCTGTAAATTGGGGGTAATAATAGCATCTATCTGCCAGGGTTGTAAGGATGAAATGAAATAATTGTAAAGTGCTTAATACGGTGCCTGGCACATAGTAAGCACTATATAAAGATTAGCTGTTGTTGAGATTAACTAGTACAGGGAAAATTTTCCCCTGATCTATTCTTTTAAAAGAATGGCTTGGAAAATAATAATAACCATTCCCATTCCTATCGTGCTTTAAAGTTTGCAAAGTGTTTTGCTGTATGATAATAGCTCTGTGAGATTAGCTGATGCAAGGATTTTCTATCTGTTTTACAGATGAGGTAACTGAAGTACCCAGAGGGGGAAAAGTTAGTATCTATGTGTGAGGGAAAGTCTCTAACCTCATAGAATCTTAGGATCACAGATTTAGAGCTGGAAGGAACTTTAGAGACCCCAACCCCCAACCCCATTGGTAGAGTTCACGGTGAGAATGCAGTTTCTCCTAAATCTGAGGAAAGGTGTTCATAGCTATTGCACAAATACTCATAGACTCATAATTGGAAGGAACTTCAGAGGTTAGAGACCAACCTGTACTTCATTAATGCCTCTAAAAGACCTCATCAAATGGTCTTTTGGCCTTTGACAATCTACTGAGGGGAATGCCACCAAAACAGTCTTTTGTTTAATTCTAATTATTATAAAACATTATCCTTGATGCAAACTTCTTGAGGGGACTGTAAAGCTCATTAGGTTTGTCCCAGAAAGAATTGTGTCTCTTACCACACAGGAAAAACTCTGAATATTTCCCACAACCCCACCCTGCTTCATCTCCTCTCCCAGAATGTGGTGAACAAAGACTTCACCTAAGCCATAGAAAGTTTTTCTTCCTGAGAGTTTTTGAGCTTGCCTGGCCATTCTAATTTCTATAATGCTTTGAAAGTTTACAAAGAGTTCATTTTGTAATAATAGTTCTGTGAGATTAGCTAGTACAAGGAAAAAACTTTCCCTTTTTAAAAGAATGTCTTTGGAAATAATAACCATTCCCATTTCTGCAGCGTTTTAAAGTTTACAAAGTGTTTACTTTGGTACAGCGGCTCTGTGAACACCAGGCCAAATTCAGGCCAAATAATGTGTGACAAAGAAAGAGGAGGCACACATCGGGGTTCCCCACCCCCCGTGAAGAACTCCAGCATGAGCCATGGTGCCATGATAGAGAGCTGTGCTGGCAGCAGCAGGGAATTGCCAAGGGAGAAGATTTGGGAATGTAACTAACTGGAAATTTAGGTAGATTTTGTTGAGAGCATTGAATGCCATTCTAGATTCTCTTTTCCTGACCCCCTCCCCCCCCACCACCACTTTGGTTTTTCAGTAAAATTCTTTTTAATTTTGCTAGGTTGAGAGTCTGCTAGAGTTTCCAAATTTCCTGTGTGAGGACCATAAGCTAAGAGAGTGAGAAGATCCTACAGAGTATACCCGGGACCATTATTTCTTGAGATCCTCTGACACAGGAGACAAGTTACACTATCTACCTTAGAGTACTGTGGAAAATCCAATTTTTAAGTCTCAAAGCACTAATTAGTGTGAGTTATTATATAAATTGCTGCCTCAACCACTGACTTGTACATTTTTTGAAGAACTTGACTTAGAACCTACATTCCACTCCCTCCATTGGTAGAGTTCAGGATGTGTAGGTGTGGTGGAAAGGTAGTTTCTCATAAATCTGAGAAAAGGTGCTCATAGCTGTTGCATGAATAGTCATGGAATCACAGCTGGAAGGAACCTCAGAGATGATCTAGACAAGTGGTATCAAACTCATGTAGAATCTAAGGCTCCTAAACTATATGTAAGGATCTCTCAGGTAGCATATTGACTTAGAAAACCATATATTAATATTATCACCATGTTCTGAATATTGTTTTTGTTTTTGTTTTGTTTTGTTTTTTGCTATGTACTGAAAGAACTAGATACTTAATTAATGACAGGCATTATATTGTATGTTACCCTAGAGTTTGATTTTGAGCCTAGTAAAAACTTACTACTTATTGAGTCAGGCTGCTCACTAGTACAAGACAGGTGCATGTACACTTCACGTTCTAGTCAGCCCTGGGCCCCACATTTCCTGATTACACATAACCAGAAGGTATCATAAGAGCCCAACAGCAAGGGTAGGATGGGAGTAAACCTTTCCAGGTTACAGAGTAACATAGGATGCCCAAGAACCGGAAATAGTCCCAGGGTTGCAGCAAGATGACCAATGGTGGTCTGGTATTATAGTCATTAGACATAAGAACAAATTGCCTGGCGTTGTCCAGGATCCACAATCCAAGCTACAGTGACCCACGGAGTTAGCAAGAATTATGTGCTTTACATCAATAAGTTTATAGTATTAAGAAATGGTCCAGTGAAGATTAAATATCTTGGTGTGACCAATCATGAGTATACACTTAACTAAGCAGTTGATTAACTAAGATGGAGGAATAGGAGGAAGCAGTACAGCTCAGTTACTTCTTACAACTCCTCCATAAAGATCCAGAAGATGCACCAGGAGGAGTCCTATCCAGGAAAAGTCCCAATCACTTTTCTAGCGCAAGTCAGTATGAGAGAGATATCCATGGACATTGGGATGGAGTCTATCAAGGAATGCACTGCAAGGGGCCTTTAAGTTGGGGCAGCTAAAGCAGAGCTGAACCTATATCTATGCATTAGAACAAGAAGAGATCACAGGTTGAGCAGAGGGTTCTGATGCTGTGCAGGGATCAGGAACAAGTACCAGCTGGCAGTTGTGTTACACATAACCCCACTGAGTCACGAATCCAGTGCAGATGGAGGAGGGGACCAGCATCTAGAAGTGGTATTCCATAGCAAAGCGTTCATGGATTGAGGTTGTATACTAGGCAAAGAGCAAGAACAGAAGCAAACAGCAACTATATGGCTCTGGCCCTGAGAGAACAATAGGATCTCAGATCCAGTACCTAGCTCAGTCTGTAGCCTGCAGCAGAACAACCAGGGTAGTGAGGGAATTTCAAGCAAGGGAAGTCTGCAGTTCTGTCACTCTGAATCTACAGAGCTTTCCATCTGGCTGATAATAGCTGAGTATAGCTGCAGTGTACTGGAGCTCCCACTAGGGATAAGGCTATATAGTTTTGCTGCCCAGACCAAAACACAGGTCAGTAACTTACAGAATTCGAATCAGGAGGGCAGCACTCAGACTTTGCTTGGAATCAAACCACTTCGAGTGCACGGAACACTTGAAGATTTCTATATTTAGCTCTCTCTGAGATCCTTGATAACACATCACTTAATACCTGGGGAAAGTAGCAGCATAACTTGAGGACACAAAACAGTCCCAAGCTGAACCCAAACATTAGCTCCAAAAGTACACAGAGTCTGGCCCTAATGCAAAGTTTGAAGTTAACAATTAAGGCCAGAAGGATGATCAAATAAAAACAGTGGTCTGCACAGCAGAAATAATCAGTAGAATAGAAAAAAATGAATCCACTTACATCTACAATGGCAAATCTTACCAAAGAAACAAAAAAGAGAATAACTGATTGACAAAGTACGCTTAGGAAAACTGAATAGTTGTTCACACTGGACTGTTCTTGTTTGAGTGCATTAAAGTCTCAGGTTAGGTGGAAAAAAAAAGAAAGAGGATTTTTGTAGACTCTGAGCTCTGAGAAAAAGTGAGAATACTCTAAAAAAAAACAAGCAGGGGATGGGCCCAGCCAAGTAGGGGGACGATGGTATAACTTTTGGACTTATCTACAAGCCAGAGAGAGAAAGGGACAAAAAAAAAAGCAACAATAGCAAAACAGAGAGGAAGAAACAACAACAGCAGCAAAATTCCATAAATAACTTTTCTCATAAAAGCATCAGCAAAAAGAGAAGGGGCAAGTGATAGTTGAAAAATATTGCCTCACTTTTTTTTAGTATATGTATATTTTTTAGTTTGCAGAATACATCAGTATAATTGTTACCCCTTACTTTCCTATGACAGGATTATATATAGAAACATTCTTGTTTTATTATATCTCTTTTATTTTCAGTTTATCTTGACTTTGTAAACATTTGTTTCTTCTCAATATAGATAAGTTAAATAGCTGTACAAAAGATTATGGAATACTTGGTTATCTTCTTCAAGGACCAACCTAATGTATTGTTGAGAGAAATGATTTTTTCCTATTATGTTATTAACTAATTATTAAATTAGAATTGAGGTTTTTCCTTTCTATTTTCTCATTCAGGGACCAGTAAGGACAAGGCTAATAGATGAGATTGGCCAAATCCTCTGGGTATATGCTCTGAGATCGTGGGTGGGACCTCACCCAACTAGAAGAACTTACTTCTGCTTAGAGTGATCTACAGAATCTAATCTAGGTGCATTCCAGCCCTAAAGCATTGAGTCTAGGCCCTTGCACCCCTCCATTTCAGTCTAGGGGAACTTAGCTCATGGAGGAGAAAATCAACCAGAGTGGTCCGAGTAGAGATGGATTCCTTTGTCCAGATTTCTGGAGGCAGCTGAGTCTCATGATCAAGTCATGTTCTCAGCATGAGGAGTTGAAGACTTTTAGTCTACCTCTTCATTAATATGTGCATTCGCTCATTAATTGTTCACCAGTCACGGTTGATTTTCACCTGTCATGGGCACCTCCTTTTCCAAAGGTATTTAAGCATGCAGAGATCTCCATGGTTTTGTTTTTGGTTACTGAAACTACTGACATCAATTTCTTGATTATCAGTTGGACTAATGAATAAATTGGTTATTAATTACCCAGAAACTCTTGTCTCTCAGGCTTTTCATTCATCTCATTGTGAAGAGTGAGGGGTTCTGGTAAATTTTCATTTTGATATTATAGACTGATATTGTATAGTTGGTCTAGGCTTGTTTCTTTGAATAAAATTTTTTTTAAAATATAAATTTATTTATTTTTAATTTTCAACATTCACTTCCACAAGTTTTTGAGTTCCAAATTTCTCCCCCCTCCCCCACCCCAAGATGGCATGCATTCTGAATACCCCTTCCCCTAGTCTGCCTTCTCTTCTATCCCTCCCCCTCCCTTCTCTTGTCCCCTTTCCCTTCTATTTTTCTGTAGAGCATTGGACTGTCTGAAAGCCATGATCAAAAAAAGAGCCTAGACATTATCTTTCAAGAAATTATCAAGGAAAACTGCCCTGATATAATAGAACCAGAGGGCAAAATAGAAATTGAAAGAATACACAGATCTCCTCCTGAAAGAGATCCCCAAAGGAAAACTTTGCACCCCATTTCCTGTATTTCTTATTTCCCAGTTGCATGTGAAAACTTTTTTTTTAAAAACATGTGTTTTTAAAACTTTGAGTTCCAAATTTTCTCCCTTCCTCCCTCCCCACCCACCCTATTGAAAAGGCAAGCAACTCAATATAGGTTGTACATGTGCAGTTATGCAAAACACTTCCATAGTAGACATGTTGTGAAAAACTAATTTTATTTCCCTTAATCCTATCCTGCCCTCCCATTTATTCTATTCTTTCTTTTGACCCTGTCCCTCCTCAGAAGTATTTGCTTCTGATTACCCTCTTTCCCAATCTGCCCTCCTCTCTATCATCCCCCTGCTCTCTTGTCCCCTTCTCCCCCTATTTTCCTGTAGGGTAAGACAGATTTCCATACCCAATTGAATGTGTATGTTATTCCTCTCTTAAGCCAAATCCTATGAGAATAAGATTCCTCATTCCCTCTCACCTTCCCCTGTTTCCCCTCCACTGTAAGAGACTTTTCTTTTTTTTTTTTTGTGAGATAATTTACCCCATTCTACCTCTCCCTTTCTTCTCTAGTATAATCCTCTCTCATCCCTTAATTTTATTCTCCAGATATGACCCCTTAATCTTCAACTCACCCTGTGCCTCTATCTATCTATCTATCTATCTATCTATCTATCTATCTATCTATCTATCTATCTATACATACATACATATAATTTTTTTCCTTCAACTACCCTAATACTGACAAAGGTCTCATGAGTTTAAAATATCATCTTTCCATGCAGGAATGTAAACAGTTCAATCTTAATAAGTCTCTTATGATTTCTCTTTCCTGTTTACCTCTTCATGTTCCACTGAGTCCTGTATTTGAAAGTCAAATTTTCTATTCAGCTCTGGTCTTTTCATCAGGAATGCTTGAAAGTCCTCTATTTCACTGAATGACCATTTTTTCCCCTGAAGGATTATACTCAGTTTTGCTGGGTAGGTGATTCTTGGTTGTAATCCTATCTCCTTTGCCCTCCAGAATATTATATTCCATGCCCTGGTCCTTTAATGTAGAAGCTGCTGAATCTTGTGTTATCCTGATTGTGTTTCCACAGTACTTGAATTGTTTCCTTCTGGCAGCTTGTAATATTTTCTCCTTGACCTGGGAACTCTGGAATTTGGCTACAATATTCCTAGGAGTTTTCCTTTGGGGATCTCTTTCAGGAGGAGATCTGTGGATTCTTTCAATTTCTATTTTGCCCTCTGGTTCTACTATATCAGGGCAGTTTTCCTTGATAATTTCTTGAAAGATGATGTCTAGGCTCTTTTTTTGATCATGGCTTTCAGATAGTCCAATAATTTTTAAATTCTCTCTCCTGGATCTATTTTCCAGGTCAGTTGTTTTTCCAATGAGATATTTCACATTGTTTTCTAATTTTTCATTCTTTTGGATTTGTTTTACAGTGTCTTGATTTCTCATAAAGTCACTAGCTTCCAATTGCTCTATTCTAATTTTTAAGGAAGTATTTTCTTCAGTAATCTTTTGGACTTCCTTTTCCATTTGGCCAATTTTTCTTTTTAGGGCATTTTTCTCCTCATTGGCTTTTTGGACCTCTTTTGCCATTTGGGTTAGGCTATTTTTTAAGGTGTTATTTTCTTCAGTATTTTTTGGGTCTCCTTTAGCAAGCTGTTGACTTGTTTTTCATGATTTTCTTGCATCACTCTCATTTCTCTTCCCAGTTTTTCCTCTACTTCCCTTACTTGCTTCTCAAAATCCCTTTTGAGCTCTTCCAAGGCCTGGGACTGATTCATATTTTTCTTGGAGGCTTTGGATGTAGGAGCTTTGACTTTGTTGTCTTCTTCTTCTTGTATATTTTGATCTTCTTTTCACCAAAGTAAGATAATATAGTCTGACTCTTTTTGCGCTGCTTGCTCATGATCTCGGCCAATTACTTGAGTTTTAAACTCTTTGTTAAGGTAAGAGTCTGCTTCCAATGTGGAGAATGTACTGTCCCAAGCTTCAGGGGTTTGTATAGCTGTTTTCAGAGATACTTGTAGGGACCTGTAAATTTTCAGTTCTTCCAAGGTGGTATGATAAGGGGCAAGGTGTTTACTCCTTTCCTGGCCTGTGACCACAAGTATCCTTTCTGTCCCGTAACTGTGAGGAGGGGTTCCCCTCTAGAGCCACTACAAGCTCCACCAGGCCAGCGCTCCTCCTCACCCCAGCACCACCGCCTAGAACTGTGACCCAGATCCCAAAACGGCAAAGCGAGAGATTCCTGCCTCAGCACTGGCAGAGATCCCTGCAATCCCTCTCTGATTAGCCACTGGATTCCCCCTCAGTCTGTGGGCGGAAGCTCGGGAAGCAGCTGCCCCCCCAGGGCCACACTCTTGGGCAATGGAGCTGAAACCCCGCCTTCCTCTCTGAGCACCGGCAGAAACAGACTTTTCCCACTGACCTTCTAAGTTGTCTTTGGCATTCGTGGGTTGAGGAGTCTGGAAACTGCCACAGCTGCCCCCGATTCAGTCCTCTGAAGCCTGCTCCAGGTTTGCTGCGGCTTGCGCACCCATACCGTGCTGGGCTCCCAGCCTGGCGCGATACACCTTTCTGATCAATCTTCCAGGTTGTCTTGGGCTGGAAATTTGTTTCACTCTGTCTTTTTGTGGGTTCTGCTGCTTCAGAATTTGTTTAGAGCCATTTTTTATGAGTATTTGGAGGGGTTTGGGGGAGAGCTCAAGCAAGTCACTGCTTTCACTCTGCCAGCTTGGCTCCGCCCCTGAATAAAATTTTAATTTTGGGTAAAGTCTGAATCTAGAATTGGCAATTCATGCATGAACTATGACTTCACACAATCTGAGACACATAATAGTCAGGACTATGATCATCTAGGTTAGAGTATGACCACTTTCAAGGAATAGAAAGCAATGTAGTCTTCAGAAAGTTTCAACCAGTATCTTCATGGGACTGCTTCTCCATTCCTTCCTACTACACTACTTCAATATGTCTACCTGAGGCAGAGTTAATATTCAGATATGAACATAACAATTTTTATGATTTCAAAAAGCATTCCAGTAAGTAACTTGCTAACAATTGCCCTATCTTACCACTTGGCAAGATCAAGTATTTAGTAGGTAAGTAGATTCTAGGCTCTTTTTTTGTTTTTTTTGTTTCCTTGTGTTGGTGATTTTCACTAGTGAAATTTAGGATACTTATTGCTTCTTTGTGGGAGAGCAGGAAAGAGAAAACTTAAGCTGAATAAGAAAAAAAATTACGAAGATTATTTGGGGTTTTGGCTTATGAAGAAGACCATAAATTGAATGTAGGAAGATGAAATTAAGGGAAATTTATAAAACTTTGAGGAAAATTTGAAGGATGATGTCTGGGTCCAGATTCTACAACTGATTTCTACCAGAAAAGATTAAAGGGGAAAGGAACAGCATTTAAGAAGTTTAAGAAAGATTATGGAGTAAGAGTTTGAAGTGATGTCTCAAGGAAAACTCAGGAAGAAAAAGGAGAAAGCAGATGTCAAGGGAAGTTCAGTAAGAAAAGGTAAGTAAAATAAGTTAATGAATAAAACAAGTTGGAAAAGTAACCAACAACAAAATGTAAAACAAAATGACACACATGAAAGAAACATGTAAAACAAATAACCAAAGAGATATGTAAAGCAAATAAGAGGTCCCTGCTAAAGGGAAAGATGTGGTGGTAAAGCTGTCAATGACACAAAGAAGTTGAGTACTGGCTGGGAAATAGTTTTGGACTGGGTCTGACTCAAGCCAGTCCCCTGGAGTAGTCTGGGTATGATGTTGTAACAAAATAAGGTTCATGTAGATCACTCAACAGTTAACCAAAGAAGATTTATTTAGCCATAGTAAGAGAAGGATATTCCACAAGAATAGGCATTGATTCAGTTGAGAGGGAAGCTTCCTTGCCTTCCTTACCCTTCTTTCTCCACTAACTAAGCATTGCAGCGCCTGGAGCTTCCTGTGGCTACTTTTGTCCTCAGTTCACCAGGAAGTGATATCAACAGCCTGAGTCTTTCGTTCATTGAGCCAACCAAGTCAGGATGGTCTTAATAGCTTTTTAAGGAAAACTAGTCTAGTTTTAGTAGGTTCAGAGGGTCAGGATGTTGCTCCTACTACAGAAGTCATTGAGAGGTAATAAAATGCAAAGGTCTTAAGGGAGTGTTTAGAAGGTAAGAAGTTCAATAAGTGTGGAAAGAAGGAAGAATTTGCAATGACTTGCATTGGGTGGGATGGTTGTATTTCTACTATTGCCAAATGACCCCTGACTGTGTTCCTGTGTAAACTGGTCCCCCTCCTAGAAGAGGTGAAGGAACTTGAAAAAATCCTCATGCACTCAAGGTAATCAAGGAGAGTGGAGCTTTCCTAGAAGAAAACAAAACAAAAACTAGAAGGGGAGGGGTAGAAAAACTACATTTATCCATTTCACATCTCAGGGGTTGGGGCGAGGCTCCCCATGATCTGAAAAATCCATGTAAAATGTTTTTGCCCTCCCTTCACACCAGAGAAGAAGTGTGAATTTTTTCTTTTTCTTTTATGGGGTATTTACAGTGTCTTATTATAAAAACTGGGTTGATATACAATATTCTACATATATTTTATGCATTTCTGAGTTTCTAAACTTTTTCTGTGTCATCCGCTGGCCTTTGTGTGTCACCTGTGGCTTCCGCAAAACTGTCCAAAAATTCGCATTTAATTTATCATGCTGACCTGTGATGTATCGAAATTGTGATTGGGAAAGTTGTGATGTGAAAGGGATAACTGTACTCTTGTCAGAGGCTTAAGAATGGAAGAATATCATGAAGAGTATTAGAGAAAGAAAAAGATAATTACACACTTGGAGATGAAATGCAAATATGAGCTTCTTTCTGAAGAAATGAAACTGAATGTTATGTTGAAGAAGCAGCTGCTTCTCTGAGGAATGATAAAGTAGAACCACAGAAGCTGGTGAGGGAGCATCCAGTAAGAGTCAAGGGGAAAAGACAAGAATAGTCGTGGTTGGTGATTGCTTAAATGGTTTGAACTAACTTTTTTTCAACTTGACAACAATAATGGATCTATTGTCTTCTTGGGATATATGCTCACAACATAACAGAGAATCTTCCAAGACTTATAAAAACTATGACTATTAGTCATTGCTGGTTGTTCACGTGGGCTTCTGTAAGGAACTTAGAAAATAGTGCCAGAGATTAGGAAGCATTGTACAAGGAAATAAAGACTATAGGGGCACAACTTGTATTTTCCTCCATCTTGATTATTGAAAGCAAAATACATAGAAAAGAAAAATGTAATTTGGGAAGTAAACAGGTGGCTAAGAAGATAATATCTGAAAGTGGGATTTAGATTTCTGGCTTAAAATATGGGGCTGACAGACTCCTGGCCAATGATGGATGGAGTACACTTCACAAAGGTTAGAAAGAATGTATTTGTCTAGTTTCTTTCAAATCTGTTAAAAAAAACTTTTAAACTAAAAAGGATGGGAAATGGAAAAAAAATTACCTATGCACATCTACCAAGCTAGATAACATAGAAAGTAGCTACAATGAGGGAAGAAGAATAGCATCTGAGACACCTAGAAGTTCACAGAAGAAAAAAATTTAATGAAGGAGCCAGTCATCAAACCCAGGGCCCAAAAGTCCACAAACAGATATGAAAGTTTGGACCATAAGCAAGGGGAATTATATGTCCTAATATAAAGAAACAATTTTGATGTTATAGGTAACATAAGACTTGGTAAGTGAAAGGTAGAGCCAAGATGGTGGAGAAAAGGCAGGGACTCATTTGAGATCTTCCAAGTTCCCCTTCAAATGATTTTAATGGCAGAACTCATAAGATCACAGAGGGAAACACTTTTCTAGCCCAAGACAATTATGAAAAACAACTCACCTTGGAAAATAGATCCAGCAGAGATAATTTAAGAATTATTGGACTACCTGAAAGCCATGATAAAAAGAAGAGCCTAGATATCATCTTTCAAGAAATTATCAGGGAAAGCTGCTCTTATATTCTAGAACCCAAGGGTAAAATAGAAATTGAAAGAATCCATAATCTTTTCCCGAAAGAGATCCCAAAACGAAAACTTCCAGGAATATTATAGCCAAATTCCAGAGCTCTCAGGTGATGGAGAAAATATTGCAAACAGCCAAAAAGAAACAATTCAAACAGCATGGAGCCACAGTCAGGATAATTCCAGATCTAGCAGCTTCTACATTAAAGGCTTGGAGGACTTGGAATATGATATTCTGGAGGGCAAAGGAACTAGGATTACAACCAAGAGTTATCTACCCAGTAAAACTGAGTATAATCCTTCAGGGGGAAAAATGAATATTCAATGAAAAGAGGACTTTCAAGCATTCCTGATGAAAAGACCAGAGCTGAATGGAACATTTGACTTTCAAGATGCAAGCATAAAAATAAACGGGAAAGCGAAACCATAAGGGATTTAATAAAGTTAAATTGTTAACATTCCTACATGGAAAGATGATACTTGTAACTCCTAAGAACTTTTATCATTATAAGGGCAGTTAGAAGGAATATATGTAGAGACAAGGCATGGGTGTGTGTTGAATATGATGGGATGATTATCTAAAGAAATAGAATTAAGAGGTGAGAAAGATGAATGCACTGGGAGAAGGGGAAAGGGAGAGGTAGAATGAGATAAATTATCTCACATAAAAGAAGCACAAAAGAACTCTTATAGTGGAATGGAAGATGGGGGATGGTGGGGAGGGAGTGTGTGAATCTTACTCTCATCAGAATTGGCTCAAAGAGGGAATAACATACACACTCAGTTAGGTATAAAAATCTATCTCATCCTACAAGGAAGTAAAAGAGGAAGTAAAAAGGGAGAAGGGGGATGCTGATAAAAGGGAGAAGGAAGTGGAGGAGGTGGTAGTTAGAAGCAAAACACTTTTGAGGATGGAAGGGTGAAAGGAGAGAGACTAGGATAAATGGGGGTAAAATAGGATGGAGTGAAATACATAGTAAACATAACTGTGAAAAAAATTTTATAGCAAATTCATATGATAAAGGCCTCATTTCTCAAATATGTAGAGAATTGAGTTAAATTTATAAAAACAAGAGCAGTTCTCCAATTGATAAATGGTCAAAGGATATGAATAAGCAGTTTTCAGATGAAGTAATCAAAGCTATCTCTAGTCATATGAAAAAATGCTCTAAATCACTATTGATTAGAGAAACAAAAATTAAAATGTCTCTGAGGTACCACCCCACACCTATCAGATTGGCTAATGTAACAGAAAAGAAAATGACAAATGTTGGAAGGATGTGGGAAAACTGAGACACTAATTCACTGTTACTGGAGTTGTGAACTGATACAATCATTCCGTAGAGTCATTTGGAACTGTGCCCCAAAAGCTATAAAACCATGCATACCCTTTGATCCAGAAATACAAATACTAGGTTTGTATCTCAAAGAAATAACAAAAAGGAAAAGGACCTATTGTACAAAAATATTTATAGCAACTCTTTTTGTATTGGCAAAGAATTAGAAATTGAGGGGATGCTTATCAATTGGGGAGTGGCTGAAAAAACTGTGGTATATGATTGTGAGGGAATGCTGTTCTGCTATAAAAAATGATGACAGGATGCTCTGAGAAAAAAAGGGAAAGGCTTGCATGAATTGATGCAAAGTGAAATGAGCAGAACCAGAAGAACACTGTACACAGTAACAACAATATTATATGGTGAATTGTGAATGACTTAGCTATTCTCAGCAATACAATGATAAAAGATAATTCTGAAGAACTTCTGATGAAAAATGCCATCCATCTCCAGAGAAAGAACTGATGGAGTCTGAATGCTGATCAAATCATACTTTTAAAAACCCACTATTTTTTTGGGAGGGGTCTGTGTTTTCTTTCACGACAAGACTAATATGGAAATACTTTTTGCATCACCGCACATGTATGATCTATATCAAATTGCTTCCCTTCTCAATGAGGGGGGAGGGTAGGGAAGGAGGAAGGGAATCAGAAGCTCAAAATTTTAAAAAAAGAACTTTAAAAGTTGTTTTTGTATGTAATTAGTTTAGTTTTATATGTGTTATATTAAATAAAAAACAAAGTACAAAAAAAAGACTTGAGGGAGGATGAAACTTAGTCAATATAGATCTGGATGGCTATACCTTATTCAAGAGAAACATGTTAGGTAAACATCAGGAGAGGTGGAGTGGCATTGAATAATTAAGAAGCTGTGCTCATTTGAAGGGCAGTTTAGATGATATAGTGGATAGAGCACCAGGCCTGGAGTCAGGAAGACTTGAGTTTAAATTCAGCCTCAGACACTTAGTAGCTATGTGACCCTGCCAAGTCACTTAACCCTGTTTGCCTTAGTTCCTCATCTGTAAAATGAGCTGGAGAAAGAAACGGCAATCCACTCCAGTATCTTTGTCAAGAAAATCCCAAATTGGGTAATGAAGAGTCAGACATGACTGAAATGACTGAACAACAAAACATATGCATTTAAGGAAATCAAGATATCTGATTGGGGAAGCATGGAAAAGAACATTTGGGTGAAGATCAATGGGAGAGAAAAAGACTTGAAGAATATCACAAACCACTTAGGCAGAAAGAGGAAATAAATGAGATGTTCAACAAACTAATGATGAGCCTGATACAGAGGTATGGTCATTATAGGAGACTGATTATTCAGATGTTCCTTGAGGGCAGAAGTTTTTTTTCATTTTGTCTTTGTGCCCTACACATTATCTTTTACATAGTAGGCTCTTAATAAATGCTTGTTGAACTAAATTGAATCAAATTTTTAAAAAGGTGAAGGAAAGGATAAAAATTCTATTCTGTATCTGATTCTCATAGAAAAGAACTTACTGCTAGGATGGAAATAGTAGAACCCTGGGGGAAGTGACGAATTTGTGATAAAGAGGGAAAAGCTAAGCAAGTCTGAGATGTATCCTAGATTTGGGGAAATCAAACTTCAATGCATTTATCAGAAGTAGGATTTTAAGAACTAATATGGAAGAGGACATTATCTCAAGAGGAATGGGAAACTCTCAATATTTAAATTCTGAATACACAAAAACAATCCTAATGCAAAGGAAAGCTGTGAATCATCTGAAGAGGCCTATGTAGATGCACAAGGAACTCAGATTTAAATCAGGTTAGATGTTTAAAAAAGATGTGTACAGAAGACAAAAGCAAGGGCAGATGACAGTGTCTATATCTATATCTATATCTATATTTATATATATCTATATCTCCATGTATATATATATATATAATTTATAGGGGTATGTGTGTTTGTGTGTGTGTGTATGTATCTGTATACACAGAGGTGTGTAGATATATGTATGTATATGGAGAGAGAGAAAAAGAGAGACAGAGGCAGAAAGACAGGAGAGCATAAAATAGCCTTGTAAGATTTCCATCAGGAGTGCTAAAGCTCTGAATCAGCTGAGACTGACAAGGAAAACAAAGGACAAAAAAAGGGATGCATTTTAAAAATCTACATTGAGGAAAAGATGAAGATCAGAGAGAGGATGATAAATGACAGCAAAGAGAAGGCAGAGCTACTTATTTTTATTTTGCTTCTGTTTTTTCTGCCAGAGAGAATGACCTTTGCCCTGGAAAATGGTTTACAGGGAATTGGTACCCAAAGAGATAGAAAAAGAGCACTAGGTGCCCTTGATGAATGAAAGTTAGCTAGCCCAGTCCTTCAAGTATGGAAAGAATCGTCAGATGTGATTGCTGAGCCACTTTCAATGATACTTGGAAGATCATTCAAAATGAAAAAAATACCACAAGATTAGAGAAAGGCAAATGTTGTCTTGATTTTTCCAGAAAAAGGAAGAGAACAGTCTATAAGTTATAGGTGAGTGAAATTGACTTTAATTTTAGGGAAAGTTATAGAACAAATGATTAAAGAGGTGGGTTACAGTCTACACTGCTGGAGTGAGTGTATACACTGTTAATATCATAGATCTATTGACATAGCAGAGAATGTCAAGGCTGAATAAAACATAGTATCCATATATAAGACCCAGTTCAACTGAACTTTCTGACTTGCTAAAATCAAGGAGCTTGTTAAAGGAAAAGTGGAAAAGCACATTGGAGAAAGACACTGCCCACAACTGCCTTTTTCTCTGTTACTTCCCAAGAACCACAATTTCATTTGCACTATTACAGTCCTCAATCCCTCCACACCCTTCCTGTACAGTTTCACAAATTGCTGTGGCCAAAAACATCAGCATCTGGTGGCTAACCTTCTGGTTATGAGCCTTTCCATGCTTAACCTTAGATGACAGGCTCACAGTCCATTGGTATTCTACAAAACCTTTACGATTTATAAGGACCTTACATAACCTACATTCTGCTGGTCTAGCCATCAACAACTCGGAGTCATCTCCATGCCATGATGAAATGTCAGAAGAGGATTTTACTGAAGATCTGTGTCTCTGTCTCTGTCTGTCTCTGTCTTTCTTGCTGTCTCTCTCTGTCTCTCTCTTAGATGGATCTGTGATGTGATATAAATTCAGGAGTTACCTTTCATTTATACCCATCCTTTTCCTGCCCATTCTGTCTAACTCTTGCCCATGTTTTCCCAAGAGTTTTTTTTTCCTGCAAGGCATACATAGTATCTAAATAGCTGTTATTAGGGTTATTGTAGGTATATGGGTATGTGGGTGGGGATTATGAGTGAGGGAAGTGGCGCAAAGGATCATAGAATCATAGATTTTGAGCTGGGAGGGACCTTAGAAGCCATTCTACAAATAAGGACCTTCTCCAGGAGATAGCTGTTCCTTTTTTCAATTAGCAAAATGTAATGGTATCTTTTGGAAATTTTTGCTTCAGATCTCAAAATGTAGACCTATGCCACTACATAAAGAATTTCTTGGGGTAGCTAGGTGGCACAGTGGATAGAGCACAGGCCCTGGAGTCAGGAGGACCAGCGTTTAAATCTGGCCTCAAAGCCTTGACACTTACTAGCTGCGTGACCCTGGGCAAGTCACTTAACCCCATTGCCTAGCCAAGAAAAAAAAAAAAAGGAATTTCTCTTTAACTGATTTGTAAAAACTTTGTTCATCTGGACCAGAAAACTGAACTTGATGTACTATTGAATCTAGCTGATGACTTACAGAAATATTAAGAAATGTGTAGTATATCATTTTGTCTTTGCTCCTCTTAATTGATTCAGTACACTAGAGAGAATGATAGCATTACCATTTAAGGACTAAAAATCTCAAATGAGTATAAAAACCTTGAACAGATGACATTCTATATACGGGAAATTTAATAACAAAGAAATAATATTCTGCTCTTTCAATTTCATATGGCATTTTCAGTTGTGTTTTTAATGTGTCTAGGCTATCTGTATCATCTTTTAGAATTTATTCCATGGTATAATGGACCTTAGAGGAGGGATGATCAAAATATATTTCAGTAAGCATAATTCACATTTGCTTCTTGGCCATGTTGCAACATCCAACTGTGAGACACCTGTCTACCAGTAACTGCACTGAGTTCATCAGTCCTATTCGATGTTAATGATTTGGTATCTTTCCATGGCAAGTGTAAGCTAACTGATATGAAGCTTCTTAACAATGATTCCTCCAGCATCCTTGGAGGTGAAAACTATTTCTTCTTTATATTATATATGGCTGCTGAGATCACTTAGTTAAAGCAAATTGCTCATTAGACCAAGGTCGTAGATTCAATTCTTGTGTACTTTCTTTTAAATGTGAATTTTAACATTCAAATGATGTTGGTTATAAGAGGGTCTGGTTGGAATATTATGGATGAAACAGACACAGAAGGTGAAATTATTTGCCTAAAGTTACGACTACTAAGAGGCAGAGTCAGTATTTGAACCAAAATCTTCTGAGTCAAGTGATCTTTTCACTGCAGTAGAGGAGGGACTGAGAGGGCTCAGTGGAAACCAAAGGCAGAAGAGGATAGGGATTGCTGGGGGATGATGTCAGATTTACTTGCTATGCAGTTCCCCAAACCCCGCCTCAAGCTGATTCCTGGCATGTGAGATGGATCAGGTCTCCAGGTCAGGCAGCCATAATTGGAAGAGGGGGGGAATCAGGAAGACAGTTTGCCTAGCCCTTCCCTGATGGGGTGGAAAGGCAGCTGAGGAGAGGAGCTTAATGGCCATTGGACGCTGGAGGGTGACAGCTTAGGGGCTAACTGAGAGCTGAGGGGCAGGTCTACTGGGTCAGGAAATATACTGCTGTGGGATATTGGCATCTGTGACAGAGCCTTGATTGCTCTATGCTTATTTTGGCTCTGGCAAATGGGCATAAGATGTCAACAAGACAGGTTCAGGTGCTAAGGAGTTGTAGTCACTAGGGCTTGGGTTTTGAGCATCATATGTGGTCAGAAAAAGATAGATGGAATTAAGTAATTCATGTCAGAGCAGAATGACTGTGCAATCGAAGCAAATGTGTTGAGTTGGTCATGTGATGAGCCATGAGTTATGCATTTTACAATGCAGTCATTCACATACTTTTGCAGCCACTTGGATAGGGAGCTGGTTTCTAAGTTGGGAATATCTGGGTTCAAGTCCATTTAAGATGATAAAAAAAATCCAAAGCATCCTTGATACAAAATTATTCTCATGTAGTTTCATTTTATCATTTCAAAAGTGAGAAATGAAACAAAAACCAGTTGTAGTTATCAAAATGACTGTCCTTGCTGTCTAAATAATAGTACTTTGTATACTTCTCACTCTATGGTTATAAAGAATTTTCCATGTTATCGTGTTTGATACTGCAGTTCTGTGAAGTAGCCAGTGCCGATATTGTTCTGATTATTTACAGATGAGGAACTAAGTTTCAGAGAGTTTCAGTAATTTATTCAAGATTATATGCAAAAGTATAAGAGCTAGGTTTGAAATGTCATTCTTCTGATTCCAACTTTCCCCATGCTATTTTGCTTCTGTGTGGGATGCCACTCAAATTAGAAAAAAGCAAAACACAGAGGTATCTAAGGAGAAACAGAAAGTTAATTTACTATTATTATTTCAAATCTCGAGATTTGGGTGTCCCTCCACCAGTATGCTCTGATGAGGGAAGACAAAGACACAGAAGCAGAGAACCAGATTAAATAGCCCTAATGGGCAAATCCCCCCCCCCACCAACTGTCCATTATGCAAAACTCTACTATAGAACAAAGGAAATAGTATACATCTCTATATTTCTTAGTTTGCTGAGATAATGTCAAACAAGCAATTAAAAATGCACAATCAAGCTAGACTTTGTACTGTGGAGCCAGGCCACCATGGCAGAAAGATGGTTTACAACTGTTTTGGAAGGTCTGAGAGATTGAATAGACAATGGGGATAGATAATGGAGGGAATTGAGAGGCATCTGAGTAAGGTCCTTTCAAAGGGAGATAAGGGGAGTAGATAAGGAACCTTTTAAGGGTTTTCTGGAGCCAGGTTCTTTTAGGGCAAGGGGCAAAGAAGCATCTGAATAAGATTAAAAGGTAGGTTAAGGCTTATCAACTAGACAAATTTTAACTACTGATATATGGCACTAAAAAACTTACAGAAATCTATACTTAACCCTATCCTACCTCCTGAACTTATTACCAGATTTAGGATAGTTTTATCCCAAACCTTAGTTACACTGAGAAGTCTTCACTGGGACACCCCATTCACTTCCTATATGCAAAAGCGTTCCCACAAGAAGGACAGCAGATCTGATGACCTGAGAAGGCAGAGGATTAGAATGCTTATTCGGTCACTGTTGAGTGACATTCATCTGATTTGTTGTCAGTCAGGTGATCAGCCAATAAGCATGTATTAAACACTTTACTGTGTGCTGTAGTAGGTTAGGTGCCTGAGATACTAAGAAAGGCAAAAAACAATTATTGCTCTCCAAGGATGTACATTCTACTAGGAGAGAACATATGTAAATGTCTGGGTACATAGAAGATATATACAGAATACACGAAGATAGGAAGGGGAAGGCAGGAGAGGACCTGGGAAAAAGGGGGGCCCTCCTGACCTACTGACACAAAGTCACTATAAGGCAATCATAGTTTAGATAGGGTGACTTTATGGACTAAGTAACCAGAGTTGAGAGAAACCGAAAGCTTTCAGGAGAGCCCTTGCAATCCTGTGGCAGATGGGTTAGAATTGGACAATGCCAACCTTCCCAAGGGAGTAGAGCAGTTTGGATTTGCCATTTCAGGAAGATCAGGTCATAGCATTTGAGTTATCCCTCATGCCAACTCACATATACAAGATCCTTGAGAGCATAAAGAAACTAGACAGAGAGAGAGAAGGCAACACAGGTTTCTGTAACTTTATTGTTGCTCTGAGCAGTCCAAGCTCAGCAAAGAGAGTAGCTTCCTTTGTAGTTTATAGAGTGGATGGGAAAGAATGCCTACTCTACTGACAAGGAGGAAATCAATTATAACTAGATGGTGAAGTGGATAGAGTGTTGGGCCTAGAATCAGGAACATCTGAGTTCAAATCCAGTTTCAGGCATTTACTAGCTAAGTGACCTTGGGCAAATCATTTCACCTCTTTGCCTCAATTTCCTCATCTGTAAAATGGGGATAATAGTAATAACCTACCTTCCTGGGCTATTGTGAGTATGAAATGAGATAATAAATGTAAAGTGCTTAGTGCAATACCTAGCACATGGTAGGTGCTATATAAATGCTAGCTATTATTAATCTGGCTTGGCAGATGCTCAGGCAGCACTCTTTCTCAAATGTTCTATGTTTCCTTGTCTAGGTGAAAAGCCTGTTCCTCTAGATCATTTATGAATTATTACAAGGTCCTCAGAGGTGGGAGCTCTTATACTTCTGGGTTCCCAGAGACACTCAAGATAGAAGAATCAAAATCTCACCCAAATTTTCTTAGGTCTTTATCTCTAACTCTTGCTATTCAGAGTGAATATGCTGATTATAAACTAATTTTATCTCTTGTGGCTTGTTTTAGTCTCTGTGGCCAATGTGGACCTATTCCTTCTTTGCTCCCCAGTTCTCTTCTTGAACACAGTGTCCCTCACTCTGGATGGAGCTTTACATTGGGTCATGGTTTCAGTTTTCTTCTCTGGCACCCACACCATCTTAGTTTTCCTTAAAGGAAAAGGAGTTTACCATCCTCTTTCCCATCCTGATGCTGCTTGAAGTCAGGAAATAAGAAATTGGGCTTCTTTCCAAAGTTTATGCACTGGCCCATTATGGAGCTGTTGCAATAGCTGGTTATCTTTGAAAAGAGAAAGAGTGAGAAAGATGAACCTTCTTCAAGTTCGATCAATATATACACCAGCAGTGGTCAGGCATCATTATGTGGATTTCCTACTTATGCCCCAAAATGTTCTGCCAAGCTGCCTAAAACCCTGTGTCAGAGGTCGTGGGACCCTGACAGTCAGAAGGGAAGAGGAGCCTCTAAACCATATTTGACAGGGCTGCCAAAGTGACAAAGCACAGGTTTGACCCCATCCTTCCCCTGCTCAAAAGGCTCTACTTCTAGAACCAAATGCCCAGCAAAGGCTATATGTCACATTTACAGCACTGCAGAGACTCCACAACTGCATTCTAGGTATGATCAGAAGGGAGCAGGCTTAGCAGCAGCAGTGTGATGGTATCTGCAGAAGGCATCAGTGCTTTTGCTATGTTGGAGACATTAATGGCCACTGGAATCATGACTTTCCTCTCTGCATTGTGCCCTGGGCTCTTACATTTATTATATGTATGCCTCTCCATGTATGTTCCATGACCGTGTGTGTTCCTTATGTGTGTACATCTTTATTTGTATTTGTTAAGGCTGGCTGCTCTTACTAATGATAGTATGTATATTTGGGGAACACTACACCCCAAATTTATTGGGAAATTAGTTTATTGCTATTTTTCTTTTTATTCTATTTCATTGAATGCCTTTTATTTGAACTAATCAGATACTCTGGCTGACTAGTGAAAGTAAACACATCCGTGGAAACTTATGTTTTGTGAGCAACTGGGATCTCTTAAAGTGCCTTGAACCTGGGTTTGCTCATCTGGAGAAACCCACTTCAACTTGAGTGTGCTGCTTTTACTTGAAAGTTTTTTCTTTTTAGGAGCAGAATTTCTTGAGTAGATGTAGCCTTAATTGTTATCCTTCAATTATAATCTTCTTGAGTGACTTGCAGGTCAATTTTATTCCATTAACAAACCTATTCTTTTTTTTTTAATCTTTGATGCAAGCAATCTTCAAATTAAAAACTGACTTTGTATTCCTTTTGATTCTTACATTATAATTTCTAAAGAAAACTTTGCATTTGGATTTTAGCTATCAATATTGCTAATGGTGCCTCGGGTAAAATATAATCTTTAGTTCTTTATATTTTTCTCTGATTGTAATAAACTAATGCTTACCAGGGAGTTGAAGAAAGATAAGACTCAGCATGGCTGTGTGTGAAAATAGGGTATTAGTAATAAGTATTAATGAAGCTTTATGATTAATAAATTATTAAAATCAGAATTCTATGTCTATTGTTGATTTGTCCTAATCAGTGCTGTACTACAGCTGTTTCGCTGGCTCCCAAGGTGATCGATGGTTAAATTTTTAGAGTGAGCATTTACATCTTGGAAATCAGCAAACACTACAAATCAGAGCTTGAATTATTATTTTGTTGATTGTTTAGACTTAAGAAAGTGATGGAGAAAATGTTAATAATGCAGATTATACTTAAAGGTCTGCCACATGCATAGTTTTTGGAGGTGGGGTGGGGGGAGAACTGATTGTTAAGCATTTACCAGCACACCAATCTCTCCTTTCTCTCTTCTCATATCTCTTACATGAGACACACAAGCAGTTGTTATGGAGATGAGATAAATGGCTTGGTGTACATTTTCTGCCCTCTCGGAAGGGAGTGAGTTTGAAATGTTCTGGTGATTAAAGACCAGTTAGTAGGGCTTGAGAGAAAGAACGTTACTGGGGAAATGAAAGCAGGATGCAAATTATGACCTAGTAGGGTAAATAGAATGGCATGTAGAGTCAAGCTGGAATTCATGGGATAGATTTAGGTAGGAGTTACATGTTTAAAACATATTAAGTCAATAAAGAATCAGAATGAATATTCCTAAGAAGTAGAATGGTATGCATCTAACTAATGAAATTTGTCTTATGAAATCTTTTCACCATAATGGGATCCTTGTATGTTAGTGACCTGCTAGCCACACCTCTGATTTTCTCCCCTAAATTAATGCTGCTATGTTCTCAGACATTATCCCTTCCCCTAGAACACCTCCTTGTAATTCTAGGGCATAGTTTGATTGGGTGGTCTTGGTGGCAACTCTCTATAATTCTATTGCTTAACCTAGATGATAGATCCCTATGACCTTTTTTCAAGTCTCTACTCCTGATAAATTTCTTTCTTTCTCTCTTCTCTTCACACATAGCTATGTAAATATGTATATATTAATATATATATTTATATAGACACAGATAGAGTTTGGAGTGAAGATAAGTCCATTGAAACAAAAAATGCTTAAACATTAGCCTTCTATAACTTCCCCAATATAGCTGACAAGTTGTCATCCAGCCTCTGAATTTGTTTACATTTCATCCTCTTCAGTAATGAAGAACCTACTCTTTCCTAAAGCAGCCTATTCCACTTGAGAACAGTTCTGTTTGTTAGGAAATGTTTCCTTACCTAACATTTAAATCTTTCCACTTTCCAAATATTGCTTCTGCTTCCACCTTCTGGGGGCCAGGAAGAACAACTCTTTTCCTTGTTCCACATGACAGATACTGGAAGACATTTAGCATGTTTCCACTCACCTTTCTCTGAGCTAAAGATCCCCAGTTCTTTCAACCAGTCCTCATACGACAGGGTTTCCAGTACCCCAGAATTACCTTCTTTTGGACATGCTACAGCTTATCTATATCTTTCCTAAAATGTATCTACTAGAACTGAATGCAAAGCTCCAAACATGTTCTGATTAGGGCAGAATACAATAGGACTATCTCCTCTCTCATTCTGGATACTATGTTTCTCTTAATGATGCTTAAGATTGTATAGCAGCTCTCTTTGTGGTGGCAAAGAACTGGAAATTGTGGGGATGCCTGTCACTTGGGGAATGGCTAAACAAATTGGGGTATGTGATCGTGATGGAATACTACTGTGTTATAAGAAATGATGAGCTTACTGATTTTAGAAAAAAAACATGGAAAGACTTTTGTGAAATAATAAAGAGCAAAATAAGCAGAACTAAGAGAATGTTGTATACAGTAACAGCAATCTTGTTTTAAGAACAACTTTGAGTGACTATGTCATTTTGAGTTTTATAAATACCCAAATTAATTACAAAGGAACTATGAAGAAAGATTCTATCTGCCTCCAGAGAAAGAACTGACAAATAAAAGCATGTATAGTTTAACATACATACATACACATATATGTAAATTGTATGATTGATATTTTGAACCTAAATATAGAGTTTTACATTTACTTTTCTCACATTTCATATTTGTCTTCCATTTTATCTTAAGATCCTTTTGAATCATCATTATCCAGTATATTAACTGTCTCCCTGCTTTGTATCATCTGCAAATTTGCTAAGCATACTAACTATGCCTTCCAACAAGTTTTGAACAAAAAAAAAACCCAAGAAAAAAACTTGGGCTAGATCCTTGGAGCACACAACTCTTCAAGCAGATACTGACCTATAAATGATTATCCTTTGGGTCCTGTTATTCCAAAAATAGCCAACATCTTTCTGTCTTATTCACAAGGAAATTATGGGAAACTTTGTCAAATGCTTTGCTGAAATCCAGATACACTGTATCAACAGGTGCCAGGAAAGCAGGAGTGGCTTCACACCTAAAGCTGCAGAGGTATGAAAATGAACATTATTGTCCAGCCTTTCTCTGGGCTCATTCAAGAGCATCTGGAAGGAGCCTTAGGGATCTTGTAGTTCACAGAATTTGGAAGCTTGCCTTGATTTGATGAAGTAAGGAATATGGACAAAAAATTAATAATGTGGGTGGATAAGCTAAAAGGATTTGAGAGACTG
Organism: Phascolarctos cinereus; assembly: GCF_003287225.1. Classification (NCBI taxonomy): domain Eukaryota; kingdom Metazoa; phylum Chordata; class Mammalia; order Diprotodontia; family Phascolarctidae; genus Phascolarctos; species Phascolarctos cinereus. The sequence goes on along the minus strand of NW_027555958.1, from coordinate 107,778,954 downwards.
AGGGAATGTTTGAGAGATCGGTAGATCAGTGTCCTGAATGAAAATCAGTTCAGTGTGAGAAGGATTCAGCCTGTCACAGAAAGTAGTGGTTTAGGGAGCTTTGAAAGAATAGTGAGAGAGTGAATTTAGGGAAAAGGAAGTACAAGAGAGAGGAAGATTTAGGCAAGTGAGGAGCTCTATATAATGTAGAATGCATAAATTGCTCAGTGTGCTAGACTTTGTCTTAATGTTAACCTATAAACCCTATAGACCAGCACAAAAGAACAGAAAAGAAAAGCAAGTAACTTGATTCAGTCTTGCACTTATATAAATTGGGGATTTTCTGAGTTAATCCACTTTGGAAGGAGAGTGTTGGGGAATTGGATGGGGAAGACCTAAAATTTCTAAATTCCCTTCTAGCTCTAAATCCTGTTTCTTACATAAACATTTTCCTTATGCTGGTTTCTAGATTTTCTCACATGAAACTCATCCTCATCATCTCTCTTATCTATTTTGTACCTTTTGCATATTCTTCCACAGCCACACTGGGCCTCTTCATTTCTCTCATTACATACTTTCTTACTGATCTTACTAGTTTCCATAAACTTAATTGTCATACCCATATAGGTGATTCCAAACTCTATATTTCATTTTCTGAGCTTTGGTCACACTTCACCAATTGCCTATTATATATTTCAAACTAGATATTCTGCAAGCATCTCAAATTCAACATGTCCAAAATGGAACTAACATTCCCTCCCAAATGCACTCTTCTTAACTTGATGTCTCTCTCAAATGCACCAACAGTCTTCTAGATACCTTAGCTCCATGAACTCTCTCTTTTCACTCACTCATCATATCTAATCAGTTGACAGAACTTATTAATTCTCTCTCTACAATATCTCTTTAATTATTCCCTTCTCTCCATTGACAGGACAACCATCTTAGTTTAGGCCTTCATCACCTCTCACAAGAGGTGAACAAAAAAGCCTCCTACTTGGTTTCCCTTTCTTCAGTCTTTTCTCTCCAATCTATTTTCCAGGCAGATGCCAAACTGATATTCCTAAAGGTGCTGTTGTGACCTATGTCCCTGCTCAAAAAGTTTCAGTAACTTTTATTGTCTCTAGGGTAAAATGCAAGCTGATCTGTCTAACATTTAAAGATATTTACAGTCTTGTTACAATCTAGCAGGCTGAGTTCATATTACTGCCATTCAAAGGCAAAAGAAAGGAAAAGTGACTGGAAGAAGTGGGTGGAAAACATACGCAAGGTGGAAGACGTGGGCTATACTTAGAATCATAGTCTAGAGAAGAATGTCCAGACTGAGGGAGAGTATAATGAACTTAATGGGCTATTTGAGTGTTTCATGTTTCTCTGTGGGTTCTCTTGAGTCCTTTACATTACATTAATTTGTATGGGGAAAGAAATAAGCAAAACCATTGCAGGCAATAAGTATCTTTGTGGACAGTGATCCTATTACCTGCTTTTGAGGAGTCCCTAGACATGAGTCATACCACAGCTTTGTTGTTGGAATTTTCCTGGAGGAATCCAGGTGGGGTCAATAATGGATTAAAGAGAACTTGACTCCTTTAGGATCAAGCTCCTTCCATATCAGACTTGGGTTTCTATGAGCTCAGAATCTCTTGCCCTAGGGAAGGAGAGATGGACCACAAGTGAAATGTTCAACTTCTGAGAGTCTGTGATTCTTTTTTTTCCTCGCATTTTAAAAACTAATTAATTAATTAATTTTTAGTTTTCAACATTCACTTCCACAAGATTTTGAGTTCCAAATTTTCTTCCCATCTCTCCCTTCCTCACCCCAAGATGATGTACAAATACCCCTTCCCCCCAGTCTGCTCTCCCTTCTATCACTACCACCCCCTTCTCTTATCCCTTTCCCCTTCTATTTTCCTGCAGGGCAGGATAGATTTCTATACCCCTTTGCCTAGATATTTCCCAGTTGCATATAAAAACAATTTTAACATTTGTTTTTAAAACTTTGAGTTTCAAATTCTCTTCCTTCCTCACTCTCCACCCACCTTCATTGAGAAGGCAAGCAATTTGATATAGGTTATATATGTGTAGTATTGCAAAACACTTCCATAATAGTCATGTTGTGAAAAACTAACTATATTTCCTTCTATCTTATCCTACCCCCTGTTTTTTTCTAATCTCTCTTTTGACCCTGTCCCTCCTCAAAAGTGTTTGCTTCTGATTATCCCCTCCCTCCCCCAATCTGCCCTCCCTTCTATCATCCCCACTCTCTTATTCCCTTCCCCTCTATTTTCCTGTAGGGTAAGATAGATTTCCATACCCAAATGAGAGTAAGATTCACTCATTCCCTCTCCCTTCTCCCCTCTTCCCCTCCATCATAAAAGCTTTTTCTTGCCTCTTTTATGTGAGATAATTTACCCCATTCTACCTCTCCCTTTCTCCTTCTTCCAGTACAATCCTCTCTCATCCTTTAATTTTATTTTTTAGACATCATCCATTCATATTCAACTCACCCTGTGCCCTCTTCGTATATATATTCTCTCCAACTACCCTAATACTGAGAAAGGTCTCATGAGTTACAAATATCATCTTTCCATGTAGGAATGTAAACAGTTCAACTTTAATAAGTCCCTTATGATTTCTCTTTCCTGTTTACTTTTTCATGCTTTTCTTGAGTCTTGTATTTGAAAGTAAAATTTTTCTATTCAGCTCTGGTCTTTTCATCAAGAATGTTTGAAAGTCCTCTATTTCACTGAATGTCTATTTTTTCCCCTGAAGGCTTATACTCAGTTTTGCTGGGTAGGTGATTCTAGGTCTTAATCCTAGCTCCTTTGACTTCCAGAATATCATATGCCAAGCCCTCCAACCTTAATGTAGAAGCTGCTAAATCTTTTCTCATCCTGATTGTGTTTCCACAATACTTGAATTGTTTCTTTCTGGCTGCTTGTAATATTTTCTCCTTGACTTGGGACCTCTGGAATTTGACTATAATATTCCTAGGAGTTTTCCATTGGGGATCTCTTTCAGGAGGTGATCAGTGGATTCTTTTAATTTCTATTTTACCCTCTGGTTCTAGAATATCAGGGCAGTTTTCCCTGATAATTTCACGAAAGATGATGTCTAGGCTCTTTTTTTTTTTGATCTTGGTTTTCAGGTAGTCTGATAACTTTAAAACTATCTCTCCTGGACCTATTTTCCAGGTCAGTTGTTTTTCCGATGAGATATTTCACATTGTCTTCTATTATTTCATTCTTTCGGTTTTGTTTTAGTGTCTTGATTTCTCATAAAGTCACTAGCTTCCATTTGCTCCATTCTAATTTTTAAGGAATTATTTTCCTCATTGAGCTTTTGGAACTCCTTTTCCATTTGGCCAATTCTACTTTTGAAGGCATTCTTCTCATTGGCTTTTTTGACCTTTTTTGCCATTTGGATTAGTCTATTTTAAAATTTTATTTAGGTTATTTTCTTCAATATTTTATTAGGTCTTCTTTAGCAAGCTGTTGACTCATTTTTCATGATTTTCTTGCATCACTCTCATTTCTCTTCCCATTTTCCCCTCTGCTTTTCTTATTTGCTTTTCAAAATCTTTTTTGAGCTCTTCCATGGCCTAAGACCAATTCATTTTTTTTCTTTTTTGGGCAAGGCAATTGGGGTTAAGTGATTTGTCCAGAGTCACACAGCTAGTAAGTGTTATGTGTCTGAGGCTGGATTTGAACTCAGGTCCTCCTGACTCCTAGGCTGGTGCTCAATCCACTGTGCCACTTACCTGCCCCCCAATTCATATTTTTCTTGAAGGCTTTGAATGTAGGAGCTTTGACTTTGTTGTGTTCTTCTGGTTGTATGTTTTGATTTTCTTGTCACCAAAGAAGACTGTTTTTTTTTTTATGTTCCCAGCCAATTACTTGACTTTTCAACTCTTTGTTAAGGTAAGGCTCTGCTTCCAGTGTGGAGGATGTACTGTCCCAAGCTTCAGGGGTTTTGTGCAGCAGAAGTATCAGAGATACTTCTAGGGACTTGTAAATTTTTAGTTCTTCCAAGGTGGTATGATCAAAGGAGAGGTGTTTACTTCTTTCCTTTACCAGAGCACAGGCTTCAGTCTATGAGTGACCACAAGAACTCTTTTCTGCCTTGGAACTGTGAAGAGGATTCTCTCCACATCTCTGCCACAGACTCTGCCATGCCAGTGCTCCTCCTCGCCCCAGGACCACCATCCAGGACTGCGACCCAGATACAAGCATGGGCAAAGCAAGAGAATTCTGCTTCAGTGCCAGCAAAGAGATCCCTGAAATCCCCCTCTGATCAGCTGCTCAACCCCCCACTGTCTGTGGGCCTAGAGTTCTAGAAGCAACCTCTGCTGCTCTGGCTGCCACTCTGGGGGCTGGACTAGGGCCAGGGCTGGATGGTGCTCCTCTCTCAGCTAGGTCTAACAGACCTTTCCCACTGACCTTCTAAGCTGTCTTTGGCTTTTGTGAGTTGAGAAGTCTGGAAACTGCCACAGCTGCCTGTGATTCAGTCTCCTGAAGCCTGCTCTGGGCTTGCTGGGCCCTCATCTTTGCCTGTGTGGCCATGCTAAACTGCCCTCCTCTCCCAGCCCAGAGCAACAGACTTTTCCTATCAACCATCCAGGTTGTTTTGGGCTGGAAATTTATTTCGCTCTATCTTTTTGTGGGTTCTGCTGCTCTAGAATTTGTTTAGAGTAATTTTTTACAGGTATTTGGAGGGGTTTGGGGGAGAGCTCAATCTTGACTCTGCCCCATCAGGAGTCTATGATTCATACAGATTTATTTGGGTTAGTTGCTTCTTTTCAAAGTGCAAACATTCCTTGAAAAATAAATCTATTAGCTTATTTGATGGTTTTATACCAAGTGAGATTTTATATATATCTATATCTATACACACACACACATACACACATATATACATATGTGTGCATGTGTGTATATAGATAGGTCTTTATAAATATTATTGCATTATAAATATTAGTCATCAAGTGAACAAACACTTATTAATTGCTTACTATGTTCCAGGCATTGTGTTAAATGCTGGGAATACCAATACAAGCAGAAAGAAAAACAGTCTTCAAGGAGCTTACTTTTTAATGGGGGAGGGGGGTGGGAAATGGAGGAAAACAATACATAAAAAGAAACTGAAAAGCAGAGGTGGGGGAAAAAGTGATGAAGTTATCCACTGAGGAGGCATGGTAAAGAAAGTTCACAAAGTCAGAATACCTAGAGAGGAATGAAGATATGATTGGTCTGGGTGGCTTCTTCAAAACGGAAAATCTGAGAAGAAGCATTCAATCAGAAGGAGAGGCCACAGGGGTGGAGGGAGCTTCCAGTGTGTGAAGTCCAAGAGTGGCATGAATATCTATGGTAAAGAAGTTTCTATGGCATGGTAGAGAAAAGCAGGAGAATCGTGTATAGCCTGAAGAGGAGAAATATATGCCAATATTGTAATTGTTATTATTATTGTTATTATTCTTATGCCTCTCCCTGTCCCTTCTTATCCCTACTTATGGGAAAGATAGGTCGTGGGTAGAGTACTACAGTGAGGAGTTTTACACAGATAAGCCATAGATAGAATGAAGGTACTGGATGTCCAAAGATCAGGGGGGACAAGATTTATAAGAGACTGCAAAGAGGTACAGAAAGTAGGTCAAATAGGTTGGAAAGAGTCAAAAACAACTTTCTCCTATTTTGTAGTTTTGTCTAGGGCTCTAGTACCAAGCATGCAAAAGCTATTTGTATTGCCTATGCTATTCATTCATTCAACAAATATGTATTAAAAAACTGCTATCTGTAATATATACTATGGTTCTTCCTGTGATCTTCAATCTGCCCTTTTTGAGGCTGAACATTACTTTGAGATGCTTGTACACCATATTTTTTCTCACTCTAAATAAATCTTGAGCAAGTTGTTCATATTTGTTCTGTAACAGATGGGCTTTAGCCAAATAGTGTTCATGATAGATGAAAATAATTGAAATAATCTCACCTGATCATTCCTTAATGTTTTAGATTTATCAACAAAACTATGCAGCAAATATTCATCTGCTTCATTTTTTCTCTATCAGAGATGTTACAGTACATTAGTTTTTAATGTAATTTCACTTGTACATTATATCCTTGTTTTTGGATTTTTCTCTTTGAAACTTTATTTAAATGATTTCAATTTAATCTCTCAAATTTGACAGCATCTTTGAAAGTCTCAGGTCTATTTTTTTAAAAAAAAGTTGTATTTGAATAATGCTAATTTTTACATTAGCAGAGATTAATTTTCTGCAAATACGGTACACAATGATTACTGAGACCTAAGGTAATTTTTTCATGAATATGAAGAATTGGTGCATGTTATTGGAATAAAGAATATATTGATGTTCTCAATTCTACGTGGAAATGCTGAAAAAAACTGTGCTTCAAATTGCAAGAACTGAAATGAGTTGAAAATGCCATGGGGGTGATGGTTAATGCTAATATTACTTTTGTTTCTATAAAAGCAAAGAACCTAAAGCTTCAGAATATATTAAGCTTGAGATGACATAATTAGAGTAGTCTGAAGATTATTTAGCTCGATTCTTTCCTTTGGTTCTAGGAGAATAATCAAAATGTGCCTTCCTGGAGTGGGGAATGAAAAATTTCTTCTGGCCCCAAAGATTGTATTGAATGATTGTTCTTATCCTTTGCTACTCCAAAGAATCTCTCATTTGTAATAGCAATTCCACTGATATGCTAGGTAAATATGGTAAAAAAAAAAAGATATCACCAAGGAAATGTATGATTGGAAAAGGGGGTATGTTGTTCATGAATGAGAAAAGAAGGTGGATAGACTAAATGCTGCATTGATACCCATGAAAAATATTCAAAAAACCTAGAAGAAACACTTGCAGAGCATTGGGTAAGTACTGCAGAAGATGTGGGAAGACATGAGCAATAATCACACAGCATGAGATAATTCGGATAGTTGTGATTTGGACTGATGGAGAGGGTATCTTTACAGATGAGCACATGGATCTAGTCCACATTTGAAACAACTTACATGGTGGTCATCCTTAGTAGGTACACTAGGAAGGATCTCTGTAGCAGTCCCAGGCCATAATTCTTACTACTTGTGAAAATGCTTTTTCTTAATTCTGGAAACCTTGATGTTGGGTGCTTATGGACTGAACTACCTTAAATCCTTGTACTTGTATAATATTAATCACCTCTCACTGTACTTTAAGATTTGTGGTGTACATATGTCCTTCCTTGATCCTTATGATGAAGATGGGATCTGGACCCCCAAAAAGGAAAAGCCCTGGACTTTCCCACATGGCCAAATCTCTGGTGTTTTCCTGAGGCTATAATCCTATCAACTGGCTTTATTGCCTAAACCCAATCTCCCAATTCTTTGTTACCCTTAATTGAGCCTAGCCCTCTATTGTTTGTTACCCTTCTATGGCCCTTGATCCTATCTAGACCCCATTCTACCTCCCAATCACTCCCATCAAGATTCTCTCTAGATCCCTCCTCCACTCACCCCAGCCCATCAAGATACTCCTTCTCCCAGACCCTTCCTCCAGTCACTCCAAACTACTTGTCCACTCCTAGATCCCACCCAGTCTTTCTGTATATATGATCCATTTTGGCCACCATTTAGGGGCTGAGACTTGCTTAAGCCCGCTTGTCAATAGGAGCATCACAAATGTTTAGATTCCTTAAGAGTCTGGCCAATGTGGCTGATCTTTAATAAACCTTTGGCTGAAAGAAGGCTTGGGCTGAATTCAGTTGGGCAGGACCTAGCACCCCTAAACCTCTAAACCTCAACACATATATTGGAGGCCACTGTGACATTGTGAACTTTGAAAGATTAGAATGGTGAGCCACCAGAGATCCAGGAGCTAGAATCTATGACATTTTTGATCCAGGTGAGACAGTGAGGAATGAGATGCCAGGGGGACTTGCTTGACCCAACATAGATGGAATCAGCCAAGAGGGAGCAGCAGCAACAGCAATACAACTCATCCATTGGCTGTGATTTGATGAGATTACCTGGTGGAAACTTCTTTAAATTTGAGCTCACTTGTCCCAGGGATAGATGTGGTAGATGGAAGAGTGTTACCCCCTGATTTAGGGGGTGGGAATGCTCTGTAACTTCTTTTCCCATTATATCTTTGTAGTAAATAATCCTTTGTAAAAGTTAATAGGTGTTAATTAGTTAAATGATTTTGGGTCACTAATCATTGGTGAATGCTGTGGGGGAAAACACAAAAGATAACATCCAATCTCTCAGAGCTATTCCTAGAACTCTGAGAAAGATGTAGCTGGACTTAATATGGGAGAGTGATTCCAGATTCTCACTACTTGTAGGGCGTCATCTGGAATAAAAATTGGGTCCTTTGAATTTGCAGGAATCTTTGGAAAGATTCTCCACCTGGGATTTTCATGATGAGATATTCTAGTTTCAGGATCCGCTAGAGAAAAAGATTGGCAACTTTTTATCTGTGTTGTTTTAGTCTATAATTCTATGGTCAACCCCCCCCCCCCAATTTATCCTAATCTGCCAACATAGCTCCGTAGTGGATTAACGCTTTGTTGCAGGCATGGCCAACCTTTTTACTTCAGATTTGATGTTGGGACAAAATGAGGAACCTGCAAGTCACTGAATATTTAACAGAGGAAGAGGTTTACTTTGCCCTAACACTGTAAGAATATGCAACAAATATACAGTAGCTCTTAGATTTTCTGGACACAGAGCCTTTATTTCTATTTTGAAATATATCTGGTCAGTAAGTCTTCAGGGTATGACAACTCTGTTGCTCTCAGGCACCCACAAAGTCTGAGAGTCCCAGACTACATGAGTCTGGGGCTTTTTATGCCTCTCAACCAGGAAGCTGTTTTCAGGGAAGTGGGTGGAAGTTGTGTCAGGACATTATAGTCATATCATACCTCTGAAGGCAAGATGCCAGGCCCTACAAACAAGGGGGGAGACTCTATCCACTGGTTATGCTAAATTCAGAAGTGAACTTGGTGGAGCAAATGCTTTTTAGAAACTGCTTAAAATATGAACCCACTTATCTCAAGAACTGAAGTAATAGATAGGATAGTGTGATAGCCCCACCCCCTTGGGAGGGGACTGCTTTGTAATTTTGCTCCATGCTATGTCTTTGCAGCAAATATACCTTTGCAAAATTTAATTGATGTTAATTGGTTAAATGAAACCTTTAATGCCTAGTCACTGGAGGGTGATATTGGGAAAAACACACTGGAATGTCATCTTGAGCTGATAGGATTAGAGTAGGTACCCACAGTCCTCTGGTGTACCCATAGAACCCTGAGGGGGATCCTGTATTTTGCAGAATTCAATTAGTGTAATTGGGGTATCTTCAGAGCTTCATAGACTACATGTAGTAAATAGGGCAACTATTATTATCCCCATTTTTCACATCAGTTTGTGGCACATTATCTTCATTAGTGGTGAGACTATCTATATTGATGAAATTACATCTCCCTAAATACTTTAGTATGCACAATTAGTCCACAGTTCTTTTCATTACCTCATAAGGTAAAGGTGGGTTGACTGTGCCCAAGCATATTTATTTAAGTCCACTCTTATGGGAGCCCACAACGACACTACTTTCAGATAGGAGGTATAGGGAGAGGTGTCCGACAAACCATTAGCCATTTAATGACACTTTTTTGAACTGATCCTTTGCATGAAATAAATCTTCATTATCCATTACACTCCTCCCTCCATATTTTTTTTATAGTGACCCTACACTGTTCATTGTGACCTGACTTTCACTTGCTTTGGACTGTCTGCCTTTGCTCCATATTCTTCTGCCTCACTCCTGGATCTGGTATCTCCTGGATTCTTGATTGTCCTTTTGATCCCTAGACTAGGTATTGTATTTGTATCAGTCAGCCTCATTGTATGTTGACTTTTTCTTCCCTGTTAATTACCTGTACACATCTAAATCCCAGCACACACTCTGGGATTCAGTTGAGAGAAAGTGGGGCTGATTCACTCTTCCCCTTTTAAATTCTGGTAAGTTTTAATGTAACAATCACAAATAACTAATTATGATAGCCACAATGATATGTGCTTTTAAATTTTGAATGCGTAAACTAAGAGTGAATGCAACACACTCCATTTTTCCTCTCATACATGTTTGCATTACAGGAGAGAACCATGTTCAAATCCTGCCTCTGACAATTACTAGCTATATCTTCATGGGTAAGTCACTTACCTCACAAGTCTATAAGAATTACATTAGATAACTGACATATAGAAATTAGCAAATTTAACCAGCACTATTATTCAGCTATTCTTATTATGTCACAAGTATTTCTAACTTATTAATAATCCTTGCAAGGTATCCTGGGAAGCTAGGCTTAGCGAGTAAATCAAAGCTCTTTCTCCTCTTCTAGACTCTAGGAAAGATCCAGTACAATTCTTTAGTGTGAAAGCTACAGAACGGGCTGTCTGATTACCTGGGGCCAAGAAAATGGCTGATTTGACTGAATAAAAACCATGTAGTTGATTCTTGATTTGATGTTTCTCATGCCAAAGATGATTTAAGAAAAATTAGCTTGTGGCTTACATGAAATGATAATATGGGCTTGAGACAATTATATAAGCCCAGTTGTTGTAATTCTTTCCAATTCCAGGGATATATCCTTAGTCTCTATTCTCCAACCCCCTCCCCCCAATTATCTTGCATTTTTGAATTTCCATTGATGGGTTCATCGAGAATGGGTCATATCAGACTAACCTCAAATATTTTTTAAAAAATGTATATGAGACTCATAGATCCTGGAATGAGCTAAACATAACTTAGCCGGATTTTCATAAATATTTGACAAAATTCCTTATGATGTCCTTGTGAATAAAATTTATCAATGACTTAGATAAAAACATATTTAGCACATGCTCTGGAGCTTACTTCTACCAGGCACTACACTAGAAGCTAGATATATAAATATAAAAATGAAATAGTTCCTGCTCCTAAGGAATGTACATTCTATCCAGAGAGACAACATTTGTTGTATAGCATACTTACTACATCTGTATACAACAGAAAGTTGAAAGGGGGGGCAGCTAGGTGGCGCAGTGGCTAGAGCACCAGACCCTGAAGTCAGGAGGACCTGAGTTCAAATCCAGCCTCAGACCAAACACTTGACACTTGCTAGCTGTGTGACCCTAGGCAAGTCACTTAACCCCAATTGCCTTAAAAAATAAATTGAAAGGGATAGCGGCAATGTTGGATATCAAAGGCAGGCTCCAAAAAGATCTTAAGAGGATAGGATAGTGGGCTGAGTTGAATAGGATGATATTTAATAAGTACAATAGTACATGGGCTTGGTAGCATTCTGGGAACAAGCATGGGATTTTAGTGGACTAAAAGCTGAACATATCAAAAGTGTGATATTACAACAAAAAAGTAATGCAACTATATGCTACGTTAAGAGAGACATAGCATCTACAAGAAGGGAGGAGATAGACCTGATGTATAATAGTTTGTTCAGACCATGTCTAGAATATCCCATTCAGTTCTGGATGCCACATTTTAGGAAGGACATTGGTAAACTGGAGAGCTTCCAGAGAAGGGTATGTAGGATGTTGAAGAGCTTTAAGATCATGGCATCACAAAGACTGGTTAAAAGGCATGGGGATGTTTAGCCGGGAAAAGAAAAGACTTTACATTTAGCTGTCCTAAAGAATTTGAAAGTCTGTCATGTTTTTTTCTAGAGTCAACAAAACTCATCTTCCTGAGTTCAAATCTGGCCTTAGGCACTAGCTGTGTGACCCTGGGCAAATTACTTAACCCTATTTGCCTCAATTTCCTTATCTGTAAAATGAGTTGGAGAAGAAAATGGCAAATCACTCTAGTATCTTTGCCAAGAAAACCTCAAATGGGGTCACGAAGAGTCAGACACAAGTGAACAACAATAACATATTTTGCTTGGCATGAGAGAGTAGAATTCAATTTAAAATATTTATTAGGGGCAGCTAGGTGGATAGAACACCGGGCCTGGATTCAGAAGGACCTGAGTTTAAATCCAGCCTCAGACACATTACACTTACTAGCTGTGTGACCCTGGGCAAGTCACTTAACCCCATTGCCTAGCCAAAAAATAAAATAAAATAAAATAAAATAAAATAATACTTATTAGAAAGCTAGATGGTACAGTGGATAGAGTGTTACTTGGAATAGGAAGACATGAGTTCAAATTCAATCTCAAATAAAAGCTGTTTGATGCTGGGCAAATCATTTAACCTCTTTCTCAGTTTCCTCATCTGTAAAATGGGAGTGATAATAGTACCTACCTCTCAGAGTTATGAGGAAAAATATTTTTAAATATTTTTAGTTATTTTTAAAGTGCTTCCAACTTAAAGAGAGATCTAAATGCTAGCTTTTATTATTATTATTCAGTGCCTTCTACATTAAAGGCACTGTGCTAGGTGCTGGAAACTGTGCTCCCTCCCCTGAACCCCCAAGGAGGTTTTCTGAAAGATGAGACATTTGAGCTGAGCCTTGAAGGAAGCAAATATTATATTCAAAGATGTAAGAGATAAAAGGGGAGCCTGGAGAAAAAGCCTATTTAAAGCCAATGAGGAGAGCTGGAATGCCAAAATCAAGGAAGAGAAAAAATACATTTTTGTTGGTTTGAATCATCAAAGAATTGCTATATTGTACTCAGTTTTTAGTATTGTCTTTTTATTATATCCTAACTCTGCTAAAATGAGCAATGTCGCATATGATAATTTTCATTTAAGCACAACATTTAATTTAGTTAGCTGGAAACTCCCTGTTCTCTCACCCTTCTGAGTAAACACATATAACCCCACAAGGTGGCACTGGTGAGCAAGGCAGGCTAAACTTGTTAATCAGCTTTTTGCTTGGGTAAAGCAGAACTTCACTCCCCCCTTTGTGAGAGATGAGCTTGTTTTCCTTTCAAACCCAACACGCCAAAATGGCTACCCCCTCAGTGTTCTCTAAAAGCCTTCTGGGGGTTTCCCCACCCAGCTCACACGTCGGCGGGGAATCTGGTCTTAAGGACTGTTCTTTTTCTACCTCAAATGCACTTTCATCTCAGTTAAACATGTAGAGTGTGAACCCTGCAGCCAGATTGGTCTGGCAATTCCAAGTTGGATTTATGAACTTTCAGTAACTTAAATTTGCTCCCCCTTGAGTTTCCTCTCTGCCTTTCCAATCTCGGGCATGCACTCAAATAAGCAGAACTGGCACCGATTCAGATAGCTATCTGATTTTTATTACAGTGTCACATTCATTAATGAGAAAACCTAAAACAACACCGCTTGAAGAGATAAAAGCTCTGAGGGAAGGAAAAACAGCATGACTAGCTTTCCTTAGTCCCACACAGCATTAGAGAATATGCTTAGCGTAGTACGTGGCACATTGTAGGTGCTTAATAAAAACTAGCTACTGAGTAAATGGATAAAAATAAGGGAGTAGATGAGAATAACAGGGAAATGAATCTCCACTCTCCTGGGAGTGGGAGATGACTAGCTGACACCCATTTCTGCAAGTCCAATGAGATGCCATCAGGCTCCAGACTGACTCCTCTATAGGCAATGTTCCTGGCTTTTAGCGCTCTTTTTCGGAGCCGGCATGAGGAATTGGGCCTCTTGGTCAGCCTACAATGGGGAAGTTCAGAGTGCAAACTCCAGCTGGGATGCTATCCTGTTTTACCCTCTATCATTCTCTATCATGCTCGAGGTCAAGTGTTCTGATCCTTTCCCTCAGCTGTATGGAATGGAACTGTCACTCGAATTGTAAGATCAGTAAGAACTAGAAACCATTCTGGTGAAAGTGCTGATGCTCTTTATGCAGAGCGTGTCTGTCTGTATCTGACATTCTTGCTGGCAGCGGAGAGGAGTGATGTATGTGTTAGCACTGCAGACACTGATTCTTGGAAATGGGAAAGGAGCACACACAATTACTTGTTTAACTGAGAACATACAACGGATATTTCTTTTCATGCCAAATTCATAACATACAGTAATATGATTTGGAATACTGAGGCCCATAGTATCAGTTTGGGTTAATGTTTCTTCTCATAATCAGTTTTGCTTTTAGACAAAGAAGTAGGAGAATGTTTCCACTTTAACTTTGACATAGACACCTTATAAGATTTAATGAAATTGTTGGAATTGAAGGAGTAGAAATAGAGAAATGGAAAAGACTATACTTACATATTCGAACGAACCTTAGTACTATTAGAGATCAAAAGTAAACTGACTCTTCATGAAATAATGAAGAGTGAAATGAAAAGAACTGAGAGAATGTTATATACAGTAACAGCAATATTGTTTTAAGAACAACATTCAGTGACTAAGTCATTATGACTATTATAAATACACAAATTAACTACAAAGAACCTATGGAGGAAGATGCTTTCTGTATCCAGAGAAAGAACTGATAAGTAGAAGTATATGTGGAATGTTTTTATATATAGACATATTTGTGTCTAATGGTAACGTTCTCTAGGCTGGGGGGTAGAGGGAAAAGTTACATGATAATTTTATTATATGTTTAAAAGGAATAGCAGGTTGTACATAATAGATTTGCAGTTTCATGTGCAACTATCTTTTTTTCTATTATACCATGTTATAGAAATACTTGTTTTATTTAAGTTTAGAATAAGAAAAAAAGGACACTGAATCATAGAATCACAGAATTTAAAATTGGAAGGGATATTGGTAGCCTTGCAATTTAATCCTTTCCAGAAAAGAATACTTAGTCTAAAATAGATAACATATATGTCATCTAGTCTCCGCTTCAAGACCTCTAATGAGGAGAAACTAGGGATGTGTTGGTAAATGTTTAACAACCTACTCTCTGGGATGGGGGATATATGGTTAGATATACTTTTAAGTTTAATCCACATTATTAATATTTTCTCCACAACTTTCTTAAGTTGAGCCATTGACAAAACAGCAAATTAACTCTTGATTTGCAGTATTTGCTAATTTCTGAGATATGAGTGCTTGTGCTGAAAATTTAACAATTGGCTTACATGAGCTGGTACAAGCTGGTTCTAGAACATCATTCAGAGGAACCTGCTTTTGAGATCTCTGTCTACTTTTAGGTGGTTCTAGTCACCAGAAGGTTTTTCCAGACGTAAAGCCTAATTTTGCCTCTTTGTAACTTCCATCTTGGGCACAAAGAGAACATGACAGCCCTTAAAATACTTGAAGTTAGCTATCATGTCCCTCCTATTTCCTTATTTTCTCCAGGCTAAAGATCCCTGTGATGCTTTGACTGATCCTCATGAAACAATGGACTCGAGGTACTTCACCATACCTGGTTAGTGTCTACTCTATTAACATCCTTCTTTAACTGTGGGACCTGTAACTGAATATGCTGTCCTAGAAGTGAGTTAACCCAACGTAGACACTAAACTAGCAGTTCTCCAATTTTTTGGTCTCAGGACTCCTTTGCACGTTTACAGATTATTAAGGACTCCAAAAAGCTTTGATTTGTGTGGTTGTATCTATTGATATTTACTATATTTAAAATTAAAATGGATAATTAAAATATTTTATAAGTCTGTTTAAAAATAATAATAAATCTGTTATAAGCTAACATAAATAATATACTTATGAAAAATAACTATATTTTCCATATCCAGAAAAATTTAGTGAGATGAGTGGTATTGCTTTACATATTTTTACAAATCACTTTAATGTCTAATTTGTTAGAAGGTGAGAAGGGAAGGGAATGAGCATTTATATAGCATCTACTATGTGCTAGGCATTATGCTAAGTCAGTTCCATCCTTCTCCTCCCTTTTAAAACGAATATTATCTCATTTAATCTTCATAATAATCCTGCAAGGTAAAACTGAGGCCAAATGACTTGGCCAGTGTCACTCAGCTAAGGAAGTATCTAAGACTGGCTGCTCTTCTTGACTCCAGGCCCAGCACTCTATCCATTGTGCCATCTAGCTGCCGAGAAGACAGCTGGATTCTCATATCTGCCTCTGCATTCAATCTGTTGTATTATGTTGTTTTGGTTGAAATATATGAAGAAAATTTGGCCACACAGAGATGAGTAGTTGGAAAAGGGAAAAGCATTTTAATAGGCAAATAACACCTTAGTATTATTATGAAAATCATGTTGACCTGCTCAGGGACCCCTTGGGGTCCTTGGACCACACTTTGAGAAGCACTATACCAGTCCATAGTTTTAATTTACTCCAACCTCCTAACTTACAGATGAGATGATTGAGGCATGGAAATGTTAAACAATTTCTGCAAGGTCACATAACTAGTTAGTGGAAGTGCTAAGAATAAGATAGAGATAATGTGTCTTCCAGTTCAATGTGCTATAAGATCCTGAAATATCACCGAGCTGGAAGGGATTTTTGAGATCATTTACCTTTTTATTGATAGATAAGGACGTGGAGGCCTAAGGAGGCTAAGTGATTTGCTCAAGTTGACATCAATACAAAGTGCTAAATAAACACCTAGTATTACAGACTGGGAGTAGGGTGGGAAGAGGAAAGGGCATGAGACACTAGTCTTCTTAGGTGTCACCCTTGAAATTTTACTGCTTAAGTAGTTGTCTATGTCCTCACTAGGTTTATTCTGAACCCTGATATGAAGGACAAAATTATTAAGGAGATACCAATTGAATTGAATTATATGTCTGAACTGAGAGGACTTTAAAAGCTTGAGTATACAATTAAATTTAAGACAACAAGCACTTATTAAGCACCTTTTCACCTATGGGGAAAGCATTCAATTACTGTCTCAATGCACAAGATGGATTCAATTACTATCTCAATGCAGAAGATTCTCAAGTCTATTTATGTAGCATCTCTCTTGACCTCCAGTCTCCCATCTCCCACTGCCAATTGAATATCTTAAACTTGGTGTTATACAGATATTTAAAACTTATGCTCAAAACTGAACTCATCTCTCCCAAATCTTCCCCACTTTTTTATTTCTGTAGAAAGCACCACCATCCTCCCAGTCACTTGAGCTTGAAACAGTCATCCTCCAATTTTCACTCTCACCTCTCCCCTATTCAATCTGCCACAGATCCTGTAGATTCTGCCTTTGCACCATTTCTTAGATGCCCCTTTCTTTCCTCTGATACTGCCACCACTCTGGTCTAAGACTTTTTCATCTCACACCTGGACTATTGCGATAGCCTTCTGGTCGGTCTCCCTGCCTTTTCTCTCCTCATTCCAGTCCATCCATCACACAAACTATCAGAGTGATCTTCCTAGAATGGAGGTCTGACCATATTACCCCTCCCTCTCTCCCATTCAGTAAACTACAGACTCCTTTCCAGGATCAAGAATATGGCTTTTTGTTTGGCTTTTAAAGCCCTTACTTTGTCAGAATCATTCAAAACATACTTTAATAATAGTAGAATGAAACAACTACTGGGAATAATCAAATGCTCCTTTAAAAACATCATACTTTGTGGAAAGGGAAGGAACACCCAGAGTTCGCTGCCCCCTAGAAATGCCCCCATACCGTGGTTCAACATCATGAGCATTTTCTTGAATTTCTTTGTAGAGGTTTTCTAATCACAGGTTTGCAGTTGTGTCTCACTCTTCATGACCCCATTTGGGATTTTCTTAGCAAAGGTATTGGAGGGTTTGCCATTTCATTCTCCAGCTTCTTTGACAGATAAGGAACTAAGGCAAACAGGGTTAAGTAACTTGCCTAGGGTCATGTAGCTAGTAAGTATCTGAGGTTAGATTTGAACTCAGGAAGATGAGTCTTCCTGACTCTAGGAAGGCTAGCTATAGTGATTATTTTTATTACCTTGGACAGGCAGTACATTAATCAATACTACTCTCCATAGGAGGACAGACTAGTTTGTGAGACTAAATAGCCCCAGAGAGTAGAACCTGGCAGTATGAGAGAGAGGACAAATAGATACCTTCTGTTGGGCTGGGACAGGTTCAGAGTATAGGACTATTGTGAATGGGGGACCTTAGCAGATATGGGGAAACATGAGATGGAGTTGAGGTTGTACAAAGTAACAGAGAAGGGTTCAAAAAGTGAAAATAAGCAGGGCATAGTAGTAAAATTTTGTCTTCCAGTTTTGCCCAGGGCCAACCCTGACAGAGATTGATAATCTTGGGCAAGCTTAGATAAGAATTATAGAACACAGAAAAATTGGATTGCTATTTGATCATAAACAGGGATAGATATATATATGCTTCATGTGTACAACATCCAGCAGGGAAAATTGAGTTTTGGAAACACTTGGAGATTAGAAATGCATAGAAACAGATGCAAGGAAGACTGATGGCATTTTTAAAAATGCACACACTTAGCTTGTGATCTATGGCTTAATGTTTATTGAGTGGTAACAACAAAAATGTTAAACCAGCTTCCATATGAAATATTGAAAACTTTAGTTCTGAGAAGGTATAGAGTTTGGAAATATCTTAGTCTTATAAGCCTCCAGGGAAGTAAAGTTGTTACTTACATCAACAAACTAACATTTTATTTTTCTCTAAAAGGATAAATTCTCCTCTCAGGGTAAGACAAATGCTTACTTTAAAGTACAAGGAGAGATATGAAACATGGTAAAAATAGTGATATCTCTCTTGGGGAAGAGGGGAAGGAAGGTATGTTTTGCAAATCCTGCCCATGGTTATTATTTATTATAACTTAGTCATTTGAGTAAAATAAAATATGAATTATAAAATAGTATATATGTTAATGGAAAAGAATCAGAGTATAGAATATATTTATAGGATAGCAAGTATTTTCCAGAGTGACAGAGTATCGATGTATAGATTTCAAGAAATGTCACCCAATATGTTTTGAAATATTAAAATGGAACCCATACAGTAAAGCAATCTGAAAATATATTCTTATGTAATAAACACCAACAATTCAATTGTTCTGTTCATATCCTTTATAGGCCAAATAATTTATTTCAAGTCCACACTCTTTGTAAAACAGTCTACAACAAACCATCCTGAAAGATATTTCAAATGCCTTTTCTGTGTAGTAATCAAACCATAATATAAATTAGCAGTCTCCAAAAGCTTATCATTATGTAACATACAGTTCTGCCAAGCCAGATATTTAAACTGTGTGTTTTAATTCTGATCTGATTTGACAACATATTCCTCACATCTATAAGCATTTTCTGGCAGCATACTTACCTCACATTTAACCACCAGATGGCATTGATTTAATCAACAGATAACTGCTGTCTAGATCAGGAACTAAACTTGTCTCATGGCTTGTGTATGTCCTGCCCTGGGGTAGAAATGCTGAGGAGGTGTCAGATCCTTATGACTACCAAAGAATCATCAGTCTTCTCTCCCTCACCTCAGTTTTCCTCTGTTGGGTAGCACCAATGAATTATCAGAGAGTACATTGATTTTTAGATCTACCTATTTAGAATTTATCTCTGAGCTGCTGCCCATTGGCAAAACTCTGCTTTCTTTCTTGAACTTGCTGTATTTCATTGAGTGGCAGTTGTGTGACCTTGGCATAATAAAGTCAACTTTTCACAGAAGTGGGTATGCATGTTTGTATTCTGTATACAGTTATTTTTTCCTCATAAAATGAATAAGCCTATATTTTGTAGCATAAGACAAATAAGCAAAGAAACAGTATTTAACAAGTACACAATGCATAATAACAATAATAACATTTATACTAGGCTCCTATGAGCCTAATCCTGGAAGTTCCCTCAGATGTAAGATAGATTTGGTCCAAGGGGGTCTGCAAAATGGTGTGAATTGCCATTTATAACATCCTTTAAGATAAGACAATTGTCCTCTATCTGTTTCTCCTTCTCTCCCTGTCTTCCTTCGTTCCTTTGTTCCTTCCTTCTTGCCTGCCTTCCTTCTTCTACCTCTCTCCCTTTCATTTTTCCTGCCTTTCTTTTTTTTCTTACTTCAGCATCCCTGATATTGTTAGTATTGGCAATGATGTTTCAAATGAGTGTTTTGTCAAGAGTTTAGTTCAAATCTACACGTGTTTATTAAGTGCTTATTATGTACAAAATACTATGTCAGTTGCTAAGGTTATGGAGACAAAAACAAATAATTCCTATCGTCAAGAAAATGACATTCTGTTTAGTGTGTACGTATATAAATAAGTTCAAAGTAATGTGAGGAAGGAAAGAGCACTTAAAATCTAAAGAGATGAGTGTAGCACCTGTTTGGGAATTGTGATGAAGGCGCCCTTGCTGTTGGCTATGAGGACTCATTTAATTGGCTGCTGAGTGGGAACTCTGAGGAATATATTAAAGGGGCCATCCTAATTTTTTAGGTTCTCCTTTCTGCCCACCACAAGATGTAAGGAAAGCTGTCTGAGCTCTGGAACTAGGCATGGGCGGGGGGGAAGGGAGAGTAATTGCTTTCCCCCCAGCAGCTGGCCCATGAGTATGGCCTCCTAGGCACCTCTGTGTCTGGAATGAGACTTCCTCCTATTTCTGTCTTCTTTCCTTCAGTACAATACCTTGTGAAATATTGAAAGGCAGATGGTGTTTTCCCCCTTTCTAGGCACTTGAGCAGTGGGGTGTTGACTGAAGTAGCAGCAGAAGCAGCAGCAGACTGGCTGGTAGGAAAAGAATTGCTCACAGAGAGAGAAGAAAGAAAGCACACTTGGAAATGATCTGGAAAGAAAAGAGCCCACTTGGCAATAATCAGGCTATACTCAGTGAGGGTGACAAGGAAAATAGCTAATGGAGCAGGCCCTATTGCAAAAGTCCCAATGAAGCTTGCATACTGGCCTCGCAACTGTAATCATTCTATGGTTTTCTTTATAGCTTAGTATTGCATTTCTGTTTGAGATTAAAATTGCCTATTCCTTACTTGATGCATGCTTGTACTCTGGATGCGCTTTTTTTTTTTTAACTTCTTTCCCATTTCTGAAAGGACACATTAGGCCAGAGTCAAAAACAGAAACTTTTCTCAGAAATCTTGGGTGAGGTAAAATTGAAGTGTGGAAAGCCTAGTTCCTCCATCGAGGAGACAGGTAACCGTAGAGCAACAAAACCAGGGCAAAGTGAAGGCAAGCACCAGCCCTTGTGGCCTCAGCTTAATGATACCTGGCTAGGTCGAGCTCTGGATCAACAGTAACACTAACATTAACCACTGAAGAAATCAGCATTCACCCTTCTGACCACAGTAGAGATAGCCATCAATGAAGAGTGTGGTGAAAATGCTTTGTTTCATACAGAATAGATATGATATTTTATGAAATGGCATTTGAAAATGTTATTTTATGAATATTCTACATAAACTCTATCCCCTGAAAATTGATTTGAAACAGTACTGAAATGAACAAATACACAAAGATATGCAGATAAGAGAATAGATACATTAAACTAATACATGAATAGAGTAAAATATTTATATCCAATGTAGGTCAAAGGTAAGAGATGAGGAGTAAAGAGAAAAGATAAAGTCTCACATTTTTGTATTTTATTCTTTTTTATTTATTTTGTTAAATATTTCCAAAGTTACATTTTTAATCTAATTCCCAGTTGGAGTGTGACAAGTCTCAATGCAGCTTACTGGTGTTGGTATGGTGAACTTACAACGAGGAAACTCTCTCTACCAATAGAAATTGGCCTCTATGTTGCAACTTATGGCCTTGAAGAATTGTCTGAGGCACTGAAAGGTTAAGAAATTTGCCCACTCTGTGTCAGGGTGGGACTTGAACCCATGTCTTCTTGACCCTGAAGCCTGCACTTTGTTCGCTATGCCACACTGCCTCTATGGGTATTATTATCATCATTTAATTGATGAGAAAGGTGCATCTCAGAGAGGTTAAATAACTGACTTAAGTTCAAATGATTTACTCATGATATTTACTCATTTTTGATAATTAATTAACTTATTTTTAGTTTTCAACATTCACTTCCATAAGATTTTGAGTTTTAAATTTTCTCCCAGTCCCACTTCTTCCCTCCCCACCCAAGATGGCGCAATCTGATATAGGCTATACATATACATTCTTGTTAAACATGTTTTCCCATTAGTCATGATATAAAGAACAATTAGAACTAATGGGAGGAGTCACAAGAATGAATTAATAACACAAGACAACAAAGGAAAAGGAGAGCAGATAGTATGCTTCCATCTGTATTCAGACTCCACAGTTCTTTCTCTGGGTGTGGACAGCAATTTCCATCATGAGTCTTTTGGAGTTGTCTCAGATCCTTGCATTGCTGTGAAGAGCCAAGTCTATCAAAGTCAATCATCCCACAATGTGGCTGTTACTATGTACAATGTTCTCCTGGTTCTGCTCATTTCACTCTGCACCAGTTCATGTAAGTCTTTCCAGGTTTTTCTGAAGTCCACTTCATCATTTCTTATAGCACAATACTATTTCATTACATTCATATAACACAACTTGTTCAGCCATTCCCCAATTGATGGGCATCCCCTCAACTTCCAATTCTTTGCCACCACAAAGGGAGCTGCTATAAATATTTTTGTACATGTGGGTCCTTTTCTGTTTTTATGATCTCTTTGGGATATAGACCTAGAAGTGGTATTACTATGTAAAAGGGTATGCACAATTTTATAGCCCTTTGGGCATAGTTCTAAATTGCTCTCCAGAATGGGGATCAGTTCACAACTCCACCAACAATGCATTAGTGTTCTGATTTTCCCACATCTTCTCCAACATTTATCATTGTCCTGTTTTGTCATGTTAGCCAATCTGATAGGTGTGATGTGGTACCTCAGAGTTGTTTTGATTTGCATTTCTCTAAACAATAGTGATTGAGAACATTTTTTCATATGACTATAGATAGCTTTAGTTTCTTCCTCTGAAAACTGCCTGTTCATATCCTTTGACAATTTATCAATTGGGGAAGATACTCATTTAAATGACTTACTCATAATATTACTCAAATAACAAGTGTCAGAGGCAGGATTTGAATCTAGGACTCTCCTGAAAACAAGTCCAACATTCCTGACACTTATACCACTTTGACTCCCAGATCCCTTTCCTGGATCATGACTGATATAGCTCAGAGCCCACCACACCTTTACTTCTGGTTTGGATTATTTAGCTATGAATGAATCTCTTTGTATTAGCCCAGACTGAACCTCACAAGCTCTGTCTTGGCAGTGTTTGGGTTCCAATTCATAGTCTCTCTTGGAAAAGGCTCATATTTATATACACCTTTAAGTCTTACAAACCATTTCCCTTCATTTGGAAAATAATCATGGTGGCTTAATATTCAGGGAGTTTGGCAGTAATCCATCTGAAAAGTTTTGTAAAAGAAGTTAGATTTCAAGAGTAGTTTGAAGGGAAGAGATGACTTGGTAGGACAGTGCCAAAGGAAGTTTTATATACTGAATTCTTCAAGGTATGATACGTCTTCTTGTAGTAGGGATGACCCCTAATTTTATGATCAATTCAGCACTTGTACATAGTAAAGTTTAGTAAATTTTATTATTTTTTTGTAGGAAGTTGAGATGTGGGACCTTTCTCCCACCCCCAATAAGGTAAAAGAAAACAAAACGGCTAACAGAGGTTTGCTGAATGCCATGTACAGAATAATGAAGCTATCCTCTTGTTGTCTCATTGGTTAGAAGGTACTTATAGGGCCAAGACTTTGAGAATCCATTTCATTCATTTAAATATATCCCACAAATGCTTTTGAACTACCCAGTACATGTAATACATTTTAATGAGTATCTGTAAACTCCCTGAGGGCAGGTGATATCTACGTCTACATCTATATCTATATCTATATCTATATCTATATCTATATCTATATCTACGTCTACGTCTACGTCTACGTCTACGTCTACGTCTACGTCTATCTATATCTACATCTACATCTACATCTACATCTACATCTACATCTACATCTACATCTACATCTATCTATATCTATATCTATATCTATATCTATATCTATATCTATATCTATATCTATATCTATATCTATATCTATATCTATATCTATATCTATATCTATATCTATATCTATATCTATATCTATATCTATATCTATATCTATATCTATATCTACATCTACATCTACATCTACATCTACATCTACATCTACATCTACATCTACATCTACATCTACATCTACATCTATCTATATCTATATCTACATCTACATCTACATCTACATCTACATCTACATCTACATCTACATCTATCTATATCTATATCTATATCTATATCTACATCTACATCTATATCTATATCTATATCTATATCTATATCTATATCTATATCTATATCTATATCTATATCTATATCTATATCTATATCTATATCTACATCTATATCTATCTACATCTACATCTACATCTACATCTATCTATATCTATATCTATATCTATATCTATATCTATATCTATATCTATATCTACATCTACATCTACATCTACATCTACATCTACATCTACATCTACATCTACATCTATATCTATATCTATATCTATATCTATATCTATATCTGTATCATCTATATCTATATGCACACATATATACACACATATACATACATACATACACATGCACATACATGTGTGTGTGTGTGTGTGTGTGTGTGTGTATTTGTGTGTATATAATTATTCCAGGTGCTTGGGGGAGAGATAATGAAAAAAAAACCACAGTCCCTCTCCTAAAGAGTTTACACATGCTCATATCCAAAATAGAAATACCACAGTATCTCCTTCATGAGGTGCATAGCCATTCAGAAGAGATTGGCCTAGCAATGTACACAGGAAAAACAGTTTATGAAAAATTCATCCTGCTGAAATCGTGACATGTAACTGGATGAGTAGAATACGTATCTAGGACAAACATTATAGATGAATGATGAATTGGACTCAGAATTGAATAAGAAGGGAAAACCAGACTAGATTGCTTTTGGGAATAAGGGTTTCGTTGATCATTAAGTGCTCCCTGACATAGAAGCATGAAGAAAAAATCATGAAACATATTGTTATATTTTAACAGGAAAAGACAAGTTGAGAGGTACCTGTGGCAGATTAGATAGAGAGTTGGCCACAGAACTTGGGTTCAAGTACTACCTCTAACACATAATGGCTGTGTGATTCTGGGTAAGTTGTTTAACGTATTAATGCCCAGGCAACCCTTAAAGACTCTAAGTTGCAAAGCAGGTGCTGATCTGCATTAGTGGAGATGAGTTTCCTTACGTGGAATTCTTTGCATAGATAAAAACCATAGAAATGGTAATAAAAATTAAAAAGAATAAAACTTGTTACTGATATGGAAGTAATTTCCAAATTATCAAATTCACAACAGAGCAAAAATAAAAATCAATACAAAATTGGGGGGAAAAGAATAGAAATGAGAACAAGTTTGAAAGAACTTTAATCTAACTCATTTCAGCAAACTGTTTATGCTCCACCACACCAATGGGAAATGGTAAGAATAAACATTGGCACAGATCATCACCATTCCTTAGCATGCTCAGCTAATGTAAACCACCATAATATGGAAACCAAAGGAGGCTGGAAAGTACCTTACTTGGAAAATACTTGACATCCTTGCCAAGTGTAAGGATATGAGAGTTAAGGGCAATGCTGGCTTAAAATTTGAATTCATTTGTAAAAGTCTTCAAAACAGGATGGTGAAATACAAAGAGCTATATTACTCCATAAGGCAGCAGTAAATAGTGAAAAAATGAACAATTTAAAGAAAGCTTTGTGAAAAACCTGATTCAGACTATCTAGAGAGAATTTAAGGAAGAAACTGAAGAGAGGACAATGAACAGAAGAAAAATGGAAATGATCCATCAGCATTTTTTGAACAAGTGCTTTTCTCCATCAGCAACGGTGGAACCACTACTCTTGGATATTACTACAGTCCCCACGTGCTACCTGAGGAAATCAGAATAGTGATTAAAAAAAGATAGGAAGAGAATATGAATTAGATCAAATATATACAGAAGAAGTCTTTTTTGGGAGGCAACATAATTTTGAGAGTGTTGAGAGTTTTTGAGATGACTGAATGAGAAGACACTAAAGGCTTAGAAAAAAAATAGACTTTTTACCACAGAAAAAGATACTGAGAAAATATTAATAGCCACTGATCCATATACCTGCTGTTTTAGATATAAAAACATTTTATGAGATTAATCTACATATATATGGAGTATGCCTTTGAGGAAGTTGTAAGAAGAAAACAGGCGGGCTTTAGCAAATCACATTCTACCACAAAATGAGGTGGTCCAATGTAGAAAGAATGAGGATTAACTGACAAATAACTCATCAATTAATCAATAAATTAACAAATCTACAAGCATTTATTAAGCTCCTACTATGTACCCAACATTATGCTAAATGCTGAGTATACAAAACCAGAAGCAAAAGTAATGTCAAGGAGCTTATAGTCTGTTAGAGAAAACATGAATGTATTAGTATATATAGAATACATAAAACATTAATAAGAATAATTTGGAGGTGGGAAGACCTAGCAGCAGGGAAGGGACAGGGAAATGTCTAATGAAGGAGGTAGCACTTGAGCTAAGCCTTGATAAGATGTAGATGAGAAGTCCATGTTTTTCTTTGATATCCACAAAAAGTCAAAACATTTTGAGGAAAGGCCCCAGCATGTTGGGTGAACTGCATGTGGAAGAGTTAAAAGAAGGCAAGGACAAGAGTACCACAGGGTGAGAAAGAGGAACAGGTTACAATCTGCACTATTGGAAGGAACCCACCTCAGTGAGATCACAGATCCATTTAAGTATCAATGTCCTTGTAATCTCTATTAATTCTTTAATTTTTGCATAGGAATATAACAATAAAATGATCAGATTAAATTGCAGTAATTGGCTGAACAGAGCAATTAGAAGAGAATTATGTTTTTTACATGAGGCATGGATCTACTTTGTGATGTATATATGTATATATACATATATTCTTAATAAGCCCCAGTAGAGTTATTGAACTTGTATCACTACTAAAACTATAAAGAAGTCAGATTTATTCAGTAAGATGACTAGCTTCTCATGTTTGATTTATTAAAATAAAAAAATTCCGGACATGATTGAGTAAACCTTTTTTTTTTCATTGCACTCAGCATTAGACTGTTACATAATAGACAGTAATATTAAGGTGACATTGCTCATGGAAGAAAAAATGGCCTAGTCTATCTTTTGGGTGACCTTCTGACCTGAGGAGACATAAAACCACCTTATGAAGAAGTCAGTGGAAGGGACTGTGGCTGTTTAATCTGATTAAGATAATATTTAGGGATACAATAACAGCCATAACATATTTAAAGGGTCATCTTGTAGAAGAGGGAGTAGTCTTATTTTGCTTAGCCCTGAAGAAGGAAGAGCTAGATTTACTAGTTGAAAGATACAGGGAGGCAGATTTCCATCCACTGGAAGGAAAAATTTCCTAACAATTATAGCTATCCAAAATTGTAATGGACTGTCTTGGGAGGTATAGTATGTTCCCTGTCACTAGAGTTCTTGGATGGTGACTTGTTGGGGATGGGGTAGATCATAAAGTTGAATATTAAGCTAAATGTCCTTGAGGTTTCTTCTACCTCCAATCTGATCCAATCCAATCCAATTCAGTCCAAAGCATTTGCTAATTATGTACTGTGTGCAGGACTCTGTACTTGGAATGCAAAAACAAAATTACACCTTCCCTCAAGGAGCTTGCTCTCTGTTGAGAAGATACAACATAGAAACAGGTAAGCATATACAGGATAATTTGAGGAGGGGACGAGAGCACAAAGTGGATCCAGAAAGAGTCCCCATAGGAAGTGACACGTGAGATGAGACCCTGAGAGGGTATCAACCCTATAAGGTCAAGATCCTATGAGTAAGGCTCAGTGAAGCATAACAGATCCATGGTAGAAGCAGAATTACTTGTAGGTGTGGGTTCCTAGCTAATTCTGATTGAGATTCTGACTCTTCCCTAACCAAAGCCCTCAGGCTAATAAGAGATGGCTCAGCTACACAGGAGCAGGACAAATTGGAGGACAGAATGTTGCCCATCCTCTGTGAACCATAGAAAGAGTGGGGCTTCCTTAGCACAGCAGGCTCTTGTATTTTCTACAAATTTCAGTGAATTCTAGGATTGTAAAAATGTAGTCTATTGCAGAGAATCATCTACCACAGGCTTCCTATTCCTTCTGATATTTGCTCTAAAGATACCTGTGATACAAGCCGAAGTCATCGTCATAAGAATTTTTGTAGGGTTACTGGAGTTACA
Source organism: Phascolarctos cinereus (assembly GCF_003287225.1). NCBI lineage: Eukaryota > Metazoa > Chordata > Mammalia > Diprotodontia > Phascolarctidae > Phascolarctos > Phascolarctos cinereus. Next base: position 107,750,804 of record NW_027555958.1, on the reverse strand, counting down.
GAAGGAAAGGATGAACATTTGCTAGCAAAAAGTACCACCTGGGTGGAAGGTGGCATTCATTTGTTGTTCTGTCTCCAGACATGGAGAATTAGGGATGGCAGTGAGAGTTTAGGTCATAGCTCTAGATCTGAAGGGACTGGATTGAACTTATACATGGTAGGAGTTTATTCGTTACGTGTCAAAATGCCTGGGAATAAGGCATATTGTGTTGCATGTACTGAGCTCTGTGGCAGACCTGCTATCTGAGGCCTACTCCATGCATAACTAGGCCTTTGCTGATGGTACCAGTGTTCCCGGATCGAAGCATGGCGTCTGAGGCCTTATGCTGGCTAGCACTAGGTTCTTTGCCAGATTCTCCGGCTTTCCAACTCCAGGCAGTGATTGGTGACGGAACTGGAGATATTTATCTTAGAGAAGACATTTGTGGGGTGGGAGTACATGATTGCTGTCTTCAAATATTTAAAAAGCTATCGTACAAAAGGTTTAGATACATTCTTCTTGGCTCCACAAAGCAGAATTAGGAGTGATGGTTGGAAACTGCCCAGAAGCATTGACACTTGATATAGGTCAAAACTTGCTAACAATTATAGTTGTCCAAAAGTGAATTCTGCTGGCTTGAGTGGTGATGGGTTATTCTTCACTGGAGATTTTCCAGAAAAGACTGGTTGGCCATTTTTCAGTCTGGTGCAGAAGAGAATTTTTGTTCAGATATAGGTTGCATTATAAGCCCTTTCTAGATACTGAGATTCTGTGATTCTTTGATTCAGAGAGTGCAAGGCAGATAAATAAATAAATAAAAGCCCATAGGGTGTTTTATAGGACTAAAATTTGCATTTGAGCATCTGAACTTTGCAAAATCACACGTATACTGACATCTCCCCTGTGGCTTCCTCACTGCAGGAAAGTGATGTGGGATGTTTATAGAATGCATAGTCTAGTTTAGGAAGGCATGTGAAACTACTAATTGGTGTACAGAATTAAAATATCTACTTTTCTTGCTATTTCCTATTTCTTCCAGCACAGGGGCATTAGAAAACATATTCTAGACTCAAAACCAGAAGATTTGGGGGTCTGGTCTTATTACGCACTTACTGTTTGACCTTAGGCAAATCACTTAGCTTCTCTGATGTGTTTTCTTCCTCTGTGAGATGGAAATAATAGTGTCTACCCTACTGAACTCAAAGGGTTGCTGTGAGATTAAAATGAGATGCTGTGTGTATGAGAGTGTTTTGAAAACTGTAAGGTTCCATAAAAATGTAAGGTATAAATAATCAAAGCAATAAAGGAAGAGGTTTGAATATGTATTTGCCTTTAGCCATTCGAATGCCTGGGTTCTTGACTTTCTTGCATCTTACTCTTCTGAGATTATATTTGGTTGTGGATATTTGGACATTTGTATAAAACAAGTAACAGCTAGCATTGTGGTTTAAATGTGTTAGAAAAAATTGCTTTGGCTTATAGGAGGGTGTAAAGAAATTCAATAGCATGGAATCAGGAAATTATATTTGATTGTGTGATAGCTTTTTTTTGTGTGTTTTAGCTTCAAAATGAAATCAATAATTCCAATTAGGACATGACACAAAAATAACATTGGAACAGTACTTAGTAACCAGTCATTAAGAGCAACATATATCCAGTAGCTATTTTCTTTAACAGGCTGTTTCTGGATTTTGTAATCTGTAATTGGTAAAAACAAAGGAATGGAACAAAATTACATGCGCAAGAGAAAACAAGCAACCAACTGTCACTCAAGTTCACTTAAGCCCTTCTGTCCCTTCATGTTATGAATATTGGGATAGGCTCTCAAAGGAAGTTGTTGATTCTCTGTCATTAGAGAATTTAAAATTTTTTTTTAAAAAGACTAGATTTTGATGGTTAAGCAGAGTACTCCAACTTTTCCCCACCTAACTCTTCTAACTTAACTTTAATATATCTCCTTACTCCATAATGTGGCTCTTCCACTTTACTCCAGGTAATCTTTCAATTTTCTTTCAGTGCCCCTAACCCTAAATGGCCCCATGCTCTGGTGTAGGTCATGTCTCCTCATCTGAATTACTCATGCTCTTCCCCCCACCCCCTCTAGTCTAGGTATATAGAGGCAGATTTGGGGTGGTGAAAAATGAGCTAGACTTACCTGGAACCAGGGAAAATGAGCTGGACTTGGTGCCAGGAAAGTGGGCTTGAAGTCAGTAGAGGCTGGTGTGTGTGTGTGTGTGTGTGTGTGTGTGTGTTCTCAAATACTACCTCTGACAATTATTAGCCATGTGTCTCTGGGCAATTCACTTTGAGTTAGTTTCATCATTTGCAAAATAGGACTGCCAGGCCTGGAGTCAGGAAGACTTGAGTTCAGATTTGGTCTTCAGATACTTACTAGCTGTGTGACTGGGCAAATCACTTAACTCTGTCTCAATTTTGTCATCTGTGAAATGAGCTGGAGAAGGAACTAGCAAACCACTCCTTTATCTTTGCCAGGAAAACTCAGAATGAGGTTAGAACAGTCAGACATGACAACAATAACATAAATAAAGATAATAACAACTAATATCTTCTGAATACAGTTGAACTAAGGATCAAAAGAGATTATTTTTGTAAAGCATTATATTTAGTGTTATTTTATTTTGAAAACTGCAAGTTTCCATATAAATGTAAGGAACAGATAATTTTAAAAGTAGTAAATGAAGAGTTCTGAATATGTGTTTGCTTTCAGCCATTCAGGTATCTGGGTTCTTCACTTTATGATATTGTCTTACTATTTCTGAGATCAGGCATGATGGAGGGTATTTGAGCATTTATATAAAACAGACAGCAACTAGCTTTATGGTTTAAATGTGTTTGAAAAAAATTGCTTTGGCTTACATAAGGATATACAGGAATTTAATAGAATGGAATCAAGAAACAGTATCTGTGAGTCTTTTTTTTTTTTGCTTCAAAATGAAATCAATAATTACAATTAGAATCTGAAACAAAAATAACATTGAGCCAGTACTTAGTAAGCAGTCATTAAGAAAACATATATCACAAAATAGCAATAAACATCTGCTGTTTTATTAGCAAACCCAATCCTACACTTATTGGAGGAAGTTTTTCTTCCCTCACTAATCCCACCCACCTGATCCCTCTGACTCTGTGTCCCTTCAGCTTTTGTGTTTTTTGTAATATATGGTTCAGAATCCTTGGATATCTTGCTTTTTTTTTATTACGTGTGTGTGTATGTGTGTGTGTATGTGTGTGTGTGTGTGTGTGTGTGTGTTATATGACATTAGAAGTGTGGTAGCAATAGCAATTTTGAATAGGGTAGGGATTTTTGAAGGTATAAAATTGCAAGAGTTTGAGATTCTAGAACTGTCTTATCAAGGGATTGCTGTGGTTTATGTTGAATTTTCAAAGATGTCCTCTGGAGGTGAATGAAATCCTCCTATTTTACAATTCCAATAGCTGCTACCTAGTCAATGACATAGTTTATCATAATAAATAATAATGGTAATTATCATTATTATAGCTCACATTTATATAGCAGTATAAGTATATGCAAAGTGCTTTCCAGATATTGTCTCATCTGATCTTCATAGCTACCTGTGAGATGGGTGCCATTATTATCTCCATTTTACAGATGAGGAAACTGAGGTTGAGAAAGGTTAAGTGGTTTACCCAAAGGGTCATACAACTAGTAAATATTTGAGGCAGGATTCACACTGATATCTTTGTAACTAACTTCAAATCCAGTGCCCTATCCACTTTGCTATTGAAATGAAACAATTATAATATGTAACATTTTTATATTTTTTTATAATCATCTGATTATATATGATCCTTTCCAGTGATACTTTTTTCTCTAAACATAAAGTCAAACTACTAATATGAATTAACTACTCTCTCTAGGAGATGAATAAACACAGAAATAAAATCTGAAGGAGTTTAAAAAAAGGAAATATAATGTGTAAGCCCAGTGTGGTAATGTATTAACTCTGAAATTTATTTGTTATTAATTACTTCTTATGTTTGGCTCCAGAAAACATTATAAATGGAAAAAAGGATATTAATTTCTGTTTCATGGTTAAGGTTTCTCAAGTAAGAAAGGGAGAATCAAGTAGAATTATTAATAATTAATATTTGGGGGCAGCTAGATGGTGCAGTAGATAGAACACTGGGGTTGGAATCAGGAAGAATTTTCCCGAGTTCAGATTCGACCTCAGGTACTTACTAGTTGTGTGACCCTGGAAAAACCACTTAACTCTGTTTGCCTCAGTTCCTTCATCTGTAAAAGGAGCTGGAAAAAGAAATAGTAAACGACTCCAGTATCTTTGCCAAGAAAATCCCAAATGGGGTCACAAAGAGTTAGACGTGACTCAAAAATGACAACAACAATAACAACTCACCATTTGACTTGCTGGAATTTTACATTATTTGGATTAATTCACTTGCATTATTCCAGGGCACCAGAGGATAAAATTTGTAAAAGTTAACACTTTTGAGCACTGAGTTTGGAATCATAGGACTGGTACTCTAATTTTAGATTTACTGTTATCTGTGTGGCCTTGGAAAAGTCATTTAATGTTTCCTTATCTATAAAAGAAGGGAATTGGATTACATGTATATGCAAAATGTATAACAACATGAAATTTGTTATGCAAATAATACACATCCACCCATGATTCAGAATATATAGTGGAGGGGCAGCTAGGTGGCGTGGTAGATAGAACTTCAGTGTTGGAGTTAGAACACTGGACACTTAACTAGCTGTGTGACCTTGGGCAAGTCACTTAACACCCTATTGCCTCACAAAAAAAAAAAAAACAGAAAAAAACACAGAATACAAAGTGGATCATTTCCAGAGGCAGATAGATGTCATAGTGGATAGAGTGCTGGACTTGACTTTAGGAAGATCTGAGTTTGAATCCTACCTCAGAGACTTACCAACAAAATTTAGTAAATTATAATAAATCACTTAACCACTTTCAGTCTCAATTTCCTCACCTGCAAAATGAGTATAATAATATGGCCTCAAATGAGATGATACATATTAAGCACTTTACAAAGGTAGTGCTATATAAATGCTATTTACAATCACTATTGAAATGTATTTACCATAAAATATATTAAAAAATAACTCTTTCAAAATTGTATTTTTTGGGAAAAATTCTAATAACAATAAAAAAGCACCCAGTGTAACTCCAAGCCAAGAAATTATATTATTTGTACGTTATTTGCATCAATGAAGATGCATCTTTTATATAGTCCATTCTTAAAAATGCCTTTAAAACTTTGACTCATCAAAACAATCACAAGGTAATTATCTCCCAATAGAGACAAAGAAATAGACATTCAGTATTGTTACTGAACCAAAAGTAAAAAGGATCATAGGACTCAAAGAAACATTATCTTCAAATCTATGATTATATCTGTAGAATTACAGAAAGGGAAAATGCTTTCTTAAAATGTGCCAGTCAGTTAAAAGCCTTTATTTCTGCACTAGCCTGGAAAGTCTCTCTGATTACTGGCTTTTCTTACCCTCAATCTTGGGTCTTTTCTGCCTTTTCCCCCCTGTTTTCAGGACTGACTCCCACCTCACCTAAAACCATAGGGTTGTAAGAGACTTTGCTTGACTAGATTAAATTTGATGTAGTCCAATAAGTATTTGTTGGGGTCCTACCTTTAGCTTATCTGTGTGCTAGAAGGACACAGGAATACATCACATGGTCCTTACCCTCCAGAGGTTTATTATTTTCCTATAGACACTAGAATTAGAATGGTTTAGTGGATAGAGTGCTGGGTTTGACCTAAGGAAGACCTGGTTCCAATATCAGCTCAGATAGAAATTGTGTGATCACTAATATTGTTAAACTTAACCCTTCTCAGCATTACAAGGATCTAAGACATCTCTAGAGGCCTCGTGATAGAAAATGCTATCAACATCCAAAGAAAGAACTATGGAAGTTGAATCGTCATCATTTTTTTTCCCCTTCTGTTGAGCTTTGTTTCCTCTTTCTGATGGTTCCTCTTATTGGTTTTAATTTTTTACTTGCAACTTCACTAATGTGAAAATATGTTTAATAAGAATGTAAATGTATAGCCTATATCAGATTGTGCATCGTCTTGGGGAGAGTAGAGGGGAGGAAGGAGGAGAAAAATTTTAAACTCAAAAACATATGGAAGTGATTGTTGACGAATCAAAATAAATTAATAAAATAAAAAAAGGAACATGTATAATAAATCAAAACAAATTTCTACATTGGAAAAAAAATTGTGTGATCCTTAGCAAGACACTTAACAACCCTGGTACTTCTATTTTCTCACTTGTAAAATAATGATTTTGGACTCAAAGACCGCTAAGGTCCCTTCTAGCTCTAAATCTATGGTCCTGTGAAAAAGACAGCATGATAAGACAAAATTTAGAAATATGGGATATTTTAAAAATTAAAGATAATTTGAATTAATTTAACTTTGAGGTTTCAGTGACAAATTCAGTGACAAATATCAATCTTTACACCTTTGAGAAAATCAGGGACACTGAAGTGTTGAAAAAGTCAGGAATTACTTTCCTATAAAACCAACCCTGTACTCAAAATTACCCCTTTAGGTCACATGATTTCACTGCCTCCTACTTCAGATGAGTTATCAGCTGAAACCTGCTTTATTATTATTATTATTAAATTTGGCTAGGCGGTGGGGTTAAGCGACACACAGCTAGTAAATGTTATGTGTCTGAGGCCAGATTTGAACTCAGGTCCTCCTGAATCCAAGACCAACTCTCTATCCACTTTGCCACCTAGCTGCCCCTGAAACCTGCTTTAAGTGGAGACTATGAGGGGCTCATGTCTTCTCCATCCTCTTCTCCTTAGCTGGAAGGGGAAAATCAGAGTAAATGTATTACAGGTTTTTAAAAATTATTGATTAATTCAATACCACGTACAGTTGCTAGGGGAGCTAAAATGCTAAGGAAACTATGTTCTTTATCCTCATGGTGTTTTCACATAAATAGACTTACAACACATACATAAATATGCAATATTTTTTTTTGTGGCACAGATATATGCTTTAATTGGTGTAGGGAACTCTCAGTGAGGAAACTCACTTTGCCAATGCTGATAGAAGCTGTTTTGCAGCTATTATTTTTAGAGTTGCTGGGTGAGAGAATAATGCTAGTGAGAGAATAGTGAGTTGCTCAGGGTCACACAACAAATATTGTTTGAAAAATGAGATGAAGTCAAGTTTTCCTGAGTCCAAGATTGGCTTTCTGCATTATGCCTTTCATACAAAAATTATACCATAATTATAATTTCCACAATCTAATTCAATTTAACAGAGGCAGCTAGATGTAGTAGAGCATAAAACCTGGAGTCAGGAAGTCCTGAGTTCAAATCCTGCCTAAGATGCTTATTAGCTGTGTGCTGAGCAAATAACTTAACATCTGTGTGCCTCAATTTCCTCTTTTGTGAAAGTGGGGTAAGAATAGTACCTACCTCCTTTGATTGTTATGGGGATAAAATTATCTAATATTTGTAAAGTGCTCTGTAAATCTTCAAATACTATTAACAAACATTTATTCAGTACTTAATATATTCAAAGTACTGTTCTAGGCACTGGGGATACAAAGCCAAAGCCAAAACAATACCTGTTCTCAAGAAGTTTATATTCTATTGGATGATATCCAGGTTCTCAGAGGAGTAAATACAAGGTATTTTGAGGAGGTGAGAGTACTGACAATAAAAATAGAATATAACAGAATTAGTGAGATAGAAAGTGCTTTGCTAAGGAAAAGATCATGGGTGGTTAGGGAATACACATATACTTTGAAACTCAATCCAGATACATGATGAAGTCCAGTTTGTTTTTATTTAAAATGATGGTGGTATTTGGTTCAAATATTCTGTTGTGTTGTTCAGTAGTTTCAGTCTTGTCTATGGGGTCTAAAACCCAATTTGGGGTTTTCTTAGCAAAGATCTAGCTCATTTTACAAATGAAGAAACTGAGGCAAACAAGGTTGAGTGACTTGCCCAGGGTCACACAGCTAGTAAGTGTCTGAGGCCTGATTTGAACTCTGGTCTTTCTGACTCCCGGCCCACTGCCCTATCCACTGTGCTACCTCATCTGTGAAATTAGGTTAATACTACTTTTCTCATTTGGTTGTTATAAGGAAAGCACTGGATAAGCCTTAAAACATTCTGTGAATATGCTCTATTTTTACATAGTCTAAGGCTGTGTCTCTATACTCATCTAGATTTGAAAGGAAAACAATTGGGGGGATTTCATCAATCATTTGTTTTGAAAATAACTAGTTGATAAATTCATAAGCATTTATTTTAATTGATGTGAGGGTTTTTGGTACAAAACAATATCACCAAGTGTTTGACAAAATCCAATTTTTTTCAAATCAGTTTGTGTAGAGAAATTGAGACCTTTTTAGTTTTTAATTCTGGGGTGCATACCCTTTCCACTATACTATGCTACCTGGCATGTGGGATTTAGTGTGTTAGAACAGTTACATGTGCTAGAAGTAGTTCTGAGGACAGATGAAAATATTCTATCCATTATGGAGAAGTGATAGATTTAGGGTGTAGAATGAGATATGATCTTTGTGTATAGCTATTGTGGGAATTTGTCCTGTTTGACTATGAATGTTTATTACAAGAAAATTTGTTTTTCTTTCCTTTTCTCTCCTCTTCATCTCCCTGAGGAGTGGGGAAGAGAGAGAGAAAATAGATTTCTGTTAATTTAAAAAATAGAGGTGGACAGTGTCCTGCAGATGTGAAATGTTTCATGCTTTCATTCACTTTTAGATGAGGTCACTGTATTATTAATTTTATTTAACTGTTTTACTTTGTTACAAGAGACCTCTCATAGAGTGGAGGTAATCTGTAAATGTATGTAAAGTAAATTACAAAACATATCAATAAGGCTGAAAGTGGCAAAAAAAAAAGAGTAGACGTTAGACTAGAGACTAATTCCTTTTTATTGATTTTTTTCCCCTAAAGTTACATTCTTTATGACAAGCCAGTTAAAAAAACATAGAATCATAAAATGGCAGAGCTATAAAGGACCTCAGAGACAATCTAGTTCAATCCCTGCATTTTACAGATAAATTAACTGAAGGTTTCACTGATTTGCCCTTGGGTCCTGACATTGCTGGGATCACAACCCTCTTCTTTTCCACTGTAGCTCTCTCACCAGCAGCAAAAAATGTTATCTAAGAAAAACAATGATCCAATAAAATTAGGTAGATAGCCTACAGCGCATTGGTAGCTAACATTATTCCTGCCAGAATTAACCAGCAGAAGGACCTACCTGTATATGAATTGTCTCTCCAGGTGATATCACTAACTTGGTGTTAGGACCTAATTGCTTCCTTACTGTGCTTTTAGGGCTTCCTAAGAGTTTAATTTTCCTCATTTTGAATTCAGCCCCATTATTGTGGGTGATTGGCGTACATTCATTCATTCAATTCAATTCAACAAACAGTTGCTGAGCAGCCATAACATGGAGCCCTGGATATAAGGCACTATGCTGGACACCAAGTCTATCTACACATACTCCAAAATTATAAGGATTTTAAAATGCCCCATTATTTGTTCTTGCAGAACTCCAATAGCCCCAGTAGGAAGAGGATCTCATTTCAATTCTCTGACTCAGCTTCCTAACTGGGTGACTTTTAGCAAGTGGCTTCCCATATCTGAGATTCATTTTCCTTATCTGTCAAATGAGGGAGTTTAGGTAGATAATCTCTAAGCATCATTCTGGTTCTAAAGCCTATAATCCTTTGTAATACAACTTCACAATCACTGTTCTATGCCTTTCCTACTATAAACCCTACAGATGAATCAAGAACTGAGGGCCAGGAATATACAGGTTTCAGAGATTAAGAAATACTAATTGGGACAAATGTATGCTCTGTGTCTGTTTTTGAGAATTAGGCAATGAACATACTTTCAAGTCACGGTCTGGGTCTATGGGTGGCTAGCCAAATAAGACAGTATGGTTTGCTGGGTCCAGACAACAGGATCAGTGTGGACTGCTCCCAGCTGTATTAATTATGCAGTGATATATATTGATTCTTAAGAAATTCTATGGCCAACTATGCTGACCACTATGGCCCTTCTGTTGTCTAATATTTGGTCTGAACATGGGCACACTCAGGAGAGGCTTAGGAGTCATTCTTCAGTTACAAAACATGGCCTTATTATTGAATCTAATATACATCTAGTGTATATAATTGGAGAAGATAAAATTACCTTGTCTTTTGAAATTTAGTGATTTTCTCAAAGTAAAAATAGCCAACAATCAAATGCTACTCTCTTTAATAATCAAAGGGACACTTTTATCACTTTTTAAATTTGTTATTCCTCATATTCTTAGGCAATAAAACATTAGAGAAGTATTAAGGCTTTCTCAGATGAGGTTCCCCACTCTAATTATTCCTTATTAGACTGTAAATACTTCAAAGTCATAAAAGACCCAAGACCTTAAACACACACACACACACACACACACACACACACACACACACACACACACACGCACACACACAAACATAGGCCTCTGAAATATTCTTCCATGCACTTATTTTCTTAGGGAACTAATTTATTCCTGTTTCCTATTCTTGAATTCAAATCCCTCTCCCTTACATGGTTTTCCTTAATTACATTTTGAGAATTTTTTTCAAAGAGTTTATACTCATAGCACATGGTCAAGGTTTCCTGACATTTTAGAGGGTATCATAAAGCTACTTTATAGGCATATTCTAAAATTTTTCTTTTTAGAGTAGAATTATTTATCTTTTCCTTGAGTAAGCGATCATCCTTATTGTAGGGTAATTATATGGGAATATGTAAGGGAAAATAATCTTAGGCACAAGACTTATTTGTGCTCATGATTAAAATTTTTTTTCTAATTTCCAATTAATTACATTTCCCTCCATACTATCACCCTATTTATTCTGTTCTCACCTTTGTCTCTGTACCTCCTCAAAAGCATTTGCTTCTGATTACCCCCTCCCCCAATCTACCCTCCCTTCTATCACCCCTCCCTCTCTTATCCCCTTCCCCTCTACTTTCCTGTAGGATAAGATAGATTTCAATACTCAATTTGGTGTGTATGTTATTTCCTCCTTAAGCCAAATCTGATGAGACTAAAGTTCACTCATTACTTCTTACCTCCCTCCTCTTCCCTTCCACTGTAATAGCTTTTTCTTGCCTCTTTTATGTGAAATAATTTGCCCCATTCTACTTCTACCTTTCTTCTTCTCCCAGTACATTCCTCTCTCACCCCTTAATTGTATTTTTTAGATATCATCCCTTCATATTTAACTCACCCTGGGTCCTCTGTCTATATATATTCCCTCCAACTAATAATAAGCCCCTTATGATTTCTCTTTCCTGTTTACCTTTTCATGCTTCTATTGAGTCTTGTATTTCAAAGTCAAATTTTCCATTTAGCTCTGGCTTCTCAAGAATACATTAAATTCCTCTACATCACTGAATATCAGTTCCCTCCCCCCTTATTGATTATACTCAGTTTTACTGGGTAGGTGATTCTTGGTTTTAATCCTAGCTCCTTTGACCTCTGGAATATCATATTCCAAGCCCTCAGATCCCTTAATGTAGAAGCTGCTAAATCTTATGTTTTCCTCATAGTTAAAGAATTTAAGAGGGTCATATAATTAAAAAAATGACCACCATGCAGGTATTGTCAGAAAAGCTTTCTTAGATCATTAGTATTGGAAAGCAAGGTCAGTTTCATGCCAGGGCTGAGTAGAGTCCTGCCTAGTGTGCTATGGCTTGAAGAGTGCTGATAAAATGATCCTGCTCCCCCCAAATAATCCCTAATTGTCTCATCACTTTATTTAAAATCCCACCATTCATGCCTTTTCAATTAAGCAATTTCTTCCCACCATCATTTAATATGTAAGTATTCCCAGGAAGCCTATCTCAGTTTTTCTTTTCTCTATAACAATCCAACAAGTTACCTGAGGTGACCCATGCCTGTGATTCCCTACTGCCAGAGAGAGACTGAGGCTGGTGGATCTCCTGCACTTGGGAGTTCTGAGGTATGGTAGGCTGGGTAGATCTGAGTTCAGTATCAATGTGCTGAGCCCTCCAGAAATGGGGAATGTTGGAGTGGGTGGAGGGGAAAGTGTCAACATGTAAATTAGACCAGGTCAGGTCAAAGTTCCAGAATTGATCAGTCATGGGATCAGGCCTGTGACTAGATCTCGTACTTCCAGTCTGGCTGAGACGGTGAACCCAGTTTTTAAAAGCACTCTGTTAGATTTTATATGCCTGCATTTCATCAGGGAGGGGAAGAAATGCCAAAAATCAGGAGAAAGAGTACTAAAAGAGAACATGAAGACATTTCACCTACTTATGCATTGAAGACTCTGATGGCAATTCAGAGGAGGAATCCCAAAAGTGTTCTGAGAAGTGGCAATATCCTAGCATATCACCACTTCAGTTTAGAGCTGAAAGGGACCTCAGAGATCTTTTAATCCACTCCCCTCATTGTATGGATGAGGAAACTTAACTTTAGAGTGGGTAAAATGGGAGGGACAGTGTGGTTGGACTTGGAGTCCAGAGGCGAAGGGTCTATATTCTTGTTTTTCCACTTACTAATTGTGGAACTATAGATAAGCCATTTCACTTCTCTGAGACTCCATTTCTCCATGTCTAAAATGGGGACAACTGTACCTACTCTAGCTATCTCATGGGATTGCTTGAGGGAAGTACTTTTTAAACCTTGAAATGACTTATTAACTGTTATCAGTGTCCAGAGTGACCCAGACAGTGGCAGAATAAGGATTAGAACCCAGGTCTTCACTCACAGTCCTCTGGTTTTTTTTTTTTGCCACCTCATGGAATAGAAGTGTAGTTTAAATAGCATAAATATATAACAGATTACTGCTCTGAAGAGGAAAACATTCATTCATTAGTATAACTTCAGTTATATTTGTTTAAAAATCAACCATATCACTTCATAATTATACTTTTTATGAACATACCTGTTGGCTGGCATAAGCAAGAAATGCTATTTGTATTCAAAGGAGAGAAGGTTTGCTTTAGGCAGGAATGTTCACTACTTCTTCACCATAAACTCTTAAACTTCTTACAACGTAGCTTCTGACCTGACTATTCTACCTAATAAAACTGTTCATATAAAAATGACCAGGGATTGATTGTTTTATTGCTATATCCAGGTGCCTTTTCTTTGTCCTCATCTTCCTTGAGCTGTGGTTTGAGCTAAACTTTAAAGAAAGTCTGATTTCTATAGACAGGGAGGAAAGTTAAAGACATTCCAGATTAGGGCAATAACACTTGTAAAGGCATGAAGACAGGAAAATTTAAGGTGAGTTTTGAGGATAGTGAAGTAGACTAATCTGGTTGGAATGGTTGGTTTATGTAGGGGAGTATTTGGGAGAATAGATGGGAAAGACAAGGTTAAGATTGTAGAGGACCTCTAATGGCAAGCTTTATCCTATAGGAAATAAGGATTCATTAAAGCTTTTTGATATAATGAAAGGTGGCATTTTAGAAGAGTAACAATATTAATAACAATTCAAATCAATTCAATAAACATTTATTAAGTGCCTACTATGTGCCAGGCACTGTGCTAAGCACAGTGGGTGTACAAAAAAAATGCAAAAGACAGTCCTTGCCCTCAAGGAGCTTACAATTTAATGGTGGAGACAACATGTAAACAAATATAGTCAAAGGAAGCTATATACAAGATAAATAGGAAAAAATTCATGAAAAGAAAGCACTAGAATTAAGAAGGATTGGGGGAAACTTGCAAACTTCTTGAAGACCAGGACAATATTTTATTAATCTTTGTTATCTCTTTCAATAGTTCGACTAGGGTCTTCCATGCAGAATCAATGTTTGTTAAATGAAAGAATGAATAATGCAGCGTAACTGAATCTGTGGTTTTCCTTATGCTAGCACACACAAACTGTTTTGACTGAATTTCCATAAAGAAATTAGTTGAGTCCAAATGGCTGAACTATATTCTGGCTGAATTATTCACTTTTTAGCTGATTGTTTTGGCATCAAAACTTCCTTTCTCTCCCCAAGCTACCCCATCATCTCCCTCCCCTCTCCCCTAGGTAACATCTGATCATCCTATCCCCTCAGCAGATGAATCCAACTGCCACTCTACTGGGACAATTGATTTCTCTTCTATCCTCTTGTCTGCTTCTCAAAACTCTTCCACATCTTTACCCATACTTAACTCCCTCTACTTGTGCCTTATCACATCCTCTCCCATCTCCCCTGGAAGCTTGCCCCATCAATCATTCTCTCTACATTTCATCTTCAGTATCTCCACATCTATTGACTCATTTCCCACTCCTGTGATTTATTTGTTTGCTTTCCAGGATACCCAGGTCTACTGTCATCCTTAAAAAACAAACAAAAAACCTCCCTTGACTCCGCCTTTCCTTTAGACCCTTATTATTTTCTCCTTTCATTTCTAAGCTCCTAAAAAGAATCATCCACATTTGCTGCATCCATTTCCTCACTAGCTTTTTGCCTTCTGGTTTAGAGAAATAGCATAGTACAGTAAGAAAGCACACTGGATTTGGAATAAGGAAGCCTTGGTTTGAATCCCAGTTCTGCCACTTCCTACCTCTGTGGGTAAGTCACTTGAAATCTCTGGACCTGAGTTTACTCAGCTGAAAAATAAGGGGATTCCATAACATGACTTTTATGGTCCCATCTATCTATTAATCTGTGATCCTCTTACCCTACAACTCTTACTTAGACTGCTCTCTCAAAGGTTACCAGCAACATTTCCCATTTGGAACAAATTCAGACTTGACTTAATCAATCTGTCCAGTTTAATTATAGTTTTGCAATATGTGTGATACCTTAAACTTAAAATGTTTTGTTGTTAATTAGGGTTTGGAATATAATAAATAAATGCTTAATAAATTCCATTTCTGTCTCTGTCTCTATCTCTGCCTGTCTTTGTTTCTGTGTGTATCTGTCTGTCTGTCCCCTTGTCCTTCTCTATCTTCCTCTGACTCTCTCCATATTGCTAGTATTATTGGATTTGGAATAAATGATAATTTTGTTATATCTTTCATGATTTTAAATACTTCACATCATCTATTAGCCTTTACACTAGTCTGGTGCATAGGATAGGCTTTAAATCTAGAAGAAACCTTAGAGATCATCTAGTTCATCCCTCCAACCATTTACAGATGAAGAAACTGAGGTGGGGTATTGAGTGACTTTTTCAAAGGCACACAGGTTAGTTAACTAAGTAGTAGATCTTAGATGATTTTAAATCTATTCTCATAGAGGCACTTTTCCACTTCCTTGCTCCTTTTAATATTGTATCTCTATACCAATTTCTCTACCTTTGTCTTTCTTATGCCAGAGAGTTGAATTCATATGTTGGTTAACCCATTTGATCATCCTCTGAATTATTTTGAGCTCTCCATTTAAGTCCCATTCTGATGCTTCATCATAACATGGAGGTGATCCTGGATTTAGAAAGCCTATGCTGGTGGAGTAAAGGCTCTGGTAGGTCTTATCAAGCTGAAAATGCTGTTAGTAGTGCTGAGCAATGGATTGGCATCAGAGAACTTTATGTAAGTGGGAACACACTTATCACTAGAAGTCTGACCACAGGGGACCACCCACATCAATTGAATCAAAGGGCTTTTGAGGTATTGAAGAATAGTTTTAAGAAATAGAAAATGCCTTAGTGTCTTTTTAAAAAGAGAATCTAAGAATGATTCTGATTCATCAATGCATTCTTTCTTCCTTCAAATGACCCTTCTAGAATGCCTTTCTTTTTTTTTTCTTAAAGGATTATCAAGAAAAAAGCTAGTTATTTCCACATATACTTAACATCTTTTCTATTACAATTCAAAAATATTATTTGTGAACATAGAAATACCTGATCTGCTTCAAATTCACCTTCTTTAAAAGCATTTTCCATAAAGCCTGAATACTTATTTACTTACTGTCAAATGAATTGGAGCACAAATGAATCTGAGCATTTAATTACTCCTTCAGTAGTAAAGGAGCCATTTCTAAAACACATTAATATTTTATTTTTTAAATGTTCAGCTTTGCAGAACACACATATGGAAGCACAGTTGGAACTTTAGAGGCTGTAATTTTCTCAATCCAGAAAATTATTGTTAATGTATTATAAATATATAGATGACTGCATCACTGAAGTGCTCCTGGTCAAATCCTATTCAGAGTTCACCTTAGAAGGGTGACATTATCCAAAATCAGAAAAGACAAATAAAATTTATATTGGAGAAAATGTATTAATGTCTGAAGCTTTGATCTACTGTAGGATTGTGTTGTGGCTTCAACGCAAAAGTTTTCCTGAATTAGAAGGGCACAATCTGTTCAGTCTCCCTGGACTAAGCAGCAGATGACCAATATCACCTTCTTTGGGGGACAGAAAATTGTCTTCTGCTTTTCCTCTTGAAGTCTAAAGATGACTCTACAATGACTCCTCCTTTTCTGGTTTTCCATGTTTCTGCTCCTAGCTTCCTGGATCATTATGACCATGGAATGAAAATCAAACAAATTCCTTTTAGATCCAGGTATTTTCTGAAAAACAAACAAATGGAAAAGAAATGAAAATAACAACATCAATCACAACTACAAACCCCCATATAATCTATCATTTGGAGAATGCTGGCAATACTATGATCTTAATTTTTATCAATGTTTCTGACTTTCCTTTATAAATTTTTATAGAAGAAACTGAAACCCAGCCCGGGCTATGTTGTTCCCTATTATAGCTGTTTTGTATTTTGTTATTGACATGAGCAAGTAGGCTATGAAATGACCCCACACTTTTATTCATGTTCATTGAATGAATTGAATGAGAGTGAACACACCAACACTTGTTCTTTTCTTCTTGTAAGTTGGACACATTCTGTTCATCCAGCAGACTTCCCAGAGGGATGGTGATCTAACTTCAGCTTTCACACAATGAGCTGTAACACCCAGAGACCTGTTGGGGGTGATGCCAGCCTGAGAGGTATTTGGATAAGTGTTTTTCACTGCACTGTTTTCATGTGACCTGGCTTACTCATGCTCAATTTAGTTACATCTTGACCTGAAAAAATACAGTCTAGATTTGCTTCTGTCTTCATTTGGCTTACCTCTTCTCTCTCTCTCTCTCTCTCTCTCTCTCTCTCTCTCTCTCTCTCTCTCTCTCTCTCTCTCTCTCTCTCTCTCTCTCCCTCTCTCCCTCCCTCCCTCCCTCCCTCCCTCCCTCTCCCTCTCTCTCTCTCTCCCTCCCTCCCTTCCTCTCTCTCTCTCTCTCTTTCTCTCTCTCTCTCTCTCTCTCTCTCTCTCTCTCTCTCTCTCTCAT
Source organism: Phascolarctos cinereus (assembly GCF_003287225.1). NCBI lineage: Eukaryota > Metazoa > Chordata > Mammalia > Diprotodontia > Phascolarctidae > Phascolarctos > Phascolarctos cinereus. The sequence continues at coordinate 107,733,467 of NW_027555958.1, read as the reverse complement.
ACACACATGCACACAGAGTTATACACACTCACCACACACACACACACACACACACACACACACACACACACACACACCCCTCTCCCTCTCCTTCCCATTCAGTCTTCTTCCTGATCTCTGTATCTTATTCCAAAAGGCATAGGAAATATCTTCTGGAGGCCTTCACGTTTATTTACAATCTACATTCCTTAGATTTTGTCTTATTGGAGGAAAGACAATCTATTTGAGTAGTTGAAAGATATACAGAGAACATCCACAAAAATCAGCATATGTACTTCCTTTCCCTACCAACTCCACACACCATTATTTATGTTTTTCTATTTCATTAAGAAACATAGAATAGTATAGAGAATAAGAATTCTCTTTTCTTCTCAGTCTTATCTCCCATCCCCCTTCCACAAATGACTGATTTTTATGCATGAGATAATGGATGAGCCTTGGGTGACCTGTTTTTTTCCCCCCCTTTTTTTTCTTGCGGTAAAATTGTATTGAAGAAAGAGGGCACTAGTGTACAGCCCATAGTCTATCATTACCATCCGACTGGATTTGTGCTAAAGCTTCTGTGAACGGGAGAGGTGCCACTGTCTGCTTTGAGCAAGGAAGAACAGCACTGTCTCCTAGATTCAGGTAAGGCTCAAGTTTAAATATGCCAAATATGTCATGGTTGATCTATAATATAGTAGTTAAAAGCTGTCTCCATGTGGCAGGCACAATTCTAATGTCTTTGATTTTCTGCTTGGTAGTAGATGCATGTTTATTTATTTTGGTCATGAAATCAGGAGAAGCATTGAGACCCACTGGTTCCTTAGAATCATCTTCTTGCTTTTTCCTGCACTCGCTTCCCTCCTTTTCTTTATCTCCCCACTCCCATAACCCCTTTTATTTCCTACTTTCTCCTTAAGGAGAAAGAGACCCACTAAGGATAGCAGTGGGAGCCAACTTCAGCTCCGCTTGCTACTGAGAGTCTGTGACTCTATCTCCAAACCCATCCCCACTCAGACTCTCCCCAAATTGGTTCAAAAGGAGCAAGAGAAGCCTCAGTGAAATTGGGAAGAGAGAGGAAAGGTGATGAGGTAACGGTGTATGTGTGTGTGTGTGTGTGTGTGTGTGTGTGTGTGTGTGTGTGTGTGTGTGTGTGTGTGTCCGTGCCACTGCTGCTTTCTGGCGGTGGTGATGGGGGTGAAGAACACAGGCGAGGAAGTTGAAGGAGAGGAGAAGTGCACAGGGTTAATTCATTCTCTGAGTCCTGGTGACTGCAGGGAAAAGGTTGAAGCTGCTCAGTGCGCTGTCCAGTGTTCTGAAAGCAGCGGTAGGGTGCCGCTCTCCCACCAATGAATGCAACAGGAAACTATTGCTTTCTCCCTCTTATTTAAACTCTGCTGAACAAAACAGTCTCGACTAAGGTATGTACAAGATTTCCTCTGTCCCTTCTCTCAACTGCGCTAAACTATTTAATCTCTTCTAATCAGCCGAATCATCTTCACCTCTTCTTCCCTCAAAATCTAGTGAAAGGCTGGCTTCTCAGGAAAAGAAAAAACCAAAACACGATGACTTTCCCAGGCGTTGCCTTAGTAACTAATAAGGATTTTCCCCAAGCTTAAATTCCACACTTGGATTTAATCTTTATCCTTTTTTCTCCCTCAGTTAAAATAAGTTTATGTAAATGGTACATCCACTTCTCTCTTTGACCTTAAAAAAAGTGTTTCAATTTACTTAGAAGAGTTTCCAAATTTTCTCTCCTGAAAAAGTTGGTTTTCTTGAAATCAGAGTGAGAATAGGAAGGTGAACATAGCAACTAGTAGAAACTTCTGGATTGGACCACCTGGCAGGAAGAGGCATAAACAAAGACAACACCTTGAAAACGTTTTTTGTTTGGGCCAGTAGGAGACACAGAGTGAAAGGGTGAAAGTCAACCTTGAGACTAGATAGATATGTCTATAAATCAGGCAAGACTGTATAGAACACTGGATAAGGATAACATTTCTATAGCTGTCCTTGAGATGGCCTGTAAAATTTCCCTCTGGTTGATACTGACATTTACCAAAATGAAAGGATTGAGAAATGATTAACATTCACTGACCTTTTCTTCTAATCACAGTGTTTTTGTTTCTATTCTTACCATACCCCTCCCCTCACTCTCTAGTAAAGTACAACTCCTGGCCACAATGACTCCAACTATGCCATCAATGCATTTACTTTGAGCCACCTCTGGAGAAGAAAGGTTCACATTTGTCTGAAAACGCCTCCAGTGAGTGGAGGTGGTGGTTGTGGAGGACGAGGAAGAAAAAGAGGAAGAAGAGGTGGGACGAAACTGTGGCTATTGCTGTATAGGAGACACTTAGGGGAGAGGTAACCAAGAAGAGAGAGAAAGGGGAACGAGAGACATCTCTGTATCCCCCACAATGTTCAGGAAAGAAGAGTCTATCAAATTGTTCACCTGGATGTGTATGGCATCGTGCAATAAGATGATTGGGATGTTGTTGATGCTTTTCCCAGCTATCTTCTTGGAGATGACTCTTCTGCCAAGGAGCCCTGGCAGGAATGTATTGTTGGTTGGGGGCTCCTCTCAGCGATCAGTGGCTAGAATGGATGGGGATGTCATTATTGGAGCTCTCTTCTCTGTTCATCATCAGCCACCAGCAGAAAAGGTGCCTGAGAGGAAGTGTGGGGAGATAAGGGAGCAGTATGGCATCCAGAGAGTGGAGGCCATGTTTCACACATTGGATAAAATTAACTCTGATCCCATTCTGCTGCCCAACATCACTCTGGGCAGTGAGATTAGGGATTCCTGCTGGCATTCATCTGTTGCACTGGAGCAGAGTATTGAGTTCATTAGAGATTCTCTGATTTCTATTCGTGATGACAAGGATGGTACCAATCGATGCCTGCCTGACAACCAATCTCACCACCCTGGCCGGACTAAAAAGCCCATTGCAGGTGTGATTGGTCCTGGTTCCAGCTCAGTGGCCATACAAGTTCAGAATTTACTTCAGCTCTTTGACATCCCCCAGATTGCTTATTCAGCCACAAGCATTGACCTGAGTGACAAAACTTTGTACAAATATTTCTTGAGGGTAGTTCCTTCAGACACGTTGCAAGCCAGGGCTATGCTTGACATAGTCAAACGTTACAATTGGACCTATGTCTCCGCTGTCCACACAGAAGGTAGGGATTGCATTTGGAAAAGAAATGTACTGGGAATGCAAGGGCACTAATGGAATATGGTCCAGAAATTGGTATCCAATCCCTTTCTTAACAGCTATCTTGGATAATACCTTCCCCCCCTTCTAATACCCATTCATCAAGGAAGGCAGGCAGGGCACACACACTCCCTCCCTTCTCCTTTAATGAACTAAATATCATTTTCCTGTGGGGTAGTGGTTATTAAAAAGCAACTAAACTCTTTAGGCAATTATTCCTGCAGTATGTAAAGTTATGTAACAAATCCTCAGCCCTTTCTGTAGTTGTAGGGGTGGTTTGCAAGACATTGTTTCACTCTCAGATAATTAGCTAAAATTACATATCTGAAGGATGTGTTTTTCAAAAAGAAAACATTGACCCATGAATTGGACTTGAAAGCTTCAGCTGCCTTGAACAACTGAAGCTGTTTTCCTGCCCCCATCACCACTGTTCCCATGGCACAAACTTATTTAGATATGTAGGAGTAAGACTGTCTCCTCCATCAACCAGTCAGATCCCTATGCTGTTAATTCTCATACTTTCAAAATATCTCCTCAGAAGACTCTACATAAAATGAAAAATGCTTTGCTGATATAAATATCAGGGTGTTATTTAAAAATTTAAAAGGAAGATAATAACCAGAAGGTAACACCTTTATTTTTTCCCACAGACTTAGAGGCTTGCACTAGCAAAATAATTGGTTTTATTAGATATTTTTCATACTCTATATGTCTCTGCCTATACACAACTATTGTAGGTCAGATGTGGAAGGTATCTTAAAGATCATCTAGTCCAACCCTTCTTTTATAGATGAAGAGACTTGGGTCCACAAACACTAAATTAACCATGTTTGGGATGGCACAATGCATATACAGGTATATGGAAATGAATCTTTGGTAGATTGTTGGAATTTAATTCTTAAAATCAGACACTAGTAAAAAGAAATTAAATGATAAAGGCAGTATGTCTTTAAGTTATATAGGCCCAATGGTTGTTATATAATCATCAATATAATACCAAGCAATATTAAATGACTTTTTAATATATTGATTGGAGAAATCAACAAGTTTGATTAAATGGAGCAGCTGTAAGGTCAATTTCAATAAAAATGAATAGCTCCATTTCTAATGGCACTAGTGCTTTCACCACAAACATACACAATCTCTCCCCCACTCTCTTCACACATAATTATATGCATATGTATAATTATCTATTTATATATACACACACATACATATATGTGTGGGTGATGATCTATGTTATTATTCAGTCTTTATGGAAGATACTTTGATCTGCATTATTGTGACCTTTTACCAACTCATTTTTGTGAATCTTAATTTTTAAAAAAATATAACTCCACATCTCATATTTATCTGAGATGCAAACATCTAAGCCTCATCTCAAATATATGTCTTTTGTGCTCTTTGTTAATATTTCACATAATTTCCTTTGGTACTTAATTAAATAATCCAAAAGCACATGTTACAAATATATACACTATAGTTGAACAAAAGAAAACTTCCATACAGGAAAATGGTAAAATCTAGGGTGAATGGGATTAATTCACTGCATTTAAATATTAAGTAGGCCGTTTTCCAGTGAGCATGTCCATAGATCATTAATATTTGGAATTCTGTATTTTCTTAGAGGGAAAAATTAAACCATTATTGTGGGCTAGTGTGATTTTTTCCATGTAACCTTAATAGGATAATTTCCATTTGTTTTCAGGGAAGGGAATGAAGAATGAACTTTCTATTTGTTTCTCAGTGGAATCATTCTGTCAAAGAATGTCTGTACTTGAGTGCTATGTGACACCCAGAATTATGTGTTTGGAAAAATGGCCTGGAACCAGGTCTGTTAATTTTGTTCAGAAAGGGCTCATATTAAATTCCCATTGTTGCTTGAGTTTGGATTTGTTTGGTGTCTTTCTGTTTGTGACTTGCAATGCCAGGGAGGACTTCTAAAAATAACTGCATTAACCATTTGAGACTGTGCTATGTGAATAACTCCACATCATACTTGATGTGGCTTTTTGTTTCATTGTGAAGAGTTTATACCAATACTGCCATGCCTACTTATATATAATTTCTTACTCTTTCTCAAAGTAAGTTGTTTCTTCTTCTGCTGACCTATCCAGCCCAGGAATTGAAATTGCCTTTATTTTCTTTTAGATGTAGAGCATTCTCTCTGCCTATGCCCCAGATGCAAGGCCAGTCTTTCCAGTGTGCTTCTTCCTTGTTGTTCAGGGATCTACACGAGATTAGAGAGAAGTATAGTTTCCTCAGTCATTGAGTCCTCCTAAATCTTTGTCTAGGCTGACTATGACATCTACTCTATAATGTCAGTGTGGCTTGTTAGAAAGCAACTAAAAGCACACATTAGTTTTGTCCGTGTCACTCAAGGAAATTCACTGGGAATGTCTTTTGAATTTATGGGATATTAATAGTCTTAAGGGTGGGATTTCTGGGATGTATCAATGACCTCTTCTTCTCCCCTCTCCAATCACTTACTTCCTCAAATTCTTCTTCTATTACAGATTTCTTTTCAATATTCTCTATTTTGGTAAATCTAGAGAATATGCCTAACAGCAAACAAATGCAGAGTTTAGTAATTAGCTTAGAGAAATGTCTCAACCCCTTCCCTACCTCCATCCTAAAGCTAATTGGTTGATTTTTAAAATCCTGGGTGGGTTCTCTGAATACTTAAGATTTTTCATATTCTTTCTTTTTTTTTCTTTTTTACTAATTACATTTCATCATAAACTCTGAAGTACTTTGTATTGGGGTTTATATTGTTTATTAATTTCTATCTTACCTTTTTTTGCTGCCCTTTGTGATGCTCCTATATTTGAATTATACTACCAGCCTCTATTCTTACCATAGTAGAGAACTATCAACATAGATATGGCTTTCCCCATAGCACTTCACCTATTTCTGAATAGATATATATAATATGAGCTTGCAACTAACAATCTGGCTAATAATTTAAAACTATTTTAAAAACAATAATGTAGCAAGAATAGGAAGAAAAACACTTTGAATTTCAACATTTCAAATTTTTATTTTTTGAGATGTTTTTCATGTGAATTTTAAATTTCATTTTATTTTTCAACTACTAAAGATTTATTTTATCTTCTCCCCATCTCCCAGTTTAAAAAAAAGAAGAAAAAGAAAATTCTTGTAACAAATATGGATAGCCTAGCAAAACAAATTCTCACAGTTATCTATGTTCAAAAATATGCGTCTCATTCTATATCTTGAATCCAATCTCTCTCTCTGTTTCAGGAGGTTGGTACCATAGATCATTAGTTCTCTAGAACCAGGGTTGTTCATTGCATTGATCAAAGATTGCCATGTCTTCCAAAGTTATTTATCTTTGCAATTTTTTTATTGCATAAATAATTGTATAAATTATTTTTCTGTTTCTGCTTGTTTCACTCTGAATCATATAAACCTTTCCAGGTTTCTCTGAACCCATTCCTTTCATTATTTATTATAGCGCAATAGTATTCTATCACTTTAATTTACCATAATTTGTTATACAATAATTTTAAGCATGTACTATGTTCAAGGTACTAGACCACATGCTGGGGAATATAAGGATGAAACAAGAGGTAGTAAGCAGAATGGCACTAACATTGGACCTAGAGTCAGAAGACTAAGGTTTCTGTTTTGGTTCTTACTAGCTATCTGACCATGGATAAATTACTTTTCTGAGTATCAGATTCCTCATCTACAAAATGGGTATAATAATGCTTACACTACTTACCTTAAAGGGTTATTATGCAGAAATCAATTTTTAAACATAAATGCATCAAATAAAATGTATTTATGGTATTAGTATTTGATTTTTCAGTTGAATCTGGCTTATGGACCATTTTGGATGAGTACTTTACAATCATCTCTTTCTGAAATAGAAACTTCTTGTTCATTCAATAAGTATCTAGAAATACAACTTTCTGAACTGATAGGAATGGATGACCCATTTCCTAGTTGTTTGATTACTATGTTTATTATTTTATGGTCAATTTAATTCAATAGCTCAGAAAATCTGATATAAAATCATTGTAATCCTATGGAGTCTATTGTCCAAGTATATTAGAAGTCCTTTCATTGGGATGGAATGTTCTTAGTGAGTGGATTGTAATAATTTTATTAGTTTTAGTCATTATTATTAAAAACCTTGTGAGTAGGGTTGACCATATGTTAATTTCAGATTATTTCCACACTCTACATTCTAATTTAAGACATGTAGTAGAATTGCAAAGTATGTTATTGATTGATTGAATATTAAATGAAGTATTTAAGGGACAGATTGAATGGTAGGGAAAACATGGAATCAGTGAAGCAAGGAAATGACCATATAGACTTTCAATCTACTCTGTAATTAGCTGCTCACCTGGAATCTAAGCCTTTACAATATGCTAAACAGAGAATACCAAAATAGCCCATTTCTGTGGTGAATAGCTTAGCCAAGGATGCTGTGTTCTATCTTTATGATGAAAAGCAGGTTTCACATCAAAAGGCAAATTCCTCATTTCAAAAGGTTGAAGACAACAGTACTTAAAAATAATTTTGGCTGGTTCCACTGAAAGTCTTCTTTGGATCTGTAGCATTTTCATTAGATTATGAATAGATAATTTTTCACTTGCTTTAAGCTTTTGCCTCTCCTTGTTTTGTTTTGAGGTAGTCGCTGATTGAACACTTATCAGCATCCTTGTGCATCCTTTCTGAAAGTGGTCTGTGTCAGTAGCACTGTTGTCAGCATAACAAAACCTCACTTGTGCTGCGTGTTTTAAATGCTTGCACATAAAAACGAAACAAAAGAAAATTCAGCAGTAACAATGAAAGATACTGACATCCATGTATAGATTATATTATGTTTTATTTTCCTTCCCCCCTGAAGTTCCACCCCTTATTTGATGCTACTAGATGGCTGAGAAGAAACATGTACTTCATTAAACCTATAGGCGTTAAAGGGGAAACACTTTCTACTTTAAACAGACAATTTGACAAGAAACATGTACTTCATTAAACCTATAGGCATTAAAGGGGAAACACTTTCTATTTTAAACAGACAATTTGACAAGCATTGCCTAATGCCTGTCACACAGAGAACCATTTTTATTTATTAAACACATTTTGATCAATTTCATTTCTGAAAGTGGTTGTGCTTATTATATCCATTTGAGGTTGGCCTTTTGTACATCTGTCCTCCATCCCATTTATGTAAATGCTCTACAGGTACAGTTGTACCTTTTGTTATTAGAGCCCTCTTGATCCAATATAGTGACTATTTTGTAAGCTCCTGAGGACAATGGCCATGTCCCATTGTTTTTTTGGAATATTATTCTGCATATTCTAGACACAATTTGTTCAACTGAACTCAATTGAATCAATGGAATAGCTTTCTCCAACTTTTTTTGCATCTCTAAAGACATTGCCATCTTACCAACACAGTTTTTTGGACTCTTTCTTCTCTTTTACCAGAATGGCATCTCTGTATCTTGTACCTCACGGTGCACACATCACTGGAGTCACACAGCTTAGCATAACATACATAACATGCTTTCCTTACAAACATTTGCTTCCCTTTCAAGCAACCAACATCCTGAAAATGTAGAGAGCTGAAGCTTTAGAGAAAGGCTCAAACATCTCTAGTTTTCTTAGGGAGAACAGCCATAGCTTCTGAGTTTCAGGGACAAGTATGGTCCTAGTCAGAGCATATGGTATCCTTTAAAACAGGTCACCTGTATTTTCAGCCAACTTCAGGATGAATACAATTATTCTTCTTCATCACTTAAGCATATGTCTCTTCAAGTAAGCAACTTAATTGCATACTAAAAGAGATCTTAAAAAGCTCACTCTAATAACTCCATACTCTCTTAATTTATCAGAATTATTTAAAACGTATTTTAATAATGATAGGATGAAATAACCACAGGGAAGAATAGCCTGCTCACTTAAAAAATTCATCATTTATTAAAGGAGAAGGAGCATCCAGAGTTTTCTGTCCTCTAGAAACTCTATACTGTGGTCCAACATCATGGGAATTTACTTGAATTTCTTTGAAGTGATTTCTTTAGTCATAGATGAGGAGAGACAGGGCTAGACAATTATGCGGTAGTCCATGCCCCAAGTATACAGAATTATTTAGACCAGCGCTTCTTAATCTTTTTGTATCATGGATTCCTTTAGCAGTCTAGGGAAGCCCATGGACCCCTTCTTATAATCATATTTTCAAAATGCATCATTGAAGGAAATGCTAAATTGGTTACAAGTTAGTGAAAATAAAGATGTAATTTTCCCCATCTGATTTCTTTTCTTCCTCCTGCCCCCAGAACTAGAGGATTTTATATTAATGTCTAGTGTCTCTAGGTCAAAGGTCAGGGATGATGGAAGTTAAAGAAAAGAAGCAATTTGTTATTTTTCTAGTTGATGTTAAGTGTCAAGATACCACCAGTCCTTATTCTGTACTCTGGCTAACAAGTACATCCTAGAGATAGATGTGTGTGAGGTGAGACAGTGGAAAGAGTCAGACTTGGAGGCAGAATACCTGGGTCTTCCATTCACTAGCTATGTGACTGTAGGCAAGTTTCTTAACCTTTGTTTCCTTATATATAATGGAATAAATATCAGAATAGCATCACCTAAAGTTGGTTAAAACAATTTCTACAGTTGCATACTATGTTAAATGTGTTGGCAAAAGTCATTCTTCTCTACTCTATTGCTAATCTGTAATCCACATCCCATTTATAAGGTTCTGTGTGTTTGAATTCAACAAACCAGTCTCCTAGTCCCAGTAGATGATCCAGGCTGTTATGAGCAAAGTGCTTTGTAAACTGCAAAGTGCTATATAAATGTGAGTTATTACCCAATCTAATACTTTATCTACTGATGGATAATCTAGGGTTGTTCACTATAGTGATTCAGTGTATTTTATCATTTGTATTTTGTGAAGGGCAGAATAAGAAAATCAATAGACAAATTGCTGATAGTATGCTCAAGTAAAACTGCTTACCTTAAACTTCTAAATATAGAGTGGCAGAGGAAACTACTCATAAGTAACAAATAAAACTCATTCTTCTTTACAAATCAACACTTTTTCCCCCCATTTCATCGCTGTCAACAGAAAGTGCCCTTTTTTCATGAACACAAGTATTAATCCCAGCTCTCCCATTTCTTTCTGCCTGTATGACCTTGGGCAAGTCCCTTAAATCTCTGGACCTCAGTTTACTCATCTGTAAAATGAAGGGGTTGGACTAGATGATCTCTAGGGAGACATCATATAGAACAGCAGAAAGGAGGCTGGATTTGAGATCAAAGGACTTCGGTTCAAATCTTGGTTTTTCTATTTACTATCTATGGAGTCACCCTGGGCAGGTCACTCAAACTCTATGTGCCTCAGTTTCCTTATCTGTAAAACAAGAGGAGGTCAGAATTAACTGCCTTGTAATATCCCCTCCATGGCAAAAGTGAAATCAAGTTGTACATTTCATAGTAAAGTGTGTTTAAGAGCAGACAAGGGGTGCAATTTGCAAAGCTAGCATAGGGAACACAAATACCTCACTCCAATTCTGCTCAAATATTATCTTATTGCTGAGACAGCACTTCGAATTCTTGGCAATCAAATCTATGCTGCTGCCTCTTCACAGAGGAGGTATACATAGGAATTGCTATGATGTCAAATGTTATAAGAAAGAAAGTGTTTCTATGCATGTTAAAGACACCAAAAGATATTATTTTTGTTGTCCTAGAAAAGTTCCCTAATGTTAAGTATGAAGAAAGATTCAGATTCTGATCTGTAAAATTGGGATGATACATATCATACCTCTGATACAGGGTTGTTTTGAGGGTCAAATGTTGTCCTTTATGTAAAGTGCTCTTCATACCCTAAATGGAGCAGGTCAAAAGTTCCTGTGCCAATCAGTAGTGGGATTGCTCATATGAATAACCACTTTGCTTCTAGTCTGGGCAACATAGAGAGAACTAGTCTTAAAACAAAACAAAAACAAAAACCACAGCCCTGGATAAAGCCACTATACTTGCTAATTGGTTCCTTGGCAAATATATGCCAGCTATCCTTAACTGGGGCTTTCTTGAATCACAGAAGTCTTTTCATTCATCTCTACTATATTACTCACAGGTATGCTTTCATATGGTTTTCTTCTTAAGCCTTCAGCTCTAATTCTTTCTTCCTCTCAATCATTTCTTCTTTCTTTTCTCATATCAGGGAAAATGTTAACTGTCTCTCTCCCTTTCCAAGGCTAACTTCTCTACCTGTAAGTTGGATCTCAGACCTTTCTGTGTCTTGCTTAATCTAGGTCCATCAATCATCCCTTTGCTCTCATACATTGTCAGTTTCTCTCTACAGGCTACTTTTGAATCTAAAAATCAGTTCAGGTCTCATCTTTAAAAAAAAACCCTTTTCTGTTGTCTCTGCTACCCTTTTAATCTGTCACTCTGTATTTATCCTACCCTTTAGTGACAAGCTTCTAGAAAGTGTAGTCCATACTGGTTGTTTTATTTTCTCACAACCCACTCACTAAAACCCACAGAATAGAAACACAGAACTTTAGAGTTGGAAGAGGGATCTCTGTGACCATCTGGTCCAATCCTAGCCTGAAAGGAATCACCACATAGCCAATACAATGACCATTTAGTATATGCTATAAGGCTTCTAATGGTGGTGGTGGGGAACCCACTAGCTCCTTAGGCAGCTCATCTCACTTTTGGACAGCTTTAATTATTCAGAAGTTTTTCCTGGTGTCAAGCTTAAAATTGCCTTCTGCCTTCCAATTTCTAAACATTGCTTCTGATTTTATCCTCTAGGGCCAAGCAGAACTCCAATCTTTATTCCATGAGATAGCCCTTTTATTATAATCTTTCTGAGAGGTTCATTTTCTAAACTTTTTCAGTCCTATCAACTGAATTTCTTATGAGAAGGATTTAAGGTCCTTTACCGTCTTGGTTTCCCTCTTCTAGACATTCTCCACTTTAACGATTAAGCACCTACCATGTGTCAGACATTATGCTAGACATCAAGGGGAAAATCATGAAAGGATTCCTGGCCTCAAGGGACTTAGAATCTATTAGGGTGAATAGCATAGATAAATATATGTATATACATACATACATACATATATGTGTATATATGTGTGCGTGTGTGTGTGTGTAGTAATTTGCACTGATGTGCACTGATAGCTGGAAGGATAAGGGAAAGTCTTGTATAGGAGATGGAACTTGAGTTGCATTTTGAAGGAAGCTAGGGATTTTAAGAAACACATGTGAAGAAGGAATGAATTTCAGACATAGGAAACAGCCCAGTCAAAGTCATGAAGATGGGAGACAGGAGATAGAACTCTGTATATCAGAAACAGAACATAGATTTTGAATTGATTTAAATGCCAAACAGAGGAACTTGTATTTTATCCTAAAGACAATAGGGAGCCACTTGAGGTATTCTGAACAGAGAGGTGACATGGTCAGGTCTATGTCTTAGGAATATCACTTTGGGAAGTATGTGAAGTTGTATTGCTGAAAGGAGAAACCTGACATATGAAAACCTATTAGGAAATCATTATAATAGGTCAGGCCAGAGATGATGAGTGAACCTAGGGTGAGACAATGAGAGTGGAGAGAAGGACACATAAGTGGAAGATATATTGAGGGTACTGTGGAATCGATGAGATTTGGTACCTGATTAGGTATAGGAGTGAAGGAGAATGAAGTGTCAAGGTTGACACCAAGATTTCAAACTGTGGTGACTAGAGGAATAATGGTATCCTTAGCAGAAGTAGGGAATTGAGGAGAGGAATCTTTTTTTTTTGTGGGAGGGGGAGGAGAGTAGAAGGGAGATAATGAGATATGTTCTGTACATATTGAATTTGAGAAGCTGATAAAAATGTCCAAAAGGCAGAGTAGGAGCTCAGGAGAAACTCTGGGGCTGGATAGATAGCTCTGGGAGTCATCTTATAGAAATGATCATTGAACACAGCAGAACTGAGATCATTTAGAAAAAGGAAATAGAGAAAGAAGAGAATAAAACCAAGGAAAGAACCTTGGGAATACGGCCACAGTTAAAGAGTTGGACATGAATGATATTTCAGCAAAAGAGACTGAAAATGAGTTGTCAGACACAAAGAAAGAGAACCAGGAGAGAAAGCGTGGTATCCTGAAAATCCAAGGGAGGAGAGGGTGAGTTAGCAGTGTCAAATCCTGCAAAGAGATCAAGAAAAATGAGGACCAAGAAAACATCATTAGATTTGTCAATTAAAAGTCATTGGTTACTTTGAAGAAGTTTCAAAACTTTGAAGTTTTAGTTGAGTGATGAAGTCAGAAATTAGATTGCAAGGGACTGAGAAGGGAGTGAGAGAAGAGTAAATGGAACCAAAGTATGAAAAACTTTCTAGTTTAACTCTGAAGGGAAGGGGAACTATGGGATGAAGGGTTGAGGGGATAGTAGGATCAAGTGAAGGTTTTTTTTTTAAGGATAGAGGAAATACGTGCGTGTTTGTAGGTATTACAGAAGAACCCAGGGAGACTGAAAATTAAGGAGAAGGGAAGGTACTGGTTGTAGGAATATCTTCTGGAGTGCACAAGATGGGATGGGATCAAGGATAAAAGTAGAGTGGTTAGTAATGGTGAGGAGAATGATAACCTTTTCACCAGAGACTGAAGTCAAGTGATAGATAATGGGGGATGATGAGATATCACAGCATTTTGAGATGTAGAGTGGGACAGGGAAGAGGAAGCTCGCAGCAAATGGCTTCTGTCTTCTCAATATAACATATCATACCTCTGATAAGGAAGTACGAAAGGGGATGAGGTGGTATGGGAGGCTTGAGAATGGAAAGTTTGAAACAGTGGCTGTAAGGAATGTGTTAGAGAGTCCATTATGGATGAGTAAAAGAATGGCATTGTTGCTTTAATGACACAGTTAAACTATGTAACATAAATTTGTAGTGGGACACAGACTATGGTTTATAACTTCATCTAGGATTTTCCATATTGAAACTTATAGTTAGGGACAAGGAGGGAAAGGAACTAGGGAACTGGTTTAGGATAAGAGCAAGGTGTTTTTGTGTCCTTGGTAATAGACCACCAGAGTCAGAATGAGAAATAGAATCTTGATTTCCTAATTCCAATGGTTATATTACTACTCCCATATTAACGAATTCTTTATATGTAGTTCTACCCTTATACATGACCTCCATACTTTTACTCCTTCTGTCCCCTATATTTGAAATGTTCTCTTCCATATTCATTTGCTGAATTCTTACTTATACTTTAAATTCCAGTGCAAATAACAACTCCTTCTTGAAGTCTTCCCTGATCACTCCTCTGGGTAATATGATAGTAGTTAATTGTTATGTACTTCTCTGTGTAAGAGCACTGGATTTGGAATCAGAAGACCTATGACTGAGTTCTGGGTCTTGTATTTATTACCTGTGTGGCCATAGGACAGTCATTTAGACCTCATCAAGCCCCAATTTCCATATCTATAAAAATGAGGACAATAATGCCATTATGACCCAATTCACAAGATAATTATGATAACATTCTTTGTAAATCTTAAAATATGACACGAGTATGAACCAGAAGGAATTCATTACATATTATGATTATTGATGTATCTTATTTACAAACTAAAATTATAAACTATGAGGGCAGGGACTGTGCCTTATTTAAACCCCAGAGGCTAGCATGATGCTTTTCACAAATTAGAGACAATAAATATTTGTTGAATTGAATTGAATTCAATTATTACATCTCTACTATGTGCAGAAAGATGTGGTAGATATAATGGGAAAATACCAAAAATTAAGAACACAGGGTCTGAATCCTAAGGAGTTTACTACTGGGGAGAAAGATATAAAAATAATTTTAACACAAAGATGTACAAGCGCATTGAAGAAAGTAGAGAGCCTAGGATTTAGAATCAGGACATCTATGTTTGAATAAATATTGTACTATGAATTCATTTCTGACTAGGGGGTTGGAGAAGGCTTCCTGGAAGAAGTAGCATTTGAGATAGAGCTTGGAGGCTCTCAATGGAGAAGAATTTCAACTGGTGAAGAGCAGGAAGAGAAGGAAGGGAAGAGTAGGGGACTGCAATTCCAAGCATAGGACACAGTATAGACAAAGACAGGGAGGGGGGTGAAATATGTGATATGCAATTGGGACAATGAGTGGTATAGTTTGACTAGAACATTTTAAAAGAGGATACCTAGAGAGGACAATGAATTAATCTTTAATAATGCAATGTCAAGTATGGAATACCTGGATAGATAAGAGGTTTTTCAGGTAGAGGGACCAACTAGGGCCTGCTAGGGCTCTATAGATCATACTCTATTCTATCTACTAATTAGCTTATCTCTGTCCCTTAACCCTGAATCTCAATTACGGTATTTTCCTGATTTCTTTATCTTTATCTCCCCTTTTCCCTACATACTGCTTAAGAGATTTTGCTTCTGGGCAGACTTGGTCACTCACTGTGGCCTTTAGGCCCTAGCTCTGGTAGAGTAGGGCTCCTCCATCCCTTTTTGATATAAAAGGCTGATTGCTTATCATATTTTCCTTAGCAAGCTACAAGAATAAATAGAATGGCTGTTATTTATAACCTTGAACCAAAGCCCCATGCAGATTACCCATTCCTGAAATGGGTATTGATTTAGGTAGAGAAAGGGATTTGAATTTGATGGAATGTTGAGAAATGTGAACTGAGGTAGTTAACAATGTGCTATCCTTTTGTAACTATGGATATGGATTGAAGTTCAGTTATGCTATAAAGAAGACAGTGATATATTGGCAGCATCAATGAACTGGTAGCTAGAACTTTTCTAAACCTACTCATACTAATTGTATTGTTGGTGTTAAAGGTTATGGGAAAATGGTTCATGTATGCAGTATGTGTGGAAAGCACCTTCACCTCAGCACACAGAGCAAGGAAATGAATAGAGAACATTTTACTTCTTTTCCTTTTACAAAGTTTTCTCTGTGTTGTAGCAATCAGGGAGAAACTTGGATTTTTCACCAACTGAAGTTGAAGTTGTATGAGTCAAATTAGCTAAAAGATTCACTTGATTTTTCATATCTTCCAAAGAAAGCTATCATCTTTGCACTTCATGTTGGTGATAAAGAATCAGTGATTTTAGTATTCCTTGCAACTGTTGTATTTATAGCCATGTTATATACACAATAGAGTAGAGGAGCAGGCTTTGGAGGAAGAGGAACAATAGCTAATGACAGCTAGCATTTATATAGCCCCTGTATGTGCCAGGCACTGTGCTAAGCACTTTGCAAATTTGCCTCATTTGAAGACCACAGTATCACAGAAATTCAAAACTGAAAGGTCTTCAGAAACCGCTTTGTGCACCCCCTAACTGTGCAACCTGCTACAATGCAACCACCAATAGGTTATCCAGCCTTTGTTTGAAGACTTCTAATAAAGGGCAGCTCACTACCTCCAGAGACAGCCCAGTCTACTTTGGGATAGCTGTAATGTTTAGGAAGTTCCCCCTTATAAGCCTGGTTACATCTTGTGGGGCCAAGATGAATAAGTCTAATCCTTCTGCATGGCAGCCCTTCAGTCTTCAAGAGCTCTTAAATTTTGTCTTCCTCAAGCTAAATATTCCCAGTTTTTTCAACCAATCCTCATTTGGCAAAATCTCAGAGTTCTTCACTGACTTGCCTATCTTTCTCTTGGATGTTCCCAATCAATGTCTTTTCTAAAATATGGCACCTAGAACTGAATACGATATTGCAGATGTGGTGAAGTGTGACTCTAAACTCCCTCATTTTCTATACTACACTTTTCTTAATTCAGTTTAAGAGAACACTGGTATTCTTGGCTGCCAAAATACACTGTTGACCCTTGTAAAACTTGTAGTCTACAAAAACCCCTAGATTCTTTTTCAGATAAAATGCTGTCTAACCAGCCTTCCCTCTTTTGTAATATTGATTTTGAATCCAAATATAAGATTTATTAAACTTCATCTTATTCATTTTGACCCAGTGTTCTAACCTATCAATTTTCTATGTGCCTTGACTCTTATCTAATATATTAGCTATCCTGCCCAATTTGCAAATTTGGTAGCATGAAGTTTATCCAGTTTACTGTAAAAAAAAGTTGAACAATATGAGGTCAAGGAGAGATCCCTGAGGTGTTCTATTAGAGTTCTTCCAAGCTGATATTGCACCATTGATGGGAAATACTTTTGCAGTACAGATGGCAAACAAGACTGTAGGATCATAAATTTAGAACTGGAGATGAGCTTCTCTATTTTATAGATGAGGACACTGAGAGCTAGAGATGTTAAGTGCCTTGCCCAGAATCAGATAGCTAATAAATGTGAGATTTGAATACAGATCTTCCTTACTCCAAAGCTAGCTCTCTATCCTTTATAGTAGCTATTCTCAAACTTTATGGTCTCAGGACCCCTTTATTATATTAAAAAGTACAGAGAACCCCCAAAGACCTTTTGTTTATGTGGGTTATATCTGTAGATATTTACTGTATTAGAAATTAAAACTTATTAGTATTATTATGGAAATAGTTTTGGTCTTATGGACCCTCTAAAATGATCTTAGGGACCCTAAAGGGATTCCTCAGACCACACTTTAAGAACCACTGCATTATACCATACAGAGAATTGTAATAGAATGTCTAGATAACATTTTTACTCTTGGAATCTTAATTAGCAATAAAAATAATCATTACTCATATATCATGAATAAAATTATTCAGGTAGATCATTAGTATCTATTTTTAAACTATTCAGGGTGCTGTTAACAATGTTTCTATGCAGATACAGAAGAGAGAAAACCTTACTTTTCCCTCAGGTTTTGGTGATCTATGCATTTACTTGCAAGACTTTTATAACTTTCAAATTCTACCAAAGCATAGAGTGGAGTCTGATTCTCTTTGGATCAATTCCCTTTGAAGGACATTTTATTAGCTTATCTGTTATGTCAAAATAGTTACTGAATGAATGAGTGAATGTGTGTGGAGGAGAGGGGCTGAGTGTAGGGTTTATATGGAGAGATTCTCTTCCTCTTTACCTCATCATCTACTTTTGTCTTCTTGTCTACCCTGCCAAAGCTGAGGAAGACAACATCATCACCATCATCACCATCAATCATCTTCATCATCATCATCATCATCAATCATCATCATCATCATCATTGGAATTCACATAGCATTTTAACGTCTGCAAAGCACTTTGCATTCACTATCTCACTTGAGCTTCATGGAAACCATGTGAGGTAGGTGCTGTTATAATGCCCATTTTGCAGATGAGGCACCTGAGGGTCACAGAGCTATAAGTACTAGAGGTGAGTTTTGAACCTAGGTCTTCCTTCTCCAAGTTCAGTTTTCTGTGCACCATATCATACTTCTAATTTACTAGCCCTCTGTATCTTTGATTCTTTTCTATTATCACAACCATTTCACGTAAGATATTTGTGACCTTTACTTAGAATCTTGGTATAAATGACTTTAGACCCAGAATTGATCTTTGAGATCATCTAATCCCCTCATTTTATGGATAATCCCAAATCCTCTCTCCAACCCCTCACAGGAAAAAAAGTGGCTATATATCTAGTCAGAGGACCTGGGTTCAAAGCCCACCTCCAATCACTTCCTGTGGGACCTCAGGTAAATCATTTAACCTCTTTTAGCTTTGTTTCTTTATCTGTAAAATGGGGGAGTTAGACTAGATGGCCTTTGTTATTCCTTCTAGATCTGGATCTATGATTCTGTGATTGTCAATGACTGATTTATGTCCTGATACCAATGCAGAAGGGGTTTGTTAGATTTTACTTAATTCTAAGTATAAAAGTAAACATCACATAATACCCTTATCACCTATATTTGTATCACCCATATTAATTAGTATGGCTAAATACTAGTTCTATATATGGTACAGCAGAAAAAGTAATAGACTCATAGTCAGAAGACCTAGTTTGGGCTAAAACTATGCTACTTAATAGCTATGTGCCCATGGGTAAGTCACAGCCTCTCTGTGTCTGTTTACCCATTTGTAAAATAGACATAATAGTAGTTATAGTTAGTCAACAAGCATTTATTAAGCACCTACTATGTGCCAGGCACAGTGCTAACCATTAGGGATACAAAGGAAGGCAAAAGACAGTTATTGCTCTCCATAGTCCAATGGAATATTGTGCCTACCTTATAGGGTTGTTAGGAAAGTGCCTTGTAAAGTTTAAATCACTACGTAAATTTGAACTTTCATTATTAAGTAGTTCAGGTACTTTTCCAGTGTTCTCTAATTTATCCCCCATAACATTTCTTAGAGACTTGAGAAAAAGAGGAAGTGAAATATGATTTTACTAAGGGAATTCAGATTAAAGTCATGTCATGGAAGAACAAGAATAAACCTCAGCTCTCAATCTACTTGATGAGGTGCTCATTAAATCACTGGGGCTTGGTGGAAACATGATAGATCGTCTTGGGGAACGAGCTACCTTTATTCCATGGTTTGAAATACCTTGCTTGAAAAGGTGAAAAAAAAGCTCATTTTCTGTTCATTGTACTGGACCAATGCAACAGGAAAGTGGAAATTTTCCTGGAGTGGCAATTAATATTTCATTTCACAATAGATGCCTTCTTAAAAAAAAGATCCAATCAATTAATTTGGTAGGTTATCATTTTTTTCAAGTGTTTATGTTTTATTTTTAGGTAGTTCATTTGCCATCCTGCCTGATTACAAAGGAGATTGTTATTAAACCTCTGACAGCCCCTTCTAATATTGTGTTTCATAAGAGAGTGTCTAACACCCATTTTTGGATGCAGTCAATGTGGGAATTTGTTATGCTTGACCATAATTATTTGTTATAAGGGTTTTGCAAGGGACTTCCTTCCTTCCTTCCTTCCTTCCTTCCTTCCTTCCTTCCTTCCTTCCTTCCTTCCTTCCTTCCTTCCTTCCTTCCTTCCTTCCTTCCTTCCTTCCTTCCTTCCTTCTTTCTTTCTTTCTTTCTTTCTTTCTTTCTTTCTTTCTTTCTTTCTTTCTTTCTTCCTCTCTTTCCAGTGGTGGGGTGTGATGAGAGAAAAAATACACGCTTGATAATTGGAATAAAATCAAAGTCTTATGAACATTCACATGGTTTTCATTGTTCCCTTCACAATTTTTTGCATGCGTGTCTGCTTATTAAACCAGAATCAACCAATCAACAATCATTAATGACCTATTGTTTGCCAGGCACTATGTTAGGTGTTACCCGGTCACCCTCAAGGCTAGTGCCTTCCATTTGAGATAGAGTTCATATAGGAATATTATGATAATTATTCTAACATTGAGAGACTGCCAAGCCCAAGGGGCTGGGGTGCTGTGTCTGCTCTTCTTCTTCTTAAGGGGCCTATATGCCCTGGATTCTGGGTAATTTATTTATAGGTTAGGTTTAGGCTCACATCTAGGACTTCCTCCAAAAGGGAAGTAGAAAGGAGATCAATCTATAATATGAATCCAGTATAGGATTTGTATTTATTTCCTAGACATAAAAGAAATTCCAAAACACACACACATACACACACACACAAACACACACACCGATTTTAACAAGCATGCCTTGACATAAGACTTAAAAGAGAATTTAGTAACAAAGTTATAGTTATATTCTCTAAGAGACTAATACATAAACCTCAGCAAGATGCAATGCTGTTTGATTTTCACCTTGACTTTGCACTGTCTAAACAATTCCTGGTATATCTCTTCTGACAAAACAGCCAAGTGTAAGCCAGTCCTCTTCTCAGTGGCATCATCTCTGATGGACAGCCTTCCCACCATTGCCAGCTTGATTGGTCTCAGGAGTTCTCTATCTTTTGAACTCATGAAATATCCTCTAAACCCACCTGATGTTTAATCACCTACTCCATTTAGGAAACACGAAGTAGAAAAGGCAGACAAATGCACAGGTGCAAGCTTGTTTATATGAATTCATGTTCCATGTGGGAATGGTGGTAGAGTTCAGGGAAAGAGTGCAACCCCTTGTCCCATCATTCTCATGGGAGTCTAGAGACAAAGCTCACTAGGTACCACATGGAAGAGTTGAAGCAAAGAGACTGAGCCAAAAACTGATATAACTTGGGTCTCAAGCCTATTTGCATAAGACTCTCTTGATTTGGTAGGGAATGCTCTGTGCCTGTACAAGGGGTGAATCTGGTGAGAATTTGGTAGGGAGAGGTCCTTGTTCTTTGGATTTCTGGCTTAAAGGGAGGACACATGTGTTTTCAAGCTCTCTTCAGGGAGAGGTTCCTGGAGAAAGAGAAAGACACTGGGAAGAAGATAACATGTAGAGAAGGCAAAACTCCTCAAACATGTCCCCATCCTCACCTTATTGCACTATAGACTTTTGGAGACTTTCCCTCTGGTTGACATCAGAATCTCTCTCTCTCTCTCTCTCTCTCTCTCTCTCTCTCTCTCTCTCTCTCTCTCTCTCTCTCTCTCTCCCTGCCTCCTTTGTCTCTTTCTGTCTTTCTCTTGAACCGAGATATTGATCTCCCAAAGAGAGAGAGAGAGCTCATTCATTCCATCCAACCAGCAGATACATTTTATTTATTCATTTATCTATCTATCTATCTATCTATCTATCTATCTATCTATCTATCTATCTATCTCTATCCATCTATCTATTTATTAGTTGGATGCAAATATTGTCTGGTATATTTTAATATGTGCAATTTCTCTGATTTCTGTTTGTTATTGGCTTGTTTATTTGCTATTCACTATATGTCTTTATGTGAGGGGAATTTGGTGGGGAGTCAACCTTTGGATATATAGCTTAGGGCTTGCCTTCTTAATGAAAGGAATAGGAATCAGAAGAGTATCTTGAATCTAAAAATTATTTTCCCTAGACTAGCAATATTTCAGGGAGTGGATAGTTTTAATTCCAGCATGGTATCATTTTTCTGATGTGAGCAAAGTGGCTTTCCTTATGATGCCAACTTTGTGATGCCCTCTTGGTGGGAATCACAGTTTCCCTTAGGGAAGAATAGTCAAAGGAGACTCAAGAAACATTATTACCTCCATGTCTAGATAGAACCATGCAGACACAGATAACCAATA
Organism: Phascolarctos cinereus; assembly: GCF_003287225.1. NCBI lineage: Eukaryota > Metazoa > Chordata > Mammalia > Diprotodontia > Phascolarctidae > Phascolarctos > Phascolarctos cinereus. The sequence continues at coordinate 107,711,203 of NW_027555958.1, read as the reverse complement.
TGGGAAATCCAGAAACTGTACACTGATACAGTAACCCACATCCCTTCTCTGCTCCTGTCATAGGGTTAGAGAAGGAGAGAAGGAAAAATAAAGCATTTATTAATCACTTACTTTGTGCCAGACACTCTGCTGAGTGCTTCACAAATATCAGCTCATTTGATTGTCACAAAAACTCGGCAGGTAGGTGTTATTATTATCTCCATTTTACATTAGCAAACTGAGACACAGAAGGTTAAGAAACTTGTCCAGGATCATGCAGCTAGGAAGTCTGAGGCTAGTTTTGAACTCAGGTCTTCCTCTCTCCAGGCCTAGCGCTCTATCTCCTGTGCCACTTAACTGCTTCTAGGTCCCGTGGGGGAGAACCAGGGACTACTTATGGAGTGCCATGTCATATCAAAATGCCAGGTCCTTTCAGTGTCATCAGTACATGGCTGGAAAAAGCTAGAGAGTTTATAATTTTTGATGGAGCCAGATCACCTGGAATTAAACAGGGAGTATCTGCATGTGCTCTATGCAACCTACATTATATTATCACTTTTATGTCAATATTCTCATTCTTTTCAATGGGGTTTTAGGTAGAAAAAGTGCTAGGAGAAGTCACTATCCTGCTATTATTCCTTTACATTCAAAGTTCTATAGACTATTACACTGTGGCTAAACTTTATTTATTTTTGTAGTTACATATAAATAGTAGAATGTAAGCTCATTTTCTGCAGGCTCACTGAAGGCATCCTTAGTAGAACCAGATAGGACAACAGGAATGGGATGCTTTGGGGGCTTGCTCATCCTTTACGTAAATGACTTTGATCTCTCTTTCTAGGTTTTCATAATAACAGCTACCATTTATGTAGCATTTTAAGATTTGCCAAACGCTTTATAAACATTATCTCATTTTATCCACAAAGTAACCCTGGAAGGGAGGTGCTATTATTGTCACTGTTTTATGAATGAGGAAATTCATGTAGACAGAGCTTAAAAGGTTAAGTGACTTGTCCAAGGTCACCCAGCAAGTAACTGTCTGAAGATTTTAAATCAAGTCTTTCTGATGCTGGAGCCAGTGATTATCCACTGAGCTACTGAATTACCTATAATTTAAAAGCTTTTAATATGTTTTAGAGATTACTGTGTTTGTGATAGTGACATCTACTAGTAATGTTGTTTAGTCATTTTTTAGTCACGTCTGACTTCATTACCCCATTTGGGATTTTCTTGGCAAGATACTAGAAAGGTTTGTCATTTCCTTCTTCAGCTCATTTTACAAATGAGGAGACTGAGGCCAACAGGGTCGAGTAACTTACCCAGGGTCACACAGCTAGTAAGTGCCTAAAGCCAGATTTGAACTTGGAGGATGAGTCTCCCTGAATCCAGGCCTGGCACTCCATCCATTGTTCCACCTAGCTGCCCATTAATAACATTATTCTTAAGTTTTTCTGAATCAATGTTATATTGGGGTGATTGAGGATGAGTAAAGTCTATGATAATTCTAATACAGTTTATTGGTTGAATTCTCCAGGATATTTTGAGGTCTTAATTTGTCATACAAAGATTTGCCTTCTGTTTACCATTGCTTGGTGTGGTGATTTCTTCTTATTACAAAAGGATTTTTGCAGATTTTGAACCAGTTTATTATATTCTCTAGGAATGTCTTTCAATCTTCATATTCCCTTTTGGGATGAAAATGTTATTATTTCCATAGTTGCCTTAGGGAGATGGGCCCTATGTTTTGTTAATATCATATAGGTTTTTTGTTTGTTTTTGGTTAGGAAAATTTTTCAAATCTGTTACGGTTCATTTTAGAGTTCTAAAGGTATAGATTAATAACGGCATCATATGATGTTCAATGGCATTGAACTGGCTTTAAAAATGTCTTTCCCAATCATCTTTGATTTCAGGCTGTCAGTAAGTCTCTTAATATCTCTCCATAGCTTTCTTCTTGATATCTTTCTGCTCTGCGTCTTGCCTGGAGGACAGCAAGGTATTTTTAGGTATTGATTTTATCTATTAGTTTAATGTGCCCTCTGGATTCAAGCTCATAGTATTGTCTTTTCCTTTCCTTGGTATATGTTAAGAATTTTACCCTTTTTGAGTCCAAATGGCATTTAGATAATAACTCAATAAGATGAAGGAGCTGTTTAACTATTTTTTCCAGTGGAGGCATATAGCTTGATGTCATCTTTATACATAAAGTGGCTCATACAGTGTTTTGGTTTGATTCTTAACTTGGAAGATATGTTTAATTCTAATCAGGAGAGATGATACTGATTTAAGGTAGAGATTCTTAATCTAGGGTCCATGAACTTGGTTTTTTTAAAAATTTCAATAAGTATTTAATATAATTTATTTTCTTTGTAATCTTATTTATTTCATTTTATTCATTTAAAAATATTCTTCTGATAAGGGGTACATAGGCTTCACCATGCTGACAAAGATACAAAAAATATTTAAAACCTCTGGTTTAAGGCTAGGCAGAACTGATATGAGCTTAAAGAATTTCCCTGAAAGATTCCATATTTTATATAAGTTCTTTTTGACATTATTGTATTGGTAGCATGTTTTAAATAGAGGATAGTCTTCCATGCAGATATTAAATATTCTAGCATTTTCATTATGCTTGAACTTTTCACATGTTGGTAAAGGATCTTTTAGCCTATTCCCTTCATCTGGCCACCTATCAAGAAGTCAAGGTTTATCAGCAGGAGTGTGCTGGGACCAGCTCAAACTGCTGTTTCTTGAAAACTAATTGTTAAATTTTCAGTGTGAGCATTTATACCTCAGAAATGTTAAAAATCAGGGCTTGAATTATTGCTTCATTGATTGTATTCAAGGAAGCGATGGAAAAATGTTAATGCAGATTAAATTTAAAATTATGTCACGGACAGCTTGATGTTAAACATTCACCAATATATCTCTGCCTTCTAGGCGTATTGCCATTTGCCCTGACACTTCCTTGCACACAAGCCTTCCGTTATTGTAATTAGAACAATATTCAAATCATTACTACCATTGATATTATAAAAGACATGGCAATTGACTGCTCTACGGCTTTGGTCACAATTCCTGTGACTCTCCTAACCAAAACTCTGATCATCACCACTCCCTTACATGTGTAGTTCTCTCTGCTAAAATGTAAGCGCTGAGGGCAAGAAGTTTTTCACTTTTATATTTTTTTATCCCCCATGCCTAGAGCAGTGCCTGACACACCATAGGTGCTTAATAAATGCTTTGTCATTTATTCAGTTTTAGCAATGAAATTGGGGTCCAGACCATCTATGTAGTTTATCCAAGGTTACAAAGCTGATTTGGTTAGCAGAGCTGATTCATTTGTTATGATCAACTTGCTGATTTTTGTTTTTAAAATGAAGGCATTATTCCTTAGCTCATATTGAGATCTCCTTACCCCTTTAGACCATAATATGATGTAGCAGAAAGAACCCTGGTTTGGGAGTCAGAAAACCTGAATCTGAATTCTAGACCTACCACTTACTAGCAGGAAGTTTCTTGTCTTTGTTTTTTCACCTATAAAATAATTGGTTTCTTACCTACAAAATGACCACTCTCTTAAAATTAAAAAATATCCTATGATTCTATAACCTCAAAAGTCCCTGTCAGTTCTAATAGTTTTATGAGACATATCTTGAACTCTTAACTTTCATTTCTTGATACACTCACTGTCTTCTCTCCTTCCCTCTTCCTCTTTTCTCCCAACACATACACACACACACACACACACACACACACACGCACACGCGCACGCACACACACACACACACACAAAATTTCCATTTGCCTCCAACTTTAGCCTTTTTAGATTATGTCACTGGGCTGCCTTTAGCACCATATCACCTGCTATTTCACCTATTATATCAGTCAAAAGAAAGAAAATCCCCTTTTCTAATTCTTTCCTAAAGACTGCTAAAAAAACAAAAGGATTTTTTTAATGTCTCCTATCTACTCATTTCCTACATCTTTCTGCACCTTGTGCCTCTAAGATAACCCATTCTGAGCAAGGACATTTCATCTGGCACAGTCGGATATATTGTACAATGCGTTTACATTGCAGAGCAATGTAAATATTTGATCATAAGAAGAATACTAGTGGAATGTACTGCAACACTTTGGAGCCCGAGTCACAGCATCGGGGGACATGTGGCATGCCTCTCTGTTAAGCAAAAGGCATATCACAAGCTGGCTTCTCAGCTGTGAAATGCCACTACTCAGGTCACATGCCTCTGTTTAAAAAAAAAAGCAACCTGCCTCTAGCAACGCCTTCCACTTGGCTGAGAGGCAGGCCACATGTCACCTCAAGCTGTTGGCCCCTCTGGCATTGTGTATGAATAACTAATTCCATTACACTGGTGGGGAGGTTGTGTTCTTTGGAACATTGACTTTAGTGATATATTTCTTTCATAAGCATGACTGATATTGAATTCAATCTGTGTCAATGACAACTCAGGACTCTTCTGAATGTTGTCTCAGAGCACATCTAAATGTAGGATACATTTTGAATGGTGATAGTTTCATATGCAAAATCAAAGTTGGAATGACACTATTTAAAAGCTGGTACATGACAGCATGTTTATAATGTATATCCTTGAAACTTCAACACAATGGTCCTCATACTTAGCTAACAGTTAGCTCCTAAGCAACATGTGCAAAGTCTTGACAAGTAATATCACTGATTATGGTGAAATGACATTGGCTGTATAATCAATGCATGAATTTACATCCATCTAAGGAAGGGGTTCTTAACCTGGAGTCCTTAAACTTGTCTTCTAAATATTTTGATAAATGTTTTTCAACACAATTGGTTTCTTTTTCAGTCTTCTTTATTTTATTTTATACATTTAAAAAACATTCTGAAAAGGATCCGTAGGCTTTATCACACTGCTAAAAGGGTCCATGATAGAAAAAATAGAGTTAAGAAACCCTGATCTAAAGACAGATGAATAAGCAATTTTATTTGATTATTTCATGTATTCATGTCTTAGTGCCACAAATAGACTACAGGCTTCTGGAATGCAAGGGTGTTGCATTTCTCTTAAATCCTTTTTATTGTCTAAAGAAGGAAGGAAAGAAGGAAACAAGCATTTATTAAGCACCTACTATGTGCCAGGAACCGTGTTCAGTGCTTTACAAATGTTATTTTATTTAACAAGTGCCTATTATGTCTAACACAGAGTTAGACATAATAAGGACCTAATTAATATTAATTAAATTAATAATGGATTGCACAGAAAGAACTGTGGTGTGAGTCAGGGCTGATCATAGCATGGACCACCACTGATCCATACATTTCTCTAGGAAGGACCCATTCTGAGGAGGGTACACACTGCTTTTGTGATGGGATTGGCATAATTTTTTACCTTGAACATGATCTGACCCAAGCACATTTCAAGAAAAACAATCATTCAACCATAAATGAGAACTTTCCAAAAATATTTCAAGTATTCAGTATAATTCACATATTTACCATCTGTTCTTCTTCTGGCTATTATATTGTGAAAACCAATCTGGTCTTTGTGTATCTTATACAATAACATATCATTATTGAATACCTTATGTACATCAGATTATGGCCTGGAAATTCTCTCCAAAAGGTAACTGAGGTCTCAGTGTCTCTGACTCCTAGATTCTGTAAAGATGAACAAAATAAAAAAAAAATTGTGCTTCTTCTTCTTCTTCTTCTTCTTCTTCTTCTCTTCTTCTTCTTCTTCTTCTTCTTCTTTTTTTCTGAGGCAATTGGTGTTAAGTGACTTGCCTAGGTTCACACAGCTAGTGTCAAGTGTCTAAGGCTGGATTTGAACTCAGGTCCTCCTGACTCTGAGGCTGGAGCCACCTAGCTGCCTCCCCCCCCCCTTTTTTTTTCTCTAGGCTTGAAGCCTTCTGGCTATACATTTGCCAGCACATAAAATGTCTATTTCAATGTGTATACAAACAGATATATAAAAGATGTCCTAGGCATTACAATATGTGTCAGGAATTTTGCAAATAGGTGGTACAAAGATCTCTTAGTCAGATATTTATACTTCAGGTCTTTCAACCTGACTTCATCTGGCATATGAGTCTTAGTGAACCATAATAATAGAACTAGGATATTGTATAGGGGAAAGAGTACCAAATTTGAAGTCAGAGGACCTGAGTTCAAATCCTTGTTCTGACACTTACTACATGTGTCACCTTAGAAGTCACTTCTCCTCTCTGGGACTGAGTTTCCTCAAATATAAAATTAGGTGTTAGATTAGATGACCCCAAAATCTCTTCCAGTCTTTAACTATCCTGGGGCAGCTAGGTAGCACAGTGGATACAGCACTGGACCTAGAGTCAGGAGGACCTGAGTTCAAATCTGGCCTCAGACACATGACACTTACTAGCTGTGTGACCCTAGGCAAGTCACTTAACCCCAATTGCCTCACCAAAAAAAAAAAAAAAGAAAAAAAAATTACTATCCTAAGGCAGAGAACAAGTCCCTAAGGTCCCAGTTTTCAGTCATTTCATTTGAAGTATTGGTAGCTTTAAAAATACAGACTTCTGTATATATATTCCCTGTATATATATTCCCTTCTCTATATATTCCCTGATTTGTTTTTGTTGGAGCGGGATGACCAAAAACAACAGTCCTTGTCAGGTCATGACGAATGACTCTGCACTGATTTATGTTTCAAAGCCCTGCTGATGTCTTCTGAAAAAAACCTTCAAATATGGTGACTCTTGGAAATGGTGATGAGATGATAATTCTCAGCTGGTGTTTTCTTTTATCTGATGAGTAAAGTTAACCCTTTAAAATGTATGTTTATATGATAGGACACACATGTGTGTATGTATGTGTACACATATATGTACACACGTATACATGTTCTTTTCTATACCAGATCTATGACTTCATTGATATAAAGGACACTCTAGTGAGGACAGCTTCTTCCACTAATGTACATCAGCATATGCTCTGTAATTTTGGGCACTACAAAGTTAAATGCCTTGTCTAAAGTGATGTCTCAAAGGTGAGATTCAAACTCATATCTTCATGATTTGAGAACAACTACAATGCATTGCCTCTCATGTGACCTATTTATCTATACAGTTATCCCTTTCACATCATGACTTTCCCCATTGTGGTTTCGATATTTCATGGGTAGGCAAAAGAAATTAGATGGGAATTTTTTGGGAGTTGCACAGAAGTCACAGATGACACACAACAGATAACACAGAAAAAGTTTAGGAACTCAGAAATGTATAAAATATACATATAGTATGGTATAACATCAACATATTTTATCGTTTAATACCATTATTATGGTATGGTATGGTATTCTTCTTTGGTATGAAAGGAGGACCAAAAAATTTTACATGGATTTTCCAGATTGTGTGGGCATCTATATCCCTAGCCCCTGCCATGAGGAAAGGATAGCTGTATTACTAACAATCATGGCAGTAGCCATCATCATGGGAGATAGTAAGGATCATTCCTATTGGCTGGGGAACAGTTTGTTACTACTCCCTCCCCCTATGTTTCCTTGACCCTAGACCTAGGCTACAAGATGGGGAACTTGAGGTTCGTCTCTATTGTGATCTCTGCCATCTAAAAAGTATCAGAGCCACTGTTAATGAAAACAGGCATTTGAAGGGAATACTAACTGAGCTGCCCTCAGCAAGGTATATGTGACTTCCTTGGTAGGAATTACAGGTTTTCATGCTGTCTTATATGGTTCTCTTGTGACCAAAGGCACATGTTGGTGAATCTGGGACTGATGTAGACTAGAAGGAGCAGGTCCTGCCTTTGGAATATAACTAAGTTAAGAATGAAGTTCATGACACTGACTTCATCAGCATTTTGACTTAATAATACTAGCTAACATTTATACGGGCAGCTAGTTGGTACAGTAGATAGAGCATCAGGCATGGAGTCAGGAAGACCTGAGTTCAAATCTGATCTCAGGCACTTACTAGCTGTGTGAAGCTGGGCTATTCTCTTAACGCTGTTGGCCTCAGTTTCCTCATCTGTAAAATGAGCTGGAGAAGGAAATGGCAAACCACTTTAGTATCATTGCCAAGAAAATACCAAATGAGGTCACAAAGAGTTGGAAATGACTGAACAACAAAAACATTTATATAGCTTTTTAAGGTTTGCAAGTGCTTACAGATATTTTATTTTATATCCTCACAACAATCCTTGGAGATAAGTGCTATTATTATCCTTATTTTACAGATGAGGAAACTGAGGCATAAGATGTTTAGTAACTTGGTTAGGGTCACACCAGTCGTATTTGAGGCCAGATTTGAATTTCCTGATTTCAGTTCCAGTTCCAGTGCTCTATCCACAACACGTCCCAGCTTTCTGAGCTATCCAGCCAACAAAATCACTAACAATAAGCTAGTTAAGTTAAGCTTGGTAATGTGAAATTACAATGCTAGCAGGCATAAGTGGATAAGGGGAGATGTAGGGACACTTTTTTTTTTTAAGGAAATAGCCCAGGTAGCAACAAAACTCTAAAAGCCAAACAATACTGTGTTCTTATATAGCAATTTCTGCCCTAGCTAATTTCTATTGGCAGTGGAAAGATCCCTGGATTTGTAGTCAAAGAACTGGGATTCAAATCTTGGCTCTTATTACCTGTATGACCCTGAGCAAGTCACCTCACCTCTGTGGGGTCTCAGTTGCCTCAGTTTTTTAATCTTTAAAATGAGGAGGTTGGATTTTATGGCATCTAAGATCTCTTCCAGCTTTGAATGTCTGCGTGTTTTTTTTTTTTGGTTAGATTTCTACTCATTTTCATTTTTTATTTTTTTAAAAATTGCAATTAATTAATTAATTTTCAGTTTTCAACATTAACTTACATAAGATTCGGAGTTCTAAATTTTTTCCCCCTCTCTCACCTCCCCCCTTCCCAAGACGGTATGCAATCTGATATAGACTCAACTTATACTGAATGTCTGATGTTATGATCCTTCTAGGGAGTAAATTTTCTTATCCTTGCAGATTGCACGGAGTAAAAGTAGCAGCAACAAACAAAGGCAGGATAGGACTTTCAAGTTATACGTATAGGAGATTGCCTAACTGGTGTGATTTGAGGGGTGATGGCAATCTCCTTCACTGGCTTGTTACTAGGCAGTAATCATTGCCTTGGTTCTTGAAGGCTTCACAGATTTCAAGCCTTGGCAATGGTATAGGTGGTGGGGACTAGGGAGTTAGGGACAACCTAAACTAAAGCTAAATTTTATGGAAATTAGATGATATCCCAATAAGAACTTGGGTGGTGGTAGAGGATTCCAGAAGAAGCAAGTGGATAATGAGAAGGAAGGTGATATGTTGCTGCGGTTTTCCCTATGGCTGGCTTAGGCAAATGAGCATGGTATGATGGGGCACTAAATTAGATTTAGAAGACCTAATTTCCCTTCGATTGCTATCTATGTCATCTTTGGAGGTAAGCATTTATTAAGCTCTTCATATATGCCAGATACTGTGCTAGAAAGACATTCCTTGCTCTCAAGGAGTTTACATTCCAATGGGGGGATTCATACAAAAAAGATGAAAAAAAGTGGAGGGAATGAAAGAACTCAGCATGAGGATGCGATTGAAAAAGTGTGAGTGCATCCGGAGGAGAGGAATCAGACATGATTGGCCTGGATGCTCTCTTAAGGAGAAGTGGAAGTTCTGGGAGGAGCCATCTGATCAGAGGAAAAGGCTACAGGGATGGAGGGTATTTCCACTGTGTGAATTCCAGTACCGGAATGAACTTCCAGGACCAAGAGGAAATGTGATAGAGTGGAAAGACTGTTGAATTTACCATTGACTTGAATTTGAATTCTATCTACACTCTCCTTCTTGGTAATCTCATTGATTTCCATAATTTCAACGATCATCTTTTTCTGAGGTTGAATTCCACATATCTAGCTGCCTGTTGGACATCATCTGAATGTCTCATAAGCATTTCAAAACCAACACTTCCAAAACGTAATTGGTTTTTCCTTCCCCTACCTCCTTCTTATGAAAGTGTTGGGAGTATCACCAACCTTCAAGTTATTCAAGTTAGCAACCTCACAATCATCCTTGGTTCTTTCCTTTCCCTCAAAATTCAATTAGTCACCAAATTCTATCGACTCTATCACTAGAATATTTCTTGCATCATTCCCTTTCCTCACACAGTCATCCTTCTAGTTCAGGTCCTCACCAGTTGTTACATGGCATGTCACAGCTGCCACATGCTCCTTATGGCACTACCATTTTTGCATAAAAACTTTTGCATAAACTGTCCCCAATGCCTGGAATTGAACTCCCTCCTCACCTTTGACTGCAAGACTCCCTGGCTTCCTTCTTGGTTCATTCAGCTCATTTGTTACCTTTTAAGGGAGACCTTTCTTGATTCCTCTAGTTGTTAGTGATCTCTGCCTCCTGAAATTATCTTGACTTACTCAGGATCGAAATTTAGAGCTGGTTGTTGTTTTCAGTCATGGCTGACTCTTTGTGACGCCATTTTGGGGTTTTCTTGGCAGAGATACTGGAGTGGTTTGCCATTCCCTTCTCCAGCTCATTTTACAGATGAGGAAACTGAGGCAAACAGGGCTAATTGATCTGCCCAACGTCACACAGCTACTACGTGTCTGAGGCCAGATTTGAACTCAGGAAGATTAGTCTTCCTGATTCCAAGTCCAAAGCTCTATCTGCTGTGATACCTAGAGCTGAAGGAGACTTCTCATGCCGTCTAATTCAACCCTTTTATTTTACAGATATAATATCTGAATCCTAGAGAGGCTGAGTGATTTGTTTAAGGACGTAAAGTAGTGTCACACAAGGATTTGAACCTAGGGCTCCTCTGACTTTAAACCCAATGCTCTTTTCCATTAGCTTCTCATGTTATATCCTCTAACAGAAGGTAAATTTCTGGAGTTGAGGAGCAGGGTTTGTTTTATTTTATTTTTGCATCGTCCTTATATTTCTAGTGTCTGGCAGAGGGCCGTGCATATTTAGCATGCTTAATGGGTTGGATTAGAATTTGGACTGTTACTGATGAGTCTTTTGATTGTTGTTTTACTTTTTTTTTTTGTTCATTCATTAAACATCCTCATATCCTGGAGAAAGTAGAAAAGCAAAATGAAAAGACCTGGTCCCTGCTGTCTAAAATGCATTGTATGGACATAGAGAGATGAAAAAAAAAGGAAATTCTGACAGCATGAGCAGAGAGTGGAAACAAGACAGCAGAACCACAGGCTTTCAATAGTAGATGTTGGCAGTACATAGGAGCCTCCTGTTTGAGGTTTGATTGATATGAAGTGTGAATTGTTTATTAGACTTGGATAGTTGTGGAGGACTGGATCCTTGCTTCACTTTCAGCTAGACAGGAATGGAAGTAAGGTTTTGTTTGGAGACCTTTAAGTGGTAAATGGGTAAACTTCATGGATTGGTGCAGGGGAATGCTGGAGGCAGCTCAAACAGGTTAGGTCTTAATAAATTTTCGTTGTGAGTTTTTACACCTCAGAAATCAGCAAACACTACAAATCAGGAATTGATTTATTGTTTTGTTGATTACCTAGACTTCATAAAGTGATGGAGAAAATGTTATTTTTTTAAACTAAAAAGTGTGTTTTGGGTATATAGTTTTCCCTACAGAGAGCTGATTGTTAAACATATACCAGCATTCTCCTTAGACAGCCTACTAGAGGTAAGCTAATGGGAAACAGAGACAGTGGTGCCGTGTGGAGGTCTGACTGTGTGTGAGAATAAATTGGGTAAAGTAGTAGGTGACAAAGAAAGATGGGTCATGTTTATAATCAAAGCTTCCTTCAGACATTACTTTCCAGACCTTTTAGACATTACTTTCCTTCTTCTTAGCCTCTTCTCTCACTAAGTCTTTTAGTCAGGGGGTTATCAAGTTTCATCTGTGCATAAGAGAGGGCAATGAAAGTGATTTAATGGAAAAGGTTGGGCTAGTTATATAGTAATTTATTAGGATCATGGGAACTACAAGTGACTTTAGAGATCATACAATTAAATCTCACTTTACAGATGAGGAAACTGAGCCTCAAAGATATTAAGTTCACTCCCTTCTTAAATTTTCTTAGAGCATTTTTCTTTTTTTTTACTCATATCACTTGCTACCTTGTGTTATACTAATCACTGCCCATACCTTTCCCTCTTATCCCAGTAGAGTGTAAGCTTCTTTTTTGGGGGGGGGCAATCGGGGTTAAGTGACTTGCCCAGAGTCACACAGCTAGTAAGTGGCAAGTGTCTGAGGCTGGATTTGAACTTGGGTCCTCCTGACTCCAAAGCCAGAGCTCTATTCACTGCACCACCTAGCTGCCCCTAAGCTTCTTGATCATGCCATTTTTATCATTGTGCACATAGTGACTGGCACATAAGAGGTTCTCAATGTTTGTGGAATTAAGTGAGTTGGCCAAGATAAAAAGGTAGCAAGTCATCAGAGTTGGAATTTGAACCTGGGTTTTCTGACGTCAAAGCCAGTGCTCCTTCCACTACATGGTATTGCCTCCGTTTCCCTCCTGTCATTTACCCAGTCAGATAACAAGCACTTGCTGTGTGTCAGACATTGTGATAAATGCATGTGTACTCCTGGGTGTCATGGACTGGTTCATATTGTATGCTCCCACAGGATCAAGCATTTCCACATAATCACCTCTCAATAAATAGACTGTTAGAATATTAGAATTGCAAAGAGCTTTCGAGATTATCTAGCCTGACCTATGCCTGAATAGGAATAACATTCCTAACAAGTAGTTGGTTAGCCTTTGCTTGAAGATGTTCAGTAATGGCGAATCTCCCTGCCCCCACAAAGGTGTGCCATTCTATCTTTGGATAGGTCTAATTATTAGCGTGATTTTCTCTATATTGAGTTGAAATCTAACTTTGTTAAGTCTCTATCTATTGTGCCTAATCAAGACCAAACAAGACAATATTTGTAAAAATGCTTAGCACAGTGCCTGGCACACAGTGGGTGCTGTAAAAATGCTTAGTTCTTTCCCTTACTAATTCTGCCTTCTGGGGACAAGCAGAGTAAATGTAATTCATTTTCCACATGACAGCTATTCAAATATTTGAAGATAGCTATCACAGCTCCCTTGTCTTTTCTTTTCCAGACTAAACATCCCCAATTCCTTTAGATTGATCTCCACATAGCATTATTTGTAGTCCTTTCCCTATTCTGGTCCCTGTCTGAACATACTGCATTTCCCATGTCATTTCCAAAATGTGGTCCTCAGAACTGACCATAAGATATGGTTTAGCTATGCAAGAATAAAGTGTGACTATAATTTCCCTCCTGGACATTAATTTGTATTAATTTTTCAGCCCTTTAAAAGTCATAGGTCCCTCAAACTACCATCCCATAAATCTCCCTTTGACAATCATGCTCATGGAAGAAATTTTTTTTTCATTTCTAAATCCAATGGTTCTCACTCTACTTGGCTTCCCTGAAGCTTTGGACACTATTGACTATTCTCTCTTTTTGCTCTGTGGAACTTCCCTTTCTGTTCTCCTTGTATATTTTTCCCATTCCTTTTCAGACTTGGATAGATGTGGAGGTCACCTAGGTCACCGCCCTTCTATCCAGTAAGTCTTGGCAACTCTTAAGGTTCTGTCCTGGGTTTTCTTCACTTCCTATATTCTCTCCCTTTGTGATTTCCTCAACTCCCACGGGTTCAATTATCTCTATGCAAATGTATTCCAAATCTATATATTCACTCCTAATCTCTTTCATGAACTACAAGACATTTCCATCTAGATGTCAGGCATCTCAAACTCAACATGTCTAAAATGGAACTTATTATCTTTTCCCCCAAATCCCACATATGAATTTCCCTATGTATGTGGAGGGTACACTATCCTTTGAATCATTCCAATTCAGAACTGTAGACTTTCCTAAACTCTTTTTCAAGCGATAGCCAGTTGGCTTCAAAGTCTTTTCTTCTTCTATTTTGTTTTACTTTGAATCCCCAGTTTTTAGCATATTACCTGACACATAGTAAGTGCTTGACATATGTTTGTTAACTGTTAATCCTACCTCCACTCCTCTCGTGTCTGTCCCCTTCTCTCCATTCACAAACCCTCTGCCTGATTTCAGACACTTTATCAACTCACAATAACCTCCTAATTAGTCTTATCTCTATGTTTTCTCTAAGACATTCTCCACACAATTGCCAGATTGATCTTCCTAAAATACAGAACTAATCATGTTACCTCTTCACTCAAAAGTCTTCTATGAGTCTAGGATAAAAAAAAAGATGAAAAATTAACATTAAGTATCCATAATATACAAGGCTTTGTGTTAGGGTGACAGATGATGGTAAGCTTCCCTAGACAGTAGCACCATTGCAAACCTTGATCTTTACTATATAGATATGAATAGATGGGCTGCTAAGTGGCACAGTGGATAGAGTGCTGGGTCTGGAGTCAGGAAGACTCAATTTACTGAGTTCAAATCTGGCCTCAGACATTTAATAGCTGTGTGACCCTGGGCAAGTCACTTAACCCTGTTTGCCTCAGTTTTCTCATCTGTAAAATGAGCTGGAGAAGGAAATGGTAAACTACTCCAGTATCTTTGCCAAGAAAGCCCTAAATGGGATCATGAAGAATAGGACACAACTGAACAGCAACAACAACAATGAATCGATGGGAGACATCATAAATTTAGGGCTGGAAGGCACCTACCATGTCAACTATTTCAGTTTCATAATTCTATAGAGGAGGAAACTGAGGACCAAAAAGTAACTTGCCCAAAGTAACACAGGTGGTAAATGGCAAAGATGAGATTGAAATCCAGGTCTTACGAATTTAAATTCAGCAGTATTTTCACTATGCTGCAGTGTGGGTTACATGGCTTAAGAAAGCCTGTCCATGAGTTCTTAATTTTGGGTCTGCAAATTTGATTAAAAAAAATGTCAATAACTATTTCAATATGGTTGGTTTCTTTTGTAATTCTATGTATTTTATTTTATGCATTAAAAAACATTATTCTGAGAAGGGGACCATAGGATTCACCAGACTGCCAAAGGTGACAAAAAGGTTTAGAGATACCTTCTGTAGCCAGAACACAGACAAAATTGTGTATGGTAATTCACCATCAATAGGGATTCAGCATTCAGTCATTTTTCAGTCATGTCTGATTCTGTTTTCTTGGCAAAAATACTGGAGTGGTTTGTCATTTCCCTCTCCAGCTCATTTTACAGATGAGGAAACTGAGGCAGACAGGGTTAACTGACTTGCCCAGGGCCACATAGCTAGTAGGTTAGGCCAGATTTGGACTCAGGAAGATGAGTCTTCCTAACTCCCAGCCTGGCACTCTGTCCACTGCACAATAGAGATAGATCTGATTCAAACTCAGGACTAGAGTATAGGAAACCAGTATTCTTCTATTGACTCTACAATCTACTCAGTTCCTTCCATTGCCCTGTCATAGAATTTCAGGCATTATCCTCATTTTATTCCATCTTAAAATGGTAAATTATAATACAGTATTTATCACGATTGATGAGTTTAAAGTGTTGTGAAGCTGAGGAAAGTGCTACATTTTCATAATGATTTTTTCTCGTATTCATCTCAGTGCTTCATGACAATGGTTCTATCAGGCACCTGGGTGCTTAATGGATCTGTAGCCTCACTGATTTGGATATTGCCTTCAATGATACAGATCATAGCCTATCATGAATCATTGTTATAGTTTACCCCATTTCATTGCCACAAAATCAAAGTGTTCCTGAGATTCTTAGAAGAATTGAATACCAGAGGTGGAAGGGATCTTAAATTTTGTCCAACACCCCTTATCTTATGAGTGAGGAAAGAGAGTCCCAGAAAGACCAAATAAATTACCCATTCATTCATATATGCATTGATTTGTTCAGCAAATAATTATTATATACCTACTTTATATGACATACCTTGCAAAGTCTATGAATAATAACAAAATGTTAAAATCCAGCCCCTTCCACAAGAAGCTCACATTGTGCCTACTAAAACAGGCACAATGATGCCCACAAGAGGAGGCAATATATCACAAGTGCTATAACAATAGTGAAAATGAAATACTACAGGAGTGAGTTCTGAGAGAGGAAGGGATTTTGCCACCAATCAAAGCCAATCACTTCAGGCTTCAGACTAAAACTGTGAGGGTTTCACTTTTTATGTCTTCTGAAAATATGCTTCAGCTCTTGGGCAAATTCCATAATGTCATTCTTTGAGATGACCTATAAAAAAACCAGCCAGAAGCCTATTGCTGCTGGCTGTATTATCCTTCGGTAAAGGACCTTTAGAAAGCTGCTCTTAGAAAATTCTAGAACCCAGAGATCTTCCTGAACTCTACTGATCATTCTTTCTCTGTTTTATGGTTATAAGTCTTACCTCGTGAGGAGCATTAGAGATGTCTAACTTTTTTTTTTTTTAGCGATTTATGGCTAAGCACTACATTACAGCTTTATTTACTTAGTCTCTCTTAGAACTTCTTGTTAGGCTATTTGAACCCAAGTGCATTCCCTATTTGAGAGAGGGAAGGAAGTCATCACATCTTTTCCCCACTTCCATCACTGGCAATGAAATTTGCTTTTATCACATTGCCATACTAGACTTTGCTTTTCTGAAAGCTAAAGAGCACATCTTTCCTAAATCAGTTTTCAAGCTGAATCCTGATCTATAGGCTTTACCATCAGTAAATGATCTTATTAAGCTACAGAAATCTGAGCTTTCCCCCACTGGATGTGCAGCCTAGTATATTTTATCCTCAAAGTTCTTTATTATTCTTTTGTGGGGAAGAGAAAAAGGGTAGAGAATTTAATCAATCTGTTGGCTCAAGGAAGATTTTGGGGAACCAATATAAAACAAATCATGTTCTCATATTATTTCCTATAAATAACTAGAAACATTTACAGAAAGCTGACTTGGGGCAAAGGTCCAAATTTTATAGAGGTGGCTGTAATTGTAGCCCTGAGGGTAGTATATTTTTGTTGTCCCAGTTATTACTGGGAATCATAGAAGTATAGAAGGGAAGAGGGCACTTACTTCACTATTGTTTATTAAATTTTGCATTGGTAGCAAGAGAGAAAGAAAGAGGGAGGAGGGAGGGAGAGAGAGAGAGAGAGAGAGAGAGAGAGAGAGAGAGAGAGAGAGAGAGAGAGAGAGAGAGAGAGAGAGAGAGAGAGATGGTGGTACTATTTACAGGGTGTTTGAGGGATGGGATTTGTACCAAGATTCAGTTGATTGTGTCAGAAAGTTGGGCCAAGGCTGACATGTTTGAAGTTAAGATTTCATATTTTAGACTAGTGAAATCTTGTTGGCTCTAGCACACCACTCTGGGATTTGTAGAATCTGTATACATATTTGTTGAAAGAATGAATGAAATTGCTGAAGCCTGAAGATCAGGCTTCAAGAGGAAGCAGATTGGGCTTACCCCCACCCCTCACCTCCACGCCCCCATCCAAGGTGATTAATTGTTTTTAAAGATTAGTTTGATTTTAAAGATGTTTCACTGCTTTAGTCCCAAAGTATAAAACCATTATAGCCAAAATGTTACAATTCATTATAATATTTTGAGAGCTTGTAATCACAAGTCATAGTTTCCAATACTGGCTCTGTCACGAATTTGCTGTGTGACTATAAGCAAAGTAACTGCATCCCATTGTGCCCCGATGTCCTCATCTATAAAATAAGGGAGTTGGACTCTGATTTCTAAGGTTACTTCTACTACTAACAGTATATGATTCTAATTATTTTAAAAATAAGATTATTATTGATTTGGATCTTGTTCTTCATAAAAAGATATATCCCTATCTGTGTCTGTCTGTCTGTCTATCTACCTACCTACCTACCTACCTACCTACCTATCTCATTTAATTTAAAAAGAAAGGAAGTGTTTCACACCAAGATCATATCTGGCTGAATTAAGTACTCGGAGTCTAGGAACATAAGCAAGTGGTTGCTTCAATGAGATACAAAGCCATCATTTTCAAAGACACATACAAGGCTACCAGTGGGCTTAAGCTTCCTGTCTTCCCGTTCCCCTGTGAAGACCTGCTCAGTGACCCCTGGTACAAGTGTTGAAAGTTATGTTGACTCAGTATCCCATTTTTCCCTGCCCTGCTTATCAATCAGTGTTGGGAGAGGCTCTGATGGTGAAGGAGATACCAGGTCTGCAGCTCTTTGCACTACCTGCTCTTTGTCACATACCCCTACCCGCAAACTGTCATGTTTTTGCCACCTTGGGGAAGAACTGAGATGCAAGGGCCCAATCTCCTTTGCTGAAGTGGACCTATCTAGATTGGCTTAAAGTTACCTATGAAAGCTGTCCCCACCTTGAAGCCATTGCTGATCTTCAGTGATCAGCCCCTCAATGTGTTGCTACCTTGATACACTTACAATAAAATCCTTTTCATTCATGTCCTGAGTTTTGCCTCAATAATCAGGGTGAAAAGCCCAAATGAAGTTTTTTTTTTTTCAACACAGGCTCTCCCCACAAGAGAAGCTCAGTGCAATTCGTTAGAGTTTGTTTTAGACACTCTTCATAACCCCCTTGCTATCATATGATTCCATATTTGGTCCAGGGAATTAGGTCACGTGCCCCTGGGAAGTTCTTTTTTGGAGCCTACAAGCTGTTGTAGCCTTTGTTGTCCAACCTTAGCCAAAGCCTAACTCAACACCTCCCTCATAACTTTAAGGTACTTTAAAATTGTGACCCTTGTTTCCGACCCTCCTCACTCCTCACAGCTCCACTCCTTTATATTAACTGGCTTATCATTTTTCTAAAAACTCAGAATCTTGGAATTAAACCATGACTATAAATCCAGTAATGTAACTTGGTATGTTTGTGGAAAAAGAAGCCAAGCCCTTACTAAGTACCTTCTATTTCTGACAATCTGTGTATGACATTTGTTGTTCACTTGTTCACTTCCCCCATTATTTATCTGTATATAGCTGGAACTCCAGCAAGGCAGGGACTACTTCCTTTTCATTTCTGCATCCTAGGTAGCTGCAGTTGGAGTCAGAAACACCGGGGTTTAAGTCCTGCCATAGATACTTAGTAGCTATGTGAAAACACTGAAAAAACTGTCCCTCTCACATTTGCTTGTAAGTCTCTCCTAGTTAGTCAAAGCTGGCTGGTAGAATCCTTGTGACTCTTTGTGACCCCATTTGGGATCTTTTGGGCTAAGATACTGGAGTGGTTTGCCATCTCCTCCAGATCATTTTACAAATGAAGAAACTGAGGCAAACAGGGTTGAGTGACTTGTCCAGAGTTAAACGGCTTGTAAGTGTCTGATGCCAGATTTG
This sequence comes from Phascolarctos cinereus, assembly GCF_003287225.1. Lineage (NCBI taxonomy): Eukaryota > Metazoa > Chordata > Mammalia > Diprotodontia > Phascolarctidae > Phascolarctos > Phascolarctos cinereus. Next base: position 107,691,945 of record NW_027555958.1, on the reverse strand, counting down.
AACTTAGGATGATGAGTCTTCCCGACTCCAGGTATAGTACTCTATTCACTATACCACCTAGCTGCCCCTAATTTTTGAACTCCCTAATTTTACAGATGAAGACCTAAGGCAAATAGGGTTAAGTCATACAGCAAATAGTAGCAACAAACAGTCTCAGAAGCCTGGAATGTGTTTCTTCTCTGACTCAGAATCCTTAGCTCTCTTCAGAGTTCATCTCAAGGACCACCTTTTGTACCTTTCTTCAGCTTGTTCCCTCCAAGCTGTTTATACCATTGAAATTATTTTGTATTTGTCTTCTATTTATTTTGCATTTAGTTATGTGTTTACGTATTGTTTCCTCCACAGAAGGTAAGTTTCTTGAAGGCAAAGACTTTAATTTTTGTCTTTGTTATCCCCCTTGTTGGCACAGTAGGTACTTAATAAATACTTGATGACTAATTGATAGGTTTAATGGCCTGTAGCAGCAGTAAAAATGGCTAATCTTTGGCTTCAGTTGTGCTAAGAAAATGAAACAAGTGCTGGCAAAAAGACATACAAATTCATTCATTTAATAAGAATTTATTACTCAACCATTACTGTATGTTGTATTCACTGGGGATAATAATGTGGAAATAGCATTTTTAATGTTATCAATTGTCCTAATAACCCTGGGAGGTAGGTGCTATTATCATCCCCATTTTACAGATGAGGAAACTGAGGCTGAGAAGGGGGTGAAGTGACTTGCCCTAGACTCCATGAACTTCTAGTTATGACGAAAGGAAGACCAATTGGTCTTTATTAGGATTCTACCAATCAGCCTTGACTAACTAGGAGAGAAAGACAAGCAAATGTGAGAGGGACAGTTTTCCCTCAAACATAGAGAGAGCTGGGAAGAAAAATAAAAGGAAAGTCATCCATTTTTCCATGAGAGTAGCTTTGGGGAAAAAAAATTAGTTTTCCCTACCAAATATCTAATGCAGTATTTAAACCTAGGTCTTTCTGACTCCTACTTGAACACTCTATCCATTGCATCATCTAGCTACCTAGGATGCAGAAATGAAAAGGAAGTAGTCCCTGCCTTGGTGGACTTCCAGCTATACAGAGATCAACAAAAAGGGAAGGGAACAAGGGTTAATTAAGTACCTACTATGTGCCAGGCTGTGCTAAATGCTTACAAATACTACTGTCATTTGATCCTTAAGACAACCTGTTGAGATAACTAAATGCAAAATATATGCAAAATAAATTCAAAAAAATTTTTTTTGGGGGGTGTTGGTGGCAGTGAAGTATTTATAACTTTGGGAGATTACAAAAGGCTTTCTATAGGAAGTGGCAAAAAAATTTGAACTTGAGAGCTAAGGATTCTAAGAGGTGGAAGTAAAGGACATTTCAGGCAAGAGAGACAGACAGTGAAAGGAACAAGGATGGAGAGTGGAATGTCCTATAGGAGAAACATTTAAGTAAGGCTGATTAGATTAGAATTCATTATGCGTAAGGCAAAATAAACAGTCCAAAAAGAGGTAATTGAATGAGTGACGGTAAAGGAAATGTCAACTTAAATCCCTTTCATGCACACTGCTTTGGGAACCCTCCCTGCCTTCTCTCATTGTTACTGCCATTCATTAAGCATGTACTATGTGCCGGGCAATGTGGTAGGTGCTGGGGATAGCAAATACAAAGAATGAAACAATCCGTGGTCTCCAGGAGTTTATAAGCCAATTGAAGGAGGCAACACCTATGGGAGGGTTCAGTTGTAGAGCAAATGAAAGGGCCAGGAAGTCTTAAGGGTTCAAGTACAGTGAGACTGACAATGTCTAGGGTTCCTTAGGGATCAATGACAATAAGCAGAATTGTTCTGTTAAACGGTGGTTTCTTTTCTTTTTAGTACAACTAATCATCTCGGCTCATTTTGTTTCATTTTGTATCATTAAAATTTATCTTGAAATGTCAACTGTATCTGACAGTCTGGGTCCAATGACTCTTACCATATGGAAAAGGAATTGTAACTGTTCTCCACTTTTGGTGGCATTTTGATTTCTGTTGCCAGTTATGTGAAATCCACTCATGTTTTAAACCCATCTTTTATTGGAATCTCCTGGAAATATTTGTGAACATTTGTTTAAAATGACCAGAGAAAATACGATCAACTTATTTCTAAAATTGACCGAAGTTGTTACAGTGGAGTTGCTGTACTTTGCTGTCTCCTGCTGCAGTAAACATATTAATGGACTCTCCAGAGTAACAGACAACAGATGCAGCGTTTTGAAACCACTGTCCCTGTCACATTTGCTTGTCTGTCTCTCACATAGAGTTGTTTGTGTGTTTATGTATGTAGATATATTTATTTATATGCATGCACATATACATATATTTATATGCACATATAGAATAGTAATAGCATTTGTTGTTCAGTTATTTAGTCAGGTCTGACTTTGACCCCATGGACCATATTGTCCGTGGAGTTTTTTTGGTAGAGATGTTGGCCTGGTTTTCCACTTCTTTCTTCAGTGGATTAAGGCAAACAAACTTGTCCAGGGTCACATAGCTAACATGTGTCTGAGGCTGGATTTGAACTCATGTCTTCCTGACTCCAGTCCCAGTGATCTATCCATTTAGCCACCTAGCTGCAGTTCTAGCATATATATGTATATGTACACATGCATACACAGTTATAGCATACACATAGACAGACACACACACATACTCCACTCAGACTTTTGGGACACTGTGTTATATATCTATATACTGAACCTCCATATCTATACATAGATACAGATACATCTATATGTAGCACCTTCAGTAAGCCCTCATGCTGGGAATCTCTATTACCTATACCAGGTTAGAGACACTAACCATTCAAAACCCATACCTCAGTGGTCTCAACCAATGTTTGTACTTTGTACTTTTTGACAGCCAAAGGGAAAAGTTTGAAACAAGTGACATTTAATCAAAGAGGATAATAAAGCATTAAGAAGAGATCTCCTATGAATATGTAGCACAACCTAACTTTCAATGTGGTCCCCAGGATAATGGCTATTTTGGGTTTAAGCATTCTATGCATCCACATTCTTTAAAGCCATAGCTCACAAACCACTGTGATTCCCAGCTTTGCAATTTACTACTTATGTGTCAAAACTGTAGGTCATGTAACCTCTCTGGGCTTCAGTTTCCTAAGCTCTAAATGAGGAGGTTTGAATAATGGCCTCTAAGGGCCTTCATAGCTCTAAATCTGATTCTATGATTCCCCCAGCAAAAACATTTTACTGTTGTCGGCTGAGCATTAATTTTATATTCCCTTCTGGGTATAATATAATTTCTGATAGGCATTGCATCTTTTCTCTCTGTCATGTTGCCTCTGTTGGGCAACTCTGCTTTTCTCATGATCACTAAGCTGCTCTCTGCTTCCATCTATTGGCTTCAGCTCTTTATGTATCTTTGCTGGACTATATATCTCATCTACCGAGGTTCAGTGTCCAGAAGGTCTATTGTTGATTAGGAGGAACTGACGCTCATTTAGTACATAATGGAGATTATGAGCTAGCTACCACATTTAGCTAGGGCAGCTAACTAAGCCAGGGTCTGTTCTTTGTTACTCTTTCAATCTGGTGCTGATTTGAGGTCCATGGTCTCAGACCATTCAGTCATTTTCAGTTGGGTCTGATTCTTCGTGACCCCATTTGGGGTTTTCTTGGCAAAGATACTAGAGTGGTTTGCCATTTCTTTCTCCAGCTCATTTTACAGATGAAGAAACTGAATCAAATAGGGTTAAGTAACTTGCCCAAGGTCATATAGCTAGTAAGTATATGGGACCAGAGTTGGACTCAGGAATATGAGTCTTCCTGATTCCAGGCCCAGCACTTTATCCTCTGCTGCCCCTATAATCTATTTATCTTTTTTTTTTTTTGTGAGGCAATTGGGGTTAAGTGACTTGCTCAGAGTCACACAGCTAGTAAGTGTTATGTGTTTGAGGCCGGATTTGACCTCAGGTCCTCCTGACTCCAGGGCCCATGCTCTATTCACTGCCCCAACTATGTAACATATACATGCATACTATATGATGTAGGTGTGTGGTATATATATGCGTGTACATACACAAATACTGATATACATTATATATATAAAATTATTAAATTATAATTCTTACATGTTTTCCTTTAATTTCATGCTGTACATTAGCAGTTTCAACATTTACCATGTTGATAGTCACTGCTAGATCATTTTGAAATAATTCTTTCATTAAAATTTTGGCCGTTGTACAAAAAGTATGAATATGCAATGTCTATTCTGTTCCTTTCATCAACTAATTACAGAATTCTCCTTCTTGCTCATGTTAAAAAAATTTAAAAGCTATTGGATATGTTCTTTGTAGCAGCAGCCATGTTGTCACCCCTTACCATTTTATCATCCCTTCTACATTTTCAGATTTCTCTCCTAATATTTAATTCAATATTTCACTTAATACTAATATCAAACTAACCAGATGGAAATTTTCATGCTGAATGTTACCTTTTTATAGATCGGTGGGAGAGTTTCTCCCTACCCCCTCAATATTTTCATGCCTTACTTTTTCCACAATCTTAGGAAAAATATATATTGAAAAATTATTTTGTAAATTTATAGTTCCTTTAAAATGAAGGAATATATGCCATCTGACTCGGCTGGCCTACCTTCTGTATGACTTTATATTTTTTTGTATCCTTTACCTTCTACAGAGAGTTGTTTTCCACAAGTCAAAATGACAAGTACTAAATGTTTAGAAGTTTTCATCCTGATTGATATGTTTTTTCTTCAGATTTTCTTTTAAAAGTCAAAGATTTTGTTATAGGAGAAAAAGTAAAAAAAAAAGGTGCTGTATAAGCCTTTTATCCTGTGCTGGCTAAGGGGGCATTTTTCAGCTTTCAGCTCTTTCTTGATAGATTCTCTCTCTCTCTCTCTCTCTCTCTCTCTCTCTCTCTCTCTCTCTCTCTCTCTCTCTCTCACACACACACACACACACACACACACACACACAGAGTGCAGATAGAAATCCTGGTAAATTCCTACTAGAGTTAAGCCCCTGTAAAAGTCAGATATCACAATTGCTTTCTTATCAGACTTTGGCAAAAATCTTTATTTCCTCAGTTATTTTAAATGAAAAGACTATGTGGCTGGCTTATACATATCACCACCCTTGGGGTTAAAATATAACATTTTACATTTTAATGTATATGGATTAGATCTGAATTTATATATATATATATATATATATATATATATATATATATATACATATATATGTATATATATATTTTAAAAGTTGGGTTTTTCTTTTAAATAAAGTGGCTATTTGCTGTGAGAAAGGGACATTTAGACAAAGGGAGTCAGTCTTTGAGTTAATAGCACTTAGAAGATATGTAAAGTTACAACTAGTTAATGCCAGTTTTTCCATGTTCATTTGACAATTAGGTTCAGGAGATGACTTCAACATTATTATCTCTTAGATTAGATGTAGTTTTACTTATGTCACTCATATTGAATTACAATCTACCTCCAGATTTTTCATGCTTATGGGGAATAGAAATAACCCAGATTATTATCACACTGAGGAAGTCAGGACAACTGAATTGGTGGAGTAGGATTATAGTAGCCATGGATCCTCAGGGCTGAACTAGCCTCTCTCCCACTCTTTGTCTTGCAAGTGATCAGAAACAAAACTTTTAGGCTGATGCCTCAGCACTACAGTGTTGTTTATGGACCTAGTTGTCCTTCAAGCAGTGGCTGCACCTTTGTGGTGGAGCAGAGTGTCTATGGGAGTTTGGTGCTTAATGGTAGTTTTCAGCATGTGTTTCTTAGTGCTATATCTGTCTCTGTGGAAGTTCCATGTTCTAGAATGTTAGATGAGATCTTGGGCACAGAGAATACCAATGGGTTGGGGCATTAGGTATTTGAAATTTGTTATAAAGGCAGTGATAGTTATGTCCTTGAAAAAAAACCTTCTGAGTTAAGTCAGTAGCATTTATTAAGCACCTATAATGTGCCAGGCATTGTATGATGTTCTGGGAATACTAAGAAAGATAATTCCTTATTCTCTTTCTTTCTATATATGAGGTCCCTAGCAATTAGAGACTGAGGTATCTTGACAAAAATGATTCACAGCTCCTATTTTAACCAACAATTTCAAGCCACCACTAAATTCCCCCCCCCAGCTATTCTCATGGAAAAATGGATCACTTTCCCTTTATTTTTCTTCCCAGCTCCCTCTATGGAACTCTATAGTGATGATTTGAAAAACATTCCTAAAGGGGTCTTTTTATATTGTAAGTGATAAATAATGTACCCACAGTTTCACTAGTAATTTTTCTGCATCATTGACCTGATTAATAAAGCCTGGAGTCAGAAATGGTATTAACTAGTGGGCGGGAGGATTGGGATATGACCATGGGCAAGTCATTTCATCTATCTGTCTAGGCCTCATATTTTTCATCTGTTGAGGAATGGAGTAGATGATCTTTAAGGTCCCTTCTATTGCGAATGATCTATGATTCTAAATCTCATTGGACACACAAATTGGCTTGTCGATTGGTCACTTGGCTATAAAGAAAGTACCATAAATGCCATTTTGATTAAAAGAATGACTGAGTTCCCAACTGAGAGGACTAGGGAATTTAAGAAATGGTCGTCAATTTCATAGGTGCTCGATATTATTTAATGTTTCATTCTGGGTCTATCTCAGTCTCAAAAATTGCACATGTAGTTGATGGTTATTTAATGTTACTTTTTTTCATAAAACTTTATCTACAGCTTGCTACAAAGCAAATTACTAGTGATATGAACTACATCTTGGAATTCTTCTGAACATTATTATGTCCTGAATGAAATAGGGCACAGTTATAAAATGAAAAAAAATAATTCACCAAGTTGGAAAAAGCAAGAAGTAAGAAAATGTACAAAATAATGCCATCAACAATGCTTCAGAAATAATTAGAGTGGTCAAAAATGTTATGGACTATCCTATAAAGTGGTTAGATTTCCATTATATCAGGGCTTCAGATAGAAGTTAAATGGACCACTCATCAAAGATTTCATATGGAAGATCCTTTCACTGGAAAGGGGCACAGTCTTGATCTTCTTTATAGTACTTAATAACTCTAACATTTTATATTAAATATCCCAGATAAAATCAGTATCATGTGCATATATGGGAGAAGGATATAGACATGTGTATAGGCTAGAAATTAATATTAAATCACTGAAAAATTAATTTGTTTCATTTGTTTTTTGATCAAACTCCAATTAAGCCCTCTCTAGAGTTTCCAAGGTAAAGGAATAAAAGTCTCTGTACCTTAAGAAGGCAGAAACAGTATTTTATACTTCTTATGCTTCATATAGCACATGTTGATTGATTTTAGAAGGCTGGTAGGTTTTGCATGTAGGAGATAGCTGTCTTTTTTTCTATTGAGCACTCAGCAAAGTTTTACTGCTATTATTAATACATGCTAAGCCCCAGTTAATACTTCCTCTCTTGGGAAGGAGTGAGGGAAGAAAATACCCAACATCCAGAACATTAAAAAAAAACACTCAATATTTTCAATAATTTTGCAAATCCTTCAAAGTTTCCTTTATGTCATTTTTAGGTCACAATAGTAACAATAACATTCAAACTTCCTGAAGACCAATTTCTAGTCTCTTGTCCTGGGCTGTCAGATGGTCAGGGGCACAAACTATAGAATTCTCTAGAAAAAAATAACAACCAATATATTGCCAATTGCCGGTAGCAAATAACGAATTACTTCTAAAAAATGACTTAATATTTACTAACATTGTATGTGTTCCATTTTGCCCCATGGCATTCCTTCTGTCCCCAGTGGAAATTAAAAGTTATTTCTATTTTCTGTCTTTGGGACTGAGGAAAGGAAAAATAATTATGGGGAGTGATATTATATCTAGGGCTCTCAAACAACCCTTGAGACTGATGGACCCATGCCTCAGACATGGCTGAATCTGAGATATATAGTTAGGCAGTGAATAAGAACTTAAGGTCTGATTACCAGTCTCACCTAACATCAGAGGGTTGATTTTCAGTCAGTGGGGATGATTACAAGTATAGTAATAGTGTGCAAGATGTCCAAGGGAGGGGAAATATGTAGACATACTATGACTCCTCTAAGCTCACCAATGGATAACGTATAAGTAGGTAGGTAGACATACAGAGGCATATAGGTAGCACAATGAATAGAATGAAACAGGCCTAAATTTGAGTCCTTCTTCACACATATAATAGCAATGTAACCATGAGCAAATCGCTTAAACTCCCACTGTCCTAGTTTTCTCATATGTTAAAAAAAAAAACCAATAGTTCCTACCTCCCAGGGTTTGTTGTATCATTTGAGATAATAAATGCAAATGATTTTGCAAACCTTAAACTAATATATAAATGTCATTATCATTAACACCACTACTACGATCATTATTAATTATTATTATTCCCTCATCTCGGAAGACTTCTGAGAATCCTGACAGTGAAGGCACTTGAGGTAAATCATTATGAGTCAACAGCATTAGATAATGTTCAAAAATGCCAACTGGTTCTTAGGCTGTGTTGATAAACATAGGATAGGCATACAGTGCTGGGGAGGTTGACAGTCCCACTGTCCTCTGCACTGGTCATCCCACATCTGGAGTGTTGTGTTCAGATCTGGTTACCATATTTTAGGAAGGCAATTGATCAACTGAAGAGAACCAGAGGAGGTTGACTAGGCTAGCGATTTGGTCTTAAGATTATGGCATGCCTATGAGGATTATTTGAAGGAAATGGGTCTGCTTTGCCTGGCAAGGAGGTGACTTAGGTACCTGATACTTGTTCTTCAATATTTAAAGGGTTGTCATGTAGAAGAGAACAGAAACAGAAGCAACCAGTGGAAGCTACAAAGAGGCAAATCTGAGCATCATGTAAGGAAAAGCTTTCTAGCAAGTGGAGCTAGCCGAAAGTGGAATGGACTACCTTCAAGAGGTAGTGGGTACTCCCTCAGAGCAGGACTTTAAGTAAAGGCTGATGACTACTGTTTAGGTATATGGTAGGGGGATACTTTGTTGTTGTTGTTGTTTTGTAGTAGTAGATGTAGGGGTCTAGATAGGCTCTGTGGTCCCTTCCAAATCTGTTGCAATTCTGTAATAAAAAGCAAGTTCTAGTCCTAAATCTGTCACCAACTGATTGTGTAACCTAGGTAACTCAATCTTTCTGGACCTGCATCTATAAAGTGGAAGGTTTAGACTATATCATCTCTTTAGTTCCTCTGAGTCATTCAAAGCACTTCACAGATGTAATATGCTTACAAAGGAAGAAGGGTGATTTCCTTCTCTGGCTTATGTAAATACCTTCCCTTTCCCTAGTGTTGTATCAGGTACGATAACCCATGTTGCAGATGGTATTCTTATTCAGGTTAGTGTTGAAGTGTATGGCTTCTGAAGAGCTTTTGTGCTTCCTTATATGTCATCCCTCTGTTCCCATAATGGCAGCATGGTGTAGCTCTCTGGTCAGTGCTTAGGTGCTGTCCCTTGCCATAGTACTGGCAACATTTGTCTAAGTTTGGTAACTGTTCTTGGTCAAGTGCTGGGGGAGACAAAGGAATGGTCATAGACTTCGAACTGAAAGTTATCTTGGAGATTATCTAGTCCAATAGCCTCATTTTGCAGAGGGCTTAAAATTTCTATTATCCTTTCTGATATTTTCTTCAAACTAGATTTATGCTTTCATGACCACCAGCATAGCATCACAATTTAAAAATGCCACTTTAAAAAGTCCAATAAATGCCTTAAGGGAATATAATCGTTGATGTTGTGCAAGTAGAAGAACACGTGGTTTCATGTGCCTGATTGCAAACGTGACTCTCATCCATATGGAAATTTCCAGCAGAAATTCCAGGTACAATAGATCAATGTGGGTCATGCTCATAACAACAAAACTGAAGGAACCTATAAGAGGGTAGCATCACTTCAAACTCATGCAGCATGGCTTCTTGTGACAAAAGCAGTATGGTTTCTACAGGAGGGAATTATGCTTCCCTAAAATACTAAGGAAGGTCAACATTTCTTTTCTTTTGTCTTTTAAAAAATATTTTATTGACATTTCAAAAAAATATCAATTTCACTTCCCAAAGACCCCTCTCCCCCCTCTCTTTTGTAACAAAAGAAGTACAGTCAAGAAAAAGAAATCAATAAATTAGCCGTGGCCATAAAAATGTATTCCTCATTTTGGCCCATTAGTCCAACAGCTCTCAGCCAAGAGAAGGGAATAAGTGTTTATTAAGTACCAACTATGTGTCAGGTACTTTATAAATATTATCTCATTTCATCCTCACAACAATTCTGAGAGGTAGGTACTAATATTACCCTCATTTTGCAGTTTAAGGAAATTGAGGTAAACAGAAAATAAATGACTTGACCCAGAGTCACCAGGCTATTAAGTGTATGAGGTCAGATTTGAACAGGGTTTTAGCACTTTCTCCACTGCACCACATATCTGCCTCAAGTCTAGAGTCAAACTTCACCATCAAGTCCTCTAAAGTTACAATAGGTCACTGCATTGATCAGATGACTGATGGAAAGTCAACATTTCTAAAGAGTAGTTTTGCAGTTAAGAAGACTGAGTTTCAAGTACTGTCTCTGACATATACCAGATATTTGATACTGGGAAAGTCAGTTTTCTTTCAGTACTCTAGAAGACTTCCTAAGACTATAAATTACAGAGATGCTTAGGTGAGTAGGAAAGAATGCATAAGTATTTAGCTCTTAAAGGGATATTATTTCCCAGAATCCTTGGAAATTTCTGCCTAGTGGTCTTCAAGGTTGTTGTTCAGTCATTTTCAGTCTTGTCTAACTCTTCATAACCCTATTTGAGTTTTGTTTTTTTGGGTTTTTTTTGGAAAAGATACTGGAGTGGTTTGCCATTTCCTTCTTCAGCTCATTTTATAGCTGAGGAAACTTGAGCCAACAGGGTTAAGTGACTTGCTCAGAGTCACACAGCCAGCAAGTATCTGAGACTAGCTTTGAACTTAGAAAGATGAGTCTTCCTGACTCCAGGGCCACATTCTATCCACTGTGCCACCTACCTGCCCCAGTCTTCATGGTAGCCTACAGTTTTATGAGGGAATGAGTTAAGGCAGAGGGAATAGGGATGGCAACATTTGGTTGCCTTATTTCTTCCTGGAACCTAACTTTGCCCCCTTAATAGTAGCATGCTAGGCATTAGAAACATATATTTGGAGTTCCAAAGGAATTTAGAGACCATATAGTCCAACGCCCTTATTTCGCCTATAATGGGGAAATGGCTTGCTCAAGGTCACACAGGTAAAGTGGCAGAGCTGGCATCTTGTACCCAGGTCTTACACGTTCAACACTAGCCAGTCTCTTTTTCACTGTGCCTCAACACAAAGCCCTATTCTCTTCTTAATGACCCAGTTACTGGATACTTATTGAGCATTTTATATGTGCATTGCACTATGCTGAAATTCTAAATTTTCTTGCCAGGACAATATAGCTTGTCCACTTTTGACAGATTCTATTATTTACAAACCACTGGTTGCTATTAGATGTTGACAGCTCAGAAGAACTGCCACCATGAAGTATTTTTAAAATACTCTGGCCCTTTCTTTGCCTCTGGCTATATCTACTTATATTTCCCTTATTTAAAGACAACAGCCATATTTTATTTGATTGGTTTAGAGAAATCTAACATTAATAGTCCGCAGACAATACCTGTTTACCTTTGTCTAACAGTTTAATGACCTTGAATGCTGATCGTGTGACAAATGAAAGGATATAAAGTACCAGCACAAATTGCACAGTATTAAGGGCCTTAGAGGTTCAGAGAAATTGGGGGATTGTCCCCAGTAGTGGCAATTTAATTCACAAAAATTACAGTCTGCAGTTTTCCTGATGCCTAGATGTCTAACACTTTGTATTTTGCCATTCAAAGCACGTCTTAGTCGAGACTCTGTATGTCATCAAGCCATATAATGACATACCAAACAAAATAGATTCCATTTTCCTCAGTTTCCCCTGGTTACTTTCTATTGTATTAGATGCAAACTCTTTCAGGATACTAGAGAGCCATTTAAAATACTGCAGAAGAAAAATGAAGTAATACTCTCTTTAACAAAGATGATGTATAGGGAGACAGAATGGAACAATGGAAAGGCACTTGGATCTTTAGCTAGAGAATGTTGGTTCAAATCCTATCTCTCACTCTTATTACCTATGAGACCTTGGGAGAGTCACTTAACTTCCTTAGATATTAATTGCTTCATGTGTAAAATGAAAGGGTTGAACTAAATGAGTTCCAAATTCTCTCTGAGCTCTGGATAAGTTTCATTACCAGAGGTAGAAATAATAGATGAAGCATAAAGATAAACTGTGGGATATCGGATACTTCTAACGGTGTGTTGACTCTTGTCCATGATGTTCTAATCATTGAATCTCAAGAAAGGTATAAGGGAGTTGGAACAAATTTACACTTAAAATGCTCAATTGAGGTAGGGACTTTCATGTAAGGAGGGAAAATGCTCTCATAGTAATGCATGGGCATATCTTCTCTTCTTTTTCCTTTTCCTCCACACAACAGATTTTGGTTTCCTAGTCCTCTCATCTGAATAGCAATATTGCTTTCTTTCTTGAGTACTCTATGTCTCTGGCTTGAATGAAGGGGAGCGTTGGTAACACTCCCTTTAACAATTGGCTTTCTGAAAAAAAAGTATACATATACACTTTTAAGTTTATTCTGCATTATTAATATTTTCTCCATCACTTTCTTGTCTAGAGAATTGAAAAATCAATAATTCAAGCCCTGATTTGTAGAATTTTCTAATTTCCAAGTTGTAAATGCTCACAATGAAAATATAACAATTGAATCTCCCCCAGATGGCTCTAGCACATCTCTGCCCAAGTACTACCTTTCTTACTCCCATGTGATTAGGCCATATAAATCCTGGGAATATGACCTTGTCTTTACTCAGGCCCAGTAACCAACACACCCTTAAGTGGTGACTTGTATTTGTTAAAACCATGACCATCTTTCCCTTCTTTTAATTTTACTCCTATGCCCCTGTTTCCCCTCCTATATTAATTATCTTCACTGGCAAAGATCTAATAATGTCATTTTTTTTTTGCTTAAAAACCTTTAGTGGCTCCCCATTGCCTATATGATGAAATAAAAATGTTTTTATCTGAAATTTAGGATTTTCCACAATTTGACTCCATTTTGTATAAATTATTTAGTATATTTGTTATTTATTTCCCTATTCAGGAAAAAGGCCCCTCTACCCCCATATCAGACAATTGAATTCTTTAGTTTTCCATTTAGGCACAGGTAATATGATCTGAGATGTTTATTTTTTCTTTTTTATTAATGTATTTTGAATTACCAACAATCACTTTCATAAGCTTTTGAGTTTTAAATTTTTCTCCCCCTCCCTCCCCACCTCTCTCCCCTAGAGGGTGTGCAATCTGATATAGGCTATACATATACATTCCTATTAAACATATTTTCACATTAGTGATGTTGTAAGTAAGAATTAGAACCAATAGGAGGAACTACCAGAAAGAGGAAACAAAACACAATAGAAGAAAAAAAAGAGCAAATAGTATGCTTCTGTCTGCATTCAAACTCTATCATTCTTTCTTCTTTGTGGATAGCATTTTCCATCACGAGGCTTTTGGAGATGTCTTAGATCCTTGTATTGCTGAGAAGGGTTAAGTTTATCAGTATTAATCATTGCACAAAGTGGCTGTTACTGTGTACAACGTTATCCTGGTTCTGCTCACTTCACTCAGCATCAGACCATACAAGTCTTTCCAGGTTTTTCTGAAGTCAGCCTGTTCATCATTTCTTATAGCACAATAGTATTCCATTGCATTCATATACCACAACTTGCTCAGCCATTCCCCAATTAACGGGCATCCTCTCAATTTCCAATTCTTTGCCACCACAAAAAGAGCTGCTATAAATATTTTTGTACATGTAGGTCCTTTTCCCATTTGTATGATCTCTCTGGGATATAGCCCTAGAAGTGCTGTTTCTGGTTCAAAGGATGAAATATTTATTTTAAAAAGGCAATTGGTATATATAATTTGTAAGCTTTCTTCTACAATATCATATAGGGAAAAACAGGCACAAACCAATGATTAGGGCAATATCTGGGCCTAAAACAGGTTATATATCCCTTTATGGGAGGATGGGAAGTAGGGTCTGAAACAGCATCCAAGGAAAAACAAACCAAAAATTAAGACTATGTCAGGAATCTGTGTTTTTCTGGGTCATTAAAATCCAAGGGGCTGAAATAAAATGAGGAGCCAGGTAGAATAGTAAAGATTCAACCTGGAATAGTTAAGGCTGTTACTAGGAGGCAAACTTCAGAATTTCCACTAAGCTCTGGTCTTTTCATCAGGAATCCTTGGAAATCTACTTTTTTTTCCATTAAAGGTACATTTTTTCCCTTATAGGATTATACTTGGTTTTGCTAGGTAAGCTTGTATTTCAAGCTCTCCACTTCTCCATAGTGGTGGCTGCTAAATTGTTTGTGATCCTGACTGTGGCTCCTTGGTACTTGAATTCATTCTTTCTGACTCATAGCAGTATTTTTTTCTTTGACCTAGAAACTCTGAAATTAGGCCACAGTGTTTCTGGGAATTTTCATTTTGGGATTTCTTTCAGGAAGTAAATGGTAGATTCTTTCCCCTTTGTCATTTGGTTTTAAGAGATCCAGGAAGTTTTCTTTTAAGATTTCTTGAACTATTACATCTGGGCTCTTTTTTTGGGTCATGGATTTCAGGTAGGCCAATGATTATTAAATTGTCTCTAGTCCAACTGTTTGTTTTTGTATTGAGATACCTTACTTTTTCTTCCATTTTTCTTTTTGATTTTGTTTTAATATTTCTTGATATTTCATGGTGTCATTATCTTCTATTTGGTCCATAGTAATTTTCAGGTAGTTTGATGCTTGGATAAGATTTGTACCTCTGTTAATTTCTTTTTCCAATTCTTTTCCCCATAACTCTCATTTCTTTTCCATTTTTCCCCTCTAGCACTATCATTTCACTTACAAAAATTTCTTATAAAAATTATACTCTTTTAAAAAGCTCTTACATTATCTCTCCTTAGAATTCTAGTTGAACTTGTACTCAAACTATGTGTTTCTTCAGGGTTTTGCTTGTAAATGTTTCAGAGTCATTCTCTTTTTCTGGATTTGTGTATTGGGATTCTCTGTCATCACAGTAGCTTTTTTATGGTGGGATTTTTTTGTTTGTGTGCTCATTGTTCCATCATACTTTCTGTCTTGTGACATTATGTTAGGGCTGGATTCTGCATACTTCTGGAGCTTGTGTTCTCTAGGTCCTGCTGCTGATTTCTTGGGATATTAATTATTATGGTATTTATGGATCTTTGAGACAACCCAGTACTCCCAAAGTGGTCTAATTAAGAAAAAAAGTCTGATCACTATTCTCCTGGTCTGTAAGTTCCTGATCTGGGATAGGTCTGACCAATATACCTATGGATTTGCCCTGATTGGAGTTTTAGTAGACTGCTGGTAGACTCAGACACCATGAGCTAGCTGAAAAGCTTTACTAGTTCTGAGTAACAGAACTGCAGGATCCCTTTTGGTCTTGATTTTCTTCCCTGATTCTTTGGTTGAAGGCTTCAGACTGGGCTGTAGGCTGGACCTGAGGCCAATGCTCTACTCCTTAGGTCAAAGTCAAGGAATAGTTTTGACTCTTTGGTCAAAGTAGCAATGTTTACTACTTAATTCTGAACTTGCTCCTTGCTCAGTATACAGATTAAGGCCCACAACCTGCTCCTCACTTTGGGACACTACTCCTAGGTAAAGGCTTTCTCCTTAGTTTCCTCTGTATCTGTAACCTGGAACAAGATATGGAGCAACAGAGCTACCAGTTGGCACTCCACACAAGGTCAAGCTTTTCTTGCTAAATGTGGAATCTCTTCTTGCTCTGGTGCACAGCCTCTTCTATCACTCTAGGTTGCTATGCGTGGCTGGACCACATCCCAAGTGGTTCTAGAGCTTTCTATCTGTAGACCTTATGTGGACCTGAGTTGGAAGAATGATTCACTGTGATTTTTTTTCTTGAGTTTTCTGATTGGGACTTGATCTGTGCATTTTTTTTTAGCTTTTTGTGGAGGAATTGTGGGAGAGAACTATGCTGTAATACTCCCTGTTACTCATCCATCTTGGCTCTCTTTCAATTCTTTTCCAAGAAGACTCTCATATCTGTCCAGCTGGGATTGGGGCTTCTAGAGTTTTGTGGATTGTGTAATTGAATGGCCTATATGGGGATCACTTCCTTTCTCCATGCTAAATACATGATGATTTTCCTGGTTCCGAAGAAAGAGCTTTGGCTCAGAGTCTGTCTGGGGTCAATGGCTTTTTGTTATTCTTCAATTATTTCAGCTGTATCTGACTCTTTGTGACCCCATTTGGGATTTTCTTAGCAAAATACCAGAGTGGTTTGCCATTTCTTTCTCCAGCTCAATTTTACAGAGGAGGAAACTGAGACAAACAGGGTTAAATGTACTTTCCCAAGGTCACTCAAG
The DNA here is from genome assembly GCF_003287225.1 of Phascolarctos cinereus. Classification (NCBI taxonomy): domain Eukaryota; kingdom Metazoa; phylum Chordata; class Mammalia; order Diprotodontia; family Phascolarctidae; genus Phascolarctos; species Phascolarctos cinereus. The sequence goes on along the minus strand of NW_027555958.1, from coordinate 107,675,387 downwards.
CTAGTAAGTGTCTCAGGCCAAATTTGAACTCAGGTCTGATTTTTAGATCCAGTACTCTATCCACTATGCCACTCAGATGCCTCAGGGTCTATGGATAGACACAGTATATATTTGTTGTAGCTAGGAGCCAATAATTTTATATTTTTTTTTGAGGTTTGCAACACGCTTTACATATGTGACCTCATTTGATTCTCACAACAAACTTGTTGAGTTAGAAGGTGTTATTATCCTGATTTTACAGATGATTAAACTGATGGTGAGAAAGAGTAAGTGACTCGTTAGTAAGTCTCTACAGCACAAGATATGGACTCAGGTTTCCCTGACTTCAAATCCACACTCTGTCTGCTGTGCCACCTAGGTGCCTGGTGTTTTAGGCAATATAATAGGCACCACAATAGGAGCCAAAAGTGACCTACCCTAAGTCTCACATGATGGCTGGATTCCACAACAGTCTGTTCCTGCTGCTGGGGTCTTTTGAACCCTCTAACTGAGTTTTCAGTAAAAAGAACATCTTTGTCATTGTTAGAAGTTTGCAGTCTTATGGGAGTTAGCCACTGCTATTGCAACCAGAAAGTTATTGGGCTAATCACTGGGGCCTGAGGGCACAGACTGGGTTGTTGGATTCTCAATTCTTGTAATCTAAACCAAATCTAAACCAAAAGGCCAAGTCATGCTGTCTTGATTCACTAAAGAGAGAGTAATACATATTTTTCCCATTTATTTTTTTTCTTTAACCTTTGTCTCAAAAGCAGCAGAAGCATTTTAGGATTCCCATTAGGATTAGTTGGTAAGTAGATAGATAACTAGATGGCCAAGCTGACACATTTTTTCCAGGTTTTCATCTTTCTTCGTCTCTATTCTATTTGCTCATCTTCCTCTCTTTCTGAATAGTGCACTTCCATGGTTGATCCCTCAAGAGGCTTCTTCCTCTTATGTTCTTTCAGATTGTAGTCAAGAGCAACCCTGAAGAATTTCAATTCAGACACTGCATGAGGAAAGAATTCAGCTGCTAAGCCCTGCCTTTCACTTTCTATTACTTAAGGTTCCCACATGCCTAAACATCTTGTTGCTTCTCATGTGATGTTAGACTAAGAATGTGAAAACATTCCCAGCTTGAAAAAAACATTTCAACTGAAATGTCTGCTCTTCCTCACTTTCTAGAAGTGAAAAGAGGAAATTTAATTTCCCAGATCACATTTGCTTACCCACATTTTTTAAAAGGTGCCAACTATGCTAACATCTCATTATCAGAAAGAATTAGTGAGACATTTCATGCCTTTATTTGGAAAACGCACAACTTTGTCAAGGTCTCTCAAGAGTCTTTGCTCAAACTAGGTCATAGGGTCTACTCATCTTGCCTCGTTCCATTCTTCAGTATTGTAACTCATCTCACCCATGCTTACTCATAGCTGCAGGAGCTCTGATTTATTTCTTTGGGAGGAAGACATATAGTCTTTCAGAATTGAAAGTTCTTTGAGGGAGATAAGGTTGAGAAATGACCTATTGTTGGGGCTGACGTGCACATCCAGTAAGTATTTAACAAATGTTTGTTGAATGACTTCCCAACCACATACTTTGTTGTCAGAAATTTTGTAACTAGAGGTAACTGGAGACATAGGGATGTATTCTAAGACAGAGTCTCTTCCATATCACTTAATGTCTCTTTTTTTTTATAGGTACAGATATATTGTAATGGATTTTTTAGCCAATACTCAGGAGATTTTTTTTCAAGCAGCCTGTGACAAAGAGATAACAGTTTAATAAATCACTATTTAAATTAGAATGGAGTTCTTATGACTTATTTGTTCCAGTTCTTTTATATGGCCCTTAGGGCTTAACACAGTACTGTATAATAATTGGTTTCAGCTATATACTCCCTTCTCTCCTTCAGGTGAAGTGGCCTGAGGTTCCCAGTACTGAGGGTGATTGAAATTTCATTCAGTGTGGGATGTTTTTGGATTTCCCTAAATTAGTATTAGAGTCAGAAAGACCCGAGTCCAAAAATTTGACCTAGTGATCCTGGGCAAGTTATTTTGCCTCGGTCTGCTTCAATTTCCTTATCTGTAAAATGGAAATAATAACTGCATCTACCTCCTAGGATAGCTGTAAGGATAAAATGAGATAATAATTTGTAAAGTGCAATAAGCTTTGCAAACTGCATGGTGCAATAAATAAATGTTAGCTATTATTATTTTATTAAATGACACAATTGTAGGTTTCTGTGGGCTGGAGAAACCAAAAAAAAATCCAGTTTATTTGCTGAACAAATATTTATCAAGCATCATGTGTCTAGATGACATAATAATTCTCTTATGCCCTTCAGGATGTAGAAGGACAAAAAAATTGAAATTCACACAAAGCACTCATAATCTATTAACATTACACACTGGCAAGGTATTGGAACCATGGCGACACATCCTCAGAGGTGCTGCCAGCCTCTTATCCCATGTGAAACTGCATATGAAAGTGTGTTCTGAAATATGCAAGTCGTTGCCTCAACTCTGACAGGTATGAGTGATGAAGGTCATTGCTCAGAATTTTTGCCTCAAGTGGGGGTGCTTGTTAACTCCATCTCCATGGAGTCCAGTTAGATTTGCTATGTTATTTCACCAACATAGTATATTAACTTCAGTTTGCCTTCTGGCCAGAGGTTAAAAGGGAAATGGAGCAAAAATATGTGGCTGAATTAATGCAAATCCATCCCCACTACATGAAAAACTCAATGATACTGGGCAGGGAGCATCCTGTCTTTCTTCGTGAAGGACAATAATAAGAAGCAAGACAGAAATATTGCAAGACTGTTAAACTTACTTAATGCTTTCAAAGCCCATTGAGATCTGGGAAAGGAGCAGGATTTGATTGGAAATTATTGTTTTCAAAATCAGAGTTCTCCAGCAACTTGATATCTCAGAGTTGTTGGGTGAATGATATTACTCAATTTTAGGCACACTATTGTCTTTCAGAAATGCAGAAATAAAGACATCCATTATGCCTTTGGTTTTCTATTTAGATTTTTTATCTTTTTTGTTTTGTTTTTTCCCAAAGAGCTTTTGGGAATTATTTCATGACTCATCTGCACACACACACACACACACACACACACACACACACAACACGTTTTCTGAAATTAAGAAAGTAGCAGGAAAGATCAAGATAGAAGACAATAACCACTATGTTCATAACTACTTGAAATACTTCCCATGTTCTTTTTACTTTCCTACGAGACTTTAAAATGTCACCATGTACCACAAATACTCATAAGAAGGTTTTTTTGAAAAAAATGTAGCCCTTCCAATTTTTAATTGGCAGGTTTTCACACTACCACAAAGGAGAGAGAGAGAAAAAAAAAGCAATAACTTGTTATCGTTCCTTTCTCCTAGAAAAGCTAAAAAGAAGGAGTGGGGGCAGCTAGGTGGTACAGTGGATAGAGCACTGGCCCTGGAGTCAGGAGGACCTGAGTTCAAATCCAACCTCAGACCAAACATTTGACACTCACTAGCTGTGTGACCCTAGGCAAGTCACTTAAATCCCAAGTGCCTAAAAAATAAAATAAAATAAAAAGGAGTGGTCAGGGAATAACTCAATAACCACAGATGCAGAATTAATGATAAGTTCATTACTCTGGATACATGATAATATTGGAAACTTAACTCTGAATAAGAGGGAGGAGAAGGCAGGCCCAGGGAGTAGAAAATCAATCAAATGATAAACTTTTTTTCTTTTTTTGGTGAGGCAATCGGGGTTAAGTGACTTGCCCAAGATCACACAGCTAGTATGTGTCAAATGATTGGTCTGAGGCCAGATTTGAACTCAAGTCCTCCTGACTTCAGGGCCAGTGCTCTATCCACTGTGCCACCTAGCTGCCCCAATGATAAACATTTTTAAAGTACCTACTTTGTGACAAGCACTGGGTAGGCTCTGCAGATTCTAAGCCCAAATGATGAAACAATCTCTTCTATCAAGGAGTTTGCATTCTATCAAGGAAAATAACATGTACATATATAAATGTATATAGGAAATATGTACGTGGAATAAATACAAAATAAACACATGAGCAAATAGGTGGTACAGGGGCTCAAGCACCAGGCTTGGAATCAGGAAGATTCATCTTCCTAAATTCAAATCTGGCCTCAGACACTTACTAGTTGTGTGACCCTGAGCAAGTCACTTAACCCTGTTTGCCTCAGTTTCCTCATCTGTGAAATGAGCTGGAAAAGGAAATGGCAAACCACTCCAGTATTTTGAAGATAAAAACCCCAAATAGAGTCATGAAGAGTCAGATATGACTAAAAACTATTGAACAACACCAACTAAATTAAGGGGTGAAGGCAGCAAAAAAGATTTGTTTAAAAGGTGGTACTTAAGGAGAATCTTGAAATGGAGGTTAGGAGGGAATGCGTTCCAGTACGGGAGATAGTGTCCAGCATGGGGGTGAAGATAGAGCTGCATCTGTGAAGCACAGAGAACTCAAGTTTGGCTGGATTGTAGTGTTCAGGAAAGGAAGCAATGTATAACGAGGCTGGAAAGATATGTTAGGGCTAGGTTGTGAAGGGTTTTAAAGCCTAACAGTAGAATTTATATTTGATCCAGAGCCACTGGGAACCACTGGAGTTTGTTAAATAGAGTTTCATGTGATCAGATCTAAGGTTAAGGATGATTATTTTGGCAGTTATATGGAAGACAGATTGGAACGATGGGGAGAAAAATTAGAAGGCCATTGCACTAGTTTAGGAAAGAGGCAATGAAGGCTTGAATTCAGGTGGTGGCTGCATAAGTAAGGAGGGGGTCAGTTGCAAAGATGTTGAGGGATAGAAACAGCAAGATTGGGCAACTGAATGGATATGTGGTATAAGAAAAAGGAGAAACTGAAAATAGCACCATGATTATGAACATGGGAGACTAGAAGAAATCCTTTGAACAAATTGGTGATGTTTGAAAGAGGAATGGTATTGGAGAGAAAATGTAATTTCTGTTTTTGACATGTTGAATTCAAAGTGTTTCTATGCCATCCAGTTTGGAATATCCAATAAATAGCTGGAATGCTGGACTGAAGCTCAAAGGAGAGACTAAGGCTAGATATTTAGATTTGTGAGTTGTCTTCAAAGAAATGATAAACTAATTCCAGCTCATGAGGTGACCAAGACAGAAATTTAATAGAGATCAGAAGAGTCTCAGTCCTGGACAGAGCCTTGGGTTAAAGACACATTTAGGTGTATGACATGGATTACATGCCAGCAAAGGAAACTGAGAAGGAACAGGCAGAAAATAGGAAGGGAACTAGGAAAGCACTGTCCCAAAATCCCAGAGGAGAAAGAATTCAGGTGTAAAATAGGGTAAAGAGTTGTCAAAAGCAGCAAAAAAATAAATAAATAAAAATTAAAAAAGGATGAGGACAGAGAAAAAGCCATCAGATTTACCACTGAAGTGATTATTGATAATTTTAGAGAGAACTGTTTAAATTTAATGATGAGGTTAGAACCCAGATTGCAAAGGACTGAGGAGTGATTTGAAGGATTAGAAATGGTTGCAATGGTGTATATAATTTTTTCTAGGAGTTTTGTTGAGGAAGAAAGGAGGGATATAGAATGAGAGCTTAAGGGGAATGGGAGGATCTTAAGAGAAGCATTTCAATGGTGGAGAGACTTGGGTGTATTTGAAGGCAATAGGAGAGGAAAGTAGACAGTGAGAAACTGAAGATTTAGAGAGACAATATTAAGGGAGCAGTCTGCTGGGGAAGGTGGGAAGGAATGGGATCAGGGTACATATATACCCAAAGCTTTGGCACTAGCAAGGAAGACCACTTACTTCATCTTCAGATACTGGAAGAAAAGAGGAGAGAGTGGGGTAGGTATTGTGTGAAATGGTTTTGAGGAGAAGAGGGGAGAAGAGGAAACTCATAGTAAATGGCTTCAGTCTTGTCAGTTAAGTAAGAGATGGTGGCCCTCAAATGTGAGGGTGAGTGAGTGCTGTGTGCGGAAGTTTGAGGAGGAAAGAGAATGTTGGGGAAGGCTTCAAGGGCAGAGTTGGCTAAGGAATCAGTTAGGGAACAATAAAATGATTCCTTGCTATAATGAAGGCTCAGTTGATATTAGACAGCATTTATTTGTAGGATAGTCAGTCAGCTCAGAGAGATAGATGGAATTGGGAGAGTTTTAGTAATAAATCTCCTGTCACCACTGTGGAATACCTCAGATGTTCCCAGACTTGGGGAACATGAAAAGGGCCATAACTTTTTTAATATACAAAAAGTTTTCCAGTTCCTATATGATAGTAGTTTATCCATTGATTGAGAAAATATATTGTGACAAAAAGCCACTATGAATTCATTAATGCTTCTGTAACATTCCCTGTCTTTGCTACCCTCTCCCTCCAACACACAATTCTAGATTGAGTGCCAGGGGGATGATTACCCCAGGTTCAAAATCCTCTGTGAGTCCAGGACTGGAACAAGAGTCAGAAAAATTTGAGTTCAGACCTGACTTCAGATACTTACAGGCTGTATGATCCTAGTCAAGTCACTTAAGTTGTCTGTGTCTCAGTTTCCTTATCTACAAAGTCAGGAAAATAACAGCACCTATTACTCAGGATTGTTGTGAGGATAAAATGCAGTGATATTTGTAAAATACTTTGCAAACGTCAAAGTGCTTCATTATCAGAGATCACTAATGTAGTGCAGAACCTAGAGCACCCTGCCTCACACATCCCAGAAAAGTTATTCAAAGTTGAAGGGACTGTGTCCACTCAAAATATAGCTCAGGAGCACTGCTTATGTTAGCAAATCAGAGGCCCCAGTTTGTTCAAAGCAGAGGCATTTAATAAAACAGCATAGCAAGAAAAGTAGTAATAGAACATTTTCATCATAAATTGGTAGCATGCTCGCCCATGTATACATATTTAAGGAATAAGTATGGAAGGGCACATTAGCCTCCCCAGCTGTAGGGCTATCTCTGTCTTCCAGTGATGTCATCATATCCTCTGTGATAATAGAGACAAGGGTCTCCTCCACATTAATCTTGCATGGCATATAGTCTCTGACAAGTGTGTAGCCTTTTCTTTGCATGGCTTGTGTTCTTTGTGAGGTATTGGTTACTATTAATTATTGCTCCGCTGGGCATGTGGCTGTACATCTAGTTTCTTGCTTCAGTTGAAATCCTTAGCGAGGTACCATCTCACAATGCCTGGCACATAGTAAATACTTAATACATTCTTGTTGACTTGTTCTTCCCCATTAGAGGAGGTGGAATCTTTCTTTTAGTACTTTCTTTCAGTATATTAGAGACTTAAGCTTCACTTCTTTTAGGGAAGAAAGGTGAGTCTATATACAGCTAATATCGGGCTAGGAAAAACCCTCAGATACTTTTCTCTCCATAAGAAGAGTTAGTCCCCAAAACCTTATTTGTGGGATGCTTTTTCAGTTCTGGAGAGTTTTCACCTCCAGAATCCCAGCTGTTTTTGAATACAGACCAAGCAGCCAGCTAGATAGAACACTTAGATATTTAATCTATCTTTTGAAACTCTCTTAGGAGCTGAATCCCAGTTTCTTTTCTCTGGCAACTGACAAAAGGCTAGAAGCTCTTAACATCCTTTGGTCTCACACACAAATATAAGATTTTGGGAAAAAGTAGAAACAAGACCTCTTTGGTGGGATCTCAGATAAACTACCTTCCTCTCTAATCCTTTGATCCAAATTCCTGCCTTTGTTATGTATGAGGCTGGCATCTACCTTCAGGCTTTGAGGCTCCCTGTAGTAGTTACTATATATCTAAGTGAAGCAAAAAAAAAAATCATTCATAGTCAGAAGTTTATATTTTGAAATTGACTAGAAGTTTCTATTAGCCTTACTTTTTCCTTTGGTCTTGGAGGTGGATTTAATAGCTGGTGAGGGGGAGGAGGATGGAGTTGTTGCATGGTTTGCTGAGAACACTAGTGACAAGTAGATGAGGTTAGAATTGGGAGTAAGGTAAACTATAGCAGTAGTATTTTATTAAACTTATCAAATATTCTGCTCAGTCAGAGACCTGGGACTTCAAGCCAATGAGGAGTGAAGTCCTTCCAGCTAATAATTCTTTTTCTTGATTTTGATCCCCTTTTAAAGTCTCTAGCAATTATTAGTTACAACGTAGATGATTTAATGTCTATTTATGTTAAATGGCATATGAAAATGTTGAGTCCCAGGAATGAATTATACCAAGCTAGGTTAAGTCCCTAAAAATGAGAAATTTTGAATTCAAGATGTGGATAGAGGGGAATGAAGCCAGCCTCTATTCCAAAGCATATTCTATGAAGGATGCCACCTTCTTGCTCTCCAGCATAGTGTCCTCTCCTTCCCATTCCACTGAGGGCTAAGTAAACTTCACCTAGCAATGAAGAAGAAACAGAGGGGTGTGTGTGTGTGTGTGTGTGTGTGTGTGTGTGTGTGTGTGTGTGTGTAGACAGAGACACACAGACAGACACAGAAAAACAGAGACAGACACCACACACACACACACACACACACACACACACACACACACACTCCCTTACAGTTCCATGATGCAGAAATAATAGAAGAGGGATAATCTGTGTGTGGTGGATAGAGATCTGATTTCAGACTCAGGAAGACCTAAGGTTCAAATCCTGCTTCTGATATTTACTGACTGGGCAAGTCCCTTAACCTCTCAGTTTCCCAGATGTCTAAGACTATAAATTGCAGAACAGAATATTCTGCCTTGTTTGAGGGAATTTTCCTCATTAGGAATTGCCACTCTTGATGAAATCACAGGACTGCTCTTCCTTCCTCAAACAGAATAAAAGATAAAGCTTGGGGAACAGCACAGTGTTTAAAGGTGAGGACAGGTATTCAGATGCTTTGAATCCTGATTGAAATTTCTCTTTTTCTATTCAAATGTATGTAGCAATTCAGCTGAGAATAATGAACTGCACACTTCATTAAAAGTTAACTGGTGAACAACTAAACACCTAATTAGTTTTCTATCACTCAGCCTTCCCAAACCCAACTGCGGGTGTCTTAACTTCTTTAGACCCTTTGGTTCATATAGCTGTCCTTTGTGTGCTGGTACAAAGCCAAACAGAACAGTCTTTAGTGAAAGATCTGAAGTTATGCAGTCAATGTTTAAATCCCAATAGAACTCCTTCCCTACCATGGTAATACTTCTGCGGGACATTTCATTTTAATGATACCAGCATAGTTCAGGTAAAGTCACTTTGCCTTTCCTGATATTATATAAAAATATGAATTTATGAAAATAAACCTGAATTCTTGAAAAAAAAATCAAGGGACTGATTCTCTGATCCTTTTAAAAGTATCAGATATCTCATGATATAAAACTATATTTCTGTTACATCATATCAGGAAGGCAAAAATGGAAGAGTATATCTTTTTTTCCCCTGGCTAGCAAAGGTAACTCACAATAAATACTCCAAGCACACAGATGGACAAAGCAAATAACACTTAGCTTTGACAACCCCAACCAAGGCAAAAACCATTAGTGAAATAAACAATTTAGAAGGCAGCAATTCGGAATAAGCACCTAAATACAAAATTAGAATAGTAAACACTAGAGGGTCCACCTAGCCCAGCTCCTTGTCTCTATCTCCTTCTGAATTTCCTTCTGCTGTCTTCTAATTAGTTTTTAAAAGTTTCATGGATGTTCTTTTCTCCTTTTTTTGTTAGTATCACTATCACCCTCATTACTACACAATTTCTCCCACAAATAAAAGGCTTTCCTTGTAACAAATTAGTATGATCAAACAAATAAGTATTATAAGTATTTGTCTTTCTGAAGATAAAAAGAAAAACAGTTCCCACTGGGCCTCACCAACTAACTTGGATTAAAAACAGAAAAGATAGGTACAGAAGATGGAGATGAGGACAACGATAAGTGAGCTATAAAAGCATGGCATGGTTTTTTAGGAGTAGTGTCAGAAATATTAATTTCCAGAATGAGAAGGCCAGTTTTCAGGTCTTCCCTAATTAGAATGTCAGCTGCCAGAGGGCAGGGACTAGTTTTCGTTTTGCTTGTATTTGTATTCTTAGTTTTTAGAACAGTGTCTGGAACTTAGTAACACTTAATAAATGCTTGTTTGCTTAATAACAATATCTAGCATTTATATAGTGATTTACAATTTATACATATTTTCTATTTTGATCCTCACAACAACCCTGGGAGTTAGGTTCTATTTTATGGATGAGGAAACTGAGATAGACTGAGGTCAAATGATTTGCCCAAGGTCACACAGCTAGTTAGTGTCTGAGACTGGTTTTGAATTCAGGTCCTTCTGACTCCATGCTCGGAGCTCTATCACCATGCCACCGAGTTGCCTACTTGACTTGACTATTTCTCAAGGCATAAGGGGTTAAGAATTTGTGGCTGAGGAGTAAATAGCCCCACTAATAAAACCACAGATTATTGGTAATTCTAGATCATATTTGTATGACATTTTTAGATTGTTGTGTATTCGTTATCCTATAAGAACCTGGTGAGATGGGAAAGGAAGGGCAGGAGAGGTGGCTATCTTCATCTTTATCTTAGAAATGAGTAGCTAAAGCTTAGTGAGATTACTTTCTTGGCCAGATTTACACAGTTAATAAATGGAGGAGTTAAGATTCAAACTTAATACCTGCTGACTTCATTTTCAGCACTCCCCTGCATGACTATCTGCTTCAGCTCAGCACTGATTCCCATTGTCCCTGTATAGATTATACACATTCCTATCCGTGTCTTTGCTCATACTGGTCCCTGCCTTTTCAGCCAGATCCTATCCTTCCTTTGAGATTTGGCGTAAGACCCACCTCCTTCAAGAATTGCCCGGTTAGAAGGACCATAGAAGTCATCTAGCTAAACCTGAATCTGTTGAAGATTTTCCTTAGAACATTCCTGACAAATAGACATCTAGCCTCTCTACCCAAACATCTCTTGTAATGGGTACAGGGGAAACATGGTGCCATGGAAAGAATGCTGAACTTAAGGTTGTAAGAGCTGAATTTGAATCCTGGCTCTGCTACCTATTACTTCTGCGACCTTGGGCAATTCATTTAATCTCTATAGGCCTCAGTTTCTTCATCTGTAAAATTAAGAGATTGTACTAGATGACCTCTATTCCAACACTAGATTCAGGATCCCTGATCCCCTGAGAACCTCTGAGTCAGCTCATTCTATTTTTGAACAGCTTTATTTGCTTCCTCCATGAAATGGCCTCTATGTAACAGAATTCAGAATTCCAGAATTGGAAGGGACTCCAGAGGCCATTCATCTAGCCCAAGCTGTATTTGAACAGGATATAGGTTGGGCTATAGGTAGAGGAACTCCTCTATCACAGATCCAACAAGTGGTCAACCAAACCTTGCCTGAAAAATACCTCCTCCTTTCTGTATCTTCCTCCTTCCAATTCCCATAGCACATCCTTCGTCTCCTTATGTGGTACTTAATTATACATTGTCTGTAGTTGTTATTTAATTTGTTATACCCCCCTCCTAGTTTAGAGTTATTGTTATGCATGTAATGAGGGCTAAATAAATATTGAATGAACGAATGTATGCATGCTTGAATGAATTGTGGCCCCCAGTAGCAACCCTGTAGGTGACTTGCACTGTTCTGGTGAGACCTATAATAAGGTCAACAATTTTATACATCTAATATCACCTTAGACATGGTGAGTCATTTACTGATTTCCATTTTACACAGTCCATTCAATGTCTTGGGAAAGAAGCCTTTTCTGAAGTATTCCCTTCCATGGCCACACCGACTACTTTTGAGATAAAGTACAGCTGCTGATATCCTGATTCACATAGATGCCTAAAGATTCCTATTAACACAGGACAGCAAGTGCTTGACTTCATCATTGGTGCTACTTTTTAATAGGAGTGATCCAGTTATTTCTTCAGCCCACCCCTTCCCCTATTTACTGGCTTCTCTTTTTGGTAAAAGGGCAGCTAGGTGGCACAGTGGATGGAGCCCTGGGCTTGGAATCAGGAAGACTCATCTTTCTGAATTTAAATCTTGCCTCAGACACTTATTAGCTGTGTGACACTGGGCAAGTCACTTAACCCTGTTGGCCTCAGTTTCTTCATTTGTAAAATGAGCTGAAGAAAGAAATGGCAAATCCCTCCAGTATCTATCTCTGCTAACAAAACCCCAAATGGGGTCAAGAAGATTTTTTGGATATGACTGAAAAGACTTAATGATAACAACAACCTCTTGGTAAAGGTGTTTTTTAAAAAAAATGTTCTATAGCTTCCCAAGAGATATTTGACTCTGTTCCTATATGGTAGGAAGGAATTTTTTTTTTCTCAGTGTATGCTCACATTCAGATCACTCACCAGAGGGACATGCACTGGTTTTTAAATTGCCTGTGGCTTGGAATGAGAGAGGTTGCTTAGGTCTTATGTAAACTCAAACCTGAGCTGCTGCTGCCTTCCCTTGTAGCCCTGGTTCTTTTCTGTTGTTTTCCTCTGTGTTTTCCTTTGCAAAAGGTCACCTTTGAATGATTAATAGTTGTGCCATCTTTGGCTTTAACACAGTTATTTATGAATGGTTTGCATTTCAGTCACCTAGTTTGCTATGAAAGTAACCAATGGAAAAAGGGAAAACAGTATTTGATGGAATTCTTTTTCTCAATCCCTAAACCTTTATCTACTTTTTTCCTTATAGATAACTGTAGAAACATGACACCTAGAAGCAAAAAGAGGCAGAAAAGTATCAAATCAAAAGTATCCCCTTTGACTCAGGTTGGGGTTGTTTCTGATACACAAATGGTAGCATTAAATTTTAGAGGTTGAAGGGACCTTAGAAATGTGCTAGTCTAGACAGCCTATTAAGAGTATTGTACTTGCAGTCAGGGGAACCTGGGTTTATGTCCTGGTTCTTTTTTTTTTTTTTTTTTGGTTTTAGGCAATTAGAGTTAAGTGATTTGCCCAGAGTCACACAGCTAGTAAGTGTCAAGTGTTTGGTCTGAAGCCAGATTTGAACTCAGGTCCTCCTGACTTCAGGGCCGGTGCTGTATCCATTACACCACCTAGCTGCCCCTATGTCCTGGTTCTAATACTTGCTGCGTGGCTGGGAAACCTTGCTGCAGAATGGAGAAAATAGTATTTGCACTGCCAGCCCCACATAGTATTGTGCGGATTAAAACTGCCCAACCTACAAAAAAAAATCACTGAAGCAGAGCTCTGTGCCAGCAGCACTATGTTCATGCTTCCATGGGGTCCATAGGCCCCTCTAATGAAATGGGCCTGACAGTCTGAGATGCCTCGTTCTTCCAGGGCCTTATTTTTTGTAAGGCTCGATGCCAGAGTTGATACTTGAACATTCTTTTTTTTTTCTTTTTTTCACAAGGCCATTGGGGTTAAGTGACTTGACCAGGGTCGCACAGCTAGTGTCAAGTATCTGAGGCTTGATTTGAACTCAGGTCCTCCTGACTCCAGGGCCAGTGCTCTATCCACTGTGCCATCTAGCTGTCCCAATACCTGAACATTCTAAAGAGGTTATACAAAGTACAGAATCCCATTGGTTGACAGATCTTGCTTCTCGAGCCAAAAAGTGATGTGTCAGCTAGAAATGGAATGTCAGCATGGATGTCTCAGGCTGGGCGAAGCATGGGGCATCTACCCTAAGTGTTTATAAGATGGTCATAAGATGGTCACCCGATTATGCTGGACAAGAGAGAGAGGCCCAGAGGCACAAAAATAATGTGGAGGATTTTCCACGTGATTGAGTCATCTCTGCCATGCTGGGCTTGGTCACCATAACAAGGGAAAACAAGGGTGGAGGGCCTCCAGTTAGCATCCTATGATTAAGCAAATGAACTTACACTCTGCCATTCACAGCTCTGAGGCCTAATATACAGAACTTATAATCACTACTCCTATGATTTCATAGTCAATAGTCATAGGAGTCCATAACCAAACTGATTAATACTGATTGGAATAGAGTAGGAGTCCAAAGGAATTATTTCTCACAATATTACAGACATATGAGCTATGATTATTTCTGCGTGTGAAGAAATCAAGTCCTACTGAAGGGATATATCCAAGTTCATAGACCCAGCTGATGGTGGAGCTGGGATTAAAACCTAGACCTGTTGAATCACAGTCCAGAACTATTTCCATTTGTCATTGTTTCTATCTTGCCTCTGTAGCAAGACTACAAGACTATTGGGAGTAGGGAGCATGCCATATACTTCTTTCTAGATTCCTGACATCATTGAACACAAACCAGAATATGCTCTAGTGAAGAGAGTCTTGGTCTTGGAGTCAAGGAGACCTGGGTTTGAATCTTGCCTTAGGCATGTGCTAACTATGTGAGTCTGGGTAAGTCACTGAGCCTCATTTTCTACATTTGCAAAATGGCTATAACAATACTATTTGCCTAACAGGTTGTTGTGAGGATCAGACAAGATAATATATGTAAGGTGCTTTCCAAACACTTTCCAAACAGAGCAATATAAATCTTATCTCTCATAATTTTGTTTGTATTTGTATTTCTAGCACTTAACACAGTCTTTGGCATATATTAAATATTTAATAAATGCTTATGGGTTTGACCTGTGGACAGAATGCTACTTATTAGGGGCTCAATACATAATTGTTTAATTTAACTGACTTATTTGATTTTGCACAATAATTTTCTTGGTTCAGTGAAGGCCTGACATGACATGGACCACAAGATGTTGTATCCTAAGATGTCATTATAGCTTTTGCTAACTATTTCTTCCAATATTTCTAGTTACTAAGTCGTCTCCCCTCTTCATTATTTGTGATTTGAAGTCATCAGTAACTGAGTTTAAAACAAGGTAAGAGAGGAGCAAAACTTTTTTCCATGGCAGTTTGACAAGAAACTGCCAGGAAAAAAAAAAGGAGGTACACATTCAACATAGCCCTGGATATTGTTATGTTTGTTAGAGTCAAGGCTATCGAAGACCATGTTAGCCTCCAGTGAGGTTTTCTCTTTTAAATCAGAAGCATCAATCTGTCAAAAAGCAGACCTTCAAACACAGGGGAAGAATCAAAAACAGAAGAGTCAAATACAGACAGCTTAATTTCTTTTTTCCCCCCTTTTTGTGTTTGTACAGTTTAGAAAGACATTCTTTGAAGCTTTTTAACTGAAGGCCAAGGTGTGAGATGAAAACAAGTTTTTGATGCCTAGTACACTGACAATTTCATCTACAAGTTTCTGCAACAAAGCTTATGAATAACTGTAAGCAAATTATACTTCCCAGAAGAAGTGAAATAAAATTTCATGAGTTATTTTTTTTCTAAAGAGGATTAACACAATGGGTCAGTTTTGTATCAGAACATAGAAAGTTCCTTGCTGTGGCAAACCACTATCCATCTAGCTCAATATTCTGGCCTAGACGGGGATACCAGGGAAATATTATGATAGGGCATGTTTGTGCCAACAGCCTCAAAAGTTTAGGTGTGTACTATGAACGAAATGATTAGCTGGTCCTTGTGCATCTTCTGCCTCTGTACATTCATACAAACTGTCCTCCATTCTTGGAATTCACTCCCTTTCCTTTCTGCCTCTCAGAATCCTTCTCTTCTTTCAGATTTCTGCTCCTGTGCTATCATGAAGCATTCTCTGATCTTCCCAGGCATTATTGTTCCCTTTGCTCAAATTTTGTGCATTTATTTATGTATTTGTATAGCCACTCCCCTCACCCTTGGCACCCTTCTTAAAGTTTCTGCAGATTCTAGGCACTTTGTGAGTCAAAATCTTTTCTACACTAAAACTCAAGAGCCCCTACTAATGTGTTTATTTATTTATTTGCTTTTAGGCAATTGGGGTTAAGTGACTTGCCCAGGGTCACACAGCTAGTAAGTGTCAAGTGTTTGGTCTGAGGCCAGATTTGAACTCAGATCCTCCTGACTTCAAGGCCGGTGCTCTATCTGCTGCGCCACCTAACTGCCCCTAATGTGTTTATTTTTATCAATGAAATACATTGTTCAAAGCAAAGGCATTCAATGAACAGTAATTGATCAATTACAGAAAATCCTAACCCTTATACAACCTTGAAAGTCACTGTCCAAAAAATACAGATACTCTCATTGGGAAGAGTGGACATGCAGAGGAAAGATATGTGAGATATACACAGTTGGGCTAGGGAATCCATGGGGAAGAACATATATGCATGGAACATGAACAGTCAGAGGAAATGCATGGAGGGGACGACTCGTCTCAAACGCTTAATAGTAGTTCATGTCTTCATACTGTTCTCTGCTGGGAACATTCTTCACTTGACTCTTCCTTACTGGGTGCCATGTCCTTGCTTCAGCTTCTCTTTGCCTATCCACTAATCTTCAAGGCCATTTAATAGTCTTTTTTTTTTAAAGTCACCCAGTGGGGGATACTGTGGTTAATAGGCCTCTCCCCTGTCAGAGAGAGTTACAGAACTTTTAGCCAGATACTTGATTCTTTCACTGGGGCTCAGCTGCACTCTTTGGCTGAAGAGCTATCTTCATAGCCACCTATTACCCTAGCCACCATCCAGTTAGAGATGTTGTGGTTAGCAAGTTTTTCCTTTGTCTGAGAACACTCCAGAGTTGTAAACCAATGATGGTAAACCAGTTTCCTTCAGTCAAACTGCCCCATGGAAAGTAGCAGATTGTATCTACTCTTCAAAATCCTTTTTCCTGTGTCTTAACTAACTCACTCAATTCACTCAATTCTCATCTGACTTGTGACTGGAAATCCATCCTTATCATAGTCCCCTGATTGATGAAAGTATTCGAAGGGCTCTACTTCCTCAAACAGAAAAGGAGCTTATTATAATTATGGAGAAACTGTTTTTATCTTTTTCCATTATGTTCTCCTGTTCTGTACAAATCAAAAAGGATGGGCTGGTTGGAGAAGACTGGAAAGGCTGGTGACATTTGTTTCACTTCCCCAAGCAGCAAATCAGTCTAATCTCTTATCTCTCTACTGGTGTCTCCATTTGTATTGTTGGTTGTGTTCTCTTAAGAAGGCTAAACTGCTTGAAGGCAAAGATCATTTCATTCTTTTCTTTGTGTCCTATCACTTGGCACAATGCTTTCATTTTAGTAGCCAATTAAGAATGCTTATTGAATTGAATTTTGTGGCAACAAGATCCTAACATTTGTTACTTATTGAGTAAAGTTTTATTTTTCAATAGCATAGTAGCAGATACAAAAAACAGAATGAAATGAGGCTGTTCTGTAATGACCTCTTCTTGATGAATCTTTACTGGCTCTTAATGATCACCACTTCCTTTCAAAAAGCCTACAAACCATCCTTTGACTACATCCTAGAATTTTCCCCACATGTCATGTCAAGCTTTCTATAGTTTGAAGAACTCATTCTCTTTTCATTTTTGACAGTTTGCTTGTCTCCAGCTTTGGTGTATCTGCACCATTAACCAAGAATTTTCAAAGGTCACCAAAAATGACTCTACAATCAAAAGTACCAATTCTTTGGATACTCTGAGGTGAATGTCACCTAGGTCTTGTGACAACCTATTGAGAACAACTAGGTTCATTGTCACCATCTCATTTATTTTGGCTTTTTAACTCTGCCAACTCTTTTTGCTCTATTATACTCAGTCCAAAGATCATCTTTCTCGTCAGAGAAAACAAATAAAACAAGAGTGGTATTGTTCTGTATCCTAGCTGTTGTTCATTATCATTGTGCTACCTACCTTAAGTAGATCTTTGATTTTACATTGCAATTGAATTCAGTTCAATTCACCTACTATGTATTAGGCCACGATGAATGAAATACACTTCATGGACTACTTTCCTTGCTTAAACTTGAGACTGTAGCCCAAAGGGTGGTAAATACCCTCAGCTTTATCATTAGCATCCATTTTAAATAGAGTGGGCACAAATTTTTGAAGCAAAAATGTAGGGAATACTGGCCACTCCTCTCCATGACTCAACTTTCAATTGTCAGCAATAGTTCGTTCTTGAGTCCGTACCCCTTTCTCCTTTCTTTGCCAAGAAGAATGATTTCTGCCCTGGAAATAACAGAAGAAATATTATAGGGAGCGAATCCCAAGATAAGCAAGGAAATCAGAGGAACACCACATCCCAGGTAAGAAAACTTCCTCTGCCATGGAATGTATAGTCTGAGAGTTGCCTAGAATACTGAGAGATTAAATGACTGCTGAGTCAGAAAGCTAGTATGTCAGAGTCAGGAAATGAAGCCAGATTTTCCTGCCTTTGATTCCAGCTTTCTACCCACTATGATAAGCTGCTTCTCTTCAGAGATTCATAGGAAATAAAAGCAAAGATTTCATCCTTTATTTAGTCCTACTTTTCCCTCTCAACATAGTTTTTAAAAAACCCCTCCTTTTTTGTTATCCTCAGCTTCCCTCACCAGCTTCAACTCATTAAAAACTTTAGTCTTCCTGATCAAATTTCTGCAGGACGATGTTATGTTCTTATAGTTATTCTTTTATCTGACCTTGCTTCCGTTTTCTGCATATTTAAAAAAAAATCCAAGTGAATTCCTTGAATATATACACTGGTCTCATTAAACAAATTTTATTTTTCTTCCTCATCAGAATTCTTTTCTTTCTAGTAGAAGGAGGGATGTTGTCTTGTCATCACAGAAGGCAGATGCACATTTATTATTTTTTGTAAGATAAGCACTTTCTTGAAATTTACGGCATATCAATCATCCGAGACTGTTCTTGTCTCACCCTTGCACTCCAGCTGAAATACTGCAAAGAATCTTGCTTCGAGTATTAAAATGTAACATTGAAGAAAAGAAATTAAACTGCTCTCATTTGTTCTTTATTTCAGAATAGATGGAACTTTCATATCAGTAGATGCTGATATGCTACTGAACTAGTGACAAAGGCCAATTTGATTCAAGGGTAACCCCAGGAGACAATGCCTTGATATAGGAACAGCTTGTAGCTCCAAACTGGGGTGACTTAAGAGGTAGGAAATGAGTCAGAGAAGTCTGGCCTGATCTAATTTCCACAGGATTGATTCTAGACTCATCAGTCTAGATTAGTGAGGCATCTCAAGGTTTCAGATTCAATCCTCTAGAACCTGCCCATATTGATGTCAAAACACAACTTACTCAGATCCTAAAGTCGTAGGATTTGGGTCTGAAAAAAACCTTAGGAATTCTTTGGCCCAATTATTTTATTTTATAGATGTGAAAGGGTATGCAGGTACCCTATCATTTGAAGAGTTGATGTGGTTTAGTGAAAAGAACATTGGCTTTGTATTTGTGGTTCATATTCTTCAGTGTTGCCTCAGACAAACTGAGACCATGGAAAGACCTTAGTTTAAAGTCCCACTGCATCGAGGGCCATCACTAGTTGTTATGACCTATATCTTGTCACTGGACTCTGATTACTCTGGAGGAGAGAGTGAGGCTGATGACTTCGAACAGCTCTGCCTCACTTAAATCCAATTTGCTTGCAAGTCAAGACATCGCCCTTGTGATGTCACTGGTCCTCTTTGAGAACCAAGGATGAACAACAGACAATACCAATCATATTCTACGTTTGATGCTTACTACATGTGTGACCTTTGACAAGTCACGTAACTGCCTTAGGCTTTACTTTCACCATTTATAAAACAACAGCATTAGACTACATGGTCATTGAGGTCTCATCCATGTCTAGATCTGTTATCCTATGATCAATACTTCTTCTAAAACATTCTGTCTTGCCTGTTCCTATTTTTAAGCCACTGTAAATGTCATTCATGAGGCTGGGATTGCCTTCTTCCTCATGTTTGACCTTTTAATTAAGGAACTGACAAGACTCCCTATCTGTGGTCATACCAATCATTCTAGCAACACTTTGGACGTTGAACACACCTGTGATTAGTTATATTTATTTTAATAGTTACTTGTTGTTTGTGTTCTACTGGTTTCCTTCAGATCCTTGGGAAAGGGGAGAAAGAAAGGAGAGTTAGTTTTCAACTTTCTTTAACTAGCTGTAGTACAAATCCACTACTGTGTCAGCCAGTTAGTCAATGAACACTTATTAAGTTTCTGCTATGTGTCAGCCACTGTGCTAAGCCCTTGGGATACAAAGTAGGTAAAAGACAGCCCTTACCCTTAAGGAGCTTATAGTCTAACAGAGGAGGGAGAGGACATCAAACAACCATGTGGAAACATAGATTATACTATGCTTGATCCTGTACAAGAGATAATTTAAAAATAGCCAGGAATAGAAGGCATTAAGGGGAAACCAGGAAAGGCTCCCTGTATGTAGAAGGTAGGATTTTAGCTGGGACTTGAAGGAAACCAGTGAAGCCGGGAGGCAGAGATGAGGAAGGAGAATATACCAGGCATGAAGGATAGCCAGTGAAAATGTTCAGAGTCAGAAGATAAAGTGTCTTGTTCAAGGTACAGTAAGGAGACCAGTGTCACTGGATCACAGAGTATGTGGGGAGGGAGACTGGAAGGAAGATTGTAAAGGTCGACATGAGACAGGTTGTGAAGAGTTTTTATTGTCAAAGGCAGAAGATTTTATATTTGATCCTTGAGGTGATATTTTGTATTTGGTATTCACAGAGAACTTTGGAACATAGGATCAGAGATATAGCAGTGACCTTAGAAGTCTTTCCTCTTTTCTTCCTATAGAATGAGGAAAAAGAGGTCTTGTTCAATCATTTTCAGTCATGTCTGACTTCATAACCCCATTCTGGAGTTTTCTTGGCAAAGATACTGGAGTGGTTTGCTATTTCCTTCTCTAGTTAAGTTTACAGGTGAGGAAACTGAGGCAAACAGGGTTAAGTGACTTGCCCAGAGTCACACAGCTAATAAGTGTCTAAGGCCAGATTAAACTCAGGAAGAGAATTCTTCCTGATTCCAAGCTCAGTGCTAAATTACTTACTCAAGGTCATTCATATTTCAAGTAGCAGAGCCAGGATTCTTATCCAGGTCTGTGTACTCTAAATTCATGCCTTTTCCTAATGGATTTGAAGTCAACAAATCTGGTTTTGAATACCACTTCTATTTATTATTCATGTATTCTTGGGTAAGTCACTCACCTTCTCTGGGCCTCAGTTTCTTCATTTGTAAAGTGGCAGGGGTTGAAGTAAATTACCAGATGACCTTTCAGGTCCCTTCCAGTTCTAAATTTCAAATTGACAAAATCCTTCAGATAGACTTTCTGAACATGTCAAATACTTTGAATATTTGATTATTTGAACCTTTTCCTTATTGTATTTATACTTTCCTGTTTGGAGAATATGACCATTTATTTATTTTTTAAATGTCATAAAAGTCTTGTGGATTTGTTGTTGATTTAAAGCAAGCATTATTAAATGTTGTTTTGTTAATTCTCCTTTCTAGGAAAAAATCAGCATGTCAGTATTTGTAAATACGAATGGGGCAGAGAGCTTTTTTAGCTCTATTTTAAGATCCCATATTGATGTGATAACAAGCTGTGGAAATAAAACTTATAGGCTAGGCTGGCCTGAGGCAAAATTGTGAAGTGACAGAAGTTGCCTGTGGGGCCCTCTCACCTTTCCTGATTCCCTTTCCAGCCCTCTAGTCCTATTTCATCCAGCAATAGTGAATCTTATTTGTGCTGATTCTTGCTAAGGTGTTAAGTGATCAAGGTTTTAGGTATGAACTTGGACTGTGGATATTCACATTGAATTAGGGGACTCTACTGTAGAAAAAAAGATGAAATGCCTTCAAGACTCAAAGAAATTAAACTTGAATGATCAAATAACACATAATGGGGTCAGTACTGTATTTCGGAGTATAGGCCTTGCCTTAGAGGCCTCAGACTATAATGCCAACCCTCTTTTTCATACTACAATCTATGGATCACAGATAGTATAATAACATCATGGGTTATCCTGGGTCACTTTCCCTCTTGAATTAACATACATGTGGGCTAGCTTCCTCTAATGCATATTCAGTTGTGCTGAAAGTATTGAAGAATCCCATACTATTAATCTCATGGTTATAGAATTTTCCATTGTTTTTATAGAATCAGAGAATTTAATGTTGGAAGGGACCTCAATGGCCATCTAGCCCAATCCATATCCAAAAGGAATTCCTGACAAATACATTCTTACCCGTTTTTGATGTGCACTCCATCCCTGGCCAGGAGCCTAGAAACTCTGTGTTTCAAGTCCTGTTCAAGAAATCCAAATCTCAGACACCACCTGCTTAGCCAGCTGTTTACTTACTAAGTCTTTTCCCTCTCTGATATCAAGGAGAGTGTAGTAGTAAGCAAAATAGATCTTCACTTTCTTGCCCAATCCTTGGCAATTCTTCTGAAGTTCCTTCTGGCAGTATTATTTGCATCCCTATCAATCATCAATCCTCATTTGTTTAGATAATTCTGGGGAGATTTTCTGGTATGTCTTGGATACATGCCTGGGAAAACAACCAACTTCTCAGTTGTTATCAGGTGGACAAATTACTGCCTCAGTATGTCCTAAGCAGTGAGTCACCAACTATAATTAGTCTTGACTTCTTCTGATACCTACTAGATGATCTTCTACCTGATAACTTCTATAGCTCAATTATATATTTCTTTAGAGGATAAGTATCTCCTTCCTTTTCAGAGCATTCAACTCCATCTTTTTCAGGAAGGATCTCTTTTTTTTTTTAAATCTCTAGGTATACACTTGTTTTTCTCTTTCCTTTCTTCTTCCATGTGACATTCTTCTCTTCTACTTCCACTTTTTTAATTTTTCATTTGAAGACCTGCTTCCATATAAATTTTTTTTTTGATATTCCAAGATTCCTTTTGGAATATTGTATGGATAATGAAGAGTTGACTGTAGTTACATCAAACTCAACTTCCCACACAATTTTTTTTTTCAGATCAGATATTGAATGATCTTTACCAACAAAAGCTCCAAACTGCTCCAAAATCTGTGAGGCAAAACTTGTGGTACTGTGGAAACCTCATGTTCACTAATGAATATTTCTTTCTGTTTCTCAATATGAACCTTGTAGCAGTATGAGAAAAATCATTCAAAACATATGTTAATATACTAATCTTCTATATCAGCAAACTACAGGTTGGGGCCAAATTCAGCCTACTGTTTGCTTTTGTCTGGTATAGAAGAATGGTTTTCATGTTTTAAAATAATAATCGTATTAATAATAACAATGTTATTGTTGTTTAGTAGTTTCAGTTGTGTCTGACTCTCTGGGACCCCATTTGGGTTTTTTTGGCAAAGATACTAGAATAGCTTGCTATTTCCTTCTCTAGCTTATTTTACAGATTGAGAAACTGAGGCAAAAGGGTTAAATGACTTTCCCTGGGTAACATACCGAGTGTCTGAGGCCAGATTTGAACTCAGGGAGATGAGTGTTCCTGATTTTAGGCCCGGCACTATATCCCTCGCGTCACTTAGCTGCTCCTAATAATAACAACAATAACTAGCAATTATAGAGCACCAGCTATATGCCAAGCACTATGCTAAGTGCTTTACAAATATTTATGTCATTGGCTCTCCACAATAACTCTGACAACTAGTTGCCATTATTATCCCCATTTTATGAAATGAGGAAACTGAGGAAAACAGAGGTTGAGTTACTTGCTTAAGGTCATACAGCTAATAAAACCCAGCTCTATCCATTATGTCAATTAGCTTCCTTATAATATATAACTTTAAAAAGTAAAACCAAGCTTAGCTCAGGCTATGGGTTGGATTTGGCCCTTCAGTAGTAGTTTGCTGACACTTTTCTTTATGAAGAACAGCATAGCTAATACCTTTTTTTCTTCCTGTTTTCAGAACATTAAGATACCCTTTCTTATTATGAATGAGTACAGGATTATAGTACCATAGATTTAGACCTGGGAAGGGCCTTAGAAACCTGTAAGTCTAACCTCCTCATTTTATAGAAAAGGAAACTGAAGTCACAAAGTATTTAAGTGCCCAGGATCATATAGCTAGTAAGTATCTGAGATGGGATTTGAACTGAGGTCTTCCTGACTCCCAGCCACAGCACCATGTTGCCTCTCAAAAGATGATAATAGAATACTTAGAAATCATGTATTCCTACCCATCCTTATTTTACATATAAAGAAACTGAGATCATTTAGAGTTGAAGTGACTTGCTTCAGGTCCCACAGCTAGTTAGTAGCACATACTCAGGTCTCTTGACTTTGGCCACTGCTCTTTCTGCTATACTACACCTCTCACTTAGCCTAAGGATACTGCGGGTTGAAGGCTACTCAGCTGCCATATTTGCTGTCAGGTATTCTTTGCCATAGGGTTTTCAAGTGAATATAATTTTCCGGGTTTTCAAGCATGTGACACTGAAGAATAATATACTTGGTTTGAAAAAAAAAATCTGACTTCACTTCCCCTAGGTTAAAAATGCCATGTGTCTTTAAATTGGGTTTTCTGTTGCCATCTATTAATATTTAACAAATGACCACATGGGCTAGGCATTGGAGAGAAAACACAGAAGGTACAATCAACATGGCTTGTAGATTCTGCGTACTAAGTAGTCTCTATTAACATTGGTATGACATTCTCTGACTTGGGACTCACAGAGACTTACTAGCGGAGGGAGTACAAACCCCTTCTTGGAGCAGAGAATGGTATTTCATCAAACCAGGCAAAGAATCAGGATGGGGGGTGTGTGTGGAGGGGTGAGAATCAATTTCCAATTATTCTGAAATGCTCTGTTCAAGTAACTGTGCTAAAGTAAAGCCCATTAAAGAAAGAAGCTCTTGATGAATGGTCACTGAAAGCATGATAGCTCACAAAGAGGCAACTCAGCCTGCTGGAGTTGTTAATGGTGAGAATGCCTTGCCTCTGCTTGGTTTAACCTTGAGATGAACTTGACACTGAGCTTTCAGGTAGGCAGAGCCAGTCTGGTTATTCGGTATTGCTAACCCAGGAGAGGCATGGTACAATGACAACATTTAACAGTCCTAGACTGGTCTGGTGCTTTCCTTTCAAATTGTCTGGTCAGTGTAGACTCTCCAATTTACAGGTATTTCCTCCTCAGATCATTAACCAGTTTGAAAGTGGCAACAGATATTTAAATAGTTTTTGAGGTTTCAGAGCCCTATGTTTTTTCATTTTGTCTTATTTTTCAATTAAGCTTTTATTTTTCTCTTCACCACTCTTTCAGTTTAAAATTAAAAAAAACTTTAAAATAGGCATAATTAAACAAAAACAAATTCTTCACATAACTTATGTTTCTTTTTAAAAAAATCTACTTTTTATTCTGCACCCTGTTTTCTCCCAATCCCACCAAAATTTGTCATTTTTTTGTTGTCATGTTTGTCAGTCTGAGGAGTGTAAGATAGAACCTCAGAGCTGCTTTCATTTGAATTTCTCTATTAGTCATTCACAATGTTTTTTTCATATGGCTATTGGTAGCTTCCTTTGAAAATTATTTATGTTGTTTGACCATCAATCATTTGGGGAATGATACAGAACACTTTCAATCAATCTACCAAACATTTATTAAGTGATTAACATTTATTAAGCGATGTTCCAAGAACTAAATATAGAAAGAAAAAAAATTAAGCTCCCTTAGGGAGTATACATTTTATTTTCTTAATGCACTTTACATGCTTTCCTCATTTGAGTCCTATAACAGCTACCACTGTTCTATAGATATTGTTGTATTGATGAGGAAACTGAAGCTCAAAAGTGACTTCTGGTCACACAACTAGCAAGGATTAGAGGAGAGATTTGAATCCAGTTTTTTCCTTAGTCCAGGTCTAGCACTTTATCAACCATGTAGCAACTTTTTTGGGGGGTATAAAGGGAAGCGGTCAGGTTCATCAGCTCAAGTTATTGAGCTACTTTGAAAACCCAATCTGGAAATCCACCTTCATTCATAAGCTAGGTGTTCATGACCCCAAGGTAATATAGCTTCAGTAATGTTGCCATTAGTGAGGTGACTTGTGAGATTAAAAAAATTTTCATGATATTTCTCACATATAAGTATGAAGACGATGAAACTGAGGACTCATTGATGAGTCTGAGATGATGCCACTGTAGGCCATCTGGCCAAAGTTCAAGATTATGAGAATGAATAGAAAGTATTAGCATCACTTTAAAATCAGTTATTAATGATTCCCCTGCCTCTGGTCCTTACTTAGATTGTGGAATGTATTTGAGGATTTTCATACTTTACTTTTGTAATAATAGAACAGCACTAGGCCCAAGGTGGATAGGGACATCATTTCCCACTAAGAGGCCCCATGTTCTGGGCTTTTATTAGAGGACTTTTTTCAGTCTAGGATGAACCTGGTCTCTAAACAGAAAGGTCAGGTTTTTTCTTGTACTCTTTTACTCTTTATGCCCTAACCCTAGAGTCCTAGAGAAAGTAACTTAGAGCTTATATTTGACTCAAATCTAAGATCTCCACAAAAGGCAATAAAAAAGTAGACAATATTCACTCTAGGTCAGATATAGGACAGCTATTTATTTTCTCCACACAGAAGAAATCCACAAAACATGGTAAGTGTACATTGGCAAAGACTTAAAACATGCAACAGTAGCCCATAATTCTTTTTTTTTTGCCTTTTTTTTTTGGTGAGGCAATTGAGGTTAAGTGACTTGCCCAGGGTCACACAGCTAGTAAGTGTCACGTGTCTGAGGTCCTCCTGACTCCAAGGCCAGAGTTTATCTACTGTGCCACCTAGCTGCCCCCATAATTATGACTATACTCTGTTGATACTTAAAACATAAAACATTTTATGGTACTGCTAAATAGACATTTCACCTTGTCCTCAGCCAAGCACTTTCTGAAAAACTCCTTTAAGTCTTATTTCTCCCTGCAAGCCAGAGCTTGTGGTTGGGCCAGTCAACTAGAAGTTATGAAGTGCCAATTATATGTCAAGCATTGTGCTAAGCACTGGAAATACAAATATAAGCAGAAAGAAGATGAGCCTTGCTCTCAAGGAGTTTACATTCTAATGGGGAAGATAACCCATAAAAGGAAGCTAAAAGGGGGCCTAGGAGGAAAGGGGAGGAGGTCAAAGGTGCCCAGCCTTGGGGCATAATGGAAGAAGTCAAGAAGGTAGCCTGGAGAAGAATGAGTCATGGTGGGTTTGGGCATCCTCCTTAAATGGAAGCTCTAGAAGTAGCCATTCAATCAGATGGCAAGAGTAGGGAGTATTTCCAATATTTGAATTCCAGTGAGGTTTCAGGATGAAGAGCTGGGGGATGACAGAGGAGTTCTGGAGTGCAGCCTGCAGAAAGCAGTGACCTTTTCTGAGAAGAAAGTAGATATAGAGAACTACTCCAATTGCCAGTCAGTTCCAATCTCAAACTCATGAGGTTGCCTCATAATCAAATTTGCATTCTCTAAGGCTAGAAAGGGGAGCATCTAGGTGGTTCGGTGGACAAAGTACTGGGCCTGGAATCAGGAAGACTCATCTTTCTGAGCTCAAATCAAGTCTCAGATACTTATTGTGTCTGAGTGACCCTGTGTGACCCTGAGCAAGTCACTTAACCCTATTTTTCTTAGTTTCTTCATCTGTAAAATGAGCTGGGGAAGGAAATGGCAAATGATTGTAGTATCTTTGCCAAGAAAACCCCAAATGGGGTCATGAAGAGTCAGATGCAAATGAAAATACAAAACAACAAGAACAAAGGTTAGAAATGTCCACCTTAGCATTAGTGTTTATTTACCTATGATAAGGGGAAAAAATGCATAAATAGAAGAGGCAGCCATGGGCCCACAGCCTAGGCTCAGCATTGTCCAGGTAACATGTTGCAGCCATTTGTGAGGAGCCACCATAGTTGCCAGGGGTGGGGAGTGAGGTCTCTTTATCCTTCCCCATTGTAGGTAGTCCTAGAGAAATTTCCATACTACGTGTTCAGGAGAAAAGAAGAGAGCAAAAGTGGGAGTTGTTTCTCCTTTTTAAGTGTATTGAGGGAGCGGTTTTTCAGTAATCTTTAACACACTGCCTCCCCTTTCAGGGATCAAGGGATTGTTGAATCCTTGTAAAGTCTTTCAGCATTGAGCAGGTATGTCGCTGAAAGTGTCTAGGAGGTGTAGAGGGAGCTCCTCTTAGATCTATCCTCTTTTTTTTTTTAAAGAAATATCTACATGAGACATTTTTGTGTGGGAATGCACATGAGATTTGTAATAGATACACATAATTAAGGTCATATCCCTGAGGAGTTGTAAATAGGAAGCATTAAGTTAGTCAGAAGAAAACAAAAATTATTTTGGTATTCAAGGCTTATTTGAATTGGAATTAACCAGTTTTGCTTGAACTTTTATGTTGATATAGCTTTCTGGACATCTTCTGTAGGCAGACTGCTATAGTTGATGCTGAGGTTGACTTCAGTAGTTCTAGAATTTGTGATTTTGATCGAGCAATTGCTCCTTAGACTAGCATAGATGGCAAGGCCTCTACCCCTTGGTAGATGGTTTTCATGTGTTCCTTTAGGTGAAAAAAATTCTTCACCCTTTTAATAAGTCTCCTCAAATTTAGTTAGTCTGGTCAAGTCAGTCTGTTAACAAGTATTTATTAAGCACTTACTACATGCCAATCCAGTTGTGACCCAATTCTGAACCCTTTCTGGTTTGGTAGGGCCTTCTTGAGATTGTTGCTCCATGGCATAGCTTTTGAGAACCCAGGTACATCTCCACGTTAAGAGGAGCCAAAGGAGGATGTTAGTGGAGATTTAGAGGCAGATAGGTGGTACAATGGATAGAACATTGGGTCTGGAGTCAAGAAGACCTGAGTTCAAATATGACCTCAGGCACTTATTAGCTTTGTTTTTATTTTAAGTATTTATTTATTTTTATTTATTTTTATTAATTTTGATTTATCAACAATCACTTCCATAAGCTTTTGAGTTTTAAATTTTTCTCCCCTTCCCTTCCTACCTCCCTCCCCAAGACGGCATGCAATCCAATATAGGCTATACATATACATTCTTATTAAACATATTTTCACATTAGTGATGTTGTAAGTAAGAATTAGAACTAATAGGAAGGACCACCAGAAAGAGGAAACAAAACACAACGAGAGAAAAAAAAAGCAAATAGTATACTTTGATCTGCATTGAAACTCCATAGTTCTTTCTTTGAATGTGGATAGCATTTTCATCATGAGGCTTTTGGAGATGTCTTAGATCCTTGTATTGCTGAGAGGGGTTAAGTCTAGCAAAGTCAGTCATCACTCAATGTGGCTGTTACTGTGTACAACGTTCTCCCGGTTCTGCTCACTTCACTCAGCATCAAACCATTCAAGTCTTTCCAGTTTTATCTGAAGTCAGCCTGCTCATCATTTCTTATAGTATTCCATCACAATGGTATTCCATTATATTCATATATCACATTCACAATTATAACTATCTGTGTCTTTCTCTTCATCCTTTTCCCCTCACCCCATTTATGCTTTTCTTTCTCTTATCTCCTTGGAAGCCCAGATCGGTGGTTCTCAAGGTGTAGTCTAGAGACCCTTTCAAAGGGTCTACAAGGTCAAAACTCTTTTCATGGTAATATTAAATAGGATAAATATTGATAGAACCCACATAAACAAAAGCTCTTTGGAGTTCCTCAATAACTTTTGAGACTGTGAAGAAACCAAAAAATTTGAGAACCGCTAGCCTAGGTTATAATCCAGCTTATGGTTATTTACATAATAATTACCCAACAGCTCTGTGGATTGGGTTTTTCCAATTTCTGAGCCTAAAAGTTTTTGTGTTTCCTTGTAGATGAGTGGAGAAAAAGCAGAGGCAGTACCAGGCCCAAGGGCAAGGTCGCTGCTCCAAGCACTTTCTCAGTTCTATTCCTGGCTTCTTCATGTGCAGTTATGGCCAATTAAAAACTGAAAAGTGCTTTGCAGTTTCCTTTACATCTATATAAAGCATTACAAGTAATTACAGGAGGGAGAGAACCCTAACCAAGGAGAGGGGGTCAGAAAAGTCTTTCTGAGCTGTGTTTTGAAGGAAACCAGACTTATAAGAAGCAGAGGGGATGAACGGCATACACTCCAGGCATGGGGGATGGAGAAGCCTTATGTCTGGAGCTATTTCTGTGTACCCTGGCTTGGTTACCTATGTAAAACATGAAAATTATGATGTATTCATGAACTAATTTGGAAGGACAGGCAAAAAATGGTGATGGAGAGATTTTTTTAATTTTTAAAAATGGTAAATTTGTCCATAATCAATGGTTCTTTCCTTAAACAAAATAAAACCTAATGCTTTTTTTTTTACATCACTGTCACTTTTATCCCTTCTCCAATAAAATCCTCCCCTGTAACAAAGAAGTACTATTGTGGAGCATAAATCCACACGTTAAACTGTTTCTGACAGTGGATACCTTATTCCACACCTATAGTCCACTACCTCTCTGTACAGAGTCCTAGAGGTATGCTTCACCATTCCTTGTCTGTAGTCATAATTCATCAAAAATGGATCTGGCATCAAGTTACTGATACCAGACTGGACATGGGGTCAGCATGTGAAATGAGAATAGCATTCTGGAGTTCAACAGAAGAATGGGGCCCACAGGCAGATAGTAAGAGGAAGCAGAGGACAAGGTTCTTTCAGCCTTCTATGGTATGTTAATCTGGCCCCAGATCATGCTTTATACCCTAACCAGTAATCTGCCAGAAAATCTAGGCTTCCCTGGGCATTTTACATTTGCTCTGCCCACTTCCTAACCCCTTTCTCCATATGTGGAAGAGCACCCTCCAGACTGGAGTTCCAAAGACTTTCTCCACCTTCCTTGGGAAGTTGATCAACTTAAAACCCTAAACTGGGACTGAGCGGTCCTTATTGGAGAGTTAGTGAGTGCAAAATTACCTAACTCACTATATATAGTTGGCCCCAGACATGCTTTTCATTCCATTTAGTCATCTACCAGGAAACTGGGACTTACCTTTGAGGCATCTGCTATCTGCCTGGCCAATCACATGAGTATCCCTTTCACTTCTTCCCTGTCCCTTCCTCTCCCCTCTCCATCTACCTCTTGCTCTGGAAACAGTAATCAAATCAATACCACCACTGCTACTAGAAAGGCTATGGCAGCCAACTTCCTTCTGGCTCCATTCACAATCCCCCATCACTCCTTGGCCATCATTTTCTTATAGATGTTGTATCCACTTATTAAAATATAAGCTCCTTGAGGGCAAGGACTGTCTCACTTTTGTATTTGTATCTCTAGTGCCCGGCACAAAGTAAGGAATCATAAATTATTACTAATTCATTCACTCATTCCCCCTGTTTTCAGTCCTTTACCTTAAGTCATTTCTTATGATTATCTTTTCTCACCAATCCCTCATATTTTCATGTTTTTCCCCAGGAAAGCTACAGGATTCTGCCTGTTCCTACAAGGGGACAATTGCTGAGAAAACATTTTTTAATTTAAGTTTAAATAAAAATCTTTAATTGCTTATAATGCAAAGCAAATTTATAATCATAAGTAGTTTATGACAACCAATACAAAAGCACCTAGGCCCTGCTAGAGGCAAAGCTTTTCTTCCAGGTCCTTGCCACCTTTTCCCATCTCAGCACCTTTTCTCCCCTCTTGCTATTGTCAGAGAGGAAAGGGCAGCTGATTAATTTAGAGTCAGTCAGCTAGCATTTATTAAGTACCACTATGTGCCAGGTACTAAGGTAATAAGGTGAGGCAGCTTGAAGTAGGGGATAGAGGACTGGCCTTGGAGTTATGAGCTAGGGTTGCCTTATCTATGACACATGTTAATGGTGTGATTAAGGGCAAATTAACCTCTCTGTGCCCCCAACAATGGAGACAGTTTCCACATTCGGTGTTCCCCACACCATAGGACCACCAGATCCCTGCCTTCCTTCCTTCAAAGGTAACATTTTGGATTTTGGGAGGGGTGTGGTGAGGTGAGAAACCAGAGGTATATTGTCCTCAACTTCCTCTTTTCTTTTTTTTTTTCTGTTATTTTTTTTTTTTGGCAAGGCAATCAGGGTTAAGTGACTTGCCCAAGATCACACAGCTAATAAGTTCAAGTGCCTAAGACTGCATTTGAACTCAGGTCTTCCTGACTCCATGGCCAGAGTTCTTTCCACTGCACTATGTAGCTGCCCCTCAACTCCTTCTTTTCAATCTTTGCGTGATGTGAGGTGAGATGAGACAAGATGAAATGAGATAGGATGAATGCGATGAGGTCTATCACTATAGCTCCTGGTAAGGCTTATAACATGAATGGCATAAGTTTTCCCTTCCTTTCTCTCTCTTGCCTGTCCTTCTGGATAGAGATCGGGGCAGGGTGAGAGGGTCTATCCTTCTGGGAGGTGCGTGTTTCTTTAGGTAAGTACTTTTTTGATAAGTCACAGATATATTTCCATGACATAGTCTTAAATTTAGAGCTGGGGTGAATCTTAGTGTTCATTTAATGCAACCTCTTTATTATGCAAACAAGGAAACTAGATTCCAATGGACCAATTATGTTTTGGTGAAAAAACCAAGGTCTTGAGTTTTGCTTCTTTCTAGTAGTTTAGTAGTAAATGGAAGCCCAAGGATCACATTGGTAGTAAGTGATGGAGCCGAGATGACCACTTCGTTCCTGTGACTACAAGTTCAGGGCTCATTAAATGACACCATATCAAGGTATTGATAGATCATGCCTCCCAGGATGAAAATGACTGAGAAACTCCTGAGGGCCCAGGATACGTGCCACGTGCGGCCTGCCTGTACCACCTGGGGTGTACCAACAGCTGTCCTTATGGGGATGCATGTTTATCTGATGATGCACAGCAGGAAGGGAAATAACCCTTACAACCAAGCTTACAACTCCCTAACAAAAGGCCTCACACTCGGCTGCCAGGGGGTGAGCTCCTTTGGTGAGCTCTTAGCAGAAGCATGATCCCAGCAGGGATCCTTATGTATCTTTTAGTGACCCATGTTTCTAATTGAGTTTGAAACCACTGCTCTACCAACTCTCTAAGACTATACGTTTCAGAGAAATGCTGATCTGCATTGGTCAAAGGAGATTCTTTACCTGGCAGTTCCTTAAGCCAATGAAATCGCAGGTCTGATTCCTGTTCCTATCCTCCCACAGAGGCAATGTGGCATTGTGGATAGATTTGGATTTGGTATCAGAAAGACCTCGGTTTGAATTTCACTCTTAGACACTTAGCTGTATCATGTCGGATACATTGCTTCACCTCACTGCACCTCAGTTTCCTCATCTGTAAAACAGGATTAATGAGAGCATCTACATAATACATAATCTACATAATAGAGAAAAAGCTCTGTAGACTCCAAAGAACTATTTAAATATGAGCAATTACTATCATTTGGTCATACTTTGGACCCTCTACCATCTTGCCTGTCTCCCAGACATTTTTAGTCTGCTCACTTCCAAATTAAATCCCCTTTTAGAACTTCCACTTTCATGATTTACCTTTCCTTTTAATATCTTACAATCCATTTTAGCCGTTTTAGCCCAATTGCTCTGCTATCACTGGCAAGTTCTAAATCAAGTCCCCTTTTCCCAAGCCAGCCCTGTAACATACCTCCAATAAATGTGTTACTTCCCCCAGGAGCATTTCCATTTTCAAAGAGAATAGAAGCATGATGTGACAAGCCCGAGCCAGGAACCAGGACATGGGTTGCTGAGCAGAGGGGCCACAGGCAGAAAGCAGTGTCTGAAATAGAAACAGGGCCAGTACCAAGATCAAGAACAGTCCAAGGGAGTTAGAAAAAGAGAGTGTTCGTGGTCAGCATGCAGGAGCTCAATACTAAGGGGTGTATGTGGATTCTGTACAGTTTCCTCAATTCATTACCTCAGCATTTTTCTGATTCCAGTGCTTTACTCTGAGTTATATGAGACTGGTCCCATCTCTGACTCCCTCTAAAAGGAGGGTCCTTGAGCATGTCATGAAGGTCTTTGAAAGTCTTGTGAAGCCTATGGACCCCTTCTCAGAATAATGTTTTTGAAACCAGAAAATATTTAGGATTAAATATAATAGCATTTTAAGGATTTCAAAGTGTACATATGTTATCTCTATTGGTCCTTACAACAAGCCTGCAAGGTAGATGCTATTATTATCCTCATTTTACAGATGAGGAAACCTGAAAGAAGTTAAGTGACTTGTCCAGGGTCACACAGGTATTGTGGCTATTGAGTTGGGATATGAACTCGGGTCTTCTTGACTGCACGTCCAGAACTATACATATTTCACAACTTAGCTTCCTAGAAACCAGTCAGCACCATGTTAGGTTCAGTGTAGCCATCTGGAGTGGAACTGGAAAACGGGCGTTATACGCTGCCTCATCCAGCTTTTGCCGGGGAACCCGCTGCAGGTGCCGGGAATGCTAGGACTTTCAGCCGAAGGTGCTGAGATCGATCATCTTGACTGAGCTGCTCTGTACCATGCCCTCACAGCTGGCCTCTTCTGGGGGTTCTACCGGGGCCTCCTGCCTCTCATCAACTGGCATGGACACTTCAATACCTTTATCAAAATATAATTTTTAAAATGGGGGCAGCTAGGTGGTACAGTGCATAGAGCATCAGCCCTGGAGTTAGGAGGACCTGAGTATAAATTTGGCCTCAGACCCTTACTAGTTGTGTGACCCTGGGCAAGTCACATAACCCCGATTGCCTCCAAGAACAACAACAACAGCACTAAAATTCACAAACTACCAGTTAAGAACCGACTCTAAACTGACTGTAGTCTTCACAATTACAGCCAAAATAGTTCTCCATGGCAATGGCTATCTCTTAAGTGGTGATGGGCAATAGGTTAGTAGAAGAGAAAGCACTTTATAAACTGTGAAGTTGTATAAATGGGAAATCCTACTCTGCTGATTCATGATGGTGTGGAGGTGACCCTAGGCTCTCAAAGGCCATGCCATCAGATCTTGATCTCTGGAAGGTTTTAATAAGCTAGAAAGGCTACAATTATGGAGCTAGTGATAGTCTTTTTTTTCCCCTTAGGCATTTGGGGCTAAGTGGCTTCCCCAGGGTCACACAGCTAATAATTGTCAAGTATCTGAGGCCAGATTTGAACTCAGGTCCTCCTGACTCCAAAGCCAGAGGTCTATCCACTGTGCCATCTAGCTGCCCCCTAGTGATAGTCTTTTTGTCAGTTGTCTGAGAACCAGCTGGTTGAAACTCATAGAATTTCATCATCATGTTGGCTGCAGGCTGGGAAACTTTCTGGCCACATCAACTTAATAAAAAAAAAAAAAGGATCCACTAACCCTTGATGCTTTCCATCTTTTCTCTCTGTGCATTTGCTTTTTTCCTAGGCTGGGAGTGTAGGAATGCACTCCCACTTCTTAATATCCCAAGCTCCTACAAAGATAAGCTGAAAGGCCATCTCTTCCATGAGGCCTTTCCTGATGTTCGCTGATGGGAGGACCCGTTCTCCTCATTACTTTTTATAATTTTTTTATTTACTTACATATACATGTTGTTTTCCCTGATAGAATGTAAGCTCCTTGAGGGCAGGGACTAGTTCATTTTTTTTTCTTTGTATTCCCAACACCTAACAAAGTGTGTGGTACATGGTCTTGTAGGTGTTTAACATGTGCATGCTGAATGATTGGTTGCTAAGATATCTGTACAAAGAGTTGGGGCAGCTAGGTGACAGAGTGGATAGAGTACCAGGCCTGGAGTCAGGAAGACTCATCTTCCCAAGTTCAAACCCGGCCTCAGACAATTACTAGGTGTGTGACCCCGGGCAAGTCACTTAACCCTGTTTGCCTCAGTTCCTCACGTATAAAATGAGCTGAAGAATGAAATGTCAAACTACTTTAGTGTGTCTGCCAAGAAACCCCCAAATGGGGACATGAAGAGTTGGAAATGACTGAACAAGAAGAAGAAGAAGAAGAAGGGGGCAGGGGTAGAAGGAGTACTCACCATGAAAACAAATCACATATCTTGGGCAATTTATTAACCCTTCTGGACTTCACTTTCTTCCCTTTTAAAAAGAGAAGATTAGATTAGATGGCCGTGGTCACCTTTCTAGATCTAGATCCTATGAGGACCTTCAATTTGATCCAATTTAACAAGCATTTGGGGCATCTACGTGGCGTGGTGGTTAGAGCACTGGGCCTGGAGTCAGGAAGACTCCTCTTTCTGAATTCAAATTCATCCTCAGACATTTACTAGCTGTGTGACCCTGAGCAAGTCACTTACTCCTATTTGCCTCAGTTTCTTCATCTGTAAAATGAGCTGCAGAAGGAAATGGGAAAC
Organism: Phascolarctos cinereus; assembly: GCF_003287225.1. NCBI lineage: Eukaryota > Metazoa > Chordata > Mammalia > Diprotodontia > Phascolarctidae > Phascolarctos > Phascolarctos cinereus. The sequence continues at coordinate 107,639,309 of NW_027555958.1, read as the reverse complement.
CACTCTAGCATCTTTGCTAAGAAAGCCCCAAATGGGGTCATGAAGAGGCAGACACAACTAAAAAAAATGACTGAAATGAGCAAGCATTGTTGAACATCTACCATAGGGAAAAGTACAATGCTAGGTACTAGGAGTATAAAAATAGAATTAAAAATAGTTGCTTCCCTTGAGGAGTTTATATTCTACTGGGTGGTTGAAACAGAAACATGTAAGTTGATCAATGATTTGAAGAGAGAGGGCGCACATACAATTCACAAAATCAGAAAAGGTTTCCTGGAGGACGAAGCATGTGAGCTGAGCCTCAAGGTGCTTATATAAGAAGGATAATTATTACTGTAATTCTATGGCTCCTGCCATGAAACAGAAATCCCTGAGTACCAACAGAAGGAGTGATGCCTGTATTTTTAATTTCAAACAAGTTTACCTGTTCATTTTACCTTTTCCTTTGACCTAAAACTGGTTCATCCAGAGGCTGCTGGATTCTTTTTCTCTCTTTCCTTTTAACTGATAGGGTAAAAATGTCAACATCAGGACTCAGTATTAGGAGCAAACCAAGGGTTCGAGAACACAACAGAATTAATCCCACTGAGAAAAGAAGTGGCCAAAAGTAGCTGCTCTGACGGTGAAAAAACATCTGGCCCCTGCTAAATGTCAGCCCAATGACTCTGAGCAGTATGTCTTACGATTACTTTGGGTTCACTTCATAAGCCTGTACTACATTCTCTGGTTCTTACGTGGTTGCTGCCTGATCTTTGCCTTGCACAGCCTTTCAAGGTCTTCTTGTTAGTATGTACCTAAAGAGGGGTGTATTTATAAAGGTCCAAAGGCCAAATTAAAAATAGAATTTCAGTCACGCAGCTGACACTTTCCTTCTCTTCCCCCCCCCCCGCCCCATAAGGTAAGGGAAGCAATCAGCTGGGGAGAAAGAAGCCCGGATAAGAAATCAGTGAGTGATGCCCACCAAAGGTATTCCTGGAGAGACAGTTTTTAGAACAAAAGCCCAGATCTTTAAGCAATGCTGATTCTAAGCCTTTCCTGATTTTTCCCATCTTCTATTGCCTTCCCCTCTATTGTGTCCAATTTATCCCATATATGGTTTATTTGTAGATAGTTATTTGCACGTTGTCTCTCCCATTACACTGAGCCCCTTGAGAAGAGGGTCTCTATTTCCTTTCTTTATATCATGTCACTTAGCGCTGTGCCTGACACATAGCAGGCACTTAATAAATGTTTATTGATTGACCGTAGGTGATAATTGCTTTTTCCCATTTCATGTTTTCCCCATTTATAGTTGTTGTTGTTTAGCCATTTCAGTCGCGTTTGACTCTTTGTGACCCCATTTGGAGTCTTTTGGTAGAGATACTGGAATAGTTTGCCATTTCCTTCTCCAGCACATTCTACAGATGAAGAAACTGAGGCAAATAAGGTTAAGCGACTTGCCCAGAGTCCCACAGCTAGAACATGTCTGAGGTCAGATTTGAACTCAGGAAGATGAGTCTTTCTGACTTCAGGCCCTGAAGATGCATAAGTAGGTGCTTAATACATATTTATTGACTGATTGATAATGACTGAGTTTAGCTTGGTGTCTATTTTTCTCTGACTCCCTTTTCTCTCTGTTCTTTTTCAGTGTTCTGTCTTTTAAATTATAACCTTGCATACAGGAAAATTTATTAAGCATCAATGCCTTACACATTGTCTAAACCAATGATTTCATAAATTCCTGGAGTAGAAACTCCCTCCGCTAATAGAATAAACATTTGTTAAGCGCTGTGCATTTTATAAATATTATCTTATTTGACACCCACAGCAACACTGGGAGGTAGATGCTATTGTTGTTCCCATTTTACAGATAAGGAAACTGAGGCAAACAGAGGTTTAGCGATTTGCCCAGAGTCACACAGCTAGTAAGTGTCCGAGGCCACATTTGAACTCAGACCTTCCTGATTCCCGGCCCAACTTGTCAAAGATCACACAGGTAGTAAGTCTCAAATGTAGAATAGGGAACACTCTATCTGTGGCACCACCTAGCCGCCTGATGTAAACTGGCAGCTCCTCTGTCATTTACTGCCTCTGAGAATCGCCTGGGGCATTGAGAGATGAGGTAATTTGCTTGTGTACATACTTGCAGATAGCTTCTGTCAGCAATAAGACTTAAACCCTGGCCATCCTGACTCCAAAGCTGTCTCTATTTTTTTTTTTCCATCTTGCCTCTGGCCTAGTATATGGTAGATAATATTTGATAAGTGTAGATCAGTAACTTAGATTATGAAATGTGCTAGCGAATGCCAACCCTCTAAGTCCACAAAAAAAGGAAGGATGTGTGAGTAGGGGCCAAATCTTTGAAATGTAGGCCTTTACTTGCAAACCAAAAAGGGAAAATGCAGCTTTTCAGCAGGAATGAAAATCCCTACTGATATTCCAATGATTTGTTCCTGATGCCTATTACTTTAAGCTCACCACTCTATTCTTTCGAGAATCCAGGTGGCAGAAGCTATGAACTGGAGCTGTGGTGCAAAGCTATAAAATAATAACATTTAGTAGATAATATGTTATAGGAGGTAATCCAGATAATATGACAAAGAATTAAGAAATGAAAGAGGCAAACTGAATATAATCCATGGGTTCATAGTGTACTTTGTAAATAGTTGATGTAAGAATAGAGTCAGGTGGTGCTAGACATAGATGAACTGAACATCACAGACATTGAAATTGACTATCTTTATAGGAATCTTCTGGTTTCCAACCTAGCAGTCATTTCAGATCCAGCTGTTTGTGGTCCAGGAGGATCATTGACTGGTTGAAGCAAAGGTCAAAATCAATACCAAAATCAAAGAAAAGTTAAGTGAGAACAGACTATATTTGATTGCAGAAGCTCTAGCCTAGCATGTTTAAACAAACTGACTCTGAAAAATGAGAACTTGACAAACATAAAGACACTGACTATCTTTTTTTTTTAAAGAAATTTAACCAATGTAAAAGAGCCAATGAGGAGACCAAAAGAACCCAGAAACAATTGAATACAGAAAACTGCATCTCCTCGCCAAGTAACATTGTTAATCAAAAGGCATCACTAATTTAGATTTTTAGCTCATTTGTAAAACAGAGAATTATTATTATTACTATTACTAATAACATTCATATAGCACTTTAAGATTTACAAGGTATTTTACATATGGAAGATTTTGAATTGTGTCATCTCATAAAATGGCAAAAGGCAGTTAAGAGGGAAACACAAACTTGCTGGTAGCTTTGCATTGGCTCTAATTAAACCAGATTAAATTAAGAGCATTTGTGGATGAAATTAGAAGGAAAATAGCACATAGACTTGAAATGGAAAACTTTGGTATTTCTGGGGTGATTCATTATTATTATTGATGATAGCAGAACCACCATAGTTGGACTCTACCATGAGTACCCAATGTTACATGAAAAAGTGACCATAGCACCTTAAAAGATAAAATTAGGAAGACTGATTATATATGACCAAATAAGTGCCAAAGAAATCCATGTTAAAGGAACATAATTTTAAAAACACTCAGGTATTGATTTTCATGATATCTTAAAGAAGGGGAGATTCTAGAAGAATGGTACCATATCATATATGATATTGTTATTATTTACCAAGGAAAGGTGGCCAAGAAAAAAATCAACAGCTGCCAATCCAGATGTCTACTTATTTTTATAATGAAAATGGTCTATGTAGGCATTGAGGGTATCCTTTATGGAAATGCAAGAAGGGAAAAACAATGCTTTCAGATTTTCTACAGAAGATCATATCAAATCATATCTTCAGAGTCAGATGAACAAGAGGTTCACAGACTTTAAGATACTGCTTTGTCTATTGTTTATAGAATTACCTAAAAATAAATATTTAATAAAGTAGAACAAAATATAATTTTGAAGTTCCTCCTTAGACAAGGGGTCTTCCATTTATATAATATAAAACATCATACAATGTTTGTTTCATATTGAACCATGGTAATAGTTTGTTCAATTGTCTACTCAGTAGGAACTTCAAATGAGTTGTAAAATAATGTATTCTCACCTAGAATATTCACCAGTTATGGAGGATGTCTCATACAGATTCTAAATAGAAAAGAATGCCCTATTAGTGGTAAAAGTCTCTAATTGCTCCTATTTATTGAAAACATAGTGTGTGTGTGTGTGTGTGTGTATGTGTGTGTGTATGTGTGTGTTTTAGAGAGAGAAAGAGAGAGAGAGAGAGGTTATGTGTCTGTACTTATATATGTATATATATGCATATGTGTGTGTATATATAGTTATAAAATTATGGACACCATGAAGTCTTTTCAATGAAATAATATTCCTTCAAAAAGACCAGCTTAACCACTACATTACAAAAATAAAAACTCCAAATTATTACATATAGCCCCTTGTGCTGGTCCTATAGATAGATACTACAGAAGGATGATTTTAGAAGAGCCCTAGAATTGAATAGGAGTCATTTGGAGAATTGTAAAGTGCTTTCAATGATCCCAATATGTGTGATGACACAAAACTTAAGTGAGCAATATTCTCCTAATAAAGCTAGATGACTATAGATCATAGAACACTAGAATCTTAGAAGAGTTAAGATAGCAACTAACCCAAAGGGTAATGAAAGTCTTTCTATGGTGGGTATAAGTGGTATAAATAAGGCATAGCAATGACTTTCAAGCAAAAAGTGGTACGGAAGACATCATTATGAACACATTACTGGAGAAAGGATGAACCAGGAATGTAATGAAGGAAAAGGAGAACAGATGGGTGTTACATTGCATGTGGTATACTGATTGGTGCCTGTAAAATATTAAAAGAACCATGGAAACGTTCTAATGCGTTGGGGAAGATCCTTTGTAAAATATTTATAAAAAAAGACATAAGCAAGAATTGTGTAGTATAAGAAGGGATTGCAATTTGAATGCATGGAGGATAATGAGGTAACATCCAAAGTACGTAAGTATAGTCTAGTGGAAAAAGCGATGTCTTTGGAGTTCAGAAAGGCTTTGTTTCAAGGTCTTACCCTTTGTCTTACTAACTGTGTATCTATTGGCAAGTGGCTTAGCCTCTCTGGGCCTCAGTTTCCTCAAATGAGAACATTTTATATTCCATAAAGTCCAGCCAAACTGTCCTTTTTGTTGTACTTTAAAGCATGGAATATAGTCTCTTCTCATCTCTGCCTCTTAGTTTCATGGACGTCTGTCTAGTTACAGCTAAAACCCTACCTTTTACAGGAAACTTCCCCTAAACCTTCTCAATTTGAATACTTTCCTTTACTGATGATTTCCAATCTATTCTGTACTTAGCTTGATCATATACAATTACTTGCATGTTGTCTCGCCCATTAGATTGTGAGCTCCTCAAGGGGTCTTTTACCTTTCTTTGTGTTCTTAGTGCTTAGCGCAATACCTGGCACATAATAGGTACTTAAATGTTTATTGACTGAGTGACCTGGCAATCCAACTTCCTTCTCCATCTGGTTATTCCTCATGCCTAGAACGTACTCCATCCTGATCTCCGTCTCTTAAAATTCCTAATTTCCTTTAAAGCTCATTTCAAGGGAACCTCTTACATGAGGCTTTACTTTATTTTAGCCCTCCCTTTTGAATGCTAGTGCCTTCCCCTCAAAATAGCTTGTAATTATTCTGAATTTGCTTAATAGGTATGTGTTTTCTTCCCTTACTAAAATGTAAGCTCCTCGAGGGCAGGGACTACTTCATTTGGATCCTTGTATTCCCTCATGCCTAGCATGGTATCTAGCATATTGTAGATATCTAATAAATGCTTTTTGATGGATTGGTCAATTATGTAAATTGAGATTATTATTAGTATTAATAATTCTGATAAAATAGGGACAGTAATTCTCATATTATTTACTTCACAGTGAAGGCAGCATTATACAGTGGAAAGAACGGGGAACCTGAGTTCAGATCCTATCTCTAGTACTTACTACCTGTGTGAACTTGGACAAGTCACTTAATGTCCCTGGGCCTCAGTTTCCACATCACTAAAATGAAGTGGTTGGACTAGATGTTTTCTGAGATCCTTTCCAGTTCTAGATCTATGATTCTATGACCAAAATAAGAAAATATACATGAAAATACTTTGTAACTCAATCATTATACAAATGTAAGCTATTATTATTTTAAGAAATATTTTATTTTTTCCAATTACATGTAAAAACAATTTTTAATATTCATTAAAAAAAATTTGGGGTTCCAAATTCTCTCCCTCCATCCCTTCCTCCACTTTGAGAAGGCAAGCAGTTTGATATAGGTTATACATGTGCAATAATGTAAGACATATTTCCATATTGGTCATGTTGTAAAAGAAAATGTAGACCAAAACAAATTTTAAAAAAAAGAAAAAAAATATTCTTTGCTCTGCATTCAGACTCTATTAGTTCTGTCTTTGGAAGTGGATATCATTTTTCACACTATGTCCTTTGGAATTATCTTAGATCATTGTATTGCTAAATAGGTAAGTTATTCGCAGTTGATCATCCTTATAATATTGCTATTATTATTATGTTACCCTATTCTCCTGGTTCTGCTCACTTTACTCTGTATCAGTTCATGTAAGTCTTTCCAAGTTTTCTGAAATCATCCTGCTCATCATTTCTTATAGCACAATAGTATTCCATCATAATCATATACCACAGTTTGTTCAGCCATTCCCCAATGGATGGACGTCCCCTCAAATTCCAATTCTTTACCACCACAAAGAGAACTGCTATAAAATGTTTTGTACATTTAGGTCCTTTTTCTTTTTTCTTTTTTCTTTTTAATCTCTTTGGGATACGGGCCTAGAAATGGTATTGCTAGGTCAAAGGGTATGCACAGTTTTATAGCCCTTTGGGCATAATTCCAAATTTAAGCTATTATTATTATTACTTCAAAATTTCCACGATTTCAGAAGTATTTCTCCATAAACTTTTTTATATCTTCTAGTTGGTTCAAGAGTTGCTGGGGTGGGGGCAACAGCTTCTGATAAAAAGCCTTTTTAAATTCAGCATAGCTGGTTATGAAAGACAGAGAGTCTCTTGCCAGGTACATACTTAAAGACTTTCCATACCGCTAAGACTTGCCAGCTCTTGTATTCTGCTGGCATAGCCATTAAAAGCCCAGAATGCACTTTATGCCGAGATGAGACATCAGTATTAGACTTTACAGGATGGCTATGGTTACTATTTTAAAAGAAAAACTAAATTCAATTCAATTATTATCTACTGAATATCTGTGAGGAGCCAGGCACCAAGCCTGGCATTGCAAGTAATACATAGAGAAGGAAGATACTGTCCCTGCCCTTGAGCTCTTACTATGACAAGTACTATAAGGAAGGCACAAGCAAAGTGCCATGGATCCTCCGAGAAAGAGGAGATCATATGTGGTTAGGGGAGACAATCTTGCAGATTGTTGTATTTGGCCTATTCCTTGAAGAATGGATATGTAGGGGAAGAACATTCACCTTGGAAGGAAGAATATGAGTAAAGGCATGGGGGCAGGAAATCATGGGAGTAAATTTGGCAAGTGGAAAATAGTCTGATTTAGCTAGGATAGAGAACGCGGAAGAGTAGTAGAAGATGTAGTTGGAAAGAGAGATTTTAAATGGAAGGTTGAGGCCTTTGGACTTTTATTGGTAATGGAGACTCATCAAAGATTTTGTGATGATATAATTGAACTACTGAAGCTTTGTTAATGGGGCAAAAAATAGGGGTCAGAGTAGGGTGAGAATAGAGGTATAGTCCATGTAATAGTCTATGATACAGAGATAACGTGTCTGCACTGGTTTGATAGAAGCAGGAATGGAATGGAGGGGACCAATGAGGGAAGATGAGGATGATGAAAAAAATAATAATAAGTAGCATTTATGTGGTGCTTTAAGGTTTGTAAGGCACTTTAAAAATTACCTTATTTGATCCTCAAAATAACCTTGGGAGATAGGGGGCTATTATTATCCACATTTAACAGATGAGGAAACTGAGAGTGAGAAAAGTTAAATTATTTGTCTAGGGTCACACACCTAGGAAGTGTCTGAAGCTGGATTTTAACTCGGATCTTCTTGACTCCAGGTCCACTGCTCTATCCTTTGCAGCATCGAGCTGCCTCCAAATAGCAGACACGTTACTGAGGCGCAGTCTCCAGGGCTTGAAAAACTGATTGGAGGTATTGAATTGAAGTGACTGTGGGACTAAAGGGGATTTCATAATTTTGTTATGAATTCTCATTGGAACAAGTAGAGTAGTACAGTACATTTAAGGATTTAAATCAGCAGTCTAAATATAAAACAAGGAAGGACTGACTATTTGCAAGTGAAGCAGAAAAAGGTCTAGGGCTCATCAGGGAACACCAAGGTGATCGTGAGTCAACAATGAAGTTCTGTAATTAAGAAAAAAAGTAAAACAATTATGACATTGAAAAACAGGAGTATAGACTAAAGGCATCATGAGGCAATCTTCCCATGATGCTCCACGCTGCTCCAGTCTTTATAGCCTTGTGTCAAATTTATGTATCTACATCTTAAATCATGTGGAGAACTTGGAGGGAGTTCAAAATAAAACGATCAAGTTGATTCAACTCAAAAATCATCATGTAGGGGTGAATGAAACAGTTCTCACCCCCCCTCTTTTTTTTAAGGCAATTGGGGTTAAGTTACTTGCCCAGGGTCACACAGCTAGTAAGTGTCAAGTATTTGGTCTGAGGTCAAATTTGAACTCAGGTCCTCCTGACTTCAAGGCCGGAGCTCTATCCAGTGTACCACCTAGCTGCCCCTCCCCTCTTGTTTTACTTGTGGGCTCTGATTCTCTGAAGTGGAACATAGTTGGGGAAAGGGAAGGAGCAGTATAGAAGAAGCACTGATAAGAGTTCTCCAGGGTTCCACTATCATGCACTCATCAGCCTCCCTGAAGCCCTGGACAACATTGGTTTTTATACTAACTATGAAAGACATTGTGGTCAAGTGGCCATTATCCCTGGGCACTACCTCAGACAGCTTCTGGCTCACCTCTTAGTTGGCAGGCCTAACTCTGCATATAACAGAAGATAGAAGATGTGGAGGGAGGAATGTGGAGAGAGAGGAAAGAGAGAGAGAGGGAGAGAGAGGGAGAGAGAGAGAGAGAGAGAGAGAGAGAGAGAGAGAGAGAGAGAGAGAGAGAGAGAGAGAGAGAGAGAGATTCTTCTCTCAACAACTGCAAACACATTGCAAATGTCTTTCCCAAGTGTGAAATGGGAAAACTGAACTAACTAAAGGGTAGAAAAGTTCTTCCTACAAGAAGCTTATCCTGAAACCTCCCTGTACCCTATATCTAGCTCCCAAAATTATGCACCATATCTATATAATATGTATGTGTGTGTGTGTATATATATATATGAAATATTTGATTTTTGTATACATGTTGCTTCTTTCTCAATAGAATGTGAATTTGAGGGGAGGGACTGGTTCATTTTTTTTGTTTGTTTAGCACAGTGTCTGGCACTTAGGAGGTACTTAATGCTTGCTGAATGAATGAATGTATGCTTTTAGGGTCCTTTAGCCACAGAGAAGAGAAGGCTGAAGTACAACTTTTAAAGCATGAAAGTTTTCTGTAAATGGGTCATGGCCAGTTTCCTATTCTATAGAAATATAAGGAAAGGAAATAGGGTTAGATTTCATCTTAAAGGATTTGGATTTCTGAGCAACAATGGTTGAATACTGTTTCCAGAGGAGATTATGGAATCTCTTTCATTGGAACATCTTTTAAAAATGTGGATTACTTCTTAACTTTTCAGAGACTTGCTTGAAAGGAGGGAGTTTAATGAACATAATTTCTGCCAGTGATTGGCTGATGACCTCAGCTGAGGAATAGTGAAGACTTATGTGGGAGTTTGAGACTACTTTTGAATACTTAGAACAGAAAAGGAGATATAGGGGTCAGGGAAATAGGAAGCTAGGACAAAACCTAGGTAAATCAGGCAAAATGGGAAAGAAAGGGAATTTCCTAAAGTTTTTAAGAAATAAAAATTCCAAATATTTTTTTTTCTGTACAGGATAACTCTTTGGGGAAGAATTTGGGAAGATACAGAGGGAAATTTAGGATATGTAGAAATGAAAAAAGTTAATAAAATTTTAATTGAAAAAAGAAATAAAATTTCCTTCTTTAAGACCCTAAGTAAAACACTGGAATATTATACACCTTGGATTTGTGTGTGTGTGTGTGTGTGTGTGTGTGTGTGTGTGTGTGTGTGTGTGTGAGATACCTTCCTTCTAGGAACTTAATCTATAGACCTGAGCTGAAATTTTTAAAAAAATCATTTTTTCTCTAATTTTGACTCAGTGAATGATTAAACCATGAAGATAAGCAGTTTTAGAGGGAAAAAAAATAAGAGTTTTGGTACCTAGAAGGCTATGGGATTCTGATGTCAGGCTACTGGGAGGGGCTTCTTTATTCAGGTAGAGTGAGCCTCTTAGTGGGAAAGCCTACCAACCTGTGGAGTGGCAATATCTGACATGATGTCACTGTCACCACCCACCCCATAAAAACCACTAGGAAAATCTCTGCTCTTTGATTAGAGCTACCAAAATTTCTCCAGCTATTTAACACCAGTAGCCAGTTTTGGCTTTTCCGTTTACAAAAAATGCTCCCCATTCCTTCTTCCCCCCACCCCAAAAACCTTCAATAACCCAGAAACAAAGGAAAACATTTAAATATAGAAAAAACCAGCAGATGTATGGAGGAGGCATGGTGTTCAGGGAGAAAAAGGAATAGGTTTTTGCAAGATAGAAGGGGAAAGATGTTCCCTATTTCAGATTCCATAATGCCTCTTTCCTATTGAAAAGCATATAGCAAGGGTTGGATACTTGGCTCCATGGGTAATAATCATAACTAGGCAATTTATAGTATCTATATATCTAGATAATAATCATAAATTTAAGAACATCATGGTGATCATTGCAGAAAATTCCATAGAACATTTTTCAGTAACCTAGATAAGAAGTATCTAAACTCAAGTGACACTGGTATCCAGCACATTACATTAGAAAATTATCCTACCTGGAGATACTTCACCAGCTGAGCAATGAACAGATTAGGATTGTCATCGTTGTACCCCAACAAATTAATGAAGTCTGATGTCAGATAGAACAAAAAACATTAGCACACATGTGGCTATCCAAGTTACTTACCTCTGTACCCCTGTATTAGCAACAATGGTAGACTCATAATGCTGCGGCAGAATGGTGAATGGCAGCATCTTTTCCATCTCAACTCAGGAGGAATCTTCTTTGATGAGAGCTTTTGTACAGAAAGTGCTTTCTTCATGCCCATTTTCCCCCTTTCTTTTGTTCCTTAAGCTGAAGGCCAGCTGGGAACAGCAACAGAACTAAACATTTACTCTGGGGAAAAAACATAATGGGGTAATTATGAGAGTTAATCATCATAGCTACTGGACACATGAGAGAAAAGAGAAATTGTTACTAAATCACATATTCTATTGGGATATTTTTTTTAATTTCCTTATTGAAAATAAGGCCTCAGAGGAAGACAGCTAGGATGGTGAAGGAACATGAGCTTGTACTTTATAAAAACAAATGTAGATTGAAGTGAACAGAACCAGGAAAATGACTTATATTATAGCAACAGCACTTTCAAAAGTAAATAACTTTGAAAGATCTGAGAACTCTAATCAATGTGTTGATCAGCTATTACTCCAGAGGACCAATGATGAAGAAAGCTACCCTTCTTCTGGCAGAGAGGTGATGGACTAAAGATGAAGAATGAAATGCACATTTTTGAATATGGCCAATGTGGGAATTTATTTTGCTGGACTATGCGTATTTGTTACAAGGATTTTGTTTTTCCTTTTCAGTGTTGGGAAGAAAAAATAAATGCTTGTTGATTGAAAAAAATAATTTAAAAAAGATTGGTCACAGGAACTTAGCATGTTCGCTCTAGAGAGTGAAGTATTATGGGAGACAAGTTAGCTATACTTGAGTATTTGAAGGACTTAAAAGACAAATCAGACTTATTTTTCTTATTCTTACAGGGCAAAACCAGAAGTAACACAGAAGTAGCTAAGAGGCAAATTTAAGGCTTATAAAAGGGAAAATGTCTTATCAATTAGAGCTATCCAAGAATGAAATGGGATACTTTGATAGATGGATTTTCAAGCAAAGACTCAATGATCAATTGCCAGCTATAATGTTGAAGAGCATTTTTTTTAGCCAGATCAAGGGTTCTTATTTATTTATTTATTTATGTTGCATCACGGACTCCTTTGTCAGTCTGGTCAAGAATATGGACTTCTTATCAGAATGTTTTCAAGTGCACAAAATGAAGCATGTGATTACAAAGAAAACCAATTATGATGAAATAGATTTATCAAAGTTTTTTTTTTAAGTTCATGGACCTAGGTTAAGAAGCCTTATCTCTAAAGTCTATTCCAATTCTGAGATTCTGTGATTCTGTAACTCTTCTTATAACCCTCATATTGAAGTTTTTACTTTGCTCTTTTTCCTCTAAAAGCCACTGATAATGCTATTATATATGAAATCTTAAAACCTATTAAACTTTCATGGAAAAATGACTAACAGACTAAGAATAGTCAAGGTCATCTAGTCCAATTCATCACTCGATGCTGACAGTTCCTTCCAGAAAATCCCTGACATATGGCCATCCACTTACAGCTTGAGTACCTGAAGGTGGCATATTAGAACATTTTCCCATGAGGTAGCCTAGTCTGCCCTCGTCACTAGAAAGTTCTTTCTTTTCTTTGAAAAACCCTGCTTCCTTGTAATTCACACCAAGTGAGCCTAGTTTACTTTTTGGAACAACACAGAACAAGTTTGACTCCCCCCAAACCCTCTCTCCGTAGCATATATTATTTGTTTTTAAAGAACAATATGGACACGACTCACCAGAAGTCTAATAGAATTATGCCTATTTTCTGAAGACGAAAAAAAGGCAAACTCAAACATAGAATTACTGTAGTCAAAATCTCCTAGTGGTTTAGTGTCAGTAAACAATGAAATCTAGGAGCTTCTATCAGTTGAGAATCCAGGCCCTGATAACATAGCTAGCTATCATTTAAAGCAGTGCTGGCATACCATCCACTTTCCCTAAGTTGTACATATTTTCTTTTTTAAATTCTGTTTCTTGCTTGAGCCCAAGACAGGTAGCCCTCACAATTAACTTAGTTCAAATGAATCATGCTTATTGTATCATTGACCTTTCATTTCACACAATCAGCTGTCACATTCATCATATCTGCCTTCATGCTTCATAGCCTTCTTACACTGATTTATTTCTCCTAATGACTCAGTGCCCAATTTCCAATTTCTGGATCACTTAACTATTAAACTGTTCTACAAATGTGTATTGTACTTAGGGGGAAGGTGCCTTCTCTTGCTTCATTTTGAGTATTGACAGAAATAATTGCTATCACATAATTTTACTCTCAAACCATTAAATGTGCCAGTGAAAAACTATAAAAAAGATAAATGAATATTTATAGAGAGCAGCAGAATGGAGACAGTCCTTCCTCAGTCAGTTTATCATTTATAGTCCTAGTTGCCTAGCATTTTAAAGATGATTCTTTGGCATTTCATTTTTAAAATTAGTTATTTGGAATACCTTTGGACAAAGGAAGAATGACTTGCAATGAAAGAGATAATTGATGTTGAAAACACAGTTGTTTGACAGTGGAAAAATATGTGAGTACTTAACAAAAAAAAAATCAACAGGATTTGAACTTGATACCACATAATGGCCAGATGTGTTACATTAGCCACCAGATGGAGCTCCTATTGTATTTTGAATCATCATCAACTTTGTGAGAGTTCAAGGAGAAATCACTCAGAAGGCTTAATTGATAGCACTTGCTTCTCAACATCATTCATACAGGAGATTATGACACACAGACTCATTTCATTTCATGGTTGGTTTATTCAATGACACTTAAAAAAACCCCAACTTTGTCTGCCACGCTATTACAAATCAATCTACTTTAAGTAAATCTTTCATCAGTCTTGTTGAATTGTAACTAAATTTCTGTACCTAACTCATACCCAGGTCAATACATCTCATGTATCTTCATCAATCTTTTCTGACAAATTTCTTTCTTTTTTTTTTCTACTTTGGACACCTGTTTTCAATAATTTTATTCTTGTCTCATCCTTTTAGACATAGCTATCTCTACATCTGTCTCTTCATTTTCTTTCCAAATATCCTTTAGGGATTTCTAATCTCACTTGTCTGTTAAGTGTCTCATACATTTAAGGTCTAATCTCTTAATTCAGTTTGAGAATACCTACAGTGTATTTGTAACCACCGATAGTCTGGTTTGTGATTAGATTAATTTCAAATTCTCTAGTACTCTGTATTACTTGGAAAATATAATATCACAACTTAAATCTTCAACAATTATTGAGCTCAGAAGGTTCTTTCCAGCTCTAAATACTATGATTCTTTGAATTATTGTTTAATTTCTTTGTCACTTATAGAGTCATTGTGTACCTCTCTTCCTCCCTTCCCCCCACTCCCACAAGAACCCCATAAATACCTTATTCCATTTATATCTCTTTACTTTTGGACATTTCCTCTTGCTGGAAAATGTCTCTCCCCATCCACCACAGGACACCCGTCACCCCTTCTATCCATACATAGATCTGAATCCTATCTTCAAGGATTAGCTTAAGTGAGCACTATACTAGCCACACTAGCTAGCATTTATATAACTATCTATGGTTTTGAAAATGTTTTACAAATAGTGCCTCATTTTATCCTCACAACAAACTTTAGAGATAGGTGCTATTATTATGTCCATTTTACAAATGAATAATCTGAGGCAGATAGTGTTTAAATGAGGGTCGTGCAAGTTAGTAACTTAGTAAGAGCTGAGGCCATATTTGTGGTCAGTATTTCTTTTTTTTTCATTCTTTAAATATAAATTTATTTATTTTTAGTTTTCAACATTCACTTCCACAAGTTTTTGAGTTCCAAATTTTCACCCATCTCACCCCTCCCCCCACCCCAAGATGGCATGCATTCTGAATATCCCTTCCCCTAGTCTGTCCTCTCTTCTATCTCTCCCCCCTTCTCTTATCCCCTTCCCCTTCTATTTTCCTGTAGGACAAGATAGACTTCTATACCCCATCTCCTGTATTTCTTATTTCCCAGTAGCATGTGAAAACATTTTTTTAAATGTATGTTTTTAAAACTTTAGGTTTCAAATTTTCTCTCTTCCTCCCTCCCCACCCACCCTCACTGAAAAGGCAAACAACTCAATATAGGTTATACATGTGCAGTTATGCAAAACACTTCCATAGCAGACATGTTGTGAAAAACTAACTCTATTTCCCTTAATCCTATCCTGCCTCTCCATTTTTATTCTATTCTTTCTTTTGACCCTGTCCTCCTCAGAAGTATTTCTTCTGATTACCCCTTTCCCAATCTGCCTCCTCTCTATCATCCCCCTGTCTCTTGTCCCCTTCTCCCCTATTTTCCTGTAGGGTAAACAGATTTCCATACCCAATTGAATGTGTATGTTATTCCCTCCTTAAGCCAAATCCTATGAGAATAAGATTCACTCATTCTCTCTCACCTTCCCCTGCTTCCCCCCACTGTAAGAGACTTTTCTTTTCTGTTTTTTTTTTTGGTGAGATAATTTACCCCATTCTACCTCTCCCTTTCTTCTTCTCCAAGTATCATCCTGTCATCCCTTAATTTTATTCTCTAGATATGACCCCTTAATCTTCAACTCACCCTGTGCCCTCTATCTATCTATACATACATATAATTTTTTTTCCTTCAACTACCCTAATACTGACAAAGGTCTCATGAGTTATAAATATCATCTTTCCATGCAGGAATGTAAACAGTTCAATCTTAATAAGTCTCTTATGATTTCTCTTTCCTGTTTACCTCTTCATGTTCCACTTGAGTCCTGTATTTGAAAGTCAAATTTTCTATTCAGCTCTGGTCTTTTCATCAGGAATGCTTGAAAGTCCTCTATTTCACTGAATGACCATTTTTTCCCCTGAAGGATTATACTCAGTTTTGCTGGGTAGGTGATTCTTGGTTGTAATCCTATCTCCTTTGCCCTTCAGAATATTATATTCCATGCCCTGCGGTCCTTTAATGTAGAAGCTGCTAAATCTTGTGTTATCCTGATTGTGTTTCCACAGTACTTGAATTGTTTCCTTCTGGCAGCTTGTAATATTTTCTCCTTGACCTGGGAACTCTGGAATTTGGCTATAATATTCCTAGGAGTTTTCCTTTGGGGATCTCTTTCAGGAGGAGATCTGTGGATTCTTTCAATTTCTATTTTGCCCTCTGGTTCTACTATATCAGGGCAGTTTTCCTTGATAATTTCTTGAAAGATGATGTCTAGGCTCTTTTTTTGATCATGGCTTTCAGATAGTCCAATAATTTTTAAATTCTCTCCTGGATCTATTTTCCAGGTCAGTTGTTTTTCCAATGAGATATTTTACATTGTTTTCTAATTTTTCATTCTTTTAGATTTGTTTTACAGCATCTTGATTTCTCATAAAGTCACTAGCTTCCAATTGCTCTAATTCTAATTTTTAAGGAAGTATTTTCTTCAGCAATCTTTTGGACTTTCTTTTCCATTTGGCCAATTTTTCTTTTTAGGGCATTTTCTCTCATTGGCTTTTTGGACCTCTTTTGCCATTTGGGTTAGGCTATTTTTTAAGGTGTTATTTTCTTCAGTATTTTTTTGGGTCTCCTTTAGCAAGCTGTTGACTTGTTTTTCATGATTTTCTTGCATCACTCTCATTTCTCTTTCCAGTTTTTCCTCTACTTCCCTTACTTGCTTCTCAAAATCCTTTTTGAGCTCTTCCAAGGCCTGGAGGCTTTGGATGTAGGAGCTTTGACTTTGTTGTCTTCTTCTGGTCGTATATTTTGATCTTTTTCACCAAAGTAAGATAATATAGTCTCTTTTTGCGCTGCTTGCTCATGATCTCGGCCAATTACTTGAATTTTAAACTCTTTGTTAAGGTAAGAGTCTCCTTCCAATGTGAAGAATGTACTGTCCCAAGCATCAGGGGTTTATGTAGCTGTTTTCAGAGATACTTATAGGGACCTGTAAATTTTCAATTCTTCCAAGGTGGTATGATAAGGGGTGAGGTGTTTTTACTCCTTTCCTGGCCTGTGACCACAAGTACTCCTTTCTGTCCTGTACCTGTGAGGAGTGGTTCCTCTTTACAGCCACTACAAGCTCCACCAGGCCAGCGCTCCTCCTCACCCCAGCACCGCTGCCCAGAACTGTGATTCAGATCCAAACATGGGCAAAGCAAGAGATTCCTGCCTTAGCACTGGCAAAGAGATCCCTGCAATCCCTCTCTGATCAGCCACTGGATTCCCCCTCAGTCTGTGGGCCGGAAGCTCAGGAAGCAGCTGCCCCGCCCTCCCCAGGGCCAAGCTCATGGGGAATGGAACTGAAACCCCGCCTTCCTCTCTGAGCAGACTTTTCCCACTGAGCTTCTAAGTAGTCTTTGGCATTCGTGGATTGAGGAGTCTGGAAACCTCCACAGCTGCCGGCGATTCAGTCCTCTGAGGCCTGCTCCAGATTTGCTGCGGCCTGCGCGCCCACGCCGCACTGAGCTGCTCTCCCAGTCCGGCGCGATACGCCTTTCTGATCAATCTTCCAGGTTGTCTTGGTCTGGAAATTTGTTTCACTCTGTCTTTTTGTGGGTTCTGCTGCTTCAGAATTTGTTTAGAGCCATTTTTGATGAGTATTTGGAGGGGTTTGGGGGAGAGCTCAAGCAAGCCACTGCTTTCACTCCTGTATTTCTGATTCCAAGTGCAGGACTCTATCCACCACCTGGATACCTTTAATGAGCAAAACAGCTACAGTAAACAACTATCAGGCGGTATCAGTAAATTCACATGTTCTCAGCATGATATCTCTGATCCACCACAATTCCTTTATTTACTCATAATTTGTACTGCCTTCCATCTTAGATATCCCAAGCAGTTGAGAATTACAAGTTGACATATCATGGAATTGATTTTAATATACTATTATCATCAAATGTCACTTATGTATTGAGCTCTGTGTTTTAGACGATATACCAGGCGAGTGACACATTCTGCCAGAACATGAGACAGCTAGGGGACATAGTGAATAGATGGATGGAATTGGTGTTAGGAAGGCCTTAGACACTATTTGTGTGATCCTGGGCAAGTCACTTAACCTCTGTGTGCCTCAGTTTCCTCATCTGCAAAATGAAGGAATTGGATTTGATGGCTTCTGAGATCTTTCTAGCTCTAACTCTGCAAATCTCTTAAATGCAATTTCCCAACTTATGTATTTCATAATGATAACCCCAATTCCACATTAAAATATATCTTGTATAGTAATGGTCTAAATCACCTCTCTTTAACCAACCTTGTTTATTCAGTGTCTCCACCCACACATCTTATATGCTTTGTAAACCTTTAAGTAATATACAATGTGAGTTATTTCTATTTTTTTTTTCTCTATTAGATTCTAGGCTACATGAGAGTACGAAGGCCACACCTTTTTTAAACTTTGTATCTTCCTCCACCCTAGCATAGTTTTTTTGTGGGATACAAGCTGAAAGTTAAATGATTCTTGAAATGAATTGAATTCCTACCATGTACCTTTGCTGCCTCCTAAAATGCCTTCTTTTCTTTTCAATTAATCAATAAACAAATTAAGTACCTATTAATGTGCCAGGCACTGCTGTAGGTACTGGAGACACAAATATAAAAATGAAGCGGTTCCTCATCTTCAGAAGCTTACCATTCTCTTGGTTGACACAATATGTATAGAAATAAGTAGATGAAATATATACAAAAAAGGTAAAAAATTGAATCATCTTCTGTAATTATCCAAATTCTACCCATCCTTCAAGATTTCATCTGTGATGTCTCCTCTGGACCAGAGTGATCTCTCATTGATATCTCTGAAATCCTAAAACATTTATAATCTAGACAGCTCAGACATTTATTTTATGTCCTTATATTTTTAATGTCATTTAATATGCCTGTCTTCTCTCACCAACCAGACATTTTCATTTAGTGAGTCATGAGAATATACCTTACAGCTGCAGATACAATGGCAGTCTTCAAATATTTGATGGGCTGTCATTTGGAAGAGAGAGAAAACTTGTTCTGGTGGACCCCAGAGGTCAGAATGAGGAACAACGGGTTGAAAGTTATCAAGAGGCAAATTTGTGTCATGACAAACTTCTTACCAATTAGAATTATCTAAAAGTGACATGATCTGCTTTGAGAAGTCAAGAGTTCCCCATCCCTTCAGGTTTTCAAGTGGAAACTGAAGACCAAGCACTTGTTGAAGGGGGGGCGGTGCTGTAAAAAGGCTTTTTGTCCAAGAATAGTGTGGATCAACCAGCCTCCGAGGTGACTTCCAACTCTGAAATTCTTTAATCAGTGAAACCTATTCCATTTTAAAATTATTTTTAATTTATGGAATAAAACAAACATTTCTATAACAAGTACAATAAAAAAAGATGATTGTACACAAAACTAAATCTACTACACACAGCTTGATATTTCTTTCAAATATACATCAAAATTATCACGTAAATTTCTTTTTTTTCTTCTCTTCCCCTTCCCCCTGCCCTAGAGATGGCTGCCTTTAGACACAAATAGGTATACATATGTAAAATTATTCTATACATACTTCTAGTTATCTCATAAAAATTGGCCATGAAAGGAAGAACTAATACAGAGGAAGCAGATGGGGATGAAGGACTGGTAATATTGGAACCTTACTCTCATCTGGGTTGAAGAGGTTTAGAAGTATTCCTACCTATTCCATTTTCAGACAATCAGTTGGATATTTACCATACCTTTACTATGGGCCAAGCACTGTGCTAAACACTGGGGATATAAAGAAAGGCAAAAGGAATCCCTGCCTTCAAGGAGCTCATATTCTAATGTGGGAGACAAAATCACATACACATAAGATATATACAAAATAGAAGGAAGGTAATCTCAGAGAGATGGCACTGGGAGGAGAGAAGGGAGGTTGGGGGAACCAGAAAAAGGTAGCATTTGAGCTGAATCTTCAAGGAAACCAGAGAAGCTGAGTCAGAAGTGAGGGGGGTAGAACATAGTACTATACTGCTTATAAACACTTGTCATTTGTTTTTGATTAGGAAACTATGGGGAAAGTGGAATGGATGCTTTCAAAGAGCTGGCTGCCCAGGAAGGCCTATGCATTGCTCACTCAGACAAAATCTATAGCAATTCCGGGGAGAAAAGCTTCGATCGGCTTCTGCGCAAGCTGCGAGAGAGGCTACCCAAGGCCAGAGTGGTGGTTTGTTTCTGTGAAGGAATGACAGTCAGAGGGCTCCTGAGCGCCATGAAACGTTTGGGAGTTGTAGGAGAGTTCTTACTCGTCGGCAGGTAAGTCTCCCTTTTGTGAACTCATACATGTGCTATGCATATACACCTGCCTGGTTGGATTCACAACTTCAGAAGGAGTGGAGTAAACTCTGATGAAATATATGCATTGAAAGTATGGTTCTTCTCACCTACTCACTAATGGTAACTGCAGTAAGAACAACAAAATGGCAGAGATGTAAATGACAAAGTGGTAGAACTGTTTCTAGTAAGACAGAGAAATTAGTGTTGCCTCTATATCTTAGGAAGCTATTGATATTTTTCTTAATGTAAGTGCTCATGAGTTCATACTGAAAAAGCCTGGAAAGTTGGGGTGTGTGTGTGTGTGTGTGTGTGTGTGTGTGTGTGTGTGTGTGTGTGTGTGTGTTGTGGTGGGGGTAGGAATGAAGGGTAAGGAAGAGGAGCCTGGGAAAGATTTATGCTGCAAGTTCTGACATTTGAAAACGGTGCTGTATACAGGCAAGAACAAAGCTGGACAATGGAAATGAACAAAGCAGAGAAAGCCTCTTGGCATGTTTAGGAGGTAACAGTAGTACTGTTTTCATGCCTGCTTGCAGGGGCCCAGGGGAGGAGAGAGGCTGATAAAAAGGAGGGAAATGTGTGTGTGTGTGTGTGTGTGTGTGTGTGTGTGTGTGTATTTGTATGTGGGAGTCCCTATTTTTCAATAAGGTGAAGTATGTTCCACTGGAGATGTCTGCTTTTCTCTGCATCATGTATATTTAACTAGGAACAGCTCTATGGTATTTCTCTGTTTTCGTCTGGGTTTTGGATTAGTAGCTATCTTGATTCATTTCCCCACTTTCTTTAAAAGAGAAAACAACTGCTGCTCTTACTCCTAGGAAACACCACAGAGGTGGCCTCAATTAAAACTTTTCTTCCTGTCAAATCACTATCACTAGATTTCAGTACACCAATCCCAGCCCTCTTTCATTTCTGCGGGCTGTCTTTCCATCTGGCCAATTGTACTAGAGACAAATCAGACACCAGGCTATTGAACCTGAATTCCTCTTGTAATTTAAGCTACTTCTCCCTCTTCCCTTCCAGTTGACCTTTTTTTTTGGAGCAACTGAGTTATCTGAGCTATGGGCAGTGTAGAATGTGGGTAGAGACTCAATATTATTACCCCTAGACTACCTGATTATATCCCTCAGGGACAATACTCTCAGGCAAAAGGGCAGATTTTACTATCACCCCTTGACTGACCCGCTCAGAGAAATGGACCCCAGAACTCCATGATCTAATTAAAGCTAAAGATAGCAGATTTCCACACAACCAACTATGATTCACTGTGAATTTGGGTAGGATTGGAATATTAGCAGAAGAAGTCTCATAATTTTACATATGCAGCTTCTCCAACATCCAAATAAGAAGCGCAGAAGAGAGTAGGCCTTTTAGAGGGAAACTTCATTTCGTTAATTGAGTGGAAAGGGAGTAATCAGGAGCGCCATAGTGCTGTGCTTAATGAAAACCCTTACTTTATCCATCAGGCTATATAGACAGCAGATACTCAGACCTCATCATCACTTCAACCCTGTAATATGTGTGTAGAAAGATTAGAGATACTTCTTGTTAAATGATCTTTTCTCAAGTTCAACTTTGAAAAAAACATTGGTCAACCACGCAGAAATGCTTTTCTTCAATGTATCCCAAGAGGGTCTTCATCTAACTTTTAGGAAGCTTGCACAGATATAGTAAATGTATCAGAGGAAACATAGGAACTATCTTTGGGGTATATAGATGGCTTAACAAAATATAGGTGGCCATAATAAAAATAAAATGCAGCTTTGAGTAACCTGAGCATGAATGACTAATTCCATCATCATGTTCTAGAGCACTAGACATAGTACTAATAAGTTATAAATATCTTAACATGTATCTTCCCTATTCAAGTGTGCCTATTCTCTCATATGAAAACTCCTGGAGGAAAGGACTTCTGCTTCCTATATAAGGCTCTACCCTACACTGTGATGCAGAGGCATTTAGTAGACGCTTAATAAATGCTCCTATTTTGTCTGCTTCTAAGTGTACAAGGGGTCATGCATGAGTGGTGGTGGGCTATTGTTTTCTATTTTCATTGAGGGAAACAGTGGCTAAGTGACTTGACCAGGATAACTTGGCCAGATAGTATGTGTCTAGCCTAAGCTAAGGTTAGAGAGGCTCATGACATTTTTCACTGAGGATGAGAAAAGTAAGAAATAGTTTAAACTGTGAAAAGAAATTTAGGTTAGAATCTTACAAAACCTTCTAAATAAAAGCTAATCTCTCCCTCTTCTGAATTAAAGCTAATCTCTCCCTCTTCTGAATTTCCATAACATTTTCTTTGTATTCATTGGATTGCCCTTTTACATTGTACCTTTTATTATAGTTATCTGTGTACACAATATT
This sequence comes from Phascolarctos cinereus, assembly GCF_003287225.1. Taxonomy (NCBI): domain Eukaryota; kingdom Metazoa; phylum Chordata; class Mammalia; order Diprotodontia; family Phascolarctidae; genus Phascolarctos; species Phascolarctos cinereus. The sequence goes on along the minus strand of NW_027555958.1, from coordinate 107,616,535 downwards.
TTCTCACAAAGTGTTCCTCCAGTGCCAATGTAGAAATGATGTGGGGTTCTCCAAGGCTGAACTAGGTCTGACAGAGTCTACAAAACTGGAAAGGCTTAGTTTGGCTCTAGTGAAGGATTGTGTGGTGTGTCTTTTGTCTGAGAACTATTCCTACTACTACTACTACTACTACTACTACTACTAAAACAACTACCACCACCACTACCATCTAACATTTATATATAGCTTACTATGTACCAGGCACTGTACTAAACCCTTCACAATTATGATCTCATTTGATCCTCACAACAATCCTAGGAGGTAGGTGCTTTTATTATCTCCATGTTATGATTTCTTAATTTTCAGCTAGTGCCCCTGTTTGAAAAAGGTGGAAGTGAATTATGGATTATTTGTATGCCCATATAGATGCTGAATATGAGCATATTTACCACATTACACACACGTTCAGAAAGTGATTGGGATAAAGTAACACAAATGAATATAACCATTTTTCTCCTTCAGATGGAAAGCATTCCTACATTTTGAAGTAAATCCGGTTCTTGGCTCAGACTTGAATAAGGAGGTGATACACTATAGTTAAGTCTCTCTCCCTCTCTCTCTCTCTTTCCCTCTCCCTCTCTCTCTCTCTTTCCCTCTCCCTCTCTCTCTCTCTCTCTCTCTCTCCTTTCTCTCTTTTTCTCCTTCTCTCTCTCTCTGTCTCTTTTCCTGTCTGTCTCTCACTCACACATATACTTTTTATTGAATGGGCAGTGGGGATGTTGGAATCTGAATGGGTAGAAGAGCTACTTTAGTCTTTCATTCTATTATTCAGGATTTAAAAATGGGAAAGAATCCAAATTTAGTTGTCTTCAGGCCCAAAATAGGAAGACTATTTATTTTATGGCGGTTGTATATTTTCCCTGAAACATGGCATCAAGTTCATGCCTAAAAATGATTTATCACCAAGGAGCCAAACAAAAGCAGATGAGCATTTTTGTGATAGAGAATAGAATGGTCATGACTCACAGAAACACAACGTGTGTTTGTCAAATCTCAAGGGCAGAAAATGACTGAATACCTGCTGACAAAATGAACCAGACTCTTTTCCTTAAGCCACTCCTGAGCCAAAGCTGGAGTCATGAGAAGTGTTGGGAAGATGACAGTGGCAGATTTCATTTCTGGAAAAGATATTGAAGAGGGGGATGGCATAGAGAATTCTAAGGTCCTTTCCAGTTCTAAAGTGCTGTGATTATGACACTTTTAAACAGCCATATTCTCTTGATGATGTAATCTGGCTTTCAGTCATAGAAAACCAAAGTCCTCCAAGAATTAATGTTACCTACCACACAAATGCCTATGGAGAGGCACATGGTAGGTTTAAGCAGGCTACAAAACATTATGAATGAAAGATTGTGGAGAAGTGGCAATAAAGGATGTCATTGGAGAGATGTATGACCAGAAAATAAAAAAGATGAGCCTGATCAGGTAATAAGATTCAAGAACCTGATGGATATACTTCACTGGTATCCACAGAAAGTCAAGAAATCTAGAGAAAGGTACTTCATGCATTAGGCGAATCTCCTGTGAAGGATTTATAGGCCAACATGGATAAGTCGCACAGGATGAGCGTGCATGGATAAGTTTTGATATGCATTGTTAGATGGAGTGCCCTTATCTATGTAAATCACAGAAGTATTGAAGGGTGGCATTATGCACGTTAGGAAAAGGAGACCATTTGAAGAAGGATTCTTTAGTTGAAGCTAGACTGAAGAAAATCTAGGTGAACTTTGTACTGACAGCCATTTGAGCTTATGGCTCATCTACAATGGTCTCTACTACTGTAAAGGTAATTACTAACTAGTGATTTTTCAGTCTCTATTCATGATAAGTTTCTCTTCTTTTATGCTGTTATAATCTCAAATTTCATATTACATACACACGAAAGCTAAAAGCTTACATCAAAGTCAGCGTAAGGCTTGAGGATGGTAGAAAAGCTTAAGAAGATTTAGTGTGCCTTAGGTGGAGGTTATGTCTCTAAGACTGAGGCTGTATTTGAACAAATGAAACATTGGACACTTGTATTTCACCTTAGCTTATCTTTACCACCAATTTAGAGATGGCAGGACGGTACCTGATCTTTCTTTGATCCCTCACAACAGTTAGCATAATGCTTTATTCATCGAGGGGCTCAATAAATATTTCTGGGGGTGATTCATTAGACACAAACAATAGTGGCTTATGTAACATGATTCCAGGGATGTTGAGCAGGACTTTCTGCTACCAAACAATAACCAAGCTTATTCTTTCCTTTTGCATCCTTTCGTTAGGTCTTAAAAATATTCTTACATTAAATGGTCCTTTTAAAAAATGCAAATACTCTCATAAGCTTACTCTTGGGGTCATTTAGCTTCTGTCTGTCTCACTTTTCTAATCCTTAAAATGAAGATAATAATAACACTTACTTCCCAGGATTGTTGTGAGGATCAGATGAGGTAATATTCCTGTAAAAGTCCTTTGCAAATTTTGAAGCATTACATAAATGCTAGCTGTTATTATTGTTATCATCAGTATTATTTACAGCTTCTTAAACCCAGGTTTCCTGATTCTAACTGAAGGCTTTTTGCAATATACTCTGGGCCTTAGTTTCCTCATCTGTAATATAAGAGAGGTGCTCTACATGATCCCTAAAGTCCTTTTCATCATTCTGTGCTATGGGGTAAATGATTAAGTGGTTTAGGAGTTTAGAAAATTCCTTCAATATTGGATATGATGGTTGAAGAAAACAATGGAGGAAGGGTAATTTGAGCAGAACTTTGGAGTGTGTATAGAATTTAGACAGGCAAAAGAGAAAAAAAATGAGCTTCCAGACAGAAGGAAATTATCAAAAGCCATGAACTTGAGAATGATTGTACCATGTCTTGGAGACAGCTAGAGGGTTTACATTGGGGCATCATGGGGGAATTTCAGAGAGGGTGGGGTCATACTATAGAATTCTATTCCATTCCATTTAGTTCAACTAACATTTATGAAATGGGGATTGTAAACAGAGCACTGTTCTAGGTGCTGTAGTCTATACAAAATTTAAATAAGATCTGGTTTCTGCCCACATGGAGTTTAAAGTCCAGTAGGGAGGCAAGATACAAGCATAGATAATACTAATGGAAAACAATATATTATACATGAATGAGAAAGGTTCAAATTAAAGTGCTGTGTGAGGTAAGAAGGGGAAAAGTTATCATTGGAGGGTCAGCCAATTTCTGCGGGACAAAAACTGGGATCTTCTCAGACCCTCAGATATTCTCTCAGAGCTCTGGTTCTCTTTGTAGTTAATGGTAGATGAATTCAGCCTCTGAGAAAAAGGGTTTGGATTATGGTTTATTTTCTGCCTGTCTTTACAGAAATAATCTGTTTCCATCATGAGAGCCATTTTAAAGATGAAATTGTGAATTCAAGAAAAGCATTTCCCAAATACTGCTTATTAGCAATTGTGAAATTGCTCCCCACGCCATTGTATTCTAGCCCTCACCTGGATATATTCTCTGGAAACAGCCATAGGCAAACTTTTATAGGTTGCCTTCACGGGTTTGAGAAAACACAAAACAACACTAAAAGAGTCAGGTATTTAGGACCTGCAGTTTTGGCATCCTCTCTAATAATGAAGACTTTCTCCTTCCCTACCCACCAAATACAGCATACTGGTGATTGAACTTCACTCCTGTCAATGCCAGTAGGGGAATGTCATATAAGCTTGAAGCTGCGAGGGAGGCTTTGGGGTGGCAGAAACTGACTGTGTAAAAAAGATGGATGACGGGAGTTTGTGTGTGCCTTTTACTAAGGGAAAAATGGAGTACTGGAAATGGCAAAACTGTATTTACCGAAATAATTCTTTCTTTGCATGAAAGATACTGGTAGCCTTTTCAGCTTGAAGAAACTCTTTGGGATTTGGGATTCCAAAATGTAACCAGGAGAAGTTCAATAGACATGCTTATGGATGAACAAATGTGATTTGGTATTTAGCTTATACTGATAGTCTTTGGTTTAATTAGTTATTTACTGTTCTCTGCATTAGTAACAATAATAATTTGCACTGGTAAAATTTGTTACTTACATTTGTCAATTACTCTGCAGTTTTATAGAGTCTTCACATACATGATCTTTTTTGATGTTCACAAAAATCCTATCAAATGGGAAGGGAAAGTATAATTATTCTCATTTTATACATGAAGAAAGTGGGGCTCAGAAAGGATAGGTAACTCCCCTATTCTATAGTGGAGCTGGAGTCAGGAAGACTTTCATTGAAATTCTACCTCAGCCAATTATTAGCTGTATGATCCTGGACAAATCACCTTCTCTGAACATCAATTTCCTCACCTGTAAAATGGGGCTGATATAGCAGCTCCTATCTCACAAGGCTGTGAAAATCAAGTGAGATAATGTACGTAACACACTTTGCAAATCTAAAATCAAGCATCATTTTAAGCTGATCCCACCCACCTTGTTTCTCTCTCTCAGTTTCAGCTATGGACAGCTCCGGTGACCACTGGCATTCCCTTTCTGAATGACAGTTGAGAAATGTACTACTCTTTCTCCTCTGCCCTACAATTTCTCTTGTAACTTAGAGTTGTGATCACATGACCACATGAAGTAATTTTCTAGGCACATCTTCCTGAATTGAAATGCAGTCAGTAGCTTTCGCTTAACAAGGATACCCCCAACCTCTATCTTACTATCTCCTTTCTACTCATTTGATCACCAACCTAGTTTGGATCCTCATTGCTTCCTGTCTAGACTATGGCAGTAAACTCCTAACTGGACTTCCTGCCTCAACTGTATCTCTTTTACATTCTATTATCCACATAGCTGCCAAAGTGATGCTTCTAAAGCAAAAATGTGACCATGTCACTCCTGTGCTCAAGAAACTCTAATGGCTTGTTATTACTTTCAGAGCAAAGCACAAATTTAGCTGACTTTTAAAGCTTGTCACAGTATGACTTCAGACTACCTTTCAAGTCTTATTATATAGTCTCTCCTTTCATATATTCTATATTCTAGCCAAACCAGACCACCTGCTATTGTGTATACACAGCATTTCAACTCTCAATATTTGAACATTTCTAAAGGCTGAACCCCAAGCCAGGAATATCCTCCCCTCTGTCCCCATCTCCGTCTCCAAGAATAGCTAGCTTGCTTCTAGGTCCTGCTGAAGTGCGCAGGGCCTTTCTCGATCTCACACACTTGTTCTGGCTTTCTCCAGCCTATTGTTGTAGTTGTTCAGTTGTTTCAGTCATGTCTGACTCTTCATGACCCCGTTTGGGTTTTCTTGGCAAAGACGCTGGAGTGGTTTGCCTTTTTCTTCTCCAGCTCATTTTACAGATGAAGAAACTGAGGTAAACAGGGTTAAGTGATTTGCTAGGGTCATACTGCTAGTAAGTGTCTAAGGCTAGATTTGAACTCACGAAGATGAATCTTCCTGACTCCAGGTCTGGCACTCTACCTATTGTGCCATTAATTTTGTGCACATTTTCTATTCGCTTTTTTTGTCTCCACATTATATTCCTTCTCAGGAAGACTTCTTGAGGGTAAGGATTGTTTTTTTTTTCTTTTGTCTTTTTAGTTCCTTACATAGGACACTAACAAATGCTTGTTAATTGAATGAATAATCAAGGTCTCAAAAATTTTGCCATAGCATCATAGCCTCATACATTTAAATCTGGAAGGGACCTTAAAGATTATCTCATTTTACAGATGAGGAAACTAAGGCACAGAAGGGGGTATTGACCAAGGTCACACAGCTAATAAATCAGAAGCAGTATTCAAACCCACATTCACTCAGGTTCTACTACACAATACTACCAAAAATGCTAATGTGATCTGAAGTTAAACATAACATTTTAGGAAGGACATGGAACTGAAACCCACGTTCTCTGACTTCAAATATTTTGCTCCTTCCACCACACCATGTAAATAGAATAAAATTTTGTGAGTATGTGCTTTATTCTTTACTGTTGTGAATATTAGCTAAAGTCTGGTCTCGAGCCATGAATGAGTATATTTTCAGATATATAAATTGGGGTGTGTTTGGGGTGGGACAGGAAAGGTAAATCTGGTACCAGAAAAATAGCATTGGGCAGTAAGGGCCTACAGTGGCATTAATTTCCTAGGAAAAGAAATAGTTCTTGTACTGTAGGATACGATGAATGGTAGATACATGCTATCAAAGCCTCTGTGCTTTTTCTGGCCGACATCTAAGAAAAGCCATAGCAAAGCTTGTCTAGAGGAATATAGCTGTCCTTATATAAATGACCAGATTTATTGCAGACTAGGACTTTACTGAGTCCTTGAAATTAGGAACACTTTATACTTTCAGGAGGCTGTTTGACCTAATAAATTTTGACTCATGTTAGTAGTTATTTTTTAATTGTATTTTTAATTTATAGAGTAAAACAAACATTTCCATAACATAGTACAATAAAAAGATTGTACACGAAACTGCAAATCTACTATGTACAACTTGCTATTTCTTTCAAATATACAACAGAATTATCATGTAATTGTAATTTTTTCCCCTTTTTTTTCTTTCCTCCCCCACTGCCCTGCCCTAGAGATGGCTACCATTAGACACAAATAGGTATATATGTAAAATTATTCTGTACATACTTCTATTTATCAGTTCCTTCTCTGGATGCAAATAGCTTCTTTCTTTGTATGTCCTTTGTAGTTAATTTGGGTATTTATAATAGATAAAATAACTTATTCACTCAAAGTTGTTCTTGAGACAATATTGCTATTACCACATACAATGTTCTCTTGGTTCAGCTCATTTTGATCTTCATTATTTTGTGCAAGTCTTCCCATGTTTTTCTAAAATTGTTGGGCTCATCATTTCTTATAGCACAGTAGTATTACATTACAATCATATGCCACGGCTTTTTCAGCAATTCCCCAGTTGATGGGCAGCCCTGTAGTAGTTATTGTTTACAAAAAAAATGTTAAGAAAAAATATAATCACAGATCTTTAGACTTAAAAAGGAGTTGAGAGGCCATATAGTCCAATCTGTGTGCAAAAAATACCCTCTACAACATCTCCAACAAGTTAACTACTCCTCACTTGAAGACCTCCTATAAGAGGAAACCCATTACCTGTTGATGCATTTTTGAAATTTTTTACATTTTTTCAATTTTTCAATTAAAAACTTTTTATTTTAAATTTTTAAATTTATTTTACTCTGAACTTAAGATATAAAACAAACATTTCCATAACATAGTAGAATAGAAAAAGAGATGATTCTGCTTAAAACTGCAAATCTGTTATGTACAACTTTCTATTCCTTTTCAGTTCTTCTCCCCTCTTTTTGTTCTTCCCTGCCCCCTACCGTAGAGATGGCTACTATTAGATGTAAATGTGTGTATGCTAATATATACATATGTATGTAAAACCCTTCTATACATACTTCTGTTTATCAGTTCTGTCTCTGAATGCAGATAGAATCTTCCTTCACAGGCCCTTTGTAGTTAATCTGAGTATTTATAACTTTACCGTATACAACATTCTCTTGGTTCTGCTCATTTCACTCTTCATTATTTTGTGCAAATCTATCCAAGTTTTTCTAAGATCGTCGAATATCCTGATCTATATCTTGCCATTGGACCCAGATGACTCTGGAGGAGAAAATAACTTTGAATTTGGATTTAGATTTGGCATTGGACTTTGCACAGCCCTCCCTCATTTAAATCGAATTCACTTGTGAGTCATGGCATCTCCACCTAGCTGCCCCACCACATTTGTATTTTTGGCAATGACAGAGAACAAAACCTGGGTGGACCCGGGCTGGAGTTCTCAATCTGACACTGGCCATTTATGTGAATGTGGGCAAACCATTTAATTTCTATGAAACTTAAGCTCTCATTTGTGAAATGGTGATAATCATACCTACACTATTTACCTTAAAGGGATGTTGTAAGGATCAATGAGACAAAATAATATATGTGAAGCATTTTGTAGCACTTGAATCCCTTTGTAATCTTAGGTATTATTATCAGCTGCTGTAGTGCATTACTGAATCACATTGATCTTATATTCCACTAAAACTCCCAGAAAAATTTCAGATTCCTATCTAACCATCCTTCTCCCATCTCGTATTTATGATGTTGAATTTCTGAATACAAGAATATATACTTTTCTTGATTAAATATTGCATTAGCCCAGTCCATTGGGATATTTTAGAATCCTAACTCTATTATCCAGCTAGCCCTCTCAGATTTGGGGTTTCTGAAAATTTGTTAATTCCATTGATTAAGCTTGCCAATCCTATGAAATCTAAAAATGATCCACTCTGCATGAAAGACCAACAAAATAGACTTTTAAAGTATCATCTAATCTCTTTAAAACCTTGTGCAATTCTTAATATGCACCCCAAGTTCCAGGATAATAAATGAGATATTATCGAGGGATATGTAAGTAGTGTATCCTACCAGTAGATACCCCTATAATACTTGACAATTCCATTTCCACATCTACCCCTTTATCTTCACTCACATTGCTTATCCTTAGTTCAGTCTTACTTCATCTCTCACTGTAGTGATAACCTCTTATTTGGTCCTTCAATTCCAGTCTCCCCCCTCTCCAATCACATTCTCTACACAGTTACTAAATTGATATGCATGAAACAGAAATCTGATTACACCATTACTCTAATAAAAATTATTTAGTGGCTCCCTGTTGTTTTTAGGATAAAATAAAAAATCTTCAACCTGATATTTTCACAGTCTTGCTCCCTGCTTTTTTTCCCAGTCTTATTTCATATTATTCCTCTTTTCTAGTCACACTGGAACCTTCTAGCTGTTCCCCATCAATAACATTCTATCTCCCGACTCTGCACCTTTGTACAGGTGTCTCCTCATATCTGGAATGTATCTTTCTCTTCACAAATGCCTCTTAGAATTCTCAGTGCAGGTGCAGCCTCCTATGTGAGACTTTTCCTGATGACCATGGTTTTCAATGCTTTCCTCCTCTAGAAATTACTTTTGATCATTTTGCATATAATTTGCATTTGCATTTCACATGTATCCCCCAAGTAGAATGTTAACTACTCAAGGGCAGGCATCCTCTTTTTTTTCATTCTTGTGCCTTTGTTCCTACTAAGTCTTGCACATCGTTGTTGTGCAGTTGTTTTTCAGTCATGTCTGACTCTTCATGACCCCATTTGGGGTTTTCTTGGCAAAGATATTGGAGTGGTTTGCCATTTCCTTCTTCAGCTCATTTTGCAGATGAGGAAACTGAGGCAAACAAGGTTAAGTGACTTGCTCAGGGTCACACAGCTAGTAAGTATCTGAGGCCAGATTAGACCTCATGAAGATGAGTCTTCCTGGTTCCAGGCCCAGTATTCTAGCCACTGTATCACCTAGTTGTTCTGTCTTGCACGTAGTAGGCACTTAATAAATGTTTGTTGAATTGAATTTACTTCTTTAGTACTTCTCCTTTGTTAGAGATGTCTTTTCCCCTTTAAGTGCTAGAATGCCAAGTACGTAGGTGGTAAACATGCTTATTGGTGTTTCTGACATTTTCAGTCCAATTTTCCAACCTTCAAGGAGGAGTCATATTGTTGTAAGTCTACAATGGGTAACTCTCCATGAGTTTTTACAGTGCTGAATATAAAGTCATTAGCCCTTGGACAGGAAATGACTGCTTCTCTCCTTAGTCTCTTTCCTTTCTCTTCCCAAAGATCACTGAAAGGCCTCCTTGGAGGTTCAGAAATTCTCTTTGGGAGGTAGTAACAGACCCTAAACACACATTATGTCACATGCTAGCAGTCACTGAGATGGCTGTTATTGCTTAGTTGTTCAGATCCCACCTGGGGTTTTCTTGGCAAAAATACTGGCGTACTTTGCCGCTTCTTTCTCTAGCAGATTAAGGCAGAGGTGAAGTGACTTGCCTAGGGTCACACAGAGAATGTCTGAGACAGGATTTGAACTGAGGTCTTCCTGACTCTAGACCCAGATCTAGTTACTGGATTACTACATTTAAATAAGTGGGATATGTGGGTGAAATGAGTGACAAAGGCCAGGAAATTCTCTGGATCTAGGTCATTGATTATGCCCCCTGAAGCACCTACCTGTCTAGTTGGTCCCTACACACCTCCACCTTCAGTCCCAGAGGTGGCAGCCTCTCAGCTCAGGCAGTAGTCAGGATCAGTGGCAAAGTAGAATATATTCTTGGAGCCAGTCATAGCATCATAGAGGTAGAGGTGCATTACAGGGGTGTGTGTATCCAACCAAACAGAAGACACCCATGGTCACTAGATTAGGAGAGCAAGGCATAGGAAGAAAGACTGGGAGGAATTTGTCTGTAAGAATAATTGAGGCAGATCTAAAATCCTTAGAGTTCCCAGAAGCTCCTTAAAATGTCACAGAGGTTGAGGCTTTTTGTTGCTCTTAGAGTGCAGCCACAGCCAGGGAGGAGTGGCTAGGCCTAGAAATCATCTTTGCTTCTCTTATTCCCTTCTGAGTACGACAGTAGTCTACACCCAAAGATGTAGGCGTCCATCAGATCCCTTATGGCATCCGATAATTCCCTTCCTATGGATTTGTCAGGACCGTGATGTTCTGATTTTTCAGATCAGAAAGTTTTCCTTAAAGACAAATAACTTTCTCAGAATTTACAAAGGAACTTGATGTTGAGAGTGAGACTTTGGATTAGCTCATTAGTCTGAACCACTTCCCTTAAAATCAGTTACCCATGGATACTGGAAGACAAAGTCTGTGTGGTTGCCTTAAAAGCTAAATTAAATGTTATAGTGCTCTATATTTTTCCAGGAAAAACTGTGGCTATGTCTCCTTGATGCCAAAACCACCAGCTGTTTTAAAAATTTAAGGAAACAAGTGGCTAGTTAAGTGTAAAAAAAAATCAGGCAAGTTATTTTTATTCATTGATCTGTGAAGAGGTACTTAATATTATGTCTCCACCAACTCGTTATCATCTAGCTGACTGGAATATTTGGAATGAAGATATAAAATGTCTCCCTTCCCTTGAGTAAGCACGTGTATATAACAAACACACATATATACAAACACATACACACATGTACATACACACGTACCACACTAGAAACAGGTCCTGTCAAAATAGGTCTCAGGAAAGAGGGACAGCAGTGGTTCACGTGTCTGGGAAGACATGTTGTTTGGCTTTCTGTTGTTTCATAATTGGGTCTTCTTGACCTGAAACCGGCCTATCTCTTAAGAAAGAGTAGCACCTTAGCACCCTCAAAATGGAGCCAATGATCACTAAATATGATATCGAGTTGAAATGTGGAAAATACAAGTTTGCCTTCAGTTCTAAGGGTGGACCTAGGAGGAGGTTATCAAGACTTCAGCAAGGGCAAAAATAATTCTTGTGAGTCTTTTCCATGTGACCTGTCTAAATCAGAAGTAATGCAAAGGCCTGCTCATTCCTTTGTGCTCTCTCAGTCTCCCCCTCCCCGTCTTGGTCTCTCTCTGTCTCTCTTCACCTCACTCCCAACATGACCGCTCAGGATAGAATCTTGATCTTCTCTTCTCTTTTCTTCTTCTTGTCCTTCCTACTTTTCCTCCTCAGAGTCTCATGCTTTGGGTTTGGAGTTGATAAGCCTTGTGGCCTCAAGTCAAGGAATGCCTAAGAGAGGGACAGATTTTAATCTAACTTCATCCTCTTTGCAGGAACGCTTATATGTCTGCATCTATAAGGTTATTGTGAAAATTTGTATTTGTAATTCATTGAAGTCTCTTTTTTTCATATAAAATTACATATTTAGAACATGCTAGACAGTTCCACAGAAGTCCATAAGCTTTCTAGTTCTCATTAAACAACTCCATCTTCTTTTAGGAGAGCTGTGTCTGTTTTATGGCATGAGATTTTGTCCCTTATATTGCTCTATTGGTACAAAGCTCAGGAACCTGAGAATTATTGACTAAGGAAGAGAACAAAATAAGCTCCCAAATCTTTCCTGGAGCAATGTTCCCAACAGATCAGTCAGTCCTCTAAGAACAGTCAATTTGGCACTCCAATGAATAGCCCCACATTGACACCACAACCTATATTTTTTTCCCCTTGATCTCAAAGCCCTCATTATTTGACCTTGAACCTGGATGTCATTCTGTAGATGGAGCAGCAAGAAAGGAAGTACATGGGTGTTAGGCCCTCTGGGTTTGATCATTAGATGACTGATTTTACAATGCTGACATGGTACTACACCATAGTCTGATGTTTAATCCTGTGGTGAATTTCCCTGACGGCTCACAGCACATTAAATTAGTAGGATGAGTCATTTTTTTTTTCTATTTGAAAACTCTTAGACTCATTTTATTCTCCTTTGGTGCTCCATGTTCTAAAAACACTTTGGATAAGTCTACTTACATCTTCTTTCCCACAGGATCTGCATTAAATGTTTGTTGTTGCTGTATTTATGTCTCTCAGTTTCTAGAGGGTTTGCATTCTATATTTTCCATATGCCTTATCTCTCTAAGGTCCTTGCATTCAATTTCTGATTCTTCATGTGATTTTTAAGTCTAATTCTAATAATTTTGGATGGGCCTAACTTGGTAAATTATTGAGTAAAAGCCAAAGCAAATTAGCTTTTTTCTTCCTTCTCAGTTTCCATTATTCAAGAGAAATCTTTTTTTTTTTTCTCTCTTCTGGTCTTGTCTGAAATCTGCTCAGAAACTGTCATTGGATGTGTTTTTGCATTTATTGGCTTGGTTGTCTCTCGTCTCAGGCTTAAGTAACATAGTTCAGAGCCAAGGTGTGACTAAGAAAAATGGCTGCAAAAAATAAGTTCATGTCTATACAGTGAGTCTGCTTTCTGTAAATCCTACTTACTGAGGGTTTCCTTTTTTATTTGTGACCAGTAGGCACAGTGACTCATTCTTTTGTCACTTGGTAAAGCAGAGATCTGGTTATGTTACTCTCCTGCTCAAGAATCTGCAGTGGCCCCCTATTTCTCCCAGGATAAAATACAATCTCCACTGTTTGGCATTTAAAGCTCTTCACAGTCTGGCTTCAGCCTCTATTTCAAAGCTTGTTAAATGTAACTCTCCTTGACACACTTTTTCCTCCAGTCAGATTGGCCTTACTTGCCATTTCTTGTATAGGACATTCCATTTCACAGAGAAACTGTGCCTTCCTATGGGTTGTCTTCAGTGCCTGGAATGACTTCCCTCCTCACTTCTGTCTCTTAGAATCTTTATTGTCCTTTCAAGCTGCATTCAAGAGCCATCTCCTTATCAGGGCCTTTTCTGATCCCACCCCAATCGCTGGTGCTTCTCTATCTCCTATACTACTTCGTATTTGTACTTGCTTAAAAATTTTAAAAAAATATTTACTTGGTGTGTACAAGTTGTTTTTTCCCCAGTAGAACTTAAGTTTCCAAAAGTCAAGGAGTATTTTGCTTTCATTTCTATAGCACTTTGCTCAGTGTCTGGCACATGGAAGAGAATCACAGGCTGAGAACTAGAAGTGACCTTAGCAGTTAATCACCCCTTTCATTTTGCAGAGGAAGAGACAGAAACTTGGAGAAATGCAGTGACTTATCCAAAGTCACACAGGTGATTCAGTAAGTGGTCAAACTGGCATTTCAACCCAGACTCCCTGACTCTAAACCCTATAGGTTTGGTTTTCTGTTTTTTTTTTGTTTTTTTAGGCAATTGGGGTTAAGTGACTTGCCTAGGGTCACACAGCTAGTAAGTGTCAAGTGTTTGGTCTGAGGCTGGATTTGAACTCAGGTCCTCCTGACTTCAGGGCTGGTGCTCTATCCACTGCAACCTTATAGATTTTTAATAAATACATGTAAAGCTGAATTTAACAATCAACCAAATAATTACCAGGCTCATTCACATTTTTTGAAAATGCACATGTAGGTCTCCAGCTTTCTTGTGTTTGGGTAAGAAATCAAAGTACAACTAATATCTCTGTGTCTAAGGCATCTCTATCACCCTACACAATGCTGTACTTTCATTTAGCATATTTTTCTATTCATATTTTCAAAGGATTTCACAGTTATTTTGTCTAGCTAGGGTAGCTTTATCTTTGACATATGTAAACTGAAAGGCAAGGAAGTTCTTGAACTCAAACCTTCTAGGCTTTCTGATCCTTTTACAACTAGCCAGTGAGTCATTTTCTCTTTCCAGAAATGACCTATCATTTAAATTTTCTACAATCTCTATATTTTTGTCTGAATTATACCGAATTTACCAAGATATTCTCTTTTTACTTTTGTAAGCAAGCAAGGGTTGACTCAAATCAATCACTGTGGATTGTTTTAGGCTGCTGCTGAAGCGGCTGCTGTTGTTTTAAAAGCAGGCACCTCATTTTCCAGCTGAGTTTTAATTTATTTCCATTGGTGAGAGATGAAGCAGAAACATTCTAGTTGATTCTCAGGTTGTGGATAATGCTTTTAGGATTATCCATTTTAAGAGCAGAAGGAAAACATGCCATTTTCTTTCATGTACAGAGCTAATCTTATCTTGGATTCTTAAGAGTGAATAAATACAAAATATAGGAACAACTAAGTGATATTTATTGACAGAGTTCCTTTCCTGACACCCTATTTTAAGACCTAAAATTCATTTTTTTCTGTTCCAGAGGTTTCTGGGACCCTTTATCAGTTTTATTTTTTGACAGAAAAATAGTACTATGGCATCAGGATATCATGAACTTAGGCTGCACTGAAGTTGCTTTTTTCTTGTAAATGATATTTATTGGGTTTTCAAGGTTCAGTATTTTCCTCTTATCATTCAGCTGGTCTTTTAAATACTGCCTTTCAGTTTTATAAAGAACCAATAAAACATATCTGCCAGGAGATGGGAGCTGAAGCAAATTTCACTCTTGAACACTTAAATGGCTATATTTGAAACTAAAATCAGTTCTTGGTACTAAAGATCATCCTGAGTTAATGACAATACTGATGGGAACACATCATTTCCCCATCAGATCTGTAGGCATGTGAAATTTACAGGTAATAGCAAAACATCTGCTGATGGGCACCTAAGCTAAGCAATGAATAACACAGTTCTCATTGCCTATTAACTAAGGCTAATTTATAATGAACACCTAGTGTACACAAATAGATCTGTCATGCACATGGATAGCAAATGCATTTTGGCAAGAGATTACAGTGAATAGAGAATCAGTTCAGGAAGAGAAGAGGGAACTTTAAATGTTCACACAAAACTTGTCACTTGTTAAAAAGAAAAAAAAGGAAAGAAAAAAAATTCCCTCCAAAGAATCACAGGGAGAAATGAAGTGTTTGCACCACTGAATAACAAATTCTTCACAGTAACTGATTCTCTAACAAAATTGTGTCTCTTTTCATTGTCACAACATTTGAGCAATATTATAGATCAAAAGCAAACTCGCCATATAGGAGAAAGTGGGAGACAATAGAAAGGTGTTTATGCTTCCCTGTTATCAGCATACACCTGTAGGATTCTCTTAGCAAGAAAATTGAAGTACAAAGGCCAAATCAAAATATCATTTTAGCCTGCAGTTTAAGTTTTCCTTACCTACTGCACTGCTTACTTTCTAGAGCCAATATTAACTAGCAGCTATGACCAATGAGGTCTCTGGAGAGCTGTAATGAGGACAGGATGGTCAATCTTTGTCCTAGCCTACCAGCCTTTTTTTTGGGAGGGGGGAAGAAGTGGTTCAGAAATCTTGATCCATTAGCCTCATTGCCACAGGATGCCTGTCCTAAGTCCTCTCAAGGGGCTTGGAATGTGGTGGGCACTGAGGAAAGGTAAGGAAGGGAGCAGGGTTGTGTATCTGGCAGAAGACAAGGTGTATATGGTAGTGGGGATGGACCAACCCCTCTCCTCATGGGACTGCATTAAAGATTAAACTGTCCTCCACTCATGCTTCTGTGTCTTCTTCTGCCATCATGCTGTGAATGACTGCCACCTTTTCCTAACTTTCCTCTGTAACACTGAGCACCCCTTTCCCTCTCCAACTATTTTTTTCCTTTGGTAGAAAAAAATCTCTAGTCATATCACTTCTGGGTTCATCTTTTCTCCCTTCCTTTCCTTACCCTCTGGGAGAACTGCTAAGAAGTAATAAATGACCTAAGCCTAGTGGCAGAGCTGTGTGACCCTGGGCAAGTCACTTAACCTCTGTTTGCCTTAATCCACTGGAGAAGGAAATGGCAAATCACTCTGGTATCTGTGCTAAGAAAACCCATTGGACAGTATTGGTGTGCTATGGTCCATGGGGTCATGAGAAATTGGACATGACTGAACAACTGAAAAACAACTGCATTTTCAGAGGAGAAGAGGAACAAAAGGAAGCATCTTGGCAACTGGTAATCCACAATCCACCATAAGTCAAAGCTGGCTTTAAACCAAAAGCAGAAACAAAAGAGACATGATTAAGGAAAAGACTGAGCAGATACCTCTTGCAAAAGAAGGGGGAAAAAGAGTTGGAGGGAAAGGATAAAAGAATAGATTTCATGAAAGTGAAAGGGGACAACTCTGAAAAACAGGGCAGGGAAATTGAGACTGGGGAATCATTTCTGTTTGAGACAGCTGGGAAAGCTTCCCTAAGCAATTTCACCCCTGAATCAAGAAGTGCAGTAGGTGGGCTATCAGAGCAAGCAGGAAAAGCCCTCTATTATTTGTTTGCTATTAGGGAAGCTGTTTGGCAGAATAGTAACTAGGAATTCTTGTGCCTGATGGAAATTTGGTTGAGGGTTGGGGAAGGAAGGGAGGGCTAAGGGAGTAATAACAATGGCATTGAGAACAGTCCAACTGTGGTTCCATTAGCATTGGGAGTAGGGGCAGCCCATACCCCAGAGAGTCTAGCTCTCACCCTCATAATTCTGTGGTGGGGATGGGGGAGGTGTGCTGTGGGAAAGAGGCTCAATGTCAATGGAACTCTGGGTGGAACAGCTCAAGGCTATTCGTGCTGTGCAGTGGGTTGTGTGGGCCCACTGAGGACTGTGAAGCAAGCTGTGGGGATGGCTGTTGCCCACAAGGCCCTGGGAAGGAAATCAGCTCCCAGAATAGTAGTACCCTGGAGCAAAGGCCCATTTATCCCATGGTAGCTATGGTTCTGATGAATGTGAGTGTCCCGGAGAGTCCATCGTCCACTTTGTATTTGTGAATCTCAACTCATTGCTTGAAAAGTAGCTGAACTTACTCACCTAGGGATGGTTTTTCCCCCCTTTTGCATTTGAAACCCTTTGATTTTACAGTGGTTTTGGGTTTTACATTTGCCTGGGTAGGAGGGCTTATTTTATTATTAATCTAGAAACAAACAAAAAAAGGAAACTTGGTTGCTTTAAGTGTTTTTCTTCCAAAGCTCTTATTTCTTCCATGAGACTTATTTCTGAGTCCTCTTATGGAGAATTTCCAAACTACAGGTGGATAGAAGTTTTGCTTTTCAGAATTGCCCTTGATTGCGAGAAATTACATCATTTCATCCTTGCCCTCCTTCCCCCTTAAGATTTATTCTGCAGCTGTATATGCATCATTGTCTGAATTGAACATGTGTACATTTGGCAAAATCCATCCTTTGCCAAGTTCTCTTTGGGGTGAAGAGATAAAATTGCAGCTCTATCATATTGCTTCCCCTTCCTCATTGCTCACAAAAGTAGATGCTTGGCAAAACTCTATACTTACACCCAGAAGAATCCTGAACTTCAAAGCACTTAGCACCTTTGCCTCTGACAACAAGCACCTCCCAGAAAGCCTCCCTGTGAACACCAACACACATATGTCAGACAGGCTGCAGCCTACCTTCTCACAAGCAAAGCCTCTGGGACTTTGTTCCTGGCTGTGCTCACACCCTAGGTCCTGTAACCCTTGTCACTCTTTTTCTCACACCTTCCAGGGGCCTGGAAGACATGACATCACTGTTGGCTCCATACTAGCCCTTTTGTGTTATCTGGCAATGCCTATTCCTACTTTTTTCCCAGGTCCTAGTTTTGAACTCTGGACTCTGGCTTAAGCAACTCTGCATCTCCTATTTCCCAGGCCTGGGACCCTAGACTGACCAGGAGTATGCATCGCATCTAACTTGCTATTTCTTGCTTGCTCTGTTGACCCCTCTTTACACTAAGATCACTGATGGTGGTAGCATCAGCATTTCCCTGCATTCTATCTCCTACTTATGAAATACTGTAGATCTCTTTGTACTACCACTGGAAGACTTGGAGTAAAGCTGGGAAATGGGAAGATATAGTAAAGGCCAGGTGGTAATAACCAGGCCAATCCAGTCAGTAAGAACCGGCTGGAACAAGTAATTACATAGGTCTGCTGAGAACCTTAAGGGCTTGTAAAATGCAGGACCTAGAACCTGATGGACTTAGTCTGAAATGGGGTATTGAAAATAGGCTCATATTTCAATTCATATTTATCATAATACCTGTCTGATGAGCAAAAAGGATAGTCAAGATGAGCTTCCTCTTGGGTTCAGAAACTTGCCTTAGTGCTTCTCCCTTAATCAAAATTTAAAAGGTTACTTTATTTTAAATTTAAATTTAAGTTACTTTACTACTAGGAGGATATGCATTGATAAAACTTGGGAGTTGGAAAAGACTTTAGTTCAAATTTGCCCCCCAAGGCACAAATCACTTCTACCACATTCCTGATAGATGACCAATTTAGCCTTTGTTAGAATTCTCTGACTAACTGATGGGAAGCTCTCTACTCTTCTTGGCAGTCCATCCCATTTTTGGTCAGCTCTCACTGTCAGGAGAATCTTTGTTGTTGTTCAGTCATTTTAGTTGTGTCCAACTAACTATGTGTAACCCCATTTGGAGTGCCTTGGTGAAGACACTGGAGTGGTCTGCCATTTCCTTCTCCAGCTCATTTTACAGGAGAGGAAACTGAAGAAAACAGGATTAAGTGGCTTGCCCAGAGCCACACATCTAGTGAGTGTCTGAGGTTGGATTTGATCTCAGGAAGATGAGTTTTCCTGACTCCACGCCCGGCACTCTATCTACTGTGCCACGTTGCTGCCCCAGGAGAATCTTTATTGAGGTCAAATCTGCCTTCTTTAACCCTCAATCAGTTTAATATGAATTTACTGGATCAGGAACCATTCTGGTGCTATGTTACCAGCACTGCATTTAGATCCCTGAATGGAAAGTTTTCTTTCTATGGTGAGTGATGGCACAAAATCATTCCAAGTGCATGGACTTTTGGCAAACTTTGATTTTGTCTCATGGAGCTCCTTTTTTTCATTAGTGTCATTAATTGAATTGACTTCTTGCAAAGCAAAGGGGTGTGGAAATATGAATTTGGCCACTTTTTGGGGTATGTGGCTTCAAGATATGAATTTTGCCTTTAAGTGTGGTTTTGGGATTAAAATTTCTCTAGAGTGGGGCCACATTAACTAGTCATGCTGATTTATTGTCAGTGACTTGTCATTCATTAGATACTGGGGAAAAAATTTGCAAAATAAAGTGTTGAAGTGTAACAGAAAAAAAATAGTTGGATTGAGAAGTCAGAAGATCTGGGTTTTAATTTTAGCTCTGCTAGTTACTACCTGTGTGACCACAAATGCTTGCTAAATGAATGAATGAATGAGTGAATAAATAAGCAAGTCATTTAACTTCTGAGTCTCAGATTTCACATCTATAATGATCCACAAGGTTTCTCTATAGCTTCAAACCAATGTTCCGATATTATCAAGTGAATGCTCTGAATTAAGTGCATCTAATTGCTCTTAGATATCTAGAAAACATTTCGTTTCTATCATGAAGTATCACATAAGTGATATCTCCACAAAGGCTTCTTTGACTAAGCAGGGTTTAGTTCTGATTGCCAATAATCCTCATGAATAGTAAGACATTTCTTACTATTGATAGATCCCTTACCAGCTTTCTACTTCTTTAAATACACCCTTTCTCAAGTTTTATGAATTTCAAATATTCTCTGTGGGTTCTCCCCTGGGGCAGTTAGTGATCCCAAAATATTCCCATATGTGTGGGTGAAGGTGTTTGGGTACCTTTGGAGCTAACTGTATTATTTCTGTCAGTTAGTTTCCTATTGTCTTGAGGGTACAATGCAAACTCCTTAGCTGCACAACTTGGCTTCAGCCTCTGTTTCCATTCTTATTGTTGCATTTACTCCCCTTTATGCATCCTACGTTAAAAGCGAACTAGCCTACCTGCTGTTCCTTGAACATGATGCTCTGCCTCCCACCGCCATTCCTTAGTACAGGCGATGTCCCCCATGACTTGCAATGTGCTTACTTCATGTCTCCATTTCTTAGAATCCTTAGCTTCTTTTAAAGTTCAGTTCATGTGCCATCTCTTGGAGAAAGTCTTTTTTATACTCTCTCTTTCCTCTTTAAGGTATCATGTATATCTGTTTCCATGTAGCATTCCATTCTCCTGCCCCCATCTTGAAGTCAGGGACTTTTTTTGTTTGTTTCTGGATCCATATTACCTAGCACAATGTCATTCATACATAGTAGGTGATTAAAAAAACCCTTGTTGGATTGGATTCAATTTGCAGCTAGGTGGTACAATGGGTACATTGGGCCTGAAGACAGAAAGATCTAAATTCAAATCCAGCTCCAGCAGTAAACTAGATGTGTGACCTTGGGTAAGTCACTTAAACTTCTGTTTATTTCAGTTTTGTCAACTTTAAACTGGGGATAATAATAGCACTTACCTCCCAGGGATGTGGTGAGGATCAAATGAGGTAAAATTTGTTAACACACTTAGCACAGTTGCCTGGAACATAGTAGACACTATAGAGATGCTAGTTATTGTTATTATCATCATTATTATTTGGTGGAAATATTATTTGTTTTGCAAAATCTGTGAAGAGCTATTGGGAACATTACTTGTCTTGCAAAATCTGTGAAGAGCTATTGGGAATATTACTTGTCTTGCAAAATCTGTGAAGAGCTATTGGGAATATTACTTGTCTTGCAAAATCTGTGAAGAGCTATTGGGAATATTACTTGTCTTGCAAAATCTGTGAAGAGTTATTTCCCTGGTACCAAGGACAATTCCAAGAACATTTTTGAGGGGAGTTTGCTGTTAATTACGATGTTTCCATCCTGTAGCCTAATGAATGCCAATATTGCTATTGAACTGCATGAATCTTATTTAAAGAAGTCAACATAAAACTACTAGTGACTTTCAGTTCGGAAGGTACATGTTACTAGATATTTTACTGTGCTAATAAAAATCAAATGATCAGGAAAAGACTACTGACAATTATTTCCACAATTAGCTAAATTAACTGAAATAACTAGACAAATCTGCTACCATTTTGGGACAATTAGGAGGGCTGTTTACTTGTGTTAGTCATAGCCTGGTTTTATTATTTTAAAAAATATACATCAGATTGGTTCATTAGCTATCTGCCTATTTTGGTACAACTGGTAGATTAACAACAATTCACATTTATATAGCACTTTGAGTTTTATAGTGTGCTATCCTAATAACAAACCTATGTAAAGAAAATTGCCATCCCCATTTAACAGATGAGGAAAGTTTAAGCAACTTGTTTAATAAATCACACAAGTAAAGAGTGATAAAGTCAGATTTTGACCCCAGCTCTCCTTGTTCTGTATATTATGACAAATTTAAAATGTTTCAGTTAGTAATCAGGTTTCTTACTTTAACAATTATAGGGCAATGGGAATTTCAAGAAGACATTGCCACTTTTTTGTATAGACACTGATCAACTCGCGTCTGGGGTACTTCAGTACTTTCCCTCTCCCATCTCATCCATTCTGTACAAAGTGGGCATATCGATCTTTTGTAAATCCCTTTTTATTGTTGAAACATACTTTATTCAACAATCAAGATCTCCTTCTGTAAATCCTTCTTTTATCATGTCACTTTGATTTTCAAAAACCTTAAATGACTGGGGTAGCTAGGTGGTACAGTGGATAGAGAACTGGCCTTTAAGTCGGGAGGACCTGAGTTCAAATCTGTCCTCAGATCAAACACTTGACACTTACTAGCTGTATAACCCTAGACAAGTCACTTAACTCCAATTCCCCAAAAATAAAAAAAATTAAAAATTAAAAAACCTTAAGTGACTCCCCATTGTCTATAGGATCAGGTCTTAACTTTTTGCTTCAGCATTCAAGGACCTTCACAATCTGGCTCCAACCTGCCTTACATCCTCCTCTTTTATTACTCCTCCCTCCCCTTCTCTCCCCACCCCCAAATTGTTACTCCAACTAAGCAAGTATACTCACTATCCCTTTCCCTGTACCATGCTGTTCTCTCTCCCCTATGACATGCCATGGTCCTTCTTCTTTGCTTATCTAAATGTTGCTCTTATTTCAAGATTATGCTAAAATGCCAACCAACCCACATGGGCTCCCTGATTACTCTAGGGCATAAATCATCTTCCTCTCCTCTTTCACTCCTAAAACATTATTGTCTATTCCATTTGTTCATTATTTTCTTATTCATTTGGAACTGTTATCTTTTCACTTTCTATAGAGAGGTGTGTTGTAGCTGTAGAAAATATGTCTTATGCCAGAAGTGATATATAAAATCCATTCTCTTCCTTTGTAGGATGTTACATTTTGTGAAAAAACTTTTCTGCATCTATTAATGCATGTAATTAAATAATTTTTTCATTCTGTCATTAATATGGTTAAAGTTAATGTTTTCCTAATATTAAACCAATTCTGCATTCGTGGTATAAATCCAACCTGGCCATAGCACACTATTATAGTTTTGCTGTCTATTTCTCATTGTAATTCATTTAGTTTTTATTTTAAGCATCTAGAAACTTTGCCATTTGGTGCATACATTAAATATAGAAAGCAATTCATTGTCTAAGTTATTTTTTGGCCCAAAGTAGTTTCCTTCTTTGTTTCTTTTTTTCTTCTATTTTTACCATTGTGTAGTCTGAAATCATACTACTACCCCTGGTTTTTTGTGTTAAGCTGAGGCATAATATATTTTTCTCCTATACCTTATTTTACAAGTGTGGGTTTTTATGTTTCAAGTGTGTTTCTTGTAAACAATATATTATTGGATTTTATTTTCTAATCCATTCTGCTAAACTCTTCCATTTTTATGGGTGAGTTCATTCCATTTGCATCCATTGTTACAATGTTGTTTATTTTCTTCCATACCATTTTCTTATAATTTTTTCTTCTCTAAGCTCTTTACTCTCTGTTTATTTCAAATTGTTACACTTTCCTCTCCCCATCCCCTTTTATCTTTCTTTTCTTCAAGCTTAGGATTTGTTTTCTGATAACTAATCCCTTCCTGAATCTACTCCTACCCCATTATACTTCTTCCCCCTTCCTTTTCCCATCTGTATCCTTGTTGAGTAGAATGTAGTACTACACCAAACTTTGTGTGTATTTTGCTCCTTGGTGCAGTTCAAGTGACATCAGGTCCCACCTACTCCTTTCATGTTTGTATATAGTTCAACTTCTACAACCTGATTACATAACAAGTTCCCTATGTTTCCTTTCATTTTCCTTGATGTATCATTCCCCTTCTTTCTTTTTTCTTATAGCTTTTTCAAAACATCAAAAACCTATTTAAGTTTTCTTTCTTAACTGACTACTTCTATGGTCACTTGTGACATTAGGATTCTGAAATGACCATTTTAACATCTACCTCCTTTAAAATGTAAACAGTGTCTCTTCTGATTGTTCACTTGTATGTGTCTTCATTTTTCTCTTGACTCCCATGATTGTGTTTCAAAGTTTCTTTACATCTCTATTCTTTTCTTCATCTATATTATTTGAAAGTCCTCTATTTTATTGAATATCCATTGCTTTTCCTTGTAGGATTTCACTTGGTTTTGTTAGATAAGTTATTCTTTTTTGTAGACTTTTATGCTTTGCATTTTGGAATATCTCCATCTATGTTTTTCCTCCTTTAAAATGATATCTCTTAAATCTTACATGATCTTAATTATATTTACTTGATATTTGAGTTCTTTCTGGATGCAGTTTTTTCCCCCTATAGTCTGAAAACCCTAGATTTTGGCAATGAAATTTTTGGAAGTTTTCATCTTGGAGTTTCTTTCAGGAGGTGATTGGTAGATTCATTCTATTTACACACTGCCCTCTTGTTCTAATATGTCCGGCCAATTTTTCTTTCTGGGCAATTATTTTTTGAAATGTAATATCCAGGTTCCTTTATTGGTCATGGATTTCAGGTAATCCTATGAATCTTAAATTATTTCTCCTTATCTGTTTCCCATGTCAGTTGTTTTTGATAAGAGATACCTTATATTTTCCTCTACTTTTTCTTTCTTTTGACTTCATTTTAAGAATTCTCATTATCTCCTGAAGCCATTAATTTTTATTTGGCTGATTCTGATTATTAGGGAGTTTGTTGCTAGAGTAAGATTTTGTACCTCTCTGTTAAGCTGTTGGTTCTTTCCCCAAATCTCTTCTCCATAGTTCTTATTTTTTTATATTAAAAAAAACCACTTGCATCATTTATTCTTATTCTTTTTCTTTTGTTGTTGTTGAGGTTTTGGTTGTAGGTGCTTTTGAGTTATTCTCTTCTTTAGGGTTTTTATCTTAGCCATCTCTGGCATCATAAAAGTTCTTTCCTTCCTTCCTTCCTTCCTTCCTTCCTTCCTTCCTTCCTTCCTTCCTTCCTTCCTTCCTTCCTTCCTTCCTTCCTTCCTTCCTTCCTTCCTTCTCTTCTCTTTCTTATTTATTTTTATTGCTGAGGTACTATGGACTTGAGTTCTAAGTCTCCCTCATTCTGAAAATTAAATCAAGATGAGGACATTTCCTTTGAACCAGGAATATGTCTTTAGGGAAGACACTCCCTTTTCTGGAGTTAGGATTTCAGTTTGTGCCTACTCTTTCACCACTGACACCAAAGTTCAAAATCCTCATCTCCTGTAATGGGTCTTAGTTAAAGCCCTTTCCTTCATATGAAGAAAGAGAGGAAGGGGTTACATTTTCTTTTATCCTCAATGAAATCCTAGAATTCCATCTTTTAGTGGAATAGATCTAGTTGAGGCCATTTCCTTGGGAGAAGGAGGATAGAGACGTGACTTAATTTAAGAGAGTAGCATGACCCTGCAAAAATAATAACAGAAGGGCTAAAGCCACAAATGAGTTGAGACTTTCAATTAACATTAAGGTCAGCCATACATGCACATACATATAAAGGTTTATTTAGCTATATTGGCAAGAGAGAAAGAACTAAACTGAGATACATCCATTTATTGCTTTGGTGGAAGGGATGATAATAGATCACAAAGAGAAAATTAAACAATTTAACTCTTATTTTGCTTTTATCTTTTCTATCAAGGAGAATAACCTTCAAACTAGAGTTATACAGAGAATTGTAACCTGGGATAAATGAGGGGATTAAAAGAGAGCTCCTGTCTTCTCCAACTAGTTAAGGCTCACTTCCCAACCCCTTCTTTCTTCTTTTCTTTTTTTCCCCTATCTAATAGAAATTGACTGAGATATTTTTCTTACCTCTGATGCTTTGGAGTCCAGAGACTTTCAGTTTCATTTTTGTTTTCTTTCCTCAGGGGATTTTATTTGATACCTGTGAAGCTTCCCCCCCCCCACCTTCAGCTGAAGGCTTTCATTTTCATCCCCTAGGTGATCTAGATCTACCACTTGTCTAAGGGGATGTTTTGGATTGTTTGGAAATCAGGTTGTTAAGTAGTTGGATGGAGTTGCAAACTGTATTGTTTCCTTCTAATCCACCATTTTGGTCCAAAAATATTTATATAAACTTTTCCACACCAAGATTAATCTACTTTTTAAAGCTACCCATTTTTCTATGATTATATGGATAGAATAAAAAAGAAATCTGTGCTATTTGACTCCTTGGCCTTCTTTAGGAGAAAGCACCAGGACACCTGCATTTTTACCCCTCACCAAATGCTTAGCAAGTACCTCACTCACAGGAGAGAATCAAGGACTGTTTGGTCATTCTTATTAAATGTTCCCAAGATTTTGTGCAGCCATTACCATGCCTCCTAGCCAATGAGCTGATAATTGTCTAGTCAAACTCTCATGAGAAAAATCCGTTAATTACAATATTGAGTACACTGCAGTAAAGTGGGGAGAACACTGAATAAAAGTAATAGAAAGAATTTCAGAGGAAGTAGGGATATTGCTTCTACATCATTGCCTAGAATGGATGGTAATAATTTCTGATTTGTTCTAAGTAGAATTTTTTATAAATTGCAGAAGGTCATATTTAACTTGAGGAGAATAGGGAAAATGTCTTGAAATAGTAAAAGAAACTATTATACATCAATTTATTCATTATGAAATCTATCAATTGATTAATAAGCGTCCTATATGCCAGGTATTGTGCTGGGTACAAGAAATATGAAAATCAAAGTGAGACCCTCTTGCCCTCGAAGAGCTTATACTCTTGGGGAATTATGACATGTATATAGTTTTTTTAAAAAAAAAATACAAGAGAAGGGGAAGGGGAAGGGAATGAGCATTTATTGAATGCCTACTATGTTCTAGATGGGCAGCTAGGTGGGCATACTGAAGAGAACACTGGGTCTGGAACCAGTTCATGAGTTCAAATCTGGCCTCAGACATTTATTAGCTGTGTGACCCTGGGCAAGTCACTTAACCCTGTTTGCCTCAACTTCCTCATCTGTAAAATGAGCTGGAGAAAGAAATGGCAAACCCCTGCAGTATCATTGCAAAGAAAACCCCAAATGGGGTCATGAAGAGTTGGACACAACTGAAAAAGATTTGACAACAAAATGTTCTAGTACTGTGATTAGGGCTTTACAAATATTACCTCACTTACAAAATGCAATCTATAATCAAAATCAGTGCAAAGTGATTTTAGGCAGTGGGGAGAGAATAACAACTTGCTTTGAAGGGAGCTTCAAAAAAGTTTCAGGAAGCTGAGCAGAGAAGGCAGAACCACATTCTAGGCATGGTAGACTGGCTGTACAAAACTACCGAGGCAGGTTATGGAATGTTGGGGATATAGAATATAAATAAGTCAGTTTGGATGGAATATAGAGTGAATGAAGGGAAGTCAGCCTAGAAATATAGGTTGAATGTGCAGCTAAATGGTGCAGTGGACAGAGCACCAGCCCTGGAATCAGGAGGACCTGAGTTCAAATGTGACCTTAGACACATAACACTCACTAGCTGTATGACTCTGGCAAGTCACTTAACCCCAGTTGCCTTGCAAGAAAGAAAGAAAGAAATATAGGATGAAGACCTTTGAATGTGAAACATAAGGGTTAGGGACGGAGACTGAACTTGTGTTGTTACTGATGTCTTAGTAAGGACCTTCTGCCAATGCAGGTTGGCATCTTCTCTGCAATGAGGTTTAAAGAGTTGCATAGAGCACTGTCAGATTAAATGACTTGCAGCAGATTACATAGTTGCTATGTGTAAGAGATGGGGCTTGAATCAAGGTCAAGAGTGTGGCATGTCAGAGCTTTGCTTTAGGATTATG
This sequence comes from Phascolarctos cinereus, assembly GCF_003287225.1. Taxonomy (NCBI): domain Eukaryota; kingdom Metazoa; phylum Chordata; class Mammalia; order Diprotodontia; family Phascolarctidae; genus Phascolarctos; species Phascolarctos cinereus. The sequence goes on along the minus strand of NW_027555958.1, from coordinate 107,589,158 downwards.
AATATGGGAGCTGTGTGGAGAACAGATTGAGGAAGGGAGAGGCTCGGTTAAGGGAGACTAATTAAGAAGCTGTTCCAAAGATCCAAACAAGAAGGAATGAAGTTGTAAACTAGTCAGTCAATACACATAGGGATACAGATATGAAAAAGAAAAACATATCTTGCCACTTGCAATCTAATGGGGGTTGAACTCTCTTTTGCAACCAACAAAACAAAACCTTAAAACAAACAAAAAACCTTTTGGCACAACCAACTTTAGCCCAAGTCCCAGTTTCTAACAGGTTCCTCCTCCCAACCCCTCAACCCCAACCTAAACCATTGTTTTTCTCTGGTTCTTACATACTCACATTCCAAATCCTATCTCTGTTTACCTTCTATAATGAATTTTAGGATGCAAATCTCACTTTCCCTGATCCTTCCCTCCTTCTCTGTTCTTGTTCAAACATTCCTTTCATTCTCTTACAGCAGCTTCAGCTGTCCTCCCCTCCCCACATCTGCACTCCTATAATTAAAAGCGATCTGTCTGTCCACTTTTATTCTATTTCTGATCGCTCAATCACAGGCCCATCACAAATGATTATTTGCAAGTATTCCCATTCTCAATCAACAAAACATGGAGTTTACATCTCTGGCAAGAAGGATACTGCAGTATACACAAACAATTGGGGGAAAGGCTATCATCATAAAAGCATTCAGAGAAAACAACCAAAAAACCTCAATAAGTTGATGAATAACAGATGACATTGTGTTTAAAGAAGAAATTGCTAACCTTCCAAAATGTTCCTCTGCCCTTACTGTACTACGAATCTCTGTGTTTGTAGGATCTGCAGTGCATTGTGATTTATTTAGCCCTCTTCCTGAGGTCTAGATTTTACTCAATGAGAACAAACATGGTGGTCTATGGAGCAGCATGATGCAGTGGAAAGAGCTTTGGATTTTTATGAGATTATAGCTTGAAAGCTAGAAGGGGATTTGGAGGTCATCAAGTCTAATCCTCTGATTTTATAGATAGAGAAACTAAGACACAGAGAGGTTAGGTGACTTGGCCAGGGTCAAACAGCTAATAAGTGTTAGAGGTATAATCTTAACCCTGGTCTTCCCTGAGGTCAAATCCAATGCTCTAGCCATTATATCAAGTTGCCTTTAGCATTTGGACTCAAAGTACCCAGAATCGATCCTGACTCCACCGCTTGATACCTGAGTGATGTCGAATTCACTTAACTTTGGTCTCATTTTTTGTTGTTGTTCAGTCATTTCACTCATGTCCGACTCTTCATGACCCCATTTTGGGGTTTTCTTGGCAAAGATACTGGAGTGGTTTGCCATTTCCTTCTCCACCTCATTTGGCAGATGAGGAAACTGAGGCACACAGGGCTAAATGACTTGCCAGGGTCCTACAGCTAATAAGTGTCTGAGGCTGGATTTGAACTCATGAAGATGAGTCTTCCCGATTCCAAGCCAAGTGGGTCTCATCTACTTGATCTGTAAAATGAGGTGGAGTGACTAGAATCATGAGCAGTTCTCAAACTTTTTTGGGTTCAGAGCCAAATACTCTTAAAAACTGAGGATCACCCACAGAGCACTTATGTTTATGTGGGTTATATCTATTGCTACTTACCATATTAGAAATTAAAACAAGTCCAGTAACAGGTTAGTATTATAATAAACAGGTTTGACCTTATAGATTCCTGAAAGGGACGTAGGGACCCAAGGTGCTTGAATCACATTTTGAGAACCACTCAACTTTTTTTTTCCACCTACAAGCACAGCGTGTGGCACTAGTAGGTGTTCAGTAAACACTTGTTAATTGGTTGTTAATTCCAGCCCTAAATCTGTGATCACTGGGTTTCTTTTATTCTTTAATAGAAATGTATGTAGCAATATTACAGAGCAAACATAGATCACTCTCAATAATGTGATCAGAAACAAATTACTTTATTGTCTTACTGTGCAAAATTCACCAGCCCAGTCAAATTTGTCAGCTCTTCAACACTTCCCAATATTTATTACTATTATATTCTTCCAACCTACCTCCCAAACTCCTGTTCCCTTTTTCTTTGTCACCTACACCTAGATGGCACACTGGATAGAATGTTGGTCCTGGAGCCAGGAAGACCTGAGTTCAAATATGGCTTCAGACACTTACTAGTTGTGTGACCTTGGACAGATCTCTTAACCTCTGTTTGCCTCAGTTCCCTTATCTGTAAAATAGAGATAATGATAGCCCCTCCATCTTAGAGTTGTTGTGAGGATCAAATGAGAGAATGTCTATAAAACATTTGGCATAGTGCCTAACACACAGTGAGTGCTATATAAATGTTGGTAGTTCATTATCATCCTCATCATCACTATTATTATTACCAACCTAGGTGAAAATCTTCCTCTCTGATTCCTTCTGCTGAACTCTCATTCCTAACCAGGTCAGACTCATTCTTTTCCTAGGTCCAGTATCCTCGGTTCCATCCCCCATCATTCCCTTCTACTGTGTCCTGTGGAACCCTTGCTGTTACAGGGAAACTCAAGCATCCTCTACCTTTCCCACGAGTATTTCCTCTATGCCATCCCCTCAAAAGAAACATATCTTTGCCCAAATAATATCATTTCCCCTAGAGCCCAAGCTAATGGAATTCTCTCCTCCTTTTCTTTCCAACTCATTAGGAGAAGAAGAGGGGTTGGCCTTCTCCTTGCGCCTCAGTATTCCTAGCAGACCATCTTTCATCCAACTTGCTTAGTGCCTTCTGCATTTTTGTTTGTGGAGTGCTTTCCATATGATGGTCCTCTGAATTGGATAGTGTATTATAACCCCAACTTAAAGATGAGGAAAATGAGGCTCAGAAAGTATGACTTCCCAGAGTGTGGCACTAGTGTGGCACTAGGAGTGGTCTTTTGATTTTGGATCTGCTGCATTTTTTTCCTATGGCCACCTTGCTAATTTAATTCCATTGCATACCATCTTCTTCTGCCATCTTTGTATCTATCAGTTACCAACTTACCTGACACAACTTCCTCATTGACTTCAGTTTTCTTCTATATCCTATGTTCTGCTATCAGCTGGGATGACCTTGGTATTCTCGCTTGTGAAACACCCAACCCTCTCTCTCACAGACTTTTAGCTCCTGAACCAATAATCTACTCCACTTCCACAGGGCCCTGCACATGGTTATACCCTGTGATCATTTAGAACTACTACATCTCCACTATCTCATACTGAGCACTCCCTACTCTGATCTCAACCAATTCACCTTCTACCTCTCCCATCCCTTCCCCCTCCCCTTAGACCTGCTGAACTGGTCTTTGACATAATACTCTCACCTCACACTACTCTGCCTGTCTGACTGGTCTTTCTCAATCTCTTTTGCAAAATCATCATGCATTCCCTGCTCCCTATGTGAAGGTGTAACCCAGGGGTTTGTCCTGTTCTAGCTAGTAAATGCTTGAGTCATAATTTGAACCCAATCCCTCTGCTTGTCCAGGGCTTTGTTAAACAGATAATGCTATGTCTTGAATTATATTATTCAGAGGACTCAGAGGACCTCAGTTTCAATTTTAGCTTTGTCACTTACTATGTGACCTGGGAAAAGTCACATCTTTGGGTCTCAGTTTTCTAATATATAAATATAAATAGCTATTAACTTTTTACCCAAGTGTTACAAGACTCTCATAATTGTTTTATTTACCTCTCTTGCAATCCATCCTACCACACTTCTTCACAAAACTCTACTTCGAAAAAATGTTAATAATTCCCCATTGTCTGGAGGTTAAAGCTCAAATTCATTAGCCTGGCATTGAAGGCCCTCTATATTTTTGCTGCAGCCTAGTTTTCCAGGCTTGTTCTTATTGTATCCCCTATGGAAGAGCCAATGCTTGTCAGGGATTAGGGCAATGACTGACACTGAGAAGAATTTCCCCATACAGACCTTGAGAGAAAGCCTGGCATAGTCCCAATCAGAATCCAAATTAGCATCAAGCAGAAGCCTGGCTATGTTAGAAAAACTGAAATCTGCACAGAATGAAAGGCAGTGGGAAGCAGAGGGCCAGAACAGAGAGGTCTATATAGGATCAGGAATACCTCTGAAATGAGTACTACAGTCTTTTATGATTGTGCCATGCATTCCTGACTCCTGCCCAGCTTTAATACATGGGCATGGTCATAGGCTAAGTCCACCATGTTTATTTTGTCCCCTTTGTCACACCACCATTCACAGCTACAAAGGTGAGGCCATGTCCCTTCACAAACCTTATGCTTCAGAAAAACCATTCTCCCAATACTCCTGTGCCTTCTCACCTCTGTTTCTTTGCTCAGATCATTCTTTTCCCTAAAATCCTGTATGGCAGAGGCCATATCTTATAAATCTTTATGTTCCCTGCAGAGATTTGCAAGTCGATAAAGTTAATAAATTTCTATTAAATGAGTGAGGAAGGTGATATGGAAGTTGAGGGGAGGGATGAGAGGGAAGAAAGGTGGATGGAGAGTTATGGGTAGGGTTGAATTGGGACCTATTTATTCACAAGACATTCATTAGAGGAGCATATTTTGTTTGGATGTAATACTGATGATGATTGGTGGCTAAAATAATGTATTCTCTGGGAGGGAAAGCAGTTAACTGATGAGATAGCTGGGATAATAAGGGAGGTGTGGTCCTGGTTCAGCTGCTGATGAAGGGTAAAGTGAGTAAGCTGATGAGTCATGTGATTTCAAAGTGGTGGGAAGTTTATTTTCGGTGTAAAAAACAGGCAGGTTTTTTGGTTGTCTGTATATATTCTTTTTCATGGTGGAAAGAGTGCTGGATTGGGAGGGGGCCATTCCTAGAAGGACATGATAAACAATACATGCCCTCTGTGGCCACTTACCTTCCCTGAGGGGAAGGTGAAGACCAATGGTGGTGCTCATTGCTGCCATATTTGGCACATCTTTCTAGACCCTTTTGTGATTGGGAATGATGAGACCTGTACTCTCATCCTGCTTCTATCTCTATTGTGCCTTACTGGACAATTCAGAGATATCTCTTAACCTCTCAGGACCTTGGTATCCTTGCCTATAGAATGAGAGGTTTGAAGCTAAGATTGATTCCAGGTAACACTCTGTGAGGCGGTCATGACTTACTTTGAATTATATGAAGATTTTTAATCCTGATTGAACGGTGGGTTAGGTAGAGTAAAATGTTGGTGAGAGCAAAGTACACGTTGCTATTAAAGGCGTGCAGTTTGGAAGGAAGTCAACTGATCAGTCAGCAAACATTTATGAAGTACTACCCTTGCTGGACACTAGGAATACAAAGACAAAAATGAAACCAGGATAAGCTGAAATCTTGTCATTGTGTTGATTGTCTCAGTTGTGGACGTTCAGCACCTTCTCAACTCTCCCAGTTTACTCTCCCCTCATACTGGAGAGCTGGAGGGTGGAGCACCAAATTTTCTCCAAAGCTTTCCTTTATAGATGAAACTTTCCAGGTAACTTTCCACTTTCTGTCAGTAGCTCTGCTTGTTGTACTCCAGGGAGCATTATCCCTGGTGCTGCCTCCCCCACCTTTATCAGCCTCCTTTTGTGAATTGCTTTCCCCCAACAAGGGCAGGTAGGTGGTGCGGTGGATAGATTTCCGGGGCTGAAGTCAAGAAGATTCCTCTTCCTGATTTCAAATCTGGCCTCAGACACTTACTTGCTGGGTGACCCTGGGCACATCACTTAACCCTATTTGACTCAGTTTCCTCATCTGTAAAATGAGCTAGAGAAGGAAATGGCAAACCATTCTAGTATCTTTGCCAAGAAAACTCCAAATTGGGTCATGAAGAGTTGGACATGACTGAAAAATGACTGAACAACAACATTCCCCCACTAAATTGCAAGGGACTGTCTCTTTTTTTTACTTATAGGGCTTGCCTGGTATATAGTAAGCACTGAATAAATGTTTATTGAATTGAAATGACTTAAAACTATTCCTGGCCTCAGAAAGTTTATATTCTATGGGGATAACATGGTTAATATACTTAATAATTAATTATAATTATTAATAAAATATTAATACTTAATAGGAGGCAAACTATCTCTTATCATGGTCATGCAGTGCTTTGAAAGGGTTAGTATCCCATTCCAACCCCAAACCCCAGGATGATACTGCTTAGTCCAAATTAAGCCTTAATAATTAATCACACGAAATTCCTAATGTGAACATAGATTCAAGGTGAATATTTCCACCTGATTTTACATATTCTGTTACGTTCCTTACAACCTTAACATTTTCACATGTCAGTTCAAGGATCCATAATTTTTCTGGGGTGGGTACGCTTATTTTGCCATCCTTCCAGGTGGCAATCACCTCCGTGCCTTAGTAGGTGGTTTAAGGAGTTGTTGTGGCTAGAAAAGTTGATCACCTAGTGGCCCATATTCTGCTGATCTGATAAGCCTCCAGCTAGGCTGGTATTAAGAGGACAGACATACAACCTATTACTAAGCCCACACTCCAAGCCTTTTTAGCTTGGAAGGACCTTCTCAGGTTTATGCTCTGTGAGCATAGCGTTCAAGAATCCAATTACCTACATGCCATGTTGAGGCATCAGAAGAGGACTTCAGTGAAGACTGTCAAACGTGCTTCTTAAAAAACTAGTGTGTTTGAAAAAAAAAACCAACCAATTAGTGTGTTTGACATTGATTTTTCACCTTCCATCCAGACATGTTTCTGGTAGCAATACTAGCTTCTTTCAAAGGGGACAACCAGATAAAATGATTCCCTGAAGTAGTCTAACTCAATGGGGAAAAAGCTTCAACTAATCTGATAGGACCTTGTAAATAGAAGTTCTAGGCTTTGGGTAATTCAGACTGATATTTACCACTCAGACAACCTATCATCAGAGTCACTGACCTTTTGGGGTTGGGGGTAATTGCTTCCAGTGGTTCACTCAATGTGGCAATTTAGTCAAGTGAATCCAGATCAGCTTTAAATGTTTCTGCACCCAAAAAAGACATGCAATACTTTCATCTCAAATTACCCAGCACTATTTCTCATTGCAACTTAATTTACTTAATGCTAATACCTTTTATTTATTATATAGATCTTTTTATATAGATTTTTTTTTAAAAAAAGCTCAAAGTATATTTCAGACTGAGTGGCTTTGGAGTCAGAAGACTGACTCCAAAGGTTTATTACATTCATCGTCACTTACTGTCATTGTGACCTTGGGCAAGTCACTTAAATTCCTCAAGCCTTAGTTTTCTTATCCATAAAATGAGGAGATTGAATTAGATGGCCTTGAAGATCTGTCACTTCCATCTCTGAATCTTTGATCTCATCTCAAAAATTGATAGGCACAAAATGGAATGGAATTTCCCTCTTTTTATTGATGGGGACACTGCCATATAGCAAAGCCTAAAATTAGTGTGTCAGTAATACGGCTGGGAATAATATCTGCTTTTGACTATCCTATAGCTAATACAAGATTTCTTGATTCCTCATCCAGTTCCCCATCCTCCAAGTCTCCTAGGCAGTTTTGCTGAATAATTCCCTCATATGCTTGTTCTACAATTCTCTCCAGCCTTTTAGCAAGAAGCAGTTGGTAGGCTGGTACAGTTTAAGGGGGTGTGTGTGCCAGCGCTCAGAGTTTGATAGCCCAGTGTGTGCTTGTAGGCAGTTCCACCCACAGTGGTGGGGGCTGCTTGTAGAGAATGTAACACGGGACTCAGCTGCAGAGGGCTGCTGATAATTGAATTAGCTGCCACCATTCTGCAGCTGCAGTCTCATTCTGTGTTACTGTGAACAAGAAAGAAGCAGAGGAAAAGTCCCCTTGTTGTGTGTGAAGTGGCCACACAAACTTCTTTCTGCATATGAACTTCCCTGTGGGGGTTCAATCAGCTTAAGGGGCTTTCATATGTTACATCTGTGTTCCCTACGGAAGTCGGCATAGGGGGATCATCACTTGTTTCTTTTGTTCAGGGCTGTGGAGACAATTGCTATTGTATACACTAAGATTGACTCACCTTTGATGTAAAGAGTGCCCGCATACTTTTGCCATTTGTATGAATCTCACTGAAATAACAGATTTTTGCTTTCAGAGCAGAAGCTAGAGCAAAGACTGGTTCCTGCTATAGCCTCCTTGATGGCCAACTGGTCTAAAGTGCCAGGCTCAACGTCCTACCTTGAGCCCATTTCTGATAGTAACACCAATAATAATTATTCACATTTGTGTATAGCTTTGAAATTTATAAAGCACTTTCATCAAAATGACTCCTTAGTATCATCATCTCTATTTGACTGCTGATGTAACTAAGGCTAAGAGAAATTGTATGACTTGCCCAGGTCCTGCAACTAACATGGCAGAGCTAGGTCTCAAACCCAGTACTTATCCTCCCACACTGTGCTGCTCCTCTCTCTGCCCTGTCTTATCAAGTCCTTTCTCTCCCATCTCTCAAGCAGTTTCAGGGAACAGATGGTTGTGTCAAGGTCAAAATGACATCCAGAGTAGATAATTTGGACAAAATTATGAAGTATTAACTAGACAGTAGGATAGTGTGGGCGAGGAGTCAAAAGGTCCTTTGGTGTGCTCATCTACCATGAAAAATAGATCACTTTACCCTTTCCTATTGTCTTCTGAGATATGAGTTTGATAAGATAATGTTAAAATGGCTAAAATCTTAAGTGGTAATTACCAAGAGAAAAATATACATATCTGGGGAAATGTGCAAAATTTCTGAAATAGTAGATAGTCTCTGGGACCTAAGCAAAAGTCAATCCACTATGTTGGGAAAATTGAACTTTGATTATATGTATTTAATTTTAACTCTGTAATGTAATAGGAATGACCAGGAGACCCTCCTTCCCTGCCCTCCTCCCTAGTCTGTTTTAGTGGGGTCTCTCCCACTGAGCTGGGCATATTTGCTCTGCAGTACTAAAGGACGTACACTTTGGGATGACACAGCAATCCTTTATTAGTCTCTGATTGTGGGTCTCTGTTGAAGATGATTGGTGACAAAACCAGAAAGAGCTGCCCATTCATTAGGCTCAAGAAGAACTAAGGACAAACAACTTCCTGTCTGTGGAGTATGCCATTTAAGAATCAGAAGGCTTCTCCCTCACTCCCCAACAATTATGACAACTATATACACATGGTAAAGAGAAAATGGGAGCCAATGACCAGATTTGAGTCTGTACTGCCCCTTTAGCTTTTGTGATTCTTTCCCTGAGTATAGAGTGACTGAAGAGTGATCCTGAGATGCATATTTCTCACCTTGGCATCTACTCTTTGAACTCAAGGATTTAGGAGTTCTAAGTTGGACACTTACTACAGAAGATGATTTCTACAACTATAGCACTTCTTAGAGGAACAGAGCAGCATTACTAAGAAGGTTCAACTGCCACATGGAAACATTGTGAATATGTCCCTATATGTTACCTATGACCTGAGGTGGGGGACCCTTCCCAGAACAGGTGCTATAAGTCAGGGCCCATTCAGACCAGGATCAGTCCTGGGGACAGTATGACTCAGGGGAGTTCTCTGAGGGGACTCAGGGCTCTTATTATACTCTCATTATGCCCCAGTTCCAGAGTCCTAGGGGAAATCTCTAAAACAAACCTCAGATATGGCTCACATTTATGGCTTATGTCTCCCCATAAATGGGATTAACAGTGTCCCTTATAGAAAAGGTTGCTCAAGGTACAAAGTAAATAGCAGGTGTAGGACAGCTATTTATTATCTTCACCATAAAATGATTAAAACACGTACATTAACAAAAACTTAAAATATGAAATACTTTGTGGGATTAATGAATAGATATTTCATTTCCTCCTCTGGCCTGTACTGCCTACACAATTCACAAGTCCAGATCTTCTGGCAAGTCAAGGTGATGTAGTTTTTCCTTATAGAAACATTTAGTTGTGGGAATCCTCTTCTACTCAGTTATCACCGAACTCTGGAACTCTCAAACTTTCCAGTTCATAAAGTGGCTGCCGGGACTATAGTATTTAATCACCTGTGCTCAGAGAAAGAAACACAAAGCAGAAGTCATGGATTTGAGGTCCAATCACCAGCTCACTTAGGGAAGTATATATTCTCTCTGCCATGTGTGCATGGTTGTCACCATAGTTTCTGGTAGTCCAAAGGAGAGCTTGCCTGAGTCCCAACAGATATGAGAGAGAGAGAGAGAAAGAGAGAGAGAGAGAGAGAGAGAGAGAGAGAGAGAGAGAGAGAGAGAGAGAGAGAGAGAGAGAGAGAGAGAGAGAGAGAGAGAGAGAGGGAGAGGGAGAGGGAGAGAGAAGAGAAAGTTCTTTTTCCTTAGCTCCTGTTATAGCCTTCTGAGTAGGACATATCCCTGGCTCAGGCACCAAACATCTTTAACACAACCTCACATTCCTAGGGACCAATAAAGGATTGCTATGTCATCTCAAAGCCCAAATCCTTTACTGCTGAGCTAGAGTACATCTTCCCATGGGGCCCAGTTCAAAGTGAGGTGCCCCAGCTCAGCAGATCAGGAGGCTACACTGATCCCTCCTATTGTATTAGCAAAGGCCAACCAATGACCTTGAGTTTGTGAGCATACTGGGTCAAATAGCATATAAGAAAACTGCAGTAAAGTTTCATTCTATATAATCAAACACCCAGGGGCCCCCAGCGTGAGCCCAAAAGTGTCTAAGCACAAAATCCTCCAACCAAGTTAGCAGGGTTTTTTTTGGGGGGGGGCAGGGAGGGAAAAGGTAGGCTAATGAACATCATGAGTGTGTGTGAAACAGGGAATTTGGAAGAGATAGGACCTTAGTCACCTTTCCTGTTAATGCTGGCAGCTTAGCTACACAAGTGTGATGTGCTGATGAGCGCATGAAAAGGAAGGCGCCACTGAGGAGCTGTTTCAAACAAGTTACTGCACAGAAACCAACTTAGTCTCCACAGAAATAGCTCCGTGATTTAGAAGGCGATAGTTCTCTCTGAGCCCTTCCAAAAACTATGGTCAATATCCCATTCATTCCTGAGTTGACTTACAAGTTACAATGATGATAGGTTAGACCTTGGTACCTATTAGTTAGAAATGTTACTTGAAAATCATGTGTCATTTAGGCTTCTTTAAGGAAGACTGTTTAGAACTGGGGATACCATCTATGGGCTGAGGGCCAAATCCCTTATTTTTGGTTAAGACTCCAGAGCAAAGAATGGTTTTTTCTTTACTTTTTAAAACTGTATTTAAAAAATGTGAAAACCATTCTTAGTTCTTAGATCAACTAAAAAAAAAAAAGAGGATGGGCCAGAATTAGCTGCTGAATTTTATGCATAAAATAGGCAGTCATTCTACAAATTAATCAAGTGTTACCTCATCACCTACCATGGATAAGTGACAGAGACAAGATTCAAACACTCATGCTTTCTAACGCTAGATATGACTCTTCCCACTATACCATGCTGCCTTGTGCTAGACATTTTGATAAGTAACATGGGGTAAGGTTAAAAGAAGGAGATAGAACTAGTGACTTCCTCCAAAGAGGACATGGTCAATATTGGGGTCATTTTCTCTTTTGGGCTCATTATGCTCTTGGCCATGGTTTACTCCATGACAATCTTCAAATGCAACTTATAGATGGTTTTCATCTCAGGTTCCCCAAATGTAGGTAAGAGTTCTCAGCTTCTGTACAAATACTCAGAATGATAAAAGTATGCATCAGGGAGAAGTCTTTATTTCAAAGAAAAATATAGACAGTCAAAGGACTGAAAGGAGCCCAATAACACATTTTAAAATATTGAAAGCACTAAGCTCAGAAATACCCCTTGGAAAGTAATCATGTCTTATGATACTGAAACAACAAAAAATTCTTTCCCTTTGGACCTATGCTGCCTGAATCACTCACTGAAATAGAAGGTAATGAAAAGATCCTGGTCCTTTGTTTCCCCAAGTCACAGGTTCCCTTTGCTGCCTGTAGGGGTTACAAGGGTAATCTCTCTCCAAGAAAGACAGTATTCAGCAACAACGTAGGTGATCCTCTTTTCTGTCTAAGAAGGGTGATGTTCAGAAGCATTATTCATAAACTATATATTAGAGCCAAGTGGACAATAAAGTGTTGTTCTCTGCCTATGTGATTCTGCAGGAATTCTGTTATGCTTTGAATTTTCCAACTTGGTTTCTAAGGTTGGAAAAGACCACTCTCAGGATCTCTGCTTCTGCCCTTAGACAACCATTACTAGTTACTGGGTGGGGAAGAACATATAAGTGTGTGTACACACCCACCCACACATACATTCATTTTCCCACCCTAGAACATAGATCTACTCTGCTGAGCTTTGGTATATCTTCTAAAAAGGGGAAAAAGCAAAAAAGCCAAAGGTCAAAGTAGGTCTTTCATCTTGTTTTTATAACCCCCAGAAAGAGCCATTCTTATGCTTACATTTTTGGAGCTAGAATGGGTGTTAGAGATGACCTTGTCCAATTTCCTTTTACAGATGAGAAACTGAGACATAAAGATAAGTACCCTGTTCATGGTCATGCGGCTAGTAATCAGGTAGGCCTTTAACTCAACTCTTGCTTAATCCAAGGCCAGAACTATAACCACTACTCCATGTTTATGTATCTATCCTTTATAGGAAAAAAGAGAGATACTCAAATTAAAGGGTGGGCCAGCCTCACCCAAAGTAAATCCCCCTTACTTGTAAAATGTAAATTTACACTACATTTGGGGAAATAAGATGTATATACATAGAAAAGTAACTAGTAATACAAAGGCATATGTGAATATAAATACCATGTGTCATAATAGAAAGTGGGGCTCAAGTGAGCTGGGTTCATAGAATCACAAAATTAAAGGAATTTAGAGTTGGAAAGAACCAATAGAATCATCAAGTCCAGCCTACACCTTAGCAGAAATTAATTTTACAATGTCCCTGATAAATGGCTGCCCAGTCTTTGCTTAGAATTGGAGACTTCTAGAGGCAGCTTATACTTAGATAGCTCTTTTTGTTAAGAAGTTTTTATTTTTCTTCATATTAGGTCTAAATCTGCTTCTTTACACTTCTATAGGATCCTTCCCGCCCCCACCATGTAGTGTTTCCTCCAGATGAAGGCCCTTCCAGTACTTGAACATAGGCATGATGTCTCCTACAAGTCTTCTCCAGACTAAACATTTTTGATCAGTCCAACTGATTCTCATGCCTTGAAGCACAGTTACATCAACAACAGCTCATTCTAGGCTAACCTTTTTTTTAAACAAAATTATTAACTAGTAAATGAGAGAATTCTAAGGATATATTGTACATAAATTTTAGCAAAGCCTTTGATAAAGTATCTCATACTATTGTTATGATGAAAGATGGAGATATAGATTAGACAATGATACAGTGAGATTCAGAGTTGGTTGGATAACTGGACTAGAAGAGGAGTTGTGAATCTTCAATATTAACATGGCAAGGAGCTTGCTGTTGAGCATCCCAGAGAAATGGTCTTGGCTAGGTGCTATCTAACATTTTTATCAGTGACCTGGATAAAAGCATAGATGGTATGCTCATCAGATTTGCAGATAACTCAAAGCTGAGAGGAATAGCTAACATGCTAGATGATGGGCAGAATCCAAAAGGATGTTGAGGGGTTAGAACAGGGGTTCTCATATGATGTCCACCCTTTAGATTTCAAGGAGTCCAAGAACTTGGATGAGAAAATGTGACATCCTATTTTCATTAACCTCTAATTAAAATTTAGCATTTCTTTTGATCACTTAAAAACATTATTCTGAGAAGAGGTCCATAGGTTTCACTAGATTGTCAAATATCTCCATGACCTTTGGCCTAGAGCATTGGATTTATTTTAATAAAATGAAATTACATAGGAATAAAAATAAAATCTTACACTAAGCTACAAGAAATCAGCTTGAGAAGTATAAGATGGGGTAGGCATGTTAGGCAATAATTATTCTGAAAAAGATGTGAAGGGGGGTGTTTAGTTGACTGCAAGCTCAGTGATAAGTCAGTGACATGATATGGTAGTCAAAAAAGGTAATGCAATCTTTGGGGACATTAACAAAGTCATAAGGGGCAGGTAGGTGGCTCAGTGGATAAAGCGTTGGCCTTGGAATCAGGAAGACTAATCTTCATGAGTTCAAATCTGGTTTCAGATGTTTACTAGCAGTGTGAGCCTGGGCAAGTTACTTAACCCTATTTGCCTAAGTTCCTCATCTATAAAATGAGCTGGAGAGGGAAATGGCAAACCACTCCAGTATCTTTGCCAAGAAATCCCAAGATGTGGTCACAAAGAGTCTGACACAACTGAAATGAGCCCACAACGACAACAACAGCAACAACAACAACCATAACAATGACGACAACAATGGCAACAACAGAGTCATATCTTCTAGTAATAAATAGTATTGTGTTTGTTTCTGGGTGCCAGAGTTGATCATTCATTCAGTCAATGCTTATATTAAGCATATATTAGCATTTATTAAGTGTGTACTACATGCCAAGTGCTGTGCTAAGCATTGGGGATACAAAGAAAGGCATCAAAACAATCACTACTTTTAAGGGATTCGTGGTCCAGTAGTGGAGACAGAGGATAAGAGTGACATTGATGATCTGGAGGATGTCAGGAGGAAGACAAACAGAACGGTCAAGGGCCTTGAGTACATGGCATATGAGGATCGATTGTAGGAGCTGGACATGTTTTGTCTGGAGAAGAGAAGATTCAGGAAGGATATCATGGTTATCATCTAGAATTGAGATAGGACTTGTTCTATTCATCCCCAGAATGCACAGCCAGGTGGAAATTGCAAAGATGCTCAATGTCAGGAAAAAAAAATTTTCTAACAATTTGAGATGTTTAAGAGTAGAATTGGCTGCCTCAGGGCATGGTGAGTTCCTTCTCTTTGGAGATCTTCAAGCAGAGGCTGCATGATCACTTGTTAGGTATGTTATAGTAGGGATTCCTTTCCAAAAATGGATTGGATGGAAATGCTTGTTTTATCCCATCAAATAAAAATAAACCCTGGAGCTGAGTGGTCAGGGAAGATTTTCATAGAGCAGTTAGATATTGAACTAGTCCTTGAATAAGTAAGTGATTTAGGATTTACATTAGACACATTGAGAAGAGCTGGGAGGGCACCTGCAGAATCACAGAACTTTAACATTCAAAGGAACCTCAAAAGCCACCTGATTCAACTTATACAACATCCCCAATGTAGGGTCATTCAACTTCTAGAGTGAAGCAAGGAACCCAATGCTTCCATAGCAAGGGAAACACACAAAACCTACTCATATATATATATATATATATATATATATATATATATATATATATATATATATATATATATATATATATATATACAAGCAGGTAATCTCAATTTACAAGTGGCTAATACTTCTAGACAAGCTACAACTTCTAAGTAATGAATTATGACTTTATAACAGTCATAATATTTTTAGACATATATACAGAAATGCTCTATAATCCTTGGCATGGTATAGGGCCTTAGCAATATTAATGAAGTCACTAGGCATTACCTTAACATGGGGTGACTTTTGAATGTGTCCTGCTTGGCAAAGATATTGCTATTGGAAGTTTATTATTATCATTATTGGTCCTCTTGAAAAAAAATTCAATCTACTTTCTCTTAAGGCTGTATCCATAAGTAGGTTTTCCCCTTCTCATAAAGAGCTCTTCAACTCCTCCCAATTAAGAGGGCCATCATTAGTTTGCAAAATCCTAGAACAAGGATATGTAGTTACCCTAATTTTGAATTCCGTAGAAGAAAATCAGAATAGATTTTGAAATAATTTATCAGCTGCCTTAAATATTTATCGAGGCCCTAGAGGGGCTGCTCCATCTTGGCTATTCCCTGGACCTTAACCTGGCCATATCTTACATACATAATGCATCCTTGCAGTTTCAAGAGCATTATTTTTCAAGGCACTATTTCCATTTGATCTTCTCATCAAAATGAAATCCACCCCTCCTTCCTCAACACATGAAAATGATGTGTTATTTGAATATAATGTTCTTATTGGGTGTTAATTGCATGCAGCTACAGCTTTAGCTTTAAAGAAGTGATATCCAGAAAGTGTCAAACTGATAACAGCTCAGCTCTTCTCTCCCATTGTATATGTGTTAATTTATAAGGTGGATTAGCAGTAACTTCAAAACCTTTTTTTTTTGGTTACTTGGTAATAAGAATGACACAGGGAAGGTGCAGATATGCAGATAACCAATTAAAATGTTCTAATCAGAAGTGAGCATGCCTGTACCCTAGGCATATATATACTGATGAAATTGTTTAACACTGTTGGGTTTGGTTCACCTCAATTTGCTGAGCTTTCACAGTTAGCAGGAGATAAAAAAGGAATCCAAAGAAAATTTCACTTGGCAAGCTCAGTATTGCCTGTGTTTTGTTTGTCTTAACATGTACATTCTATTTTGTGAAGGCAGATGTTCTTTGGTCCTAAAGTGTAAGTTTCATAAAGTATTATTAATATTTATGTTGGTATTAATAATTATTATTTTCATAATAATCTGAGTTCCCTTTTTGTAACATTTCAGGGAAAGAGTGTGGGTGCCACCATAGCTAAAACATTTATTTAGTATACATTGGATAATAGACTTAAAGATGGAGGAGATCTTGGAGGTTATCTAGTCCAACACTATCATTTTGTAGATGAGGAAAATGAGACCCTGAAGTGACTTATTCAAGCTCACATAGGTAGTAAGTGGAAGAGCCAGGTTTTAAAACTGAATCTCCAGTAATCTTTCTACTACGACCATCCTGACATTCTAATAACTCTATGCAGCTAGGGGGTGCAGTGGATACAGTGGGACCTGAAGTCAAGAATACTCATCTTTCTGAGTTCAGATTTGGTCTCAGGCACTTACTAGCTGTGTGACTCTGGGCAAGTCATTTTACCACGTTTGCCTCAGTTTCCTCATCTGTAAAATGAATTGGAGAAGGAAATGGCAAACCACTCCAGTATCTTTACCAAGAAATCCCAAATGGGTTCATGAAGAGTCATACATGACTGAAACAACTGAACAAGAAGCAAAGCTGGACTGAAAGCTTGATGTAGTTAAGATTGGATCTCCAATGAAATGTGTATTTTACTCAGTGTCTAACACTGTGTCCCATAGTTAGCACTGAGTCAAGGCCTATAGAATTTAATTGAAATCATATGGGCAACAGTCATCTTTGAGATAAAATAACATTTCATTAATTTTGATTAATCTTTCCACTTTATTATACATCAAATAATGTTTTATGAGTTTTCATCTTATCTTGGTTGGAACCAGGCCTCTACCTCTAGACCACGGTGCCGCCAATGAAGTCATCCTTCTTAACCCTATACCATCTACTCACCTGGGCTCTGACCCTGGATTTCTGAGCTCTGATAGGTGAGCTTTTTCCTTATCTTGCCAAGAACCAGGCTTCTTCCACTCCCATCTACTTCCTGGCCATCTCCAAACCATGCTGCTCTACACTAACATTTGTAGTTCTTGCCTCTATTAGAATGTAAGTTCCTTGCAGGTAGGCACCATTTTCCTTGCTTGTATTTTTAATCCCCAGGGTTTAACACAATCCTCGGCACATTAGGAAGCACTTGATAAATACTTTATCATCATCACTCACAGACTGAAGTTAATTAATGTTGCATTTTTTTGTGAAGGAAAAGTTTGCTAAATAAATTAGTGACCATGAACAAGGCTCAAGGAGAATGCTTAGTTTACTTAAAAGGATAAATTTCCAAGCCTTTTAGAAATTCTTCTTTGCACAAACAGTACAACCCACCAGCATCATTGACAAGTTTTTATCTTGCAAATATAGTGTACAGGGAATGGTGTTAAGGGAAAGGAATACCAAGAAGAGTAAGGTGCTATCTAGCACAGCCCTCAAATCTTGCTTGTCTTCTGTACCCACTGGGTCCACAACCTAGTTTGATGTATTGTGGTTACTTGAAGATAAAGCTTTCTTTAAAAATATTGCATAATCCCAGCTGTTCAGTATTGAAAATAGCCTCAGTTAGTCCACAGTTTTTACTTTGAGTGAAAATGCACTTATTATATAATCATTCACTTAACGAACATTGGCTAAGTACCTATTAATAAAAAGATATAATTCATGTGCAGTCCAGGGTGCCAGGTGCTGGGGAAGGCACAAAGATAAATGAGACATAGCTTCTTCCCTCAGACAGCTTACTATCTAGTAGAGTGGGCATAACATAGAAAATATAATAGAAATTAGAAGATGATAAGTATTCTAATAATAGGAATACAACTCGCTGTTAGATCAGAAGAGAGAGTGATCAGTCCTAGTTGGGGAGATGCAGGAAAGCTTCATGGATGAGATGAGGCATCATTTGAGTTGGACCTTGTGAAGAATATGACAACAAGAGGAGTAGGGGCTAGATTTAAGGTACAGTTAAACAATTTAATAGTTTAAATAGTTTAATAATTAAAACAGTTAAATAGTTAAATAGGCATATAGATAGAGGGGTGGTAAATAGCCCAGTTTGGCTAGAAGACAGAAAAAGTAAGAGGTAATCGCTAGAATAGAAGCAGATTGTGGAGGGTTTACCTACCCCTCCCTCCTTGTTCCCCTCTGTCTGAGGGCCTATCATGGGTGAGGATCTGATTCCCTGGCTGCTTCAGGTCCCTAGACTTCTCAGTAGTTATACTGTCCCCTTTCCTCATGTGGCAAAACCTACTACAAAGTGGACCCTAAAGGACCCCTGCTGTTGGTACTGAAGAGACCAGCTCACTGGGATAAGGCCAAGTCTCTCTCCCTACTCACCTGCCAGACTAGAGTTTAGATACTGGTGGTTATTATTCTCTTCCCTCTCTCCCAGCTTGCCTGAAATACCTTGGAGACAACTGAGTTACTTTTGTAGTGAGAGCCTGTTCCTGGCCCCACTTTTACCATTCCCCTACCAACTATCGATACCTTACCTGAGCTTTGCCTCAACCTAGACTCTCTCTTGGTCTTTTTTTCTTAGAGAAATGGTTCTCAAATTGTGGTCCCCATATACCCAGGTGTCCATAAAACCCTTTCAGAAGGTTCATGGGGTGAAAACTATTTTTACAATAATACTAAATTTTAATTTCTAATATTATAAATATGTCAGTAGATATATTCCACATAAACAAAAGCTCTTTGGAGGGTAGGAGGACTTAATAATTTTTAAGAGTGTAAAGTTGTCCCGAGACCAAAAAGTTTGAGAACAGTTGACTTAGAGAATCATAGGGTCATTATTCAGAAGCCATTTAGTACAACCCCCTCATTTTACAGCTGAAGAAAATGAGGCACAAAGATGGTAAAAGACTAGCCCAAAGTCTCAAGAGTGGACAATGGGGATTCCAATTTAGGCTTGCAGGTGCTGTCAGCATCCATTTACATTTCCCATTCTGGGGACAAATTTCCTGCGTTTGGACAAAGCCAGTCTCATCCTATTCTAGCAACAGTTCTGACCTTTAAGCTCAGAGTAGGGTCTCTTTTAGAGTATCCAGTCCTTTGTAAAACATTCTACAGGTTAAAAAAGAACAACTGAAAATTAGGTCATTGCCTACATATAGTACATATCTTTAGAGACAGGGTAGTAATTTTTTGACCTTGGTCACAGTCAAATGACTTCTGAGTTGAAAAAAATTATATACTTTTGGACTCTTCACTATCTACTGCTTTCCTTTCTTTGAACTGATTTAATCCAACTGAGGCATTTTAGGTGGCGGACTCCAGGAAGGACTAGCTACTCAAACTGAAATATTCAAAAGGTCAAAAGCAACAATTAGACTAGTGAAAATGAAAGAATGTTAGTTATTAAAATTCTGATGGGGAAAGTCTTTGAACAAAGATTTTTTTTAAGAGAGCAGAAAATGTGTGAACCAGCATCATTATCATGACAATGGGGTATGTTCTCTCTTAGAGAGCTAAGTGCACTTGGAGACAATAGGCCCCCATGACTAGCCAGAAAAGGAAATAATATCAATTTGACCTATTTCTTTTCAACTTTCTAAGGTAGATCCAGTTCTTTGTCTACTTGCAGTCTTGATCAGGCAACCACAGGTTTTCCAAAGGCACCCTAAGAACAATTTCTGAACTTGGAACTGTAACCCAATGGCTGTTTGAAAGGATAGAGGCTACTTCCGGAGCTTTCTCAGTTTGCTTGTCTATCCTCCATCATAATGCCCCATCCCATAAGCATTTGAGAGCATGTAAATGTGTGAGCATGCACATGCTTTTCCAGCAATTGTATGTCTATTAGTAGAAGTCTGGGGTAAAAGACATGTTAGGGGAGAAATATCTCCTCTCTGTTTCCATGTGATGGGTTTTGGTGTTGTTCAGTCATTTTTTAGTCATGTCTGACTCTTTGGGGCCTCACTTGGGGTTCCAAACAAAAAACCCCATACTATTATTTACTACTCTTCTATTCACACAGCCACCATCTTTTTACCCAGACCATTATTATCTCATCTGGATTGACCTCCCTTCCTCCAGTCTCTGTGGTCTCCAATGAATTGTCCACATTGCAGTCATATTAATAATTCCTAAAACACAGGTCTGATCATGTCATTTCTCAGCTCTACAAATTTCAGTGGCACACTGTTGTCTCTAAGATAAAATACAAATTCTTCATTCCTCTATTAAAATGTATCATATATAGAGTACTGGCTCTGAAGTCAGGAGGACCTGAGTTCAAATCTGGTCTCAGACTGAACACTTGACATGTACTAGCTGTGTGACCTTGGGCAAGTCACTTAACCCCGATTGCCTCACCAAAAAAATATATATATATCATATACAATAAGTCAATCAGTCAACAAACATTTATTAAGCACTTACTATATGTCAGGTAATGTGCTAAGTACTGTAGTCATGAAATAAGCCACGAACTCTTTGTTTCATTCAGATTTGTCTCCCTATTGTTTCCTCAAAAATGCCTCCTGTACTTTGTAAGCCTGAGAGTGTTATATAAATATACATTATTTTTTTTCCCTATTATACTAGTAAGGTCCCTAGGGAATAAGAATTAAGTCAACTGAATTTGGTCTCTGTCTACTACAATGCTCTCCACACACTGTAGGACCCTAATAAATGTTTATTGAATTGAATGAAATACATCAATTGTAAGGACCCTTAAAAGAAATCTTATCCAGTTCCCTCGTTTTACAGATTAAGAAACTGAAGCCTAGAGAGTTTAAAAGAATTGCCCAAGTTAGAAAACTGGATTTGAACTCTGGTCTTTGATACAAAATCTGGTGCTCTTTTCCCTTCACCATACCACATTCAATAATAAAAGCTGCCATTTACAAAGCCCTTCAAGATTTACCAAGTACATTAGATGCATGGTCTTATATAATTTTCAGTCATAACCATGTGAGATTAGGACCTCTATTTTAAAGGTTCAGAGAAGTTATAAGACTTGCCTGTGGTCGCACAGCTTATATTAAGTCATGGAGGCAGGGTATCAACCCCATTCTCTTCAATCTTCAAATTCAGTTCTCTATCTATTACATTACTTTGTCTCTCAGTAAACTGAATCATCAAACCTAATCATTATCTGTGTCTGTGACAGTCACTCTCCATTTTGATATAGGATATTTCATTTATAAAAATATGATGGCAAATTGAAGCTAATTATTTTTTTAAAAAATCTTTTGAAAATTTCAGTATACTCCTAGATATAATTGCAAATATCCTGGGATGCTGCAAAATGATTTTGGAGTCACTGGTCTACTTCACATGGAGCTCCGACAAGGTCACCTCTGACTCATGGTACCTTTGTTCCCCACGATCGATTGATGTCTGTCAATTTGGTTCAGTTGTGGCTTTCATTCCCAGCATTCCATAGGGGGTGTGTGTGTGTGTGTGTGTGTGTGTGTGTGTGTGTGTATGTTGTTGTCATTCACTTGTTTCAATCTTGTGTGACTCTCCATGACTCCCATTTGAAGTTTTCTTGCCAAAGATCCTGGAGTGGTTTGCCATTTCCTTCTCCAGCTCATTTTACAGATGAAGAAACTGAGATAAACAGGGTTAAGTGATTTACCTGAGGTCACACAGCTAGTAGGTGTCTGAGGACAGATTTGAATGCAGGTCTTTCTGACTACAGGCTGAGTACTTTACCCATTATGCCATTAAAGTGCCTGTGCCTCTGTGTGTGTGTGTGTGTGTGTGTGTGTGTGTGTGTATAATTTTTAGTTCCCTGAAGTAACTGACCACAATTTCTATATTGTCTGTGTTTACAATTTTCTAGAAAATTATCATTTGAGGTTGAAACTTTCATTGTGCAGCTTCCTGGAAGAGTAAACTATTTTGGAAACAAAGAAGTTACTGAATTTATCCATCTTTGTTCTTTGACAATAAATTCCAAATTTTCTCCTTTCCTCCCTCCCTCCAGTGGCTGCTCTCTGCGGCTATGTAAAAATCAGTGGTGCTACAAACACACTCTGGAGTGACTCCTCAAAAGAAATATCTGTCTATGTTTGAATCCACTCAATCTGGGACTATTTTGACAAAGTTAATTTGAATATATTCATTTGGACAATTGGGTAACTTGTAGAAAAGAGAAGGCATTTCAGGAATCATACACAATTCTAACTGTTAAGTTGAGCCTTTTAATTTAATTCTCAGCTCTTTTAAATGCGTGGCCCAAGGGCTGTTTTTCTCTTCCTTTCTCTTTGCCTTTGCTTTCCCATGGCTTCAAAAGGAGCGCTCTGCTGATATCAGCTCAATAGGGAATAGAATAAGAACAGAAACAGCCCTTGAGGACATTATTTGTACACTTGCTATAATGTACACCTCTCAGAGGTACTCACAGCAAGACTGGGACAGAGATATCTATGGTAGAAACCCACTGAATACACCCACTTTCCTATTCTCTGTCCTTGGCCACAGAGCTAGGAACCCAAATGTATACATACGGAAACAGAATAGTTAAAATTATGTTTAAATCAGGTATTCTTTAACCTGGAGCCCTGGATAGATCTCAGAAGGTCTGAAGTAGGCTAGGAATAAAACTACAACTTTATTTCAAAATAATTTTTTTCCCTTTGTGACTCTATATGTTTTATTTTAAGCATTTAAAAACATAATTCTGAGAAATCCATAAGCTTCAATAGACTGCCAAAGGGTCCATGACACAAAAAATACTTTGATAATTTTAAAGACTTTATTATGTCTTTCTTGACCCTTTTCCTCATTCCCTAAGTAAAACAAATGAATTCTCCTGTTCCTTGTGAATTTTAGAATCAAAGAATATCTTCTGCTGCTTCCCTGTTCTGAGAAATAAAGTCAGTACTCCCCAGGAGGGATAGAAAGAAAAACAATGTCAGTATTTTATAAGTCAAAGTCATTTATTTTGAAGTGGAATTTTGACTAGCCTCTAATGTTCAGTTTAAAATTATTTTCTTGTCCAAGTGATAATTGAACACCTCTTAAATATGCAAAGCAATTGAATTGATTGGTCTTTGTGAATATAACAGAAATTTTGAAAAATTGGCTATCATAAATTAAACATACCTCTTACAGCACAGTAGTTTCAAGACGACCACAAACATACTCACACATTTTGACAGAACTGAGTAAATGTTCCGAATACCAGGTAACTGAGAAAGTCAAGAATAGAAAATTACCCACCTGGGACCATTTGTCCTACAAAAGTACAGTTAACCTTGTCCCCAAAAGCTTTAAGGATCTGGGACATCTCTTATTAGGGAGGCAAAGGTGAGTAGAATTTGTCTATTTCAAAGCCTAGTTGTCTATTGCATAGACAGAATGTGTGTTTCAAATGGGATTTCAGTGAATAAGGAACAACATGGGCATTACCTGAAGAGGCTGGTTCGAGTCATTTGACATGCTCTTTCTTCTGGTATAGAGATGCTGGAGAAATAATAAAAAAAGTCAGGGGCTCTCAGTGAGAATAGGACAGATGATATAGGTTAGAATTACAGAAAATAGAATGGATTTGGACATGAGAAAGAAAAGACCATAGAAAGAAAAGAGAAAAGAGATGTGAAGAATGTCTAAAGCCCGGTCTTTGCTATATATTCATTAAATTGAGCATCTCTTTGTGATATTTTTACCTCTAATTCAACAAATTCAATTCAACTACCATTTATTAAACATCTACTGTAGGTAAGACACTATGTGAGAGATTGGAGAAAATAGAATAATTATTCATTTGTAATGTCTACAATTATTCAAAGTACTTTTCTGGCAACACCCTGGTGAAGTAGTCAAGAAAAACCCTACCTACCTTGGTGAAGTATGTAGTACGTACACACACACATACACACACCTCAATTTACAGAGAGCTGTTGATAGATCATAAGTCTGTTGGCAGATATCTTTTATTTGAAAGTATGTTCTCTTTCTTACATCTCTGTCTCATGGAAGCTTAGATTCTTGGCACACATATTGTCCCTCATATCTTGGGGATGAGCTGACATGTAAAGACCCTTTCCAGTCCCATGTTGCTCCAGTCCCATTAGCAATTGTAATTAAATTGCTAATAAAAGTAACAACATTGAAAAAAAAATTTCTTGACAAAAGTTAATTTCAGGCAATGGAGGAAGCATTGTTTTGTGGAACAGTATAACTAATCGAAGAAAGGAAATATGAGATTTTTTTTTCAAAACATTCTCCTCCTGGGATAAAAGTCCTGGGTAAAACTCAACAGTGGTGTTACAAGTATGATGTACTCACACTGTGAGTTGGTATATTTGGGAAGCATGGAATAGCAGAAAGGCAACAATGTGGAATAATAGTGCAGTAGATAGAATGCTAGATGTGGAATCAGGACCAACTGAGTTCAAATCTCCCTGGCCTGGAGCAAGTCACTTAACATCTCAGAGCTTCCATTTCCTGATCTCTAAAATGGAGACAATAATACCTTTAGTACCAGCTTCATAGTGTCAGGAAGAGCGAATGAAATAATACATGTAAAATGCACTTCAGTCTTCAAAGTTCTGCACAGAGTTGTTCCAAAAGTCTTCATGCAGTTTTAAGTATTAGTCACCCATTAGTTACTTTTGAATAAACAACAGTTACTAGGAAGCATATTGGTTTGGGAGTCAAGGATCCAGTTCAAACCGCAGGTCCTGCACTAAGCATAACCTTGAACAATCCTTTTTCAGTGCCTTGGGTTCTTCATATGTTAAATGAGCAGGTTGGAGAGGATGATATCTAAGCCCCTCATTCAAGCTTTAGCAGTCTAGAAGAGAGAAATCAAAAGCCTAGGAGCATGAAATCAGGATCTGGGCAGGCAAGGGCGGATAGGGAGAGCCTGCAAACTGGGTCTCCAGCTGGCTGGTTTGCTGAGGTTATCTTAGTCCCTGGCCTATTAACCAGGTGGAAACTTATTTCAGCAAGAGGCATAAATGTAGGGGAAAGGATAGACTGGCCTTTTTTGATACAAATTGTTCTGCTGTGGATTCTCTGGAGCCAGTGATGTTTGCTTAAGTTCTTGTGATGCCGTTCCTCTACTCCAACCCTAGCAAAAAACCAACCAAACGCAAAATAGATAAATTTAGTATAATCTATAACCCTAGAGAATCTATAATATCATACCTGGTCATCTAGCCTATGTCTTCAAGGAGGCTCAACCTACCACTATTTCAACTCCCCTATTTTACAGATGAGTAAACTGAGGCCCAGAAAGGCTAAATGATTTACCTAAGGTGACAGAGGTAGTTCTCAGTTCCTTCTTCTACTGATCTTCTTATGACATGATTTTCTCTGAACATTCTATTGATTTGGGGAGGGAGTCTTTTTATTTTTATTTTTTAGCTCCAAATTCTCTCTTTCTCTCCCTCCCTCCTTGTACTCCCCCCCCCACTGAGAAGGCAAGAAATATGATAGCCATTGTCATAAGAAGTCATGCAAAATACATTTCTACATTAGATATGTTGCAAAAAAAAAGGCAAGAAAAGTAAAGAAAGAGAAAAAAATATGTTTCAATCTGTGCTGTGTCCATATGTTCTCTCTCTGGAGGGGGATAGCATTTTTCATGAGTCCTTTGAAATTATATTTGAAACTGAATTTGGATCATTGTATTAATCAGAGTTGTTGCTGGCTTTCTTTGACCATTTTGCAGTCTATCATTCAACTAGTATAGCCTGAGTTCCTTGAGAGCAAGGACTGGTGTTGTTGTTGGTTTTTTGGGGCGCAGTAGGTGTGTGTGTGTGTGTGAAGTGGGGGTGGGAGGGCTTTCTTTGTATCACTAATGCTTAGCACAAGTGCCTGGCACACACTTAATAAATGTTTACCGATTGATTGATTTTGAAAGTCCTCTTAAAACTACGGTATTCAGAATTAACTGCAAGAGATTATGCATAGAGATCCTATGATTTCCTTTTTTCTGGAATCTGTGCTTCTCTTAATGCCATTCTCTTGTGGCTGCTGTATTATTTTACTAACTCATATCACATTTCCAGTCTACTAAAGCCCTCAGATCCTTTCCAGAAACACACACACACGCACACACACACACACACACACACACACACACAAATAGACACTTCCAGAAGATCAGGAGATACCTCTTTTCACACTCACTTCTGAAACACAGTTGTTTCTTGGGGTGGGGATAAGGGTGAAGTGTTCAGGCCTATGTCTACATCTAACATTATTATCTGTTGTCAGTGCGTACATTTGAGGGGAAAGAGAAAAGGGGACTGTGGCACCTTTCAAAAGATAATAAGGGCATGAAGTTGAAATATCTGACCACTTAATTTTCCTTCTGACGTAGATATCTTTGGGAAAACTTTCTTAATATAAAATCATAAAGTTCTTCCTCTCAGCTCCATTAATATTCTGATTCCATCAGTCTAGCCTTTGTCAAAAGTCATAGTCAAAGAGGAAATGTAATTCAACTTGACCACAACCATTTTTTTTACCTTACCTTCAGAATGTCCTTGAAAGTAATGTGCATGGATATTGACTTTTTGACATTTTGACATTTTGCTTATAAGGGATTTGACAATTCTGGTGCTTGGTTATTAATTCTCCATGACCCGAAAACTTCCAAGAGAAACTTGGAGTATTAGGAATTGAAAGAGTGCTTTTAAATAAACAAACAAATGGATGAATGGATGCATATATGTGAATACACAATATACATTTGTATATATATGCATATATACGCAATTTATATGTACATATGTATAGACATGTATGTGTGCACATATAAGAAATATACACGTGTGTATCGATACACAGAGATCTATCATATATACATATATATGTTGTTCTTCAGTCATTTCAGTCATGTCCAACTCTTCATGACCCCATATGTGATTTTCTTGGCAGAGATACTAGAGTGTTTTTTCCATTTCCTTCTCCAGCTCATTTTACAGATGAGGAAACTGAGGCAAACAGGGTTCATTGACTTGCCCGGGCTAACATAGTAAGTGTCTGTGGCTTCCTTTGAACTCAGGCCTTCCTGGTCTGCCCTCTATACACCCTACATACCACCTAGCTGCCCTACATATATGTATATATACTAATTAGATTTTTTTTTTTGTTTCCAGAGTGCAGGCAGACCTTGGTTGGCCTAAAGGAGATAAAAAAGATTTTTTTTTTCTCTGCTCCATGGATAGTCACTGACTGATAGCCCATAATCAGGTTAAACATATGATTTAATGAAATCGATGTTTGATTCTCAAGAGGTCTTTTTATTATAGAAATCTAATTAGGAATTGTTTAATTGCTGAGTGCAGTGTCAAGTAATTCTCAGAACAGAGCCTATCAAAATTCTAAGTTTAAAAAAGAACCCCCAAACATTCACTCAACATACCTAAAGAAGCTCATATCAGAAAATTTGTGACAAACGGAACTAAATTGCTATGTGCTGATAACCCAGGTGCCACCTTCCTCTCCCCCCCAAAAAAGAACCACTGCTTTTACCCTAAAAGATGATTTACATGAAATCCTTTTTAGTGCCACTTATTCATTCTATTTTTCCTAGTTCTATTTGTTATTTATTGTTGGATTAGTCACCATTCTTAAGAGAGGCAACTAACTACCTACCACAACATTGTGCTGTTTGCTCTCTGGCTATCCTACTTAGTCTCCCTTCAACCAGAACACTGACTCTACCGTTGGGTCATTCCGCTCTGAGAGTGGAACTCATGGCTTATTTTGCTGAGGCCCATGTCATTTCCCAGCCATCACCACGCTACACCACCCCGACCATATCTTGCCCTCTCCATATTTTCACTATTTTTTATGTGGCATCTGGTTTCCTTTAAGTCCCCACTAAAATCCCATCTTTTAGTTTCCTCAGCCCCTCCTAATTCTAATGCCTTCACTCTGTCATTTCCCCCCTATCTATTTTGTATACAGCTTGCTTTGTATATATTTGCATGATGTCTCCGATATTAGATTGTAAGCTCCTTGAAAGCAGGTACTGTCTTTTGTCTCTTTTTGTAAACTCAGTGCTTAGCACATAGTAGGTACTTAATAAATAAATATCGATTGATTGATATATACATATCTGAGGATGCCGTAGGATAGCTATCCATGTTGAAGTGTGCTCAAAAGGACTGATATGTGAATTGGATTCCATCACATTTGGAGTATATGAGAACTCCCTGACTTAAAAACATCAGCCTTGCAAAATGTCTTTCCATTTTAATGGACAATCTACAGCATACCAGATTTACAAATATTGTTTATTTCTGTATGGTATACTGAGGTAGGAACATGCATTTTTTGAAGAACAAGGAGGGAAGGGGAAAATCCAATTCGGTTGCAAATTATTTCTCTATGTGGTCATCATTTCCTTTTCTAAGTGTCCACCAACCATCCTTTTCATATATTTTCTCCCTAGAAACACTGTTTGAGAGAGAAATAGTGTGAATCCCAAACTAGTCTATATGAGCTTGGATAGCCCACAATATAGCTGAAAGATTATGGAAAGAAGAGCAGGAAGGGGAAGAAAAAAGACAGGAGAAGGATCCAAGAGGACAGGGACCAACTCAGAAGGGTAAATCAAGTTAGTTTCATAATAATATCTTAACAATTATATAGTACTCAGAAGCTTATATCCCTATGGAGTGACTCTCTATGCATCTCCCTCACAGCAACCTAATAAATTATGTTTTTATTCTCAATTTATTAATAAAGACAAATTATAATCTATATTGATAGAGTTTCCACATTAGGCATTTATTTCCATATCAACAAAATCATAGGTTTTTGCTGTATTGACATGTTGACAAATGAGTCACAAAATGTCAAGCTTAGAAGGGACCTAAGAAACCCACTAGAACAAACCATGCCTGAATAAGAATCTTCTATACCACATAGCCACCAATTGGTCACCTACCTTTTGCTTGAAGATATCTAATGAGCGGAAAGCCAATATCTCCCAAGATCAGTCATTACATTTTGATATGGTTCTAATTAATGGTTAGGAAGCTTTTCCCCTCACATCAAGCTGAAATTTGCCTCTGCAAATTCTTCCAATAGTTTCTTGTTCTGCCTTCTAGGACCAAACAGAAACTGAAGCAGAGAGCTAATCACATAGCATTGGTATTTAAACTTGGGTCTCTTGACTCTAAACACAGTCTACTGCACCCCAACTTTCTCCTCCAATTTCAACTACATTGAGAGTAGATGGGACTTTCTTTTAGGCTAGTGGGGAGCCTAAGCACCAATTTTCTGGCAAAATACATTGAGAGTATTTCACAACTGGCTTACCAGTGTTGGCAAAGTGGGAACTGCCTATACTTGATACCTGATAAATGACAATGCGTGATGGGATTTATATATTTATTAAGGCCTCTTGCCACCTGTAGCTTTTTCTCTTATTGGGGGAGGGGTGGATTAAAAAATTCGCTTGTTCAAAAGGAACCAACTTCCTTTATTTTTGCTGCGGTTGATGAGCAGTCTGGGCTTTTGAAGCTGAATTTCAGGTGTCATTGTGTTCCTTCTTCCAGGCTGATATTTTAGGATCATTCACTTAGATTTATAACTGGCCAAGGTTGGAGGAATGATGATTGTATAACAAACAAATGATTAATAGTGACAAACTTTAAAACTTTTGGAAACAGGACCTCATGGAACAGTCATTATGACCTTCATCACTACAACTCTCTCTCTGTCTCTCTCTCTCTCTCTCTCTCTCTCTCTCTCTCTCTCTCTCTCTCTCTCTCTGTCTGTCTCTCTCTGTCTCTCTCTCTCTCTGTCTCTCTGTCTCTCTCTCTCTCTCTCTCTCTCTCTCTCTCTCTGTGTCTGTCTCTCTCTCTCTCTCTCTCTGTGTCTGTCTCTCTGTCTCTCTCTCTCTGTGTCTCTTTGTCTCTGTCTCTGTCTGTCTGTCTGTCTGTCTGTCTCTCACACACACACAGAGAAAGGGAGAGAGAGAGAAGGGATAATAGGGATAATGAAAGTTTACAAAGCACTTTATTTGACCCACACTTAAGAGAGAGGTAGCCCAACTTACACTAATTTTTTAGATGAGGAAACTGAGTCTTAGAGCTGCTAAGCAATAGACCCATTGTAACACAGCTAGGAAATATTATAACTAGGATGCATACTTGGGTCTTCTAATTTGTTCATTAAGTCTTTCATTCGCTTACTCAGTAAGCATTTATTAAGCACCTACTATATGCCGGGCACTGCATAAAATACTGTAGATTCAGAGACAAAAACAAAATAATACTTTCCCTCAAGGAGTATACAGTCTATTAGGGAAGAAAATATGTAAGTGAATACAAATGCGATTTATATAAGGAAGAGGGAATGTGACTTTCTCCCTCTCCTCTGAGGTCTCTAAATAGTGGATTTTTAATTTTTTTTGTATTTGACATTATTTGATCTCTTATTATATCTAGTTTTATAGTGCTGAGTTACAGCAAGAGTAGTTTCATTTCTGGTGGAAAGAATGTCAGAACATCAGAATTGGAAGGGAACCTAGATCTCAGTCCAACTCAATTCACATCTGAATAAGAATCCCCTCTAATAGCGCACAGAAAAGTGATCATTCAGTCATTGCTTGAATACTTCTAGCAAACAAGAACTGACATCCTTCTGAAAAAGCTCATTCCATTTCTGGATCGCTCTCCTTTTTATGCATTTCCCCTTACATTGAGCTTATATCTGCTTCTCTGTATTTTATATCAATTGCTCCTAGTTCTATGTTCTGTGGCAAAGGACATGTCTAATTCCTCTTTCACATGACAGATCTTGAAATACTTGAAGATAGCTATCGTTCCCCTCCCCCTTCCCTAGATCTTCTCCTGGATATCTCGTTTCTTCAACTGATCTCATATATGTTTTCTTGTTACTTCACCTTGCTGGTGGCCCTCTTTGGTTACTTTCCAGCTTCTCAGTGTTCTTAAAATGAGATGCCCAGAACTGAACACAACAGCTCAGGTGTGGTTTGATGAGGGTAGAGGACAGTGGCACTATTACCTCCCTTAGGCTTTTCTTACGATCACATTACCTTTTTTTGGTCAGCATTTCCCACCATGACTTCATATTGAATTTTCAATACACTACAACTCCCTATACCTTTTTTTTAAGATGAATTCCTGTCTAGCCAAGCCTCTCCCATTGTATTCTTATAAAGTCAGTTTTTTAAAAATGCAACGGTAAAACTCTATATTGTTCCCATTAAACTTCTTATTATTAGATTTGGCCCAACATTCTACCTTGTCAAGATGTTTTTGCTTACTCACTATGTCATCCGATGTATTAACTATCCCTCCCATATATGTATTGCGTGAAAAATTGATTAACAGAGTGCTGGCCTTGGAGTCAGGAAGATCCAAATTCAGACATTTTCTAGCTGTCTGACCATTGCCAAGTCACTAAATGTCTCTCAGTCTTAGTTTGTGCATCTGTAAAATGACAATAATAATAACATCCACTTCACTGAGTTATGAGAATCAATTAGTATAATATATTGTAAAGCATTTTGCAAACTTGAAAGACCTTATATAAGTGCTAGCTATTTTCATTATTAATAAATGAGATGATATATGTAAGGCAATTTGCAAGCCTTAAGTTGCTATATAAATGTTTGCTATGATTAATAGTATTATCAAAGTCACTGAAGAAGATGGCACAGGGCCAGGCACAATCCCCAGTGATCTTAGAGACCTCTTTTCAGGTTGACATAGGGCCGTTAACAAGCACTCTTTTTATCTCCTTGTTCCTGATCATTTGCTATTTACTGTTGCTTAGACCATATGTCTCTACCTTGTCCACAAGAATAGGATGTGAGGATTTATGAACTGCTTTGTTAAAATTTACATAAGTTATCTCTAGACTATTCCCCTGATCTAGTAACTATCAAAAAAGGAAATAAGTGTAGCCTGGCATGATCTGTTCTTGACAAAGGCATGCTGCACATCAATCTGTCAATCACTCATTTATTAAGTGTGTATTATATGTCAGGCACTGTTCAAAGTGTTGGGAATAAACAGAAAGGCAAAACCCCTCCCCAAAACAACAAAAAAAAACCCAGTCCCTGCCCTTAAGGAGCTTACATTCTAATGAGAGTCAATGTGTAAATGACTAGCTATACTCACAATATATACAGAGTAGATAAAAGGTGGGGTAATTTTTGTCTTCCAGTCCTGTGAGTTTGCCTATTCTCCATGATAATTTAAAGATCATTGATAGTGTCTCAGCAAACACTTATCTGCCATCAGGCTGGTATTTGAAGACCTATCATGCCATATTGCTAAGAATAGGCTCACAGGCAAGGCTGATGCCATTCTAGAAGCTGGCTATGATTGCTGTAGCAGATGCAGGTGTTACAACCACAGAGCAGATGAGGCACATTGGCACATTTTGAAACTTGATGTCATGTTGCAAACACATTCATTCTGTTAAGTTCCAAAAGGGGAATTTGGCTCCCCTGATTCAGGGCTTCACTTTTTTTTTTTAGTTTACCAAGATATTTCTAGAGAATTGCCAAAATATTAGAATAGAAGACAGATTTCTGATTTGCATTTCTCTGGTTTGTGACTTAGGTTTTATTTCATATTAAATAATGGGGGTTAGAGCAGATGATCTTTAAGGTCTCTCAGATTTAGTATTTTATGATCTATTGTCAGGGTATATCGCTTTGTCTCTGGGGCTTCACAAAATAATTAGACGAGTGAGTCAGTGATGAAACAAGTAGGCCCTTTTATTTGTGTTTTTCACAGAAGACTTCAGGGGATATGGCTTAACTGGTTATAGCCAAGGGAGTGGGAGGCAGGGACAATAAGGGAAGGACTCTGTGAAAGCCCAGTTGAAAGTTTCCTTTGCAGGAGAGAGGACCAGACTTTCCAAACTAGGGATGGTCATCAATCCTCTCACACAGGGACTGGGACAAACACCTTCAAAGCAAGGCTAGGGAGAGAAAAGAGGGAAATAAGTCAGGAAAACCACCAGTTGGTCCTGAGCATTATGGCTGTCAGACCATAGCAAGAAAAAGGAGTCTACATGGCTTAAGACTTCTGGCCCAATCCTTCAGCTGTCTGACCATTTGATTTTGCTATTATAATACCTCTGGCAGGGAATCATCTTTGATGTTTTATAAGGGGGAGGGGTCTTACCTAGACAGGTCTGGTTAACCACACTTGAGGTCATAGGCAGGGGTCATTTAAGGACACCAATCATTTAGAAAATTAGGAGGTGGAATACAAAATTCTAGGCATGGGGGGAGGGTCCCCAGAGAAGAGGCAGGACAGAAGGAAGAGGGCACCCCTCAGGAGAATCATAGGAGCATAGAATCAGAGCTAGAGGGACCTTAGAGGTCATCTAGTACAATCTCCCATTTTACAGATGAGGAAAATGAGGCCCAGAGAGGTCATATGACTTGGCCAAAGTAAAAAGCCCAGGTCTTCTGACTCCAATGTGAGTATTCTTTCACCACACTTTTACTGCCTGTAGAAGGAGGCAGGACTAGGAAATGAAGATCCCAATGGGAAGAAGAACATTAAGAAAAAAATACCAGTGGTTTTCCTGGACAATAACAGCTATAACCTGTCATTGTCAGTTTATACTGATGTTTTAAACCAGTATATCATTTTCTGTTTACCTTTTCAAAAGTGCTTATAGGATACTTTTGTTGTTTAGTCATTTTTCAGTTGTGTCTGACTCTTTGTGACCCTGTTCGGGGTTTTCCAATGTGTGTATTCACCCCTAAACCATATATATGTGGATATATACAACAATAACAACATAGCTAGCATTTATGTAATATCATAAGACTTGTAAAGTACTTATATATGTTAATTCATTTGAACCTTAAA
Source organism: Phascolarctos cinereus (assembly GCF_003287225.1). Taxonomy (NCBI): domain Eukaryota; kingdom Metazoa; phylum Chordata; class Mammalia; order Diprotodontia; family Phascolarctidae; genus Phascolarctos; species Phascolarctos cinereus. The sequence continues at coordinate 107,554,979 of NW_027555958.1, read as the reverse complement.
GTAATCCTGTGATAGGTGCTATTATTATTCCCATTTTACAGATGAGGAAATTGAGGCACAGAGAGGTTAGTGACTTGCCCAGAGTCACACAGATAGTATCTGATATACATTTTTTTAAACTATCTGAGCCTGTGATTTCATCAGTTGGCAAATCCCCACTGTGGTAACTCCCCACATTGATACAGATTGACAATCTACCTGAATTGACTAGGGAATTCCAGAGAATTGACTAGGGCACTGAATGACTAAGTGATATACTGGTACTCACATATGCGGTACTATGTGTGTGTCAGAGATGAGATTTGACTCATCTTCTTGCCTCCAAGCCTGGCCCTCTATTTACTATGCCACTCAGTCTCTCTATTGGTATTAGCAGATAGGCACATAGTAAACCCATGTGGTGCTATAAAGCTGTGAATACTACATAGATAGGCTTACTGGGGAATAAGATACATGGTACCCACATAGCATTGGAAAGGTTACTGTTCGTGTAATATCAGACTGGGATGATGCTTTTTTTCTGACAGTCCTCAGCTAAAAATTTCCTAGGTAGGCATACCCAACTCTAGCTCACTTATTTCTGGAGACAGTCAGTATTGTGTAGTTGGGATTTAGGGCCAGGCATTACGTGCCAGTAACAGGTAACCTAAATGGCTTTCCTGGTCCGCTCTAGAGCTGACCTTTTTTTGTTCTTTTTGAGACTGTGGTCACATGTAATTGGTTCTTTGAAACAACTGTACTTTAGTCGTTTTTTTTTACAGAATTTATCCTTGCCTAAAACCCTTATTAGAGCAGTGCCAATTAGTTACCATGTCTCAAACTGGAGTTAAATGTCTCAAACTGAAAGGATAGCTTTTGAATGACCTCAAAAGCATATGACTACCCAGTTTTTGAGTATTTTCCTGATCTGCAACTGTGATAGCTGGTTCTGCCCTTTTGAGTGGCAGTGGCCCCAAAATGTCAACCTACATTTCAGGATTATGCACCCACGTCCTGCCTGTCACTCCACGTCCTTGTCAATATTTCACTCAATGCCTAAGGGTTAAGATATACAACTTTTCATAAAAAACATATTCTGTATCTCCAGGTAAAATCAGTCCACAGGGTGGTAAAAGCAGTTAATGTGGAAATAAAAACAACCCACCAGAAAGTTCCCTGCAGTCTCAGGAGTTCCCTGTCAGAGTCCTAGAGATAATGTTATATCCTGCTTGTTTACGGGTCTCAGATCAATCTATCTAGAGGAAGAGTTAATTCAAATTGCTCCAGGTGTGCTCCACAGTTTCTTGGCTTACAATAGTTCCATTTGGTGGCTAATTCAAACAGCTCCAGTTTCACTAATTTTCTGGTTCAAAGCACTACTTCTTGGCTGCTACCTGGTGATAATCAACCCTTGACTTCACGTGACCCTCTCTTTCTTACCTATGGACTATCATCGCCAACCCAAGTCCAATCCCTTGCAAGTTCAGTGCCTGGTTGAAGTACTTAGAAAGAGTACATAAACAACACTCCTTGAATAACTATCTGAAAGCCTTTAAATTTATATTATAGTGATGAGGACTTTATTCAGGTATTTGCTGGAGCTCTGTGCTAAAAACAGAGTGGCTAATAACTTCCTGACTTGCCTCAGACATGATTTTATCTTTCAAGAGATGGAAATGATGAGAATCTTGGCGAGAAGTCACCCCTCCCTCCTAGAGTTTGTGATAGAAAGAAGAGGAAAGTCTGGCATGGTCTGAGACACGTTATAGTTTTGGGGGGAAGTGAATTTCAAAAGATTCAGAGGAAAGATAGGTAGTGTCATATGGACTAAAGTGATACAAGGGAATCAGCCAAGAAGGAACAAAAGATGTTTGAGAGTGAAATACTGGAGACATAAAGGGAAACGATTCTGCTGAGAAAGAAAAATGGTATTTGTCTGAAGAGACTTAGGTAATGCTTTGAGAACTCACCATCCGACTTAGCTTCTTAAAGAACTATACAGAAGTTGGAAGCAAAGCCAGGTAACAGAGGATAAAGAGTCCTGTAAAAATAGTGCCAAGAGTGCTAAAGATCACAATAAATTGATTCTGGAGAGAGAAACTAAGAACAACAATAAAGGTTTTTTTTTTTTATTTTAAAACTGCACGAGGAGGAAAAGAAGGATCAAAGAAGAGATGCTTGGGGTGGATGGGATGATAATGACTAACAACAGAGAGAATGCAAAGGAACTTAATTCTGTTTTCTTTGCCAAGGAGAATGGTCTTATATTGGAAATAGCAGAACAAATATGGCTAGCAGAGAGTGGATGCTCAAGACAAGTAAAGACTAATTAGAGAGAACCTAATTTCTCTTGATGAATTCAAATCACCTGGCCCAGATGAATGATAGCATTGGGTACTGCCAGAACTGGGAGATGTGGTTACTGGGCCATTGTCAGTGACGTTGGCTAGATTATGGAAAATGGGAGAAGTACTCCAAGATTAGAAAAGGAAAAAAAATCCTAATTCTCAAAAAAAGGGAAGAGAACTGCATCCACAATATCATGCTGCCTGCCTCTCATGGATCTGTTTTAACCACAGGAAAATTCACTAATACTGCAGAGCCATTAAAAAAATCCTTTTTCATCTGGAAAAAAGGATGCCAGCAGCAAGGGGTACTGATAAATGAGTCCTTGTTTTTCCCCCAAAGAGTTTTAGAGTTTTTATTATTTCAGGCACCTGTCCCCATTTTTAGAATTTAAATGGAGATGTTAGTTACAAAAAAAATGCGTCTAAAGTTGCTGCTCTGAAAACAGAATCAAATGAAAATGCCACCTTAGAAACCTGTCCTACCTTGTCATCCTTCTTTGAACTGGGAAAACTTTCTGTTCCCATGGCAACCATTTGTTTGGAAGTTCAAATATGCAATAATATTTCCTTGTCTCCAAGGTCTTTGCCTTGCTGTGATAGTGGTTTGGTCACCTTACACCAAGTTTCTTAATACCTGCTACTGAAGCAGTGTATTCTAAGGAAAGAAAAATGGGGACTAAAAGAGTCTGTGTTTACCTAAAACTCCAAATCCCAAAAACATAGCTTTTGAGACTTCAATAAAACATTCCTTTCATACAGTTAAATTTCAACTTCATGGTCACTGTTTCCCCCAGAATTGCTTTGTAGATTTAGCCTGACTTGTTGTCACTCAGCAATATTTCATCGTCAGGGAATTTTCTTCCAGATGCGTTCCCTTATTAAGACCTTGGGGCTTGTTTGTAAGACAGTAATGTACCCAATTAAATGTTCATTGACTGATTGGAGAGGCAATATGTAACAGTGGATAAAATGCCAAAGTCAAGAAGACCTGGTTTCAAATCCTGCCTCTGATATTTGTTAGGTGTATGACCATGGAAAAGTCACAATCTCTCTGAGCTTCAGTTTCCTCATCAGTAATATGGGGGAGCCTTTTCCTCTGATCCTCTGGCATTAAATGTCCATAGGAGATTTAATGTGGACAGACTTGCTCATTCTCTTCTCATGCCTCTTCAAAGTTCCACAAATTTGCAAAGAAAGGATTCAAGTGAGGACTGAAAAACTTGCATAAAAAGTCATTAATATTCACAATTTCGATTTCACAGAATATCCATCAGAATATGTTTAAAAACTGTCTTCTGTTGTAAAGCTCCTGAAAGCATCTCAGCTAATTTTCTATTCATTAATTGGCAGGATTTTCACACAGGGCATAGAGTTCTTCTGTAGGAACACTAATTTCAGTAATAAAGATTTTCATAAACACTCCCACCCACCCCAAAAAATCCTGTGTATGGATCTTTGTGTATTTGGACATTTCTTATCTGAGAGGGCAAATTAAAATTGAATGTGATATCCCATGGCATTTTAGTTGGGAAGATATAATGGATTTCATCAATGACATAATTAAAGCCTCAGCTCATTTAAATAATAGGAAGAATGGTAACATTTATCCATTTTTTTCTGATGTGAAGGCCAATCTCCCACATATCACATATATTTTAGTTAATTTCATCTGATTTCCTGAAACATAGCAGGAAGCTCTGTATTGTCCTACAACACATTTTTTTTTGACAGCCTCAACCATATAATTTAGTGAAAGCCTATTGAATTTGGATAAGAAGTCCTGGGTTCAAATCATGATTCTTCCACTTACTAGCAATGTGACCTTGAACTTGTCACTCAACTTTCCAGCCCTTAGTTTCCTTATTGAGAGACATAGTAGCTGGACCAAATGACTTTTAAGGTCTTTGTAGCTCTAAATCAATGATCCTGTGGGTAGGAATTTTATATGGATGTGATTGTATATAGAATCTCATATGCATAATAAACTATGAGATATTAAGTTTCTCTGATGAGAGGGACAATAACTGGGAGTCACCTCTGTGGGGAAATAGAGCAAGCTTTACTAATATAGCTGCCAAATATATTGTGCGTAGAAGCGAGTTTTTTGGCTGGACATAAAGGTGGAGTGCAAAGTTTATGTAAGGAATAATGGTACCTCCATGTGGAAACCAGCTACTTGTTAGGGAAATAGAAATAAGATAGATTAGCCATTGAGAGCATGTGGGTCATTTGATGGCCACATCATGGTCATTTTAGCAGAAGGTACTACCCCTTTTCATATGTGAACAGTTTAATTGCTAAGAGGGGCAGAAAATAATTTTATGTAAGGAGAAAGGATAATATGAACTTTTATAGAAACATATTCTTTCAGATAAAATATTGAGAAGAGACAAATTATTAGAACTGGATACAGAAATACCACTCAGATGAATATACTGAGACAACTTTTTAAAATTATTATCAAAGGCAGAGAAATGACTGATTGATGACTTTAGAGCATTATTGTGTTCCATCAGCTCATTTGAATATCATTTTTAGAATTATAGAAGTTATAAATGACAATATTGTAAATTAAATAATTGTTTGGAGTTTATGGGAAGATTTAATGAAGGGCTATTAGTTTCATACCTGTCAGAATAGGTAGAATTCTTGAGTTTCACATCATAAGATAAAGATGAATCACTGAACACCAGGAGGTTTTGATTTGAGGCACTGAGAACAGTGAAAAAGTCAACAGGCACAATATGAAGAAGCCTATAAGAGAATAAGCCTATAAGAGGTTTCAGGTGCCCTACTGGGAGCCTGATGATTGGAAGAGAGGCATTGTTTTCTGTACTCTCTGTAGGTTTGTTATACTTTAATCCTTTCCTTTAATTGTTATCAGAGGAGCCAGAAGAGACCTTAGAGGTCATCTAATACAACCTTCTCTTTGGACATGAGACGTAGAGGCATGAGGTGACTTTCCTGAGGTCACACGGAAAGCAAAGCAAGGCTAGATTCAAACCAAGGTTCTCTGACTCAAAAATTCAGCGCTCTTTCTATTGCATCATATTGCTTGCTCAGTAGAATCCTTTTAAAAAAGACAACTTCTGTTTCTTAGTGAGCTAAAGGAAATCAGAGAGTGTGCATAATGGGCACCGCGTGGTCTAGGGCAGCAACAGCAATGTGTAGAATGGGGCCATACTTTAAGAGTGTAAGAGGTGTCAGTGGGTAAAAGTCAATTTTTAGAGTGGCAGAAATATAACAGGAATGTAGCTTTAAATCTTTGATCCTCTTGTGGTAACTAAGGAAAAGAGTAAAAATATAACTACCATATAGAAAAATGCCTATCATCTGGTCATAGAATGATCTATTCTAATGGACTAAACTGGCCTGACTTCCACAAGGGGCTGTCATTTCTCAGTATAGATGCTGTACCTGTCTGCCCAGCCATAAACCTATTTCTGGTGGCCTATAATATCTCCTAAGGGCAGCTAGTTGGCACAGTAGATGCAGTGCTGGTCCTGGAGTCAGGAAGACCTGAGTTCAAATCCAGTATCAGATACTTACTAGCTGTGTGACTCTGGGCAAGTTTCTTAACCTTTTTTGCCTTGGTTTCCTCATCTGTAAAATGAAAAGGAAAAGGAAATGGCAAACCACTCCAGGATCTTTGCCAAGAAAACCCCAAATGGGGTCATGAAGAGTTGGATGTGGTTGAAGCAACTGAATAACAGCAACAAATAATATCTCCTATATTAGCACTAGATCTTAGGATACATTTGTCTCTGGCTGATTTTCTTTTCCTGTCCTAGGTCCTGTCCTGCCTTTTTATCACAAGCATAAAGGTAACATAAGGCACTGTACATATCATGCATGCAATATAGTCTGCCTTCTAATAGCTCTAAGGTGTTTGATAACTTGCAAAATGTAGAGCCGCAAGCACCATAGTTACGAAGGCAAAGAGAGGCTACCAGCCAATTAGTGATTCTGGGAACTACATTCAAATCCTGCCTCTTGTAACTTTCGGTAAATCTTTTAACTTCTCTTGGATTCAGTTTCCTCATTTGTGAAATGAAGTTTTATTCATATATATATATACACACACACACACACACATACGTGTGTGTGTACATATACATATATGTACATATACATACATACATACATATATACACGCACATATATACATATTTACAGATGTATATATTATCCATCCGTCCGTCCGTCTATCCATCTGTCTGTCTATCTATTCAGAGTTGGAAGGGATCCTATAGCTTATCAAGACTCAGCCCTTTATTTTATAGATGAACTGAGGCCAGAAGAAGTAAGTGACCTATCCAAGCTAGTAAGTGTCTGAGGCAGGATATGAACCTAGCTCTTCCTGTTTCCAGCCATAGCACTCTTTCCATTATACTATGCCACCTCTTAGATTTGGATTAGATGACTTCTGAGGTCTCTTCTCTCTTCAGAGCTATGATTCTATGATTCAGTCACCTCCTCACAAGCCATAGCCATGACATGATTTGTCTCTCCACACTTGATAGTCAATAGATACAACAGCAACTGAAGCAGTAGCAAAAATCCACATAGATCCAGAAGCACCTCTTTTTTTCCTACACACAGTCATCATCTGGTCCAGTCATCTCTAAACCACCCCTCCCATCCACCCCTTCTTTTAACCTGCACATTCCTTTCACAATGGTGTAGCAATCTTTTCCCCCTCCTACCCAACACCCCAGCACCATACACACACACACACACACACACACATACATCTTGCTCTCTCTTTCTTTCTCTTCCTCTCTCCCTTCTTCCTTCTCTCTCTCCTCCCCCCGCCCCGTGTTTCTGTTTCTCTGTTTCTCTCTGTGTCTCTCTCTGCATTAAACCTTAAGGAAATTTATTTAGTTCAATTCAACAAGCACTTATTATATGTCTACCATGTGCAAAGCACTGCAGTACATTCAGTGCAGGGTGGGATAGTGGAAAGAACTCTGGACTTGGAGCCAGGAGAGACCTGAGTTTGAATTCCTGCTTACATTCCACCTAGGAAACAAGGATTAGGAAAGAAGAAGAGAGCAGGGAAAACACTCCTCATGGTTCCCTTAGGCCAACAGGTATATTATTAGACTTCATATCCTAAGACCAAAGCTCATTCTTGCCTAAGACTCTTTGCCCTAGCCCTTCAACTAGTTTAATGCCTTGGTCACATAAGAATTCATTTCACTCCGATTATGAAAATTCTGTGTCATGGATCACTGCCATCTATAGCCTCAGCTTCAGAGGGTAGGATTTAGAACAAAGGAAAGGAAGGAGCTGTCACTTAGCCATTCAACATTTTTAAAGGCCCTGTGCTAAGCACTGGAAATACAAAGAAAGGCAAAAAACAGTCCCTGCCCTCAAGGAGCTTACAATCTAATGGGAGAGACAACATATAAACGACCATGTGCAAACTAGGTGTGTACAGGATAAATTAGAGACAATCAACAGGTTAGAACTAGAGTTAGGGAGGATTAGGAAAGGCTTTCTGTAGAAGGATGGCTTTAGCTGGTGTGGGGAATAGCTGAATGCAGGTAGAAAGAAAGTTTTCACTTTCTCTTTGCCTTCCCTGCCCGTAGTTTAGAGCCTTGAGCACAATCCAAGTTTAATAAATACTTATATTGTATATAATGTCTGGATTTTTCAATGCATTGATTAGTTTTGCTGATTTCTCTATTTTATTTTTTTACTAAAAATTGTTGTTATAAATGATGGCTGGGGAGGATATACAGTGGGAAATTTTGGTGATGTTAAGCAAAAGGTATAAATAAATCTTGCTTTAAAATTTTAAAAAAATGTTGTTTTAGATCACGGGATCTGAGAGTTAGAAAGGAGCTCGGGCACCATTTAGTCCAATCCATACATGAGAGGAATCCCTTATTCAGCCATTTTTTGGTTGTGTCTGACTCCAGGAGCATATTTGACAAAGGGTCTTCTAGCTTCTGCTTGCATACCTGCAAGTTGGGGTATACTCGCCACCCCCCAATCAAGCCATTCTACTTTTTGGCAGCCTTACTAGTTAGGGAATTTTTCTTTACATCAAGCCTGAATTTGTCTCTTTGCAATCGTCTGGAGCAAAACAAAACAAGCCTAATTTCTCCTCTATCCGACAACTCTTTAAATATTTGAACACTTGTCCATCCCCAAGCCACTCTTTTTTTTAAGTGTACAGACTTTTAAGAAGTTAAGGAAGTTTGGGTGGAATGATAACAATATGGAAAGGACTGATGCTGGTCCCAAAGATGAGAATGCCTCAGAAGCAGCATCCTAATGTATTGCAATGCCCCATTACAATAGCTATAAATTTAGGTATGACATGCACACCAATCCATTTTGGAGGCTTTTTGTTTCTTTAGAAAGTGAGTTTGTAGCACTTGGCAACATGAAAAGCTCCTTGGAGGCCAGGATTATGGTTTTTACATGCCTTTTGGAATCCTTACAGGATTCCTGGATCCTCAGCAGGTAGTCAATAAATAATTTTTTAATTGCACAGTTAGTCCTAGACAAGAGCACCAGATTCTCCCTTCCCTCTCTGTGAGGTTCATTTTCAAACAAAAACCACGGAGACAGTGGTTTCCTTCAAGAGTTCACAAAGACTCTGAAGGCTGAAGCATCCTGAGGAAGGTTTAAGAACTCATAAATGATGTATATAAATGGGTAATGTGCTTGTAAGATTCTGACAAAGAGCGTTAGCGTCAAAAGAATGGCATAACTAAGTTAGTTCCTCTCTGAATAAAACATTCAAATAAATCAGAGAGGAGTAAGTGAAGGGATCTGGACCCTACTCCTATGAAACAAGCAGAACAGTATCCATTTTGGAGAATGTCAGCATTCCAAATAATGTAACACTTCAGAAGTATCGCCTCTTGCTGAATGGCTTCATGTCCTCATTTCTGGAGGCTTGCTAGCTGGATTTGATATTTACATGCATATGCATTAGAGCAAGGCAAACATGTCTAGTGTAACAAGTGAGCCTTGTTGCTTATACTGAACTAGGAAAAAAAAATACCACCATCACTGAAACTGCAAATTAGCCTGACAACTCATTTTCTCTTTGTGAAAATGTACAGTTGCCGGTTTGTTTTTCTCCCCTTTGAAAAAAATGGGTTTGATGCTTTTAAAGAATGAGTTCCATGACCTTTTTACTACCTCCCCACCAATAACTCCAATACTGTTTTAATAAAAATGGTTTGGGGTTTCTTTGTACTCACTTCACATTAAAGCTTGCGTTTCTGACATGATCTATTTAGAATAAATAGCCTCCATTTGCTCTGGATCTGTACTATTATTGATAGAGGGAATTCTCAGTGAGGAAGGTCCATCTGTAGATCTTCAACTTCCCATCATTTTCAGCTACATTCCCCATGTGCCCCAGTTCTTTCCCACAATGTAATACACTGTGCCTGTAATAGCTAATACTCTTCTCACTTTCTTTATCTCTGCTGCTGTTGTGCAGTCATTTTCAGTCATATCTGACTCTTCGTGACCCCGTCTGGGGTTTTCTTGGCAAAGATACTGGAGTGATTTGCCATTTCCTTCTCCAGCTCATTTTACCTATGAGGAACTGAGGCAAACATGGTGGCTTGCCCAGGGTCACAGAACTACCAAGTGTCTGTGGCCAGATTTGAACTCAGGAAGATGATTCTTCTTTATTCCAGGCCTGGCACTCTATGTACTGCACCACCTACCTGTCTTATTTGCCCAAGGTTACATAGGTACTAAGAGGAATCAGACCTACAAGTTGAATGTAGGTCTTCTGACTTTAAGTCCATTGTCTCTATTAGAAACGGATCAAATGTAAGAACCTGATGAACTGGAAATAATGTGTTTCAAAGTTGAAAACACTTTATTAACACTTTATTCCCCACCAGAATATGTTGTTCTTTCTAAAGACTGTATCACGTCAAAGTTCAGATCTGTATGTAATAACCAATATTTATATAATAAAAACATTTTTATATTATCCTAAGGTTTGCCACATGACTTATGTATGTTATCTCATTTGATCATACAACAGCCCTATGAAATAGGTGCTACACACATGACTGTGCTCATTTGGCACGTGAGGCCACCCAGGTTGGGAGGATGCAGACTAAGTGGCTTGCTTTGGATTATATAACTAACAAGGGCATAAGTGGATCCAAACCTAAATCTTCTCTCAGCTCCAGTGCTCAATCCACTACACCATGCTAATAAATTTGAAAGGGAAGGAAAACTAGCCACACAGATACTTAATTAGAGTATTCCTTTTGGCTTTGGACTCCCTCAGATGAAATAAAATATCTAAATAATCGGGCCCAAGCCTAAAATCGCCCAACTCAATTACAATTTCCCAAGAGTGATTTTCTCTGTGTTACCACACATAGACTATTCATCTTTGCCCTATTTGATATTGTTAAACCAAGCAATTAGAGTGTGGAAGCCATTTCATTTGTTTGAGGATGTGAGAGCATCTGCATATGTCTATCTTGTATTGTAAGGGACAGTAACACAAATGCTATTTCCTATAGAAAGTCGTATTTGCCCAAACATTTTCAGTATTTTATAGAAACTCTGTCTATAGTAGAAGTGTTTGAACCTGAGGCATATTCTTTTGAACATTATCAGCGATTAGAAATATTTATTTTTCTCAGGGTGGGTGTGATGGTTGGAAACATTCTGTTCTTTCCCCCAGTCCTAGTGGACAGGGACTATTACTGATTTTTGTCTTTGAATCTCCGCTGGCTAGCACAGTACCTGGACCATTGTAGTTATTTAATAAATGTGTGTTAAATGAATGCATGTTATGCAGAAAGCCAAATCTGATGACTAAAGTGGGTGATAAGATGAAGACATGTAATTTTGTATAAAATGATTAATAATTGATGATGATGATGATGATGATGATAAACATAATGAGACTGAATTTTCTGTCACTTTGAAATTGACTCTAAGGGCAGGGTCAACTGCAACCCTATGACCCTGAAGATAGTTGTCTATATAAATTCCAAAAATGTTTTGAGCAATGGTAGCAACATTGGATTAAGTATATAATAACCTCCCAGGGTGATTACTTTGAAGGCGAAGGGTTGTTTAGACACCTGTGTATGTGTGCATATACAAATATTATATATACACATATAATACACATCTATATTTAAAGCTTGATATCATTACAGTCAACAAAAATGAAATGAAAGTGGTATTATCTGACTCTTTAGCAACCAATGGGTTCTAGAAAATGTGTTTTCCAGTATCTTTCCTTATAAATTATCATTTAAGTAATTGCAGCCAATATTACAGTGTCACTACAAAGAAATCTAATAAAAACACAAAGAAGTACAGTGGAGGAAACAAACAATTACCACATTGAAAACTTATAGTCCAGTTGTCATCTTTATCCAAGGTTATTGGCCTTGGGGAGCAGATAAAAAAATCTTTATGGAGTTTGGTCATTTCACTTGTAATAGGGATAATACCTTACTCAACTAAAAGTCTGAAGGTCTGAGATCTTTTCCTGGTCTAAGTGTATCATCCTAATTGAAAAAAAAATAGTTATGATGAAAAATAAAGGCTTTCTTCAGAATTTTGCTACTATAGAAATTTTATGAAGTCAATTAGAAATAATAGAAATTTTAAAATGAGGTTTCAGCTATGTGGGCTGAGGGTGTGAGGAGTTGAAAATGACTCAGAGATTGCAACTCTATGTGACTGGAAGGCTATTAGTGCCCTTGTAAATTAATAGAGGAATTTTGAAGAAGCTGAAGTTTGAAGGGGGATGGGTGTTGAGGCAAATAATGAGTTTCTATTTTAGAAATATTAAATTTGAGATGCCAGTGAATCAGTAAACATTTATTAAGCCCCTACTATGTGCCAGGTACTGTGCTAAATTCTAAGGATATAAAAAAAGGAAAAAGACAGTCCCTGGTCTCATGGAACTCTCAATCTAATGGGAAAGATAGCATAAAACCAACTACTTACAAACAAGATATATGTAGGATAAATTGGAAAGGAAGGAAAAGTACTAAAATTAAAGGGGATAGGGAAAGGCTTCATGTATATGGTAGGATTTTAGCCGGGACTTGATGGAAGCCAGGAAAGCCAGGAGGCAGCAATGAGGAGAGAAAACATTCTAGGCATGGGGGATAGGCAGTGAGGATGCCTGATGTTGGGAGATGGGGTTTCTTGTGTGAGGAATAGCAAGGAGTCCGGAGTCACTGAACTGCAGAGTATGTGGGGGTAGGAGGTAGGAAGAATGCAAGAAGTTTGGAAAAGTAGGCAGGGGCCAAGTTATGAAGGGCTTCTAATGCCTAATAGAGTATTTCATATTTGATCCTAGAGGTGACTGGGAGCCACTGGAGTTTCCTGAATGGTGGGTAGTGGGGTTGACATGATCAGATCTGTGCCTTTTAAAGATTAATTTGAAAGCTGAGTAGGGGATGGCTTGGCGTGGAAAAAGACTTTCAGCAGGGAAACCAATCATCAGGCTATTAGTAATCCATCTGTGAGGCGATGATGGCCTACCTCAGGATGGTAGCAGTGTAAAAGAGAAGGAGAAATATGTGAAAAATGTAATGGAGGTAAAATTGGCAGGACGTGGCACGAGTTTGAATATGCAGAGTGAGAGATAGTGAAGAGTCAAGGATTACACCTAGATTGTGAATCTGGATGTTTAGTACCTTCAACCTAATAGGAAAGTTGGGAGAAAGGAAGAGTTTGAATGGAGGTGGGGGAAGATAACGAGTTTAGTTTAGTTTAAGATGTCTATGGGAAATCCAGTTTGAGATGTTCCATAAGCGGTTGGAGATTTGAGACCTGAGGTCAGTGGAGAGATTAGGTCTGGATAAATAGAGTAGAGAATTATAAGCATAGAGTTGATAATTTAATCTTTGGGAGCTGATGAGACTATGAAGTGAAAGAGATTAGAGGGAGGAAAAAGCAGAGGGCCCAGGACAGAACCCTGTGGGACACTCATGGTTATTGAGTATAACCTGGCTGAAGACCCAGCAAAGGAGTCTAAGATAGAATAGTCAGATAGGTAGGAGAAGAACCCATAGGAAGTAGGGTCCCCAAAACCTAGAGAAAAGATGGTATCAATGAGAAGAGGGTGATCAACAGTGTTAAAGGCTGCAGAAACATCAAGGATGAAGATTGAGAAAAGGTCAGTTTTGGCAAGTAAGAGATCATTTGAAACTTCATGGAACATCTGGTATGAAATGTCCCATGTGCAGTTGGTTACACTATACTTGAGTGCAGCAACTTTGTATAATGATCTAGGTGTCATTTATATAGAGATGATAATTGAAGTCATGGGAGGTGTTAGGGTCAGCAAGAGAATTTGAATTTTATTCTATAGGCAATTGGAAACCATTTCTGATCAGGAGAATGACATAAAATATGCTCTTTAGGGAGATGTAGAGGGCATTCCTCCAATAAATTCATCCTCTAATGTCTCATTTTGGTATGATGGTGGCCTTGGGTCCTAGAAGGCTATACCTCCAGGGAACATCCTCTGGCAGACCCCACTAGGCTGGAAAGGTTTTAGGTGCAAACCTTGGTAAGTCTCTATGTTTATCATCTATGGACCAGGTTAGCCCAAATATGCATAGGAAAACTCACTGCCAAAATGCCGGCTATACGGCAATGAATTTTTTACCATAGCAACATACAAAACTAACTACTAAGACACTATTACTAAGTTATGGCTTATCTTGGTGAAGGGATAAACTATACTGATAAAGTCATGAACGTTCTGAAGTATTAAAGTACATTCAGGTATGATTACGGGAGAAAGGGTAAATGCCAGTGAATATTTACTTTCTAGGCTTTTATTGTTATTCAGTTGGGTCCAGTTCTTCATAACCCCTTTTGGGATTTTCTTGGCAAAGATATTGGATGGTTTGCTGTTTCCTTCTCCAGCTCATTTTACCTAAGATTCACATTGCCTGAGGAAACTGAGGCAAACAGGGTTAAGAAACTTGCCCAAGGTCACATAGCTATTAAGTGTCTGAGGCCAGATTTAAACTCAGGAAAATGAGTCTTGCTGACTCTAGGCCAGGCATTACATACACTTTGACACCTAGCTGCCTTGAAGGCAACATTTTATATAAAACACCCCACTTTGTATAACACTCAGCCTTGTCATTTTTTGACAATACAGTATGTCTTGGACATTTATCTGTTTTAGGTAAATTAAATTCTTAAAACCCAACAAAAATTAATTAATAATGCACACAGGACAATGTGGTATGGAGAAATGAATTCCTGGATTGAGGCATAGGTGGTCTGGGACCTAATCTTAGCTCTACTACTGACTGGCTATGTGACCTGAAGCACACCACTTGGTTTTGCCAGGTCTCAGTTTGCTAATCTGCAGAATGAGATGAAGCAGAGGATCTCTGAGATCTCTTCTATTTCTAAGATACCATAATCAAATGGGTCACTTTTGTACATTGTGACAATAGGCTTTTTTGATTATAATGCATGATTTTGATGCATGCCTTAAGTTCATGAAGACAGAACCCTACTAGTATAATTAATGTCTACATGTGGGTAAGAAAATGTATTAAATTCAAGAAAAACTATAGTTTATCGTATCTTCCTTATACCCAAGGTACTTAGTTCAAGTACCTAACATTTGGACAGATAAACTTTGTTAATGAGATATGCAATAATGGTAAATGGTTTTGGTTGTCCAGGAATCCAGCTGTGTTTCCATGGTAACTCCATTGAACTAGAAGTGATGTTATCACCTGGCAACAGCTAAGATGCAACCAGTATATTACAAATTGGCAATACAAATAAACATTGAGTCAGCTAATTACAAGTTATGAATAATCCTCTCCAAAGTGATTTACCAAGAAGATTAAAAAGACTCAACTAAATATTATTCGTCAGAATACTAGTAGTAATGAAGTGTTTGAGGGCATAGGGAGGTAGAACAGTTGAAATGACCAAATTTGTAGTTCCTAAAGCAAAACCACATAACACAGAAAATGACTACTGAAAATCTGTCCTAATTATTTATATTACAAGAGCGTTTTAAAGATCATCTACTGCTTACTGAACAAGCACTATATTTCTTTTTGTGAAAATATAAAAAAGTGACAGAGACTATGTTAGGGACCCATATGTGCAGGTTTTCATTCAGCTCATTCACAGATCAAATAAATGTCACTCAACTGATGAAACAAAGTCATCAATTTTGCTTTTTTAATCATCAAGTACTTATTTTTTATACTTCCTACTTTCCCCTACCCACTGACAGAAAAATAAAAATAAAAAAGAAATATATCCTCTTAGTTTCCAGGTTTTTTTGACAGCACACACACAAAAAGAGTTGCTATAAATGTTTTTGTATATATAGGAACTTTTCCTCTTCTTTGTTCTCTTTGGGGAACAGGGATAATAGTGGCATCTCTGGATCAAAGGGCATGTACATCCTGGTAACTTCAGGGTTATAATTCCACAAAATCAGGGGTTGGAGGATCCTGTATAATTATAATAATATACTGGAAAATTTGACATACTCAGTGAGAATACTCATGGCCTATATGGGATGTTTAATAATCTATTCTGAATAAGAGAGTACATAAAACCACAGTATATATGGCAAGATATGTAGTTTTATTTATCCTGAATCAAGAAGTATCAATATCTGCTCTGGGAAATTCTCTGTACTTTGTCCCTCTTGTAAAGAACAGTCAAATATGGATCCTTTTGCCCTAAATGATAGAATTCAGCCCCCCAAAGAGAGAATATTGGGCCATAACTCTAGCTAATTGCAAATCCAGCTGAATGAAATATAATCAAATGTTTTCCTTTCATAGGCAATAATAATCAATTCACCTTAATGGCAATAGCAACTTGTGCCCTGATCAGTTGATCAGCAGTTGCCTTGCAAGTGGTTGTTTGTTTATTTATTGTTATAAGTACTAAGAGCTGAAATGGACAAATCTTCAGTATAAGTGACCTGCATTTTTGCTTTTGATCTCTGGCCCAGGGACTTGGCGGGAGGTGTTATAATAGTAACAGATGCTATTAAGGAGCATGGAGAGTAGGTTGCTGAGGAAGAATCAGCCAAGGTCACACCAAACAGACAGTAATGGATCCAAACTTGATTAAATAGGAAGTATATCCAAGAGATGTCAGCCTGAAATAACCTAAAATAACCTTCATATTCAAAAAATATTAAGTTGATCCATTGTATTTTATCTTTGCAATAGAATGATGGATTTTTAAAAAATCGTATGTCAAGTACTTATTCCTTAACAAACCACAATTACAAATGATAAGTGAATTATAGTTTCTTTCCTCCTAGAAAAAAGAGATTTCTAAAGTAGCACAGAATTCATTGTCCTTTAAATTTTCTTCACCTCCCAAAACAGGAAGAAAAGCTTAGCAGAAAGCAGTCCCAGAAGGAGCTTCATGGAGAAATTTTCTGTCATTAAGAATTTTTCCTTTTTAGAACAAAGTTCAATAAAGATACTAATATTTAATATTTAATTTAATTAATTTAATTAATATATAATTTAACTATTTCATTCTTTTTAACTCTTCTTATAACTTAAGAAATATGGGAAAATATAATACATTTGATCATAGTTCTAGGGCTAGAAGTGTGATCAGAAGCTATCCAGTGCAAACTTCCCATTTTACAAATGAGGAAACACTCCTAGGGAGGGTAAATAACTTTCCTTAGGTTACAGAGATATTAAACATCAGAGAATCAGGATTTGAATCCAGGTCATCTGACTCCAGAGTCAATGTTCATTTTTCCATACCCTAGTCAGGTTAGTAGTTTACTGGTAGAAGGAGTACCTACTCTATGTGAAGTTTGAAAGGACCAATTCTTCTGAAAACACATTTCAGATTTACTTTCATTCAAAGAAAATGATATTTTACCTTTCTTGTAATTCAGCATGGGGAGCTTGCTGGATGTGTTCTCACTTATTTAAATAAAGCCTTATTAACCTTTGAAAAAGCGATAGCTCTTCCAATGCAGCAATATGAATTCTACTTCAGAAAGAAGTTTCTTTGTCACAACAGAGTTGGAAATTCTTCAAATCATCTGCCTGGGAGAAATGCATTGTGTTATCTGGTTCTGTTATTTCACACTGAAAATGAACGGTATTATCTCTCTCTATCCACTGGCATTTAGTGCTGACACAAATGTTGTCCTCTGCCTGTTTGTGCGGGCATCGAGGCATCCTGCGCACATCAGTGGGAATGAGTCGATTATGTGGGTTTTTCCAGCCCTCCGAGGCTCTCTTTTGGTTTGATCAATACTTACCAGAACATCCACAGAGTACAGTGCAGTGGCGACTGGCTCTGGAGATAAATGACCTAGATTCAAATCCTACTTTTGATTCTTATTGCTTATGTGACCTCCCCGGGCCTCAGTTTATTCAACTGTAAAATAAGGGGGTTGGACTAGATGGCCTCTGGGGTCCCTTCCAGCTACCTATTTATGATCCTGTGAACTCTACAGACCAGGGGAGGGGAACCTATGGTCTTGAGTTTGGATTCAGTCAAGGGGCTGTACTTGAGGACCTAGAGGGCCACGTGTGGCCTCGAGGCTGCAGGTTCCCCACCCTGCAGCAAGTCTATCCCATTCTTTCTGTAGCACAACATCCTCGATGAATTTTAAAGAAACCACTGTGAATAGAAATAATTCAGAGCCACCCCAAGACTTAGAAATTCAAGATTTTTCTACAAGAAATAAATTTCATGTAAGAAATAAAAAGTCAGGAAGACCCAAGTTCACATTTGGCCTCAGACACTAGCTGTGTCACCCCAGGCCAGTCACTTAATTCTATTTGCCTCAGTTTTTTTCATCTGTAAAATGGGATGAAGACAGGAGTGGCAAACCATTCCAGTATCTTTGCCAAGCCAATCCCAAATGGGGTCACAGTTAGACACAACTGAAACAACTCATCAACAACAACAACAAGAAATAAAGAGTTGAAGGAGAATAGTGGGTGAAAGTTTGGGGATGTCATTGCCCACAAAATACCTTATGTCAGAGCAATTACATAAGACCGAATCTTTGTCGCCAATTTTAAAGCCTGTGTCGGCACCTCTCTGTTGTAGATTCCAGGGACTTTCTCACTTTAAAATGGCAGGCAGCCATTTTAAAACCAGCTAATTAGACGCTGGACACTTAAATGGAGTGTGGGTATTTCCCTTTTCCAGTTTCTAATCTCCCAGGTCACAAGTTATGTACAATATCATACACTGTGCCTATTTCATCCACGTTGTTCTGTACATCTCCCATAGTGGGTGCTCCCAATACACTTGAGGTCTTTCTCTGGTTCCTGTAATGTCCCAGAGGGGACCAAGTGAACACTCAGGTTGGAGTTGAGTCATTTGGCTCTCATTCTTATTTTATGACCAGCCCACAGACCTTCGAGGAGGATTTTACCTGGATCACGTTTTTGATATAACTTCTTACGAACAAATAAGTGGTGGTAAATATCAGCTAGGCAGACAGTCAAAAGATTTATGAAGTGCCAGCTATGTGCCAGGCACAATGCTAAGCATTAGGGATACAAAGAAAGACAAAGGCCAGTCCCTGCTCTCAAGGACTCACAGTCTAGTCTAATGGGAGAGATAACATGAAAATGACTATGTATAAATGAGATACATACAGGATGTATTACATAATCAACAGAGGAAAGGCACTACTGTTAAAGAGAATTGGGAAAAGCTTCTCATAGAAGATGAAATTTTAGCTGGGATTTGAAGGAAGGATTCCAGGAGATGGAGATTAAAATGGAGAGAATTTCAGGCATGAGGGACAGTCAGTGAAAGTACATGGAGTCCGGAGATGGAGTGTCTTGTGCAAGAAGGCCATTATCACTGGATCACAGAGTACATGAAAGGGAGTAAGGTATCTGAAGTCTGGAAAGGTATAGAGGCCAAGCTGTGAAAGGTTTTGGATGCCAAAGAGAATATTTTATATTTGATCTTGGAGGTGATGGGGAGCAGCTAGAAATTCCTGAATGGGGGGAATAGGATGATATGGTTAGGTCTGTGCTGTAGGAAGAGAGATTGAAGTGGGGGAGATACTTGCATCTGGAAGACCTGCAAGTAGACTTTTGCAATAGTATAAATGTGAGCTGACAAGGGTCTACACTGGCATGGTAGCAGTGTCAGAGAAGAGAAGGTGGAAGATACAAGAGATATTATAAAGGTAAGTCAATCAGCCTTGATAAAAGATAGGATATGTGGATGAGAGTGAGGAGTCAGTGATGACAACTAGGCTGTGAGCCTGGGTCACTGGGAAGATGGTGGTAACCTGGACAATAATAAGGAAGTGCAGAAGTGCAGAGGGTTTGGAGGAAAAGATAACGGGCTCAATTTGGACATGTTAAATACAAGATGTCTTTGTCCCTACCATGTATCTTTCCATTGTTCTTTGGATTACTTGTAATGTGATTCTTCCAAGATGTGATATTCTGGGATTTGTAGCTAAATAGCATTACACTGCTGCTATACAATTTCCAAAATGGAATCCAGCTCCATCTTTCCTTCCTGTTTATTTCTAAGCCCAGATAGATTACTGTCCATCTGTAGTGTTCACTCCAAATAAATATACAATGACTATATACAATATAGTTTATGAAATTGTTATAGAATACATATAATTTGTATATATAATAAATCAATGAGCTATCTGTCCAATTGCCTGACAAAATGCAGTCAAAATTTATTTTTTTAATTTATTTTGTTTTTCTACTCTGGATTGGATAGTCCAATCTCTTTCAAATAAAAGTGAAAGTCAAAGAGAAAGTTTTGTAAGATGGCATGGATCATTGAAAATAATGTGATATTTTGTGTGAATATAACCATCTGGAGAACCTTGCCGTTTTCTGATTGAACTCTGTATGGCTTCTATGACACTAGAATACACCTTCAGTAAACATTTTTAATCCCTTTTCTGATGTTAATATTCAATAGATTATTATACTATGTTATCTTAATACTCATATCTGCCATAGAATCTTATGTAATATAGATATGTATATATATATATAATATACATATTTATAATCTTATGTAATCATATATGTATGGGGTATGTCTTATTTTAAGAGAATCTCCAAGGCTGAATTTTGTACTAAATTAGAAAGCAGAAGTGTGATCTTATATTTTCCATATCTCTTATTCAGTTGTAAAGATTATTCTGATATAGAAATCTGCAAAAACCCTTCCTATTCTTTTACCATGTTTTAATCAATGATACTGTAAATATATGCAGACCACTCTCATATTTTATACAGACAAGAAAGTAGTTATATGGGTCGATATTTCTGATGTTGCTCTTTGGTGGGGAGCAGGATGGGGGAGCAAAAGTAACTTTTGTAATATTTTCCCTTCTTTTGGAATCTTTACCTTTTTGTGTTATTTTGAAAACCAACCTGAGTACTTTGTAAACTTTGTGGTGTCCAAGATGGATATTTTTTGGATGAATTTAGTCAGGTCCAGCTGTTTTCCTAAATTTTGCCTTCTTAAGAATCATTGCCACTTCTTCAGGTAATAGGTATCCTGTCCCTTATATATGACAGGATGATTCTACATATTTAATATGCTGTTACACCTTTGCCACATGGGCCCCCAAATACTATCCAAGATTTGAGGCACTTCATGTGTCAGATTACTACAATCCAGGGTCTATATCTATGATTATTCATTAATCATGGGTTTATATCTCTCCTACTCACTGGAAATTCCCTCTGGAATATCTATGCTATTAACATTCACTCTAATCTCAAGTTAATGCATAAATAAGCAGTTTAGTTAGAATGGAAAAATCATAGTAAATAAACATGTATTAACCATCTATATCACAACAGAACAAATACGACATTTTCACCCTCCTCTATCTTCTTCAATCTCCATGTGCTGTTTTTGTATCTTGTGTCATCTTTGTAATCCCGACCAATATGAGTCATTCTGGCACTGAGGCCAGTTGAAACAATGCCCCTATACTGGCAGTCTCTGTGGATATACGATCCCCAAAGTTCTAGGGCTAAACCCAATAAATTCCTTCCCTGCATTCATGTAATACATCATAATGGCAGGGACTGTTTTTGTTCTTATATCTCCAACATCTTGTATAATAAATATTTAATTCAATTAAATCTATAAAAATAATTCCCAAAGAATGGGCACAAAATGTGGTCTAACTTATCTTTAAAAAGGAATCCTTAATTATCCTAAAAGTTCAGATCAAGATACTTGTTGGACATACCTTCAAAACACTGTCCCAGATCTTTTCCTTAACAAATTGCAGGACCCAAAAGATGTCCTGTATGAAAAAACAAGTGGCAGAGTGCAATCTATTTATCAATCAATGACTGATCATTCTTGATCACTATTACATGGTTTACTTGAACTTTGACCTTAAGAAAATGAAAGAAAAAGAAAGACTAAATTACGTGTATTTGAAACATTTGTCATCTACTATAAATTTTCCCTTCAATAAACAGGAGCCATCATATTGGCCAAACTATGAAATGGAACATAGCTTCTAGACCCTTGTATCTTCTTCAGAGCCCATACCAACATATTACTACTAAAAACAGTAGTGAGGAATAGTCTTACAAAAGATGCAAACTCAATCGTTGATTGGACAACTTCTTTTCTAGTCCCAAGCAGAATGCGTCTCATAATTAGGCATTTAATTAATGATGATTGATCTAAAGCTGGAAGGGACCTCAGACGTGAAGCTTATGCAGCCTCTCATTTTTTTTTAATAGATGAGAAAACTAAAGCCCAAAGAGGTTAAGTAATTTGCTCAAAGTCATGTAGGTATCAAGTTTTAGAAATGGGATTTGAACCCAGGTCTTTTGATTTCAGAGTCAGGGTTTTTTTTTCTTCATTGTATTTCTGCTGAGTTGAATCTTAAAAATATCTGCCTAAAATGCTTGGTAAAAAAAAAAAAAGAGAACTGAATCCTATAGACATAGTGGCTCTGTCTTTCTGAAACTAGTTGTCCTATCTATGTTAGATATCTAATGATAGACTACCAGACACACCTATGCATGTCTTTAACCTACAATGGCAGCATACCAGTCAGCCGTTCAGAGCCTTCTGGATAGCTATCTCTCTAGTTGCTGGCCTCCTGCTTCTAGGGACAGATTTATAGCCACTGATTCGACTCTCTGGACAACCTACTTATCCTTCTGTCCACTATGGGACATAATTCTGACAGCCTTCCCTTATTGACACCACTAGATAACTCAGTCCACTTTTACCTCTAGTGTCCTTTGATCAGGTTGCTAAATCATCTGTTTCCTTGACCACTGCCTTCCACAGAGATTTCACCTTGGATGCCCTGCAGGTGTTGTGTAATCCTTACTGATTTGATGTAATGACATCATCATAATACAAGACTAGCCAGGTGTGGTGGTGCACTCCTGTAATCTCAGCCACTTGGGAGCCCAAAGCTGGCAGATCTCTTGAGCTCAGGAGTTCTTAGATGCAATGGGCTATTCTGATCAGATGTCCACTAAACACTAAATTCAGCATTAATATGGTGAGCCCTTGGAAGCAGGGAGGCACTAGATTGTCTAAAGATTAACAAACTGGTCCAGGTCAGAAACAAAAGCTCTTATATTAATTATTAAAGAGACTGGATTTATGAGAAGTCTCTATACTTTTATCCTGAGCAAAATGGAATGAATTAGTCCTTAAAAATACTAGGATGGCATTTATGTATGAGAGACAGTGTATATATAGAGAAGGTTTAGAGGTAACAAGAGAGCAAAGGCATAAACTATTGTCCTTTCAGTCCTTTTATCATCATAAGCTATAACATAATCTCTCTTCCAATACAATCTCTAATTGGGCCCTTTTCTATCATGAGATGCTGTTCCTAAAGTTTCTGATCCCTTCCCATCAGAAATACCATGGTGAGGGATGATGTCATCTAATTCCCTTTATCCAAAAATGAGTTTATTTAAGGATAGAAGTGGAGAGTAACAGCAGGAAGAAAGGAAAAGATATCCCATAATTATTCTAACAAACTATTCTTTCCATCAGTGACAATGGAGTCAGAACATAGCCCTTTTATGTTGCTTAAAAAATTGAAATGATATTAAAGAAAGAAAAGGTAAGGAACAAAGTGGCATTAAACAAAGTATGGGCCAGAGGAGGTCCATGGTAGAGTGACAGTTTTAAGGACATTGAAGGAATGATTCTCAATGTACTTGAAAGAGCAGAAGTTACCAAATGCTTGGACATAAGACAGATATTATTGCTACCAAAAAAGATGAATGATAAAAACACCAATACCTATCAACATAAATGCCTATAGCTATACTATCTTTATGAGAATAATTTATACATAAATCAAAGACAACTTTGCTGAAGGTATGAGAACAGACAGACTTTTGTTTTTTGTTTTTTGGTGAGGCAATTGGGGTTAAGTGACTTGCCCAGGGTCACACAGCTAGTGAGTGTCAAGTGTCTGAGGTGGGATTTGAACTCAGGTCCTCCTGATTCCAAGACTGGAGTTCTATCCACTGCACCACCTAGCTACCCCAATAGGCAGACTTTTGTAAATGACATTCTGCAGAAAGACTATATCTTTACAGTTAGTTATACAGTTGACTGAGAGGTGTGGAGAATACAAGGTCCCAGTGCGTTCCTGTTAGTTGATGACAAAAAATCGTTTTACTCTGTAGAAGAAAATTCTGCTTCAAGTGCTCTCTTCCAACAAGATCTCTCCAAACTATATATTAAAATAATTCAAAATTCCTTGAAGGACACAACAGAGACAACTTTTTTTTTTCAGTGAGACTTTTATTAATATTGATAAGAATAAAAAGGGAAATGCATATTCACCAATGATGTTTGCCTCTGTTGAGGAGAATACTCATTGCAAAGTACAAATGGAAATACAATCTCTATAGAAAGTGAGGTCTTCCAGATGTTCTTTCTTGTGGACAAAACTATACTGATGATATCAAGTTTTTGGGTCATTATAAAACTTTCTAAATGAGATCTGTAAAAACTCCCAAATAATTTGGTTTACCTATTCACACAGGCAAAAAAGAGACTTAAAAATGGCTATTTTCCATATTATGACATATAGCTGGATGAACAATCCAAAAAGCTATTCCATTGGTACACATATTTTGGACAAAAGACACTGAAGCTGAATAAGCTTGGATCAGAATTAAATAGGAGGAAAGTAGACTGGATTTCACTTGAAAGATTATGCAATGCTTTTAATGATCCTAATCTTTTCTGTTTTTTGTAAATTTCAAAATTTATTTTAAACTTAAATACAAAATGAGAAAAGAAAAAAAAACATTGCCCTGTACATAGCAGAACATAAGAGAAGATTCAATATAAAACAATAAATTTCCACTTCAAGAAAACCTATGTAATAAATACTACACATTGTTTTCAAAGCTGCCCAGCTTTACTTCCTTGTAGGTTTTCTTTTATTCTCTGCTGTGCAAGATGCTAATTTTTTCAAAAAACAGTATTATTCCAATGACTCTCTAGGGCTATAAAGCCTAGAATACCACAGTATCTGAAAAAAATTAAATTTTAAGTTACCCAAAGGATGATGGAAAGGGACAGGATGAGAATGAGTGGGCTACAACAGATTACCAATTAATAACTTCACAAGAGATTTGGCATAAAAAGCTATTATCAAATAAATATATGATTGGAAAAGGAGGTGGGCTGGTCTTATAACAAGAGTGAAGGAAAACTGATGGACAGTGCATGAGTTCCATTTGTACCAATAAAATATGAGGAGATTTAGATGAAGGCCACCAGGATATTGGATGAACCCTTTGTGGAGAATTTTCAATTAAGCATAGATAAGAGTAACCTAGGATGAGAACCATGGATATTTTGTGACCTACAGTAATGGAGAGAGTACTCATATCATTGAGATCACAGACTTCTCAAGGTGTCAAAATCTTGAAGTCTAATTAAGTTGACTCTGTACACTAGAATACATCAAAACTAGGGGTGTGCTGGTAAATGTTTAACATCTGGCCCTCTGGAAAAAATGTATGCATAGCACACTTTTAAACTTAATTTGCATTGATATTTTCTCCATAACTTTCCTAATTTGAGACAATCAACAAAACAATAAATCATACCCTGATTGTAACATTTGCCAGTTTCCAAAGTACACTCACAATGAAAATCTAACAGTCAACTCTCATGAGCCAGCACAAGCTGACTAAGCACACCCTTTACTAAAACCATCAGATCATATTCAGAAAAATTGCTCTCTATCCATAATTCCCTCATCTTATACTAATAAAGTTGAATTTTTAAACCAGGATTTTTGAAATTGTTTCATCTTATTAGATTTAGCCATACAGGAAAGTGAAAGAAATGATGTTTTATTCAATGATATAATGTGATTTATAATATTATCTGTAAATGTTTTAATATCTCTTTTGTTCGCCAATGAATAACAAGCTTAATTTACCCTGTATGGTAGTTTGGGCAGTGCCAGTCTGTTTATCTAGGTCCTAAACTATTGATAACATAGCTAAGCCAGCAAGGGAGTTGAGGAACAGAGAGCAAATGTATGAGAGCATTTATGTCAAAACCATTAGGTTGAAAAGTAGCTGAACCATGTGTTTTTTTTCATCCTTCGCAGAGTTGATAGAGTCAGGGATATTTGTGTCTAGGACCTATGTATGATACAATCCTGGCTCCGTGACCCTGGGCAAGTCAGTCAACTTCTTGGTGTACCAGGTAACTCTCTAAGACTAGAAGTTGCAGAATAGTTGCTTATCTGCATCAGTACAGGAAGTTTCTGCACTAGGAGTATACCAATATAACTACAGATTTGGGACAAAAACAAAAACCCCAACCAAAACTGCATGGCCAATCAGACTGATTTGTAGGGATTGCCTTTTGTTAAAAGATTTGAACAAAAAGAAGTCTGATTCAGTAGAATCCCTCAAGTGTCTTTCTGACTGAAATGGAAAGTCAATCAAAAATAAGTGATAAGGAGTGGATTATATGTATATTTTAAATATATGTCCAATCTTTCCCTTGTCTAATACACATAATTATGACTCCATACGCCAGCTGCTAAATGGTCAAGCTCTACCCCACTGTTTCATTTTCCTTTATTCATCAGTCCAGTGATTTTTTTTAATAGGTTGACCATCTTTCAACATTAGTTCTTGGCGACATCAGAAGGGCCAGAATAGCAGTGACTGATCAGTCTTGGATTAGGGATTTTGAAAAGTCAACTAAGCATGAAATCACCTTGGACATGGGAGAAATCTTTCTGAGGTTCAGGAATGTGGTCACCGTCAGAATAATTGGCTTTTCATGGCCCTACATTAGAGAGGGCATTGGTACACAGTGACAAGCAGACATTTAAGAAGTATGGTAAATGGTATTTGGTTTCTAAATAAATAATAAAATAAAAAGCACCAGGATTTTGCCTGTAAGGCAAAATTATTAATTTGTTTTAGAGCAGTTTTTCATATCCATCCATCTATCATTGACTTTCCAGGTGCATTTATCACTGAAGAGTCAGTGTTGTCAATGGCTTCTTGTGTAATGATCCATCATTCCCCTAAATTTATGCCGCTATATTATAGGTATGAACGTAAACATTTTTAAAGACCAAAGTAGTAGTTTCACTGACTTTTTTTCTAACATTGAGTGATACCCAACTTTTACCAGTATGATAACTATTGAATTGAGGGTTTTTAAAAAGTAGGATGTTTTCTTAAAAGTGGTTATTAATTCTTAAGTTTAGTATTAATTCTATATTATTATTAATTCTATAAACCCTTGTGGTTTATAGAAAAAATAAGATTTTTTTCCTGCCTTTGTTTATATAATAAACAAACCTGTTTCTGAAAATAGTTAACAAATCCCTCAAATGAAAAGAATGACATGTTACATAATGATAATAAACATTAACAATTTATATTTATAACATAGTTTATTGTTTTTACAGTGTTTTATCTGCATCATTTCCTTTTGTAGTCCTTATGTTCTCCTATTATGCTCAGATTATGCTCAGAATTTCCATCCTATTGATGTATGTTTGATTTCCCATTGTTAAAGGATAAAGCCCAGATTTGTCATCCAGGTACTCAACATCTTTAACAATTTGTCCCAACCTGCCTTACCCAATTTTGTCACTTTCTATTCCTCTACATGATATATCCATAATCTACTATTCATTGCTTGTTCTCCTCAATTAGCTGCTTCTGGTGCCATGATATTCCTAAATCTACATTTTTGCCTGGAATACTCTCTCACATCCATTCTATTTTCCTAAATTCAAAATCTTCAAAGCCTTCAAAGTCTAGTTTTAAGTTGTACCTCCTCTGTGAAATAATTTCTGATCATCCTAGTCTACAAGAACCTGGCTCTTTCTGGACATATACTATCTATGCTATTCACTGAAATGTATTCTGCCTGGTATTCTTGGGTATTTTTTCTTGTGTGTGTGTATGTGCTATACTTTATTATATGGTCCTCAAGGTTTGGGACTATGTCTCATATCTCTGAATTTCCCATAACACCTTGCTCAGAGCAGGAGCTAGATCCGAGACTCTTAATCTTTTTTGTGTTTGTCATGGACTCCTTTGGCAGACCGGTGAATTCTATGGACCCCTTCTCAGAATAATGTTTTTAAATGCATAAAATCAATAGAAAGGAAAATAATTATATTGAAATAAACATGATTTTCTCATTCAAATTTATGGAGCCCTTGAAATACAAAGGGTCTATGCATAGGTTAACAGCTCCTGAACTAGATAAATCATTACTGAGAAGAGGAAGGGAGTGATTAATATCAGTGATTCATTTACTCCAGCAAAGGAAAAAAAAAACTCATTGGAGAAATTCAAGGCAAACAACAGTGACAACAGCAGGAAAACCCAATAACAATAGTAACCAACAAAAGACATTCTGAAGATGCCAAAAATCCACTAAAATGAAGTTAATACAAGGAAGACAGAGCTTTTGACTATATTGTCAGTAAAAGCATTTGATAAAGTGACAAGCGTATGAGAAGAGCAGAGGAGCAGACAGCTTTGGAATATTGATGGATTAGGAAAGGTCAGATAGAATAGTGGTGTTTTAAAAATATTTGCCATTAAATTGTTTTAAAACTCCACCTGAAATGCCATATAATTTGAATTAGTTCTAATGTTTATAGGGTAAAATAAAGCACAGTCCTTTAAGGTGATATTGCTTTTTCTTGTGTTCTGCTAAGGGGTGATGGTTAAGGATCCCTAATAAGAAATCCAATGCAAAACCATAAAGCTCCATCAAAGTCTGCTGAATGAATAAATGAGGACTAAATTTCCCCTCTGTTACTTTTGACTTCCTTGTTTTGTCTTATGTCTTATGGCCCAGACCATCACCGAGCATGCTATGTAAGGTATAACTAATACTTCTTTTTAGTGCATTGACTGAACTTTAAGAGATTGCTTTATAATAGGCTAGTTTTAAATCCATTCCTCTGGGAGTGGGATGTAAGTTATTTGCGGTGGTGTTCGTTTAATGTAATGGCCTCTTGCTACTGGTATTTATACTTGCTCTGGACGGGAACTAAGATAAATGACTTGTATTAGAAACATTGGGGCATGCTGCCCCCTTAAACTGCTTCTGCAACATGAATATCTCTAGATATTTTACTGTTCCCTCAACTGTATTTCCTATGGTTGAAAAGGAAAAAAAAGGCATAAGAGCTTGTCCAAGTATACAAATTCCCAATTAGGAAATATTTTGGCAAAGGAAACGTATATGAAAAAAGATGTACTCAGTGACTAGGAACTCCATAGACATTGATGACTATATTCTTCACATAACTGGTAGGCAATAAATATTTGCAATTATTAGTTTATAATTTAATTTACATAATTTGTAATGGTAATAACTTTTTTTGCCTTAAGTATTTTTTTTTCAAAGAGAGGGAGTGTGAAAGAAGATAAGAGCCCTCTGATATCCAAATATTTCTCATATTATTTATTTGATCATATTCAGGATTTAAAGTTTTCATAAAAACTAACTTTTTATGGTAGTCTTTTTTAAAGATAATGACATATGTTCTGTAGGGGGCAGGCTGATTCCATTTGTAATTTGGATTCACAGAACCTTGTACATAAGTTAGAAACTGGACCTGTGATTTTATTGATATAAAGACCACTCAAATAAGGGAACTCCTTCAAACAATGTAAGTTAGCTCTTCTCCTGCAATGTATAACCTTGTAGAGTTGCTTTTATAATTTAAATTTTACTTTTAAAAATAATTAGAGATTCATTTTTTTCTTCCACCTTTTCCAATTGATTGGGAAAAAAGAAGAGAAACAAATTCCTTGTAAAAATATACATAGTGAAAACAAACAAATTCCACTGGCTGTGTTAAAAAAAAGTCTCATTCTGCATTCTGAATCCACCACCTTTTTATCGTTAGGTGAATAGCATGCTTCATCACTGTTCCTCTGGAATTAATGATGGTCATTGCATTGTGAGGTTAATCAACTGGCTTGGTTCACTAGCTTATTGGTGTGAGACTTGAACCCATGTCTTCCTGACTTCAAGATAAGTGTTTTACACACTTCACAACTCTGTCTCATCTTGTGCATGGTAATCACTTAATAAATGCTTCTTGAGTTGAGTTGAATTGAACTGGCAGAGAAATAAGTAATATTTTCTAAATTAATTAAAAAAGTAGAATATTGAAATTTTACCACTGAAATCTTTACTTTAGTTCCTAGATAGCTTTCTATGATTTGTATTTTTTTTTGCAATTTGATTATTTTTACATTTTGGATTTTAAAATATCCCTTTCACCCATCAGTTGTACACAGTACATGGCACACAGTAGGCGTTAAGCTTGTGGAGGTCTCCATGAAACATTCACTGTGATATAGTGGAAAGACTAAGCATCCAAAGGCCTGAGGTTAAGTGTACTAGCTGGGTGACCTTGAGAAATAACCTGACCTCTCTGAGTCTAAGTTTCTTCACCTTATAAGACAGTTATGGTGATACTCATAGGATTGTTGTAAAGATCAAATGACATTATATATATTAAGCATGTCTAAACTATAGGTACTATTTAAATATCAGCAAAATATATCATTCAAAAATAAGTTGTTGAGCACCTACTATGTACAATGTGTTATTCCATCCTTTGGTGCTACTCTCCTAATTATTGTTGCATATTAAGTCATGTTAGTGGAGCTCGAATAATACAGTAGGAGAGGCGTTGGACTGGAAATCAGTAGATCTGGGTTCTTGCCTGGGTGGCTACCACAAAATCACTGTCTGAGTTTGGGAAAATCATTTACTTCTCTGGGCCTCAATTTCTTTGTTATCAATATAAGGTGGTCAGACTAAATGACTTTGAAAGCTTCTCCTATTGTAGAAACTCCATGGTTCACGACAGTGCACCAATTCCAATGGACTCTACAACTTAGCATGCTAGTCTCTTTTAAAGTTATTACAATGGCAGGGATTTAAGTCAAATTTCACAATAGGGAACACATTTGTACACCAAATAGATTCCTCATTACTAACAGCTGTATCGACTAATTCATGTAACAAGTCCAGCTAGTCAGAATAATGTCTCAAACTTCTCAGGTGAAAGTAACTTGCTTGATACAATAGATGTGTCTTCTAACTTCTTCATCCATCCTCATCTCTGTCTATTGAAATCTTCCCCAATCTTCAGACCCCAGTTAAAAATGCCATGTACTCCTTGAAACCTTCTTTCAGCCCACAGGTAGAAATGGCGTTCCCATCCTCCAAATTCATGATGTCTGTGTTTCATGTTCACTTATCATCCTAATTTCGCTGTTGAAATTATTTGTGCACATGTAGCTCCTTTACCGGGAGCAGCTAGGTGATGTAGTGGCTAAGGCACCAGACCTGGATTGAGAAAGGCTCGTCTTTCTGAGTTTGAATCTGACCTCAGACATTTACTAGTTGTGTGACTGTGGGCAAGTCGCTTAACCCTGTTTGCCTCAGTTTCCTCCTTTATAAAATGAGCTGGAGAAGGAAATGACAAACCACTCTAGCATTTTGTTAAGAAAATTCTAAATGGGGTCATGAAGAGATGGATACAGCTGAAAACAACTGAACTGCAAACTTCTCTACCAAATTATAAAGTTCTGGAGGTCAATAGTCATTTCTTGTTTATCTTCATATTCCCTTCAGTACTCAGCATAGTAGTAGGCGCTTAATAGATGTTTGTTGAATGAAGGAATGATTATATGTAAATCAAATTCTATTTTAAATGTCAGAGAGAACATTGCTATTTAAAGTAACCCTTCAGTGAATCTTTTGGTAAAGATGCATTATGTAATATGGATAATCACTCCCTAATTTATCCCTTTGGGAGATAATGTTTTCTTAAAGCGAGATGCACCTGTACTGCTAAAGTATTTGGAAAGTTTCATGGAGCTGGATGAACTGGATCTGACTTGCATTCACTGATTAATAGACATGATGACATTGAGCAGTAGCAATCCTCATCTCCAATGACAAAGCATTATCTCAATTACTTTCTTGTGGGGTCACCTGAGGGTTTGTTTCCCAGTGGCAATCGAGTTCTATTTGTATTAGAATGAATGGTTTTTGCATCTGTGCACAGGGGCCATTTTCCTAGCTGGGCTGGAAGCAGGGCATACAAGAAGCATGTGCTTCAGTGGTCTTATCTAATCTATCACTTTGCACACCAGTGCACAGATCATTGCCAGTGTCACCTTGACACAGGCGATAGCCATTAACTGATAGACACTCGGTGGGCTTGTAACATCCCTGGCACTTGACTTTCCTTTTTGCTGACACTTACAGTGACAAGTCATATCCCACCCGTCTGTTCAGCAACAAGAAGAAGCAACAGACATAGAATAGGGAACATTGTTCTGGTCTTGGAGAATACAGCTTAGCAGTTGGTTTTATTTACATACTGGCATTTAGAGATGAGGGATAAATGAATGATGAGTGGATCACAGAAATTAGGCTTGTATTTGTGGGACTACCATGTGAAAACCAAGACTTTCTTAATGAGTCTGTGCTTTCCTTCATGGGTCTGTTAGCTATTTTATAGATATTCCTACTTTCTTTTAACATTATCATCAATTTATTTAAAAATACAAGGCTCCAAATATGATTCAATTCAAATAAAATACGATTTAATTCAGCAAGCATTTATTAAGTCCTTCTTCAGCTACCTTATATTTTATAACAACATAAAGTAAGGAAACTAGTTTTCCATGGGATCTCACTATGGTAGAATATCGAGCAGTAATATGTCTGCCAAGTAACATTTATTAATCTTTCACAACATGCCAGATATTGTGTTGAGTTCTGGGATACAAAGAAAGGCAAAAAACAATTCTCCACTCTCAAAGAGCTCACAGTCTAATAGAAGAAACAACATATAATGTAAAATAATCAACAGAGGGAAGGCACTAGAATTAAGAGGGCTTGGGAAAGGCTTCCTGCAAAAGGTGAGACTTTAGCTGAAACTTGAAGGAAGCCAGAAAAATCAGTAGATAAGAGGAAAGAAAACACACCATACATAAGTGACAGTCAGTGAAAATGCATGGAGTCAGAGATAGAGTGTTATGTGGGAGGAACTGCAAGAAGGTATCCCAAGATCACAGAGAAAGTAGAGAGAAGTAAGTAGTAAAAAGAATAAAAAAGTAGCAAAGTCCAGATTGTTGTTGTTCAGTTGTATGTGATTCTTTGTGACCCCATCTGGGGTTTTCTTTAGCAAAGATACTGGGCCAGTTTGCCATTTCCTTCTCCAGCTCATTTTACAGATGAGGAAGGTGAGACAGACAGGGTTAAGTGACTTTTCCAGGGTCTTGTCCAGCTGATAAATGTCTAAAATAGATTTGAACTCAGGAAGATGAGTCTTCCTGATTCCAGGTCCCGCAATCTATCCACTGAACCACTGAGCTGCCTCCAAAGTGGCCAGATTATGAAAGCTTTAAAAGAAGATAGGATTTTATATTTGATCCTGGACATATTAGGGAGCCATTGGACGGCATAGTCAGATTACATTTTAGGAAGACCATGTTGAAAACAGAGTGGAGGATGGATTGGAAGAGAGGGATGTAAAACAGAGGTAACTGGTGGCCCAGTGAATAGAGAGTTGGGCCTAGAGTCAGGAAGGCCTAAGTTCAAATTCAGCTTTAGACACTTACTAGCTGTGTGACCCCGGGCAAATCATTTAACCTGTTTGCCTCACTTTCCTCATCCATAAAATGGGGATAATTGTGCTTCTCTGCAACAGGAAAAGGACAAATGACAAGATTTCAAAAACAAAAGAGAATATAGAATCTTCAAACTAGAGATCAGTAAGATTAACTTCAATGCATA
Source organism: Phascolarctos cinereus (assembly GCF_003287225.1). Taxonomy (NCBI): domain Eukaryota; kingdom Metazoa; phylum Chordata; class Mammalia; order Diprotodontia; family Phascolarctidae; genus Phascolarctos; species Phascolarctos cinereus. The sequence goes on along the minus strand of NW_027555958.1, from coordinate 107,521,296 downwards.
GTAAGATTCTAGAACATGTTGTTAGTAAAGAGATGACTAGTGAGCATGTAATAAAGGAACCAGGGATTACAAAGAACAAGCATGGCTTCATTAAGAGCAGGTCATGCCAAGCTAGCTTTATTTCCTTTTTTTCATGAGGTTACTAAACTGGTAGATAAGGAGAATACCATAGACATAGCTTACATGGATTTTTAGCTAAGGATTTGATAATTTATTTCATATTATTCTTGTGGAAAAGACAGGAAGCTGTGGGCTTTAGAATTAGTACAATTAGATGGATTTGGAATAAGTTGAATGGTCAGATCCAAAATGAGTCATTAATAGTTGAATGTCAACTCTCCAGGTGGTATAGTCAATAGACCTATGGTCTTGGGGTCAGGGAGACCTGAGTTCAAATCCAGCCTCAGATACTTACCAGCTGTATGACTCTGGGCAAGTCACTTAACCTTTATTGGCCTCAGTTTCCTAAATTGTAAAAAGGGTATTATAATAATAGTTACCTACCAGGGTTGTTGTGATGAGCAAACCTAAATGCTAGCTTCCCTTCCTTCTTTCCTAGGAAATCTGTGTTCGGTTCTGTGTTGTCTGATATTTTTATCAAAGATCTGTATAAACTATATCTAGTATCTTGATTAAATTTATAAATGACACTAAACTTGGAGGGTTTGCTAAGCTATTGGATGACAGAATCAGGATCCAAAAAGATCTTAGCAGGTCAGAACAAATTAGGTTGAATGTGGTAAGGCGAAACTTAACAGCGGTAGATATAAAGTCTTATGTGGATTTGATAAATGAACTTCATAGTTACGATATGGGGGAGATAAGATTAGCAATTTTTCTGAGAAAATTATGGTCATTTTAGTGGGCTCAATATGACACAATAGTACAACATGTCAGACAAAAGGCTAATACAGTCCTGTCAGGGAAGAATAGCCTTTAGAGAAAAATGGCTTCCAGAAATTAAGAGGCAACAGTCCTTCCATACTCTGCCTTGGCCAGATTACACCTAGAGTTTGGGATACTACATTTTATGGAGAGCATTGGTTCATCATACATGAAAATTAGTTGAAGGAACTAAGGATGAGATTCAGGGGAAGACATGATAGATGTCTTTAAGAATTGGAAAAACTGTAATGTGGAAGAGGGATTAAACTAGTTCTCTTTGGTTCTTAGAGGTTGAACAAGGACTCACAGGTAGAAGATGAAGAGATAAATTTAGACTTGACCTTGGGCAAGTCACTTAATGCTGTTTATCTCAGTTTCCTCATCTGTCAATGAGCTGGAAAAGAAAATGTTAAACCAGTATCTTTGCCAAGAAAGCCCCAAATGGGGTCATGAAGAGTTGGATATGGCTGCAAAACAACTGAACAAGAAACAACTTCCTAATTCCTAGAACTATAAAAAAGTGGAATGGATTGTGTGGTAAAATAGTGGCTGGAGGCCTTCAAGCAATGGCTGACTGATCACTTGTCTAGTGTTTTATGGTAAGAATCTTTTTTTCAGATGTAAATTGAACAAGATGTCCCAAGAGATTCCTTCTGGCTGCATTGAAAGTAATAGAATAGACAGAACCAAAGTGGTAATAGTCCCATTGTACTCTGCCTTGGTCTGGCATTTGAAATATTAGCCTGCGTTCTATACACTGAATGTTGAAAAATAAATTAGCAAGATGGAATGGATCTAGCAGAAGGCAAAGAAGATTGGGGGAAGACTGAAAACTATGCCATATGAACGCTTCTTGGAGGAACTGGAGGAGATAGCTAGGCTGGAAAAGGGAAGGCTTGAAATTAGGCAGGCACTGTTTTCAAGCATTTAAAGAATTTTCAAGTTAAAAAAAGGATTACACTAGTTCTGTGTGGCCCCAGGAAAAAGTACAACTAATGGAAAGGGCTGCTTAATCACTGGAGTTCTTCAAGTGAGAGTGGGATGAACACTTGGAGATTGTTGGAAGGGCCTTAATAAAAATGCCCTATGAGAATTGGGTGAAGGAACTAGGGATGTTGAGTTTGGAGAAGAGCAGACTGAAAGGAAATATATTTGTCTAAGTATTTAAAAGACAGCTATGTGAAAGTGTGGTAATATTTGTTCTTCTTTCCCCAGAGAGCAAAATAATGCAATTGGTAGAAGGTGCAAGAAAGGCAGATTTAATCTTCACTCAAGGAAAACTTCCTAATAGTTAAAGATATCCCAGAGTGGAATGAGCTTCTTTGGGAGGTAGTTGGTTTTCCCTCAGTAGAAGGTAACTCTTGAGACACAGTATGGGTGATGATTTGCCAGGGATTCTTTTACACAGATGGATAGGATTGGGTGGCACTGGAAGTCCTTTCCAACTCTCGGATTTTGTGCTTCTAGGGCAGAGATGATTGCAGACTGCTGGCCATGGTGCTGATGTGACCAGGAGCTGGGACTTGAGAACGTGTACTTTGCTATATCAAGCCTTTTGGCATTTTGATACCAAATCCCAACTGGAAAATTCTTTTCCAGTTCTTAAGGTCCAAAGTCATACACACACACACACACACACACACACACACACACACACACACACGACTATTCATTTAGTAGTAGTTTATATATAATATAATATATATTATGACATGTAAGATATATTATATAATATAAAAATATAATATAATTTATATAATAAATATAAACTATATATATATGACTACTCATTTAGTAATGACTATGATTCAAGTTAGTTTTCCTTCTCCTCTTCCCTCTTGCACTTTAATGCACTGTGCTGAGGGCATATTAAGCTATGCAGCTCTCGGATGCTTAGTTTTAATTTTTTGCTTTTCTAAGGCTTGGCTTATCCAGGAATTCTGACCCCAAATAGTATCTAATGGCCATCTCCTTCCTACTTGGCATTTTGTGTTGTCCATGTTCTACTTCTCACTAGAAAGTGTTATAGCTGCTCCAGAATAGACATCTTGTTTTTCATTTGTCTATAGAAGAAAAATTTTCTCTCGTGGGACTCTGCTGATCCGTTTTTGCTTTTGGAAATTAGTGGCAATTGGGACATGGCCTTGGCTACTTGAGGTAGCAGTAAATCCCTGGCCTAGGATTAATGCTACTTTTCCTAGTAGTCTATCTTTTGAATCCTGAATAACTTGTGACATTCTGAGCCCTGAACCCCTCCTGCCTTACGAATGAGGAGTGGGAGTAGAGTGGGTAGACAAAAGGGCAGAGGAAGTTTGAGAGACTGAACAGAGAAGAGAAGACACTAGATTTCAAAGCTTGTCATAAAATGTCCTTAATTTTTTTCTCCGTGTCCTGAGAATTGCTCTTACATCTCCCTGTCCCTAGCCCCAATTCTCACCTCACTGAAGGAGCAGAATAAAGACAGTATACATTGAAATTGGAGGACAGGTATTCTTAGGGAACATTTGTCTTTTTGTCCTACCATAGATCATACCATACAAATTCTGGAACTTGATTCTGATTTTTTCTGTTTTCATTTTTTAACCTCTTGACAAAATATTTAAAGCTGCTGATGATTCTCTTCTAGATACTCTCTCCTTCTAGAGTTTTCGTGACACTGCTCACTCATGCTTTTTTCTCCCATCTCTCTGATCACTCCTATTTGGTCTCTTTTTTAAATCTTTATTTGTAGAGGCAGGGGTGGGGAACCCATGGCCTGGAGGCCAAAGGTGGACCTTTAGGTCCTCAAGTGCAGCCCTGTGACTGAACCCAAACAGTTTGGATGTGGCCTCCAGGCCAGAGGTTCCCTACCCCTGACTGTACCCTATTCACTGAATGTGGGTGTCTCCCAAGCTCTGCACTACTCCCCATTTCTCTTTTCTGTATATATCCTTTCCCCTGGTGATCTCATCAGCTCCCAGGGGTTCAGTGATCATCTCTTTGCCAATGACTCCCAGATCTGTATATGCAGTCCTAGTCCCTTTCCTGACCTTCAGTTCTACATCACCAACTGTCTATAGGACACATCAAACAAGATGTGCTATAGAAATCACAAATTTAACATAGTACAAATAGAACTCACTCCTTCTCCCTCAAACCTATCCTTAGTCCAAATTCTCTGTTTCTGTTAAGTGTACCACCATCTTTCCAGTCACACAGGTTCTCACTCCCCTTTTCCTGTCTCTCCAAATTAGCCTGTATTTGGTTTATATATATGTACACATATGTGTGTATACACACACACACACACACAGACACAGATGTTCTGTTTTGTTTTTGTTTTTGTAGCTCTAAGGCCTACAATAGTGCCTGGTACACAGTAGTCACTTAATTCATTCTTATTGAATTGAATTAAATTGAATGCAAACAGTTGTCAAGTCTTGTCAGTTCAACCTCTATAATCTCTCACACCTGTCTGTTATTGCCAGCCTGTACAGCCACCATCTTAGTTTGGGCTCTTATTTCTCCTGGCCTGGATATATTGCAACAGTCTCCTAATTGGGCTCCCAACTTCTAGCCTCTTCCCTCTCCAATCCATTCTCCACACAGCTGCCAAATATAATTTTTCTAAATCAGGAGTTTGACTACATCACTTCCCTGCTCAAGAACCCTAATGACTTATTGCCTCTAGGATAAAACACAAAATCCTTCCTTTGACAGCTAAAGCCCTTCAGAATATGGCTCCAACCTGCATTTTCAGTCTTAGTTATATTCAGGAAAAACATTTCTCTTCTTCACACACTCTGTGTTTCAGAAAAATGAGCCAAGTTGTTTTCTGAAATCGGCATTGTATCTCCTGATACTTTTGCACAGGCTATCTCCTTTGCCCAGACAGCACCACTTCCTCATTTCTGCCTCTGAATCCTTAGCTTCCTCCAGGCTCCACTCATAAGCTAACTCTTTTAGGAAGCCTTTCCTGACCCTCCTAATTGTTCTAGTGCAGTGACCACATACCTACTTCACTGTTTACAAAATGTATTCTCCCAGTGGATTGTAAGCTTCTGTAGGGAAGGGACTGACTTTTAAAATTAATCTCTATATTCCTAGTGCTTAGCCTATAGTAAGTGTAGCAAGGCTGTCCTCAGATGACATAAGCATTTAATTAATGCTAGTTGGATTGGATTGACTCTCTCATCTTTTCTATTTCTATGGACCTTCCCCAACCACCAAACAAAAAATACCTGGCAGAGTGTTAGACATGAGTACTTAGTAATTGCTCAGTAGCTTTTGTTGGAGTGATCAATGAAGAAATGGAGTGCTTTGAGGCCAGTAATCTTAGACCTTCTTACTAATGTTTGTGTGACCGTTAACTTTTGCCTTCCAAAATTCCTTCATCTATAAGCTAAGCATACAACATTTTGCACCAAAATATGTACGGAACTGCAAAATATTATGTGATCCTCTCATAAAAGACTTATAAATACCCAGCATTGTTGCTGTTATTAATAATCTTTTGTTTTAAAGAGAAAAGTACCAGCTCAGTCTCTTTTCAGAGCACATAACACAACTCTAAAAGCTGTTGCCAGGCAACCTACATTTACAGCTCAGATGGGCTTCATTGTTTATACTTATATGTGAACAAGTGACCTACTCCTCCTCCAGAAGACCTTTCAGAGCATAGGATATTTATATTAGGTCTTTATAGTATGGATCATGTCAGAATTATTTTGTAGCAACTTCTGAAATTGGCATACTTATTACAAGGAGTAAGAATAGTTATCTAAATATTCATCGGAAGAATATTCCCTTATTAAAACTGGAGGGAGGGAAGAAAAATTACTGGCCATGTCTATGTAGAGATGTATGTGTGTATGTGCATGTGCGTGGTGTGTGTGTGTGTGTGTGTGTGTGTGTGTGATGTGTGATGGAGACCTAGCCTTACAATAGAAAAGATTTGGGTTCACGTTCTTCCTCTGTCACATATTACATATATAACCTTGAGAAAGCCATTTAACCTCAAAATGCTTCAAAGCAAATCTTGAAGAGGAAATTTCCATGCTGGAAGTATCCCATATCGATGGAATCCAGGTCTGGATCTGTTAACTAGATGAATAAGAATCCAGCTGTAATAAATCATTATTGATTAAAACCTGGAGATTCCTTTTTGCTTGGTCATCATTTTCAAACGATGTACATCTTAGTGTATTCTACACAAATGTATAGAAATGCATAAACACATATAAATAAAAATCAAACTCTTTAGAAGCCCTGTCTTTAAAAAAAAAAAAAAGGAGGGAGGCCTGGTTTTAGGTCCCAGATGACTTTGGGCAAATTACTTAACCTCTCTTAGTTTCTTCATCTGTAAAGTTAGGTTGGAGAGGAGGTGTGTTAAGTAAGGTAATTTCTGAAGTGACTTCTAACTCTACAACTTATGATATATGATCATATGTTCCGGTTGATGAAACTCATTATTTATCCCCTCTAAGTATTTTGAGTCAGAGTCAATAAGACCTGTGTAGGAATGAATAGTTGTATGAATAAATAAGACAAAGAAGGAGGTCTAATGTTAGGAGATTAACTCTGTAGTCCCCCGGTAAAAAAAAAAAAATCTGACTTGCCTATATACCTAATCTTTTTGTGTTGCCTTCCCCAGACCATTGTGTTTGTTTTGTACACTAAATACATCATATGTATTGAACATAGTATCAGCAGCTCTTACTTGTAAATTGGTCTTTGTCAGGAATTTACAGACACACCTGCAAACTTCTTCAATTCAGAATAATAAGCATGTATTAAGTGTCTACTACATGAGATCAGAAAAAATGCTCTGGGAAAAACTGAGGAGAGAGAGGGAGAATATTTTCAGTTAGTGAGATCAGGGACAGATTTACAGAGGAGCTGGTATGTGAACTTAGAATTGAAGGATGAGAAATATTTTGATATAAGGAAATGAGGAATGAGTGCATTCAGACATAGAGATAGTCTATACTAATGCACAAAGATGAGAGGTAGCAGCTGGAGGGTGGATTGAAGAAGGAAGAAATGAAGGAGGCTAATTAGTTAGGCTATTGAAATAGTCTAGGAAAGAGGAGCAAAGGTCCTGTACTATGGTGGTGGAAAAGTGAGTGTGAAAAATATAAGGGCTATTATGAGAGCTGAATAATGTACTTGAGAACTGAGCTGATGTTAGGCATCAGAATCAGGGAAGAGTTAAAGATGGCTCTGGAGGTTGGAGCCTGGGCAGCAGGGAGGATAAAAATGCCAACAGAAATAAGGAAATTGAGAGGACAGGTGGGTTTAAGTCTCATGAGGGCTGTGATCCAGCATGTGAAGCAACCTTGAGACTGCAGTGGCCTGTGAGTCAGAAAAGCCACATGCTAACCCAACCTCTACCTCCAGGCAAATCAGTAAACTTCTTTTCTGGTGTGTCTTGACTGCTTTATGCAGTAAAGGATGATAGCATTAGCCCCTTATTACTCATCATGCCACAAGGGATGTTGTAGGACAAACCATGAAAACATTGTGGAGGAAATGTGCCTCATATATAAATCCAAGGTCACATTTTAAGGAAACCTGAAATTCTTTTGACTCCAGTGTGTATACTAGCCCTTTGGAGGATGCAAAGAAGTATATGGCATGGTCTTCCTTTGACATAACTTATAGTCATATTTGGGAGGTAAGACTGAGAAAACACAAGACTGTAAACTAATCAAATTCTTAAAAATATATGATAAAAGTATTATCAGGAGACATAGATTGGTGTGGGAATCATGGAGAATTTGGAATTTGAACTGGGTCTTAAATAATGATGATTTCAAACATCAGTTTGGGGTGAATCTTTTTTCATTTGTGCAGCATCTTGTTACAATAATTAGTTCATTTTATTTTTTATTTTTTATTATTGAGGCAATTGGGGTTAAGTGACTTGCCCAGGGTCACACAGCTTGTAAGTGTCAAGTGTTTGGTCTGAGGTCGGATTTGAACTTGGGTCCTCCTGACTTCAGGGCCGGTGCTCTGTGCACTGTGCGCCACCTAGCTGCCCCCTTAATTAGTTCATTTTAAACCCAGGCCAATATAATAGCCTCTAAAGTCAGTATGGATCTCTCTGTGGCTTTAAGAATTTTATCTCAGATGAAAAGTTAGGAATTATAACACATTTGCTCTGAATCCACCGTTAGGAAAATTCCTACCATTTAGGCAGACTTTTTGCTCTCTGCCTTAATTTCCATTTATGTCTATCCCTAATTAACCACTAGCCTCTTTACTTACGGCAAATTCAATGTGACAGAAACATTTGGTCAAGGAAGCAACAGATCATATTACAGTGTTTGTGGATAGACATAAGAGGGAAGGTTGGGAAAAGAACATATTTTTTTCTTGGAACTTTTTTCAGTCCTTCAGTAGGTGGGTACAACTGGTGATGTCAACTCTAGTTTTCTATCTAAGATGCTTGTGGGGACCAATGGCCCTCCTCAGTGTCTCCCTTCCCTGTCACAGCTCACCCCCTTTTTTTTTTCTTGTCAGGCAGCTGTACACGATCTCATTTCCTCTTGTCCACTTCTAGACCCTTAGAATCTCCATATCTCCCCTGGGGTTCTGAAATAGCTCTTCCTTTTTATAAAGGTTCCTCAGAGTGTGACCAAGTTTCTCATAAAATAACTTTGATTCAAGGCAGTTATAGACCCTGTTCACACTCAGTTCTTATTGATTGATTCTATAGGAAATATCCCTTAACAAAAGTAATTACTTTCAAGTGAGGGTAGATTACTCAACTGAGAAAATTATATTATGTATTGATATCTGTAGAAGATGTTTCCTCACATGGGAAGTTTCCCTATACCAGTGAAATCTGAAGTCCAGTCTCTTTTATTATGCATAATGTAAATAATTTGTATTTAGGCTAGTAGGTAGGCAGCATGCTATGGTGGTTAGAAGGTTTGCATCAAGAAGAATTGGGTTCAAGTTCTACCTTTTACATGCTTCCTCTGGGAATATAGACAAATCACAACCTCTCAGTGCCCTGGGCATCCTGGTCTATTGCAATAGCTTGCTGGTTGGTCTCCCTGACTCAACTCTCTCCCTACTCCAATCCACTCTTCACTCAGCAGACAAACTGATCTTCCTACAGCACAGGTTTGACCATGTCATTCTTTTTATTCAATGTATTTCAGTGGCTCCCTATTACCAACAAGATCAAATGTAAAATCCTCATGTATTCAAAGCCTTTCAAAACCCAGTCACTGTATTCTAACCTAAACTGACTCTGATACCTTGGACAAGAGATTTTATATCTCTGGGGCTCAGTTTCTTCATCTGTCTCCAATTGGTGGAGGTTGGAGGGAGGTTAAACTAGGTAATCTCTAATGTCTTTTCTAGTTCTAAGATTCTATGTCATTTAAAAAATGTTTGGGAGTTTATAATCGGACCCTTTGTGTGGCCAAGAACCCTTCTGAGTGAGACTGTTGACTGAGATGGTAGTTTGAAAAAGAGGTCTACGAGGAAAATTACAATCCTATCACACAGAGCCTGGAGAACTCTGGGCTGGAGGCTGATTGTAACTGAAAGGAGCATCTCTAGCCCTGCTAAGTCATTAACTCCATAACTAGGTTGAAGAGAAAACAGCAGCCTTGAGCATAACTGATCATTTCAGGAGCCTATCTGTGACTGAATGACCCTTGCTGCTGTGGCTATGGTTTTAAAACAAGTCTGTCTTTAAGAAACTGATTTAAAATAGAAAGTAAAACTGTTATTGGATGATGGTTTTAATGTTATTTTATGATTGGTTCTGCTCAATAGTTTTTCATTTCATTTACAGCTTAGGGTTTTATAAATAAGCAATTAAATTTTTATTGGTAAGCTAATACTAATTATGTTCTCTCTAGGTGTCTAGTTCACACAAACCCTGAGGTAACCAGTTTGCTCAATCACAGCTATCCTAGGACTTTATGGCAGTGAAACTGAGGGACTATTGTAATATCCACATGTAGGTTTATAGAAGTTTAATTTATAACACCACCAGCCCTCTACCCCCTGGATTTCAGTCCATGTCTGTTTTAGTAAGGATATGAGTATGGGGTGAGCAAGAGGGTTGTTTAACCTGGTCTCTCCAACTTGATTTAATAATAATGGTAATGATGATAATAATAATAATAATGATGATGATATTTTGAATCTATATAGTGCTTTAAGGTTTCAAAAGTGTTTACTATATGTCATGTTTTATCCTTACAAAAAAAAATGCTATAAGATAGGTGCTATTATAAGACTTTACAGTTGATGCTGAGAGAGGTTAAGTAACATAGCTAAGTCTTAGGCAGATTCAAATTCATGCTTTCCAATTCTAGAAATCTTATCAATTAAACCACCTAATAGCTTCATAGCTGTTTCTGTGAAAAAAATTTCTAAGGTTTATTTGTTTATTTTTTAAAGTTGTTTTGGCACCTCCATTTTCCCATAATTTTCAGTAGTTGTAAAGGGGAGGGGGAAAAGATTTGAGCAGGAGAGTTTCTAATTAATTTTATGAGTTCCTCCCCAGAGGATAGATATGGGCCTTTTGTTTGAAGGCATCCTGGTGCGCCTCCCCATCAAGGGCAGGCATACTTACTAGTACCTTGCTGATTAGAGACAGGAAATTCCTGATGATTAGCTGAATGAGACAGGTTTCTGTAGGACCGGGCCACCCACTCTATCTCCCCATTTGTGGTCTAGAGAGCTAGTTCTCTCCCATTCTCCCCCTCTCCTCCCACCTTCTCTCTCTGGCCCTGACTGTGTTTGTTTCTTTTTCTTTTTCTTTTTTTTTTTTTTTTTTGCTTTTTGGTGAGGCAATTGGGGTTAAGTGACTTGCCCAGGGTTACGCAGCTAGTAAGTGTCAAGTGTCTGAGGCCAGATTTGGACTCAGGTCCTTCCGACTCCAAAGCTGGAGCTCTATCCATTTTGCTATCCAGCTGCCCCTGTTTTTCTTTTCCTCTGTCTCTGTCTGTCTCTCTCTCCCATCCTTATTCCCCTTGGATTTTGAGAAAAAAAAAAAGACTGTAGCACAGCTGAGCAGACTTGCTTTCTGGTAGTGTGAGGGCAACATGTGCCCATGTGTAATTTCCCCCCAGGAGCAGTTTCTAGTCTAGAAAGTCTTAACAAAACACTATGAACTAATTACCTGCACCTCGCTGAGCTGTTCATCTCTGAGGAACAGGCTGTCTCTTCTTCTGGTATGATTACATCAACAATCTGACTGCCCACAGTGTGCATGAATGAGCCCAGACTAACACACAGAAATGTGCACACACAGGCTATTTGTCCTAGGCACACTCATTCCTAGTTACATGTTTACTTTAAAGAAGTAGCTTTTTTGAAGGCTGTAAGTCTGTACTGAATCATTTTTACTTCCAGATATTATATGTTTTGTTCATGCCCCATACCTGTGTCGATGTCAAATGGTATTTTTTTCTCCTTTGAATTGCCCTTGACCTAAAGCTTGACATTCAAGATGCTGGACAGACTTGCTGCCTCTTTCTGGCAGGTCATGTGTTGAAGACTACCTTAGGCCATAAGGACCAGATGCTCTCTTTTTACAGTTTTTTTCCCCTTACTACCAAGACAAGTTTTCATTCGCACTGCATAAAGTGAAAAGGCACCTTCTCTGTCAAATCTAGTCTCATCTTTTGACTAAAAGGCAGGGATGATGGTTGTACTTGGCAGATACACTTAAAGGACACATTTGCTGTCTAAAGATGCCCCAGAGTTACCATTATATCATGATATATTTCTCCAGTAAACCCAAGCCCTCAAAATGATTTTGTTGTTTGGACATGTCCGACTCCTTGTGACCCCATTTAGGATTTTCTTGCTGAAGATACTAAAATGATTTGCAATTTCCTTCTCCAGCTAATGAGCTTACAGATGAGGAAACTGAAGTTAAGTGACTTGCCCAGGGTCACACTGTTAGCACCTGAGGCCAAATTTAAACTCATGAAGATGAGTCTTCCTAACTCCAGGCCCAGCACTCTATCCACTACACCCCCTATCTGCTTCAGAATGATCTGCCATCTCATATATCTCTTCCTACCTTAAGATTATTAATGGCTTATACATACATTAATTTTTTGAGTTATGCTAAAAGTTACACACTCATTGGAACATTTAATCCTCTCTCAAGTTTATGAGGTTGGTAGTGCAGGCATTATTTGCCCTATGTAAACTGCAGAGGCTCTCTCTTACCTCCAGAATCAAATATAAAATCCTCTGTTTGGCTTTTAAAGCCCTTCCAACTTACTCTCTTCCTACCTTTCCCGTATTCTTACACTTAATGCCCCTGTATGTACTCTGCAAACCAATAAGGCTGTCCACCTTGCTGTTTCTTGTGTAAGACATCCTCTGACTGTGTATTTTCACTCTCTGTCCCCCATATCTGGAAAGCTTTCTTTCCTCACCTCTGCTCTGGATTTCCCTGGCTTCCTTCAAGTCTCAACTAAAAGCCCCATCTTCTGCAAGAAGCCTTTCTCAGTCCTCCTTAATCTTAATGTCTCCCCTCTGAAACTATCCCCACTTTGACTTGCATTTATCTCGTATGTACATAGTTATTTGTATGTTGTGTCCCCCATTAGTATGTAAGCTCCTTGAGGGCAGGGACTTTATTGGGTCTTTCTTTGTAACCTGAGAACTTATTGCAGTGCTTGACGCATATAAGTGCTTAATAAATGTTTGTTGAATGACTATTTTACAGATGAGGAAAATGAGGTCCAGAGAAGATTATACATACTTGCAATGATTTATCTCACAGGGTTGTTGAAGGGAAAGTACTTTGTAAATCTTAAGATGCTAAATAAATATAAATTATGAAATTTGCTACCTGTGTGACTTTGTGCAAATCACCTCTCTGTGTATCTGTTTGTCATCACTGAAAGAGAGTGTTGGACAAGGCAATTTCTCAACTAGTTAATTTCAGATATCACTTCCAAGACTAAAACTCGAGACTCTGTGAATTTCCAGGGTTTTTTTTTTAGGTCGATTTATGTCTAGGCTGCTGCTGCTTCATTCTCTCTCTCTGAAAATAAACCAGTTTTTGTCTTATGGGCCACTGAATAACTGTTCTATTGGCCTCTGTAGTACTTCCCCTCTGAGGGGATTTAAAGGATTTAAAGAAAGGGCTGTTGGTGGATTTTTTAAAACTGAGTATTAGAAATAATTATCCAATTTCTTATCTGTCAGGTTGATCAGCCACGTTTTAGATACAATCTCTATTCCAGGAGAAATCAGGCTGATACAGATAGGGGAAAATAGCAAGTGTACAGATTTCAAAAAATGAAATGCATTCCCCTGTGTTCCTGATTATCTGGTACCCAGTTTCTTCTATGCATGGGACAGTGCAGATTAGAAAGTTTCAAAACACTACAAAATAGATACCTGTACGTTTAGGTGGCAGCTATGTTTTCTAAGAACAGCACAAGTTTAGAAACTTTGCATAAGGGACATTCCATGGTCACTCTTACCTCTGAGAATACTTATCCCCACCTTGCAGGCTTTCAAAATTATTCTCATTAGTCAAGGCCCAAATAAAATGTCAGCTCCTCCATGAGGCCTTCTCTGGTCCCCAAATCAAATGTACTCTCCCTCCCTTGAGGTCCCACAACTCTTTGTTTTTCCTTCTCTTAGAGCAAATGCTCTTTTCTGCCTTGCACATTGATTATTTATAGATTTATCTTATTCTCCTAAAAGAGTATAAGCTTTTTGAAAACAAAGAATGACTGGCTTATTCATCTTTGTACCTCACATAACATCTTCTGCAATGTCTTACACATGAGGTAATTGATATTTATTGAATATCTAAGGACCTTTTGATCTATGTCTACCCACCTTCTCCCCACCCTCACTCCTGCAAGTAGAAGAGTTCCATTACAAAAATGGGTGGTCTGGACAAATGAAATCAATGCATTGGCTAGGTCTAAAAATGCATGTCTAGTGTTGTACCTGGCACCTAAGTGCTATATAAATGTTAGCTGCCATCCTCAACATCATCATCATCATCATCATCATCATCATCATCTCCAGTTCATCAACTCTACCAAGGCATGGGAGGCATGCTTCATCCTCAATTTTATGAAGTCATAATCAAAGCTGTTTTCCCTCTAAATACTGTTGTGATCATTGTGTAAATTGTTCTCCTGGTTCTGCTAACATTTCTTTGCATCAGTTCATGTCTTTCCATAGTTTTCTCCATCCCCCATATTCCACATTTCTTATGCCACAATAAGGTCCCTTTCAGGCTTAAGATTCTCTCATTTTGTGAATAAAGCATTGGGGACCATTTATTAAGTAGCTGCTATGTGCCAGGTACTCTGCTATACACTGGGGATACAAAGAATGTAAAAAATATTGTCAAGAGCTTACATATGTATTCAGAATACATATAAATAGAAAAATACAAGTAAATACAAGTACAAAGTAGTTAGGGAGAGAGGACAATAGCAATGCAGAGTGGGGGATATCAGAAAAGACTTCACATTGCAGGTCAGATGTATGTAAGTAGACAGAACATTCCATTCATTTTTCCAGGCAAAAATTTATGTTTACCAGTGAGAAGGCATGGAAATGGGAAATGAAGTGCTCTGGTTGAGGCTAATTTGGCTGGATCCCAATACAGATGGAAGTGAGGTGATATATATTTAATTTTCAAGTGTAGTAGAAGATAGGTTGGGGCTGGGTTAACCAGATGTATGCTAGATGATGTATGCTAGAGAAAAAAAGAAAGCCAGTATTAAGGGTCTAGTATTAAGGGACAGACATGGTCAGATCTCTGTTCAAGGGAAATCACTTTGGTAGTTGTGTGGAGGATGGATTGGAGTGAGAAGGGATTGAAGGCAAGGATATCAATTAAGGGGCCATTACAGTAATGTAGGGCAGAAGTAATGTGGACTTGAACTAAGGTGGTGGCTAGGTGAGGAGGGACAAAGGGTGGGATACAAGATCAGTTATGGTAGTCAAGAAAGCAAGATTTAGCAACTTATCAGATTTATGAGGTGAGGAATCAAGGATAACACCTGGAAGACTGGAAGAATGGCAATGTCTTTGACAGAAATAGGGAAGTTTGGAAGAGTGGTGAGTTTTGGAGGAAAGATAATGAATTTAATATGGATATGTTGAATTTAGGACGTTTGGAGTTCAAGGAAATTAATTGTTGGTCTCAGGGGAGAGACTAGGACCAGATAAATAAGTTATCTGCATAGAGATGATAACTCCATAAGATTTAATTAGGGGAGAGGGAGAGAGAGAGAGAGAGAGAGAGAGAGAGAGAGAGAGAGAGAGAGAGAGAGAGAGAGAGAGCGAGCCTAGGAAGGAACTTTTGGAAATAATTATTTAGGGAGTGTAATGGTAGATGATGAGCCAGCAAATGAGATTTAGAAGGAGTAATCAGGAAGGTAGGAGAAGAATCGAGAGAGAGAGAAGTATCACAAAAACCCAGAGAAGGGAGAGTATTTAGGAGAAGAGAGCAGTCAAAATTGTCACATACCTCAAAGAGGTAGAGAAAAATGAGAACTGAGAAAAGACAATTTGGCAATTACAAGATCATTGAAAACACTGAAAGAACAGTTTCAGATGAGCACTAAGTTCAGAGGCCAGATTGCAAAAGATTGATGAGTGAGTGAAAGGAGAAGTGGAATTAATGAGTGTAAAAAGCTTGGCTGAGAAAGTGGGGAGAGATACAGGCTCATAACTTGAGGAGATGGACAGGTCTAGTGAAGGTCTCTTGTTTTTAAGGATGGGGGAGATTTGGCCATAAGTGAAGGTACCAAGGAAGGAAACAATAGATATAGAGATGCTGAAGCCTTGATACAGACAGGGCATGATTGAAGAGTTAGTTTACAGGTGAAAAAGGGAGACCACTCACTGAGGGCATATGTAGAGTCTTTGCCTTGGCAAGGAGAAAGGCCATCTCATCAGAGACCAGAAGAAAGGAAGAGAGAATGGGAGATGTTAAGCATGTTTGAGACAAAGAGAAAGGGAGAGAAGGGAGCTCACAGAAAATATTCTCCATAAAATAAAAGGTGAGTTGCTCAGCTGAGATTATTAGAGGGGAAGGAAAACGGCAGGAATTTTGAAGACAGAAGAGAAGATTTGGAATAGCTTCTGCAGGGATTCACATAGAGGATCAATGATGCAAAATAAAAGGGAATGTCTTGCTGCCCTGAATCAGGCAATAAATATGTATTAAGCACCTACTGTGTACCAGGAACTGTGCTAAGTGCTGGGGTACTATGCTAAGCTCATTGGATGCCCACTGGAATTTTGGTAACATGAATTTATATACCAAAAAGCTTTATAACTCCAGCACTCTGTTTTATTGCCAACAAGGGACAATTAACACCACGATGGATTTTCTTTATCCAAATTGGTTTCCATATGAGAACGCCAGTGGCATCTCCCAAACCTTATTTTCTCCAGCAGTGAATAATCTTAAATCTCCCTGTAAAATCCTGCTGAATTGTCCACTGAAGTCTATTGATTTTGATTCAATCAAATAAAATAGGAACCTTCCCCTGCAGAGTCATGCCCCTGCATGAAGTATTCTACAAGTGGAAAACATGACTTTTTGTGCTGCTGTCAGTGAAGGGTTCTCTAATAAAGCTGGCTGGGCAGTTGTGGTATCTGCAGCCTTCTTCATTTCCTGACCCTTAAATAACCTTAGACTATCAATCATCACACTTTCTTAAGGAAGAGAGATGCTTCAACTCCAATGCTCCAACTTGTGATTTTAACAAAAGATCTAGCAGATATAGAAAATATAGCATGAAGGACACAGGTTACTTTTTAGTTGGCTTTAAAAAAAATAGTACATCAACACATCCATCCAAGTGCTGTTGCTATTTTCTAAGATTGAGACAAGTTCAGATACCTTTCTCATATAAATTTATATAACCTCATGGATAAAATGAAGGCATTGTTTGGACCATCTAGCACCCAAACTACTTCTATCTGAAATTTCTAGGTAATTTTTAGGGGGCTTGAATGAAGCGGCTAATTGGCCCCATTCTCCCCTTTACAGGATTTATATTTTAGCGCACTCATAACTAACCCATGTTTTGTCCCATAGGAAGAATCATGTCTGATTTTTTTTATATTTTTATTTTTAAACAGAATTTTATTAGAATTTTTGTTTTTGCAGTGCCTAGATATTCTCTTGTATTTCTCCCTCCCTCCTTTTAAAGAGTCATCCCTTACAACAAAGATTTTTCTTTTCCTCAAAAACAGGCAGAATAGAAAAAATGCAGCAAAACTGCACAATTCATAAAAATATGTTCTATCTCATCGACCTTGACCTCTGGGGTCATCTCATATCTCTTTCTGGTGGCCAAATTTGCTCTTTATAATTTCACGATATTCAGTTTCTGTTGTTTTGTGGTGTATTCTTTCCATTTACATTGTCATAGTGACTGTGTATATTGTTTTGCTGGCCCTAATTCATTTTGTCAGTTCATGTGAGCTTTTCCATGCTTCTCCGTATTCACAGTTTGCCACTTTTTTACAGCACAATAATATTCTATTACATTTATGTACCATAATTTGTCTGGCCATTTTCCAATAAATGGATATCTATCTTATTTACAATTTTTTTACTAGCACAGAAAGTGCTGCTATAAATACTTTGGTAAATATAGAGCCTTTCTTTTAGTGAATGACCTCCTTGGGATATAGGCCTAGCAATGGAATCTCTAGGCCAAAGGGTAAGGACATTTTAAATCTCTTTATTTGCATAATTCCAATTTGTTTTTTGGGCAGTTGGGTGGTGTGGTAGATAGAGGGCCAGGCCTGGAGTCAGGAAGTCTCCTCTTCCTGAGTTCAAATCTGGCCTCAGACACTTATTTGTTGTGTGATCCTGGGGAGGTCACTTAACCCTATTTTCCTCAGTTTCCTCATCTACTAAATGAGCTGGAGAAGGAAGTAGTAAACCACACCAGGATCATTACAAAGAAAACCCCAAATTGGGTCATGAAGAGTCAGAAAATGACTGAACAACGACAATTTGCTTTTTAGAATGGTACCAATTCAGAGTATCATCGACAGTGAATTAGCTCGTCCACCTTACTACAACTCCCCCAGCACTGACTATTCTCTTCTTTTTTTTTTAACTAGAGGGTTGTTTTGATTTCTGTTTCTCTTATTATTAGTGATTTACAATATTCTTTCAAATGGTTGTTAGCACTTTTCGATTTTTCTTTTGAAAACTGTTCCTATCCTCTGACCACTTTTTGAATAGAGAAATTTCATAATTTTCAAGTATGATGTTTAAAGATTCTACATATTCAAAAAACTTGCTAATTGTTGTTACTTGCAGATTATCCTAGAGTTTGTGAACTTATCTTTTTAAGTCTTCTTCATAACTGCATTTCAAAACTGTTGGTTTCCTTTGTAATCCCATGTATTTGATTAACAACATTCTTCTGAAAAGGGGTCCATAAACTTCATCAAACTGCCCACATGGTCCCTGACACAGACAAGGTTAAGAGCCCCTGGTCTAGTTTAATCCCTTAATTTTAAAGATGAAAAGCTGAGGGCCAGAAAGGTTGATTAACTTGCCCAAGGCAACTCAGTTTATCAATAGTAAAAAAAAGTACTGGAATCAAGACCCTTCTTACTACCAACTCATCACTCCTTCTGCTACAATATAGCAGAACTATGCTTCTTCCCAGTAGATACCATATTACTCCAAATATAAGATTTCCTGGGCCATAAACAATGGTGTGCTGGTAAATGTTTAACAATTAGCTCTCCAGAAAAAATGCACACACAATATATTTTCAAGCTTAATCTTCATTATTAACATTTTCTCCATCATGTTATAGTCTATACAATCAATAAAATAATAAGTCAAGCCTCGATTTGTAGTTGTAAATTTCTGAAGTATAAATGTTCACATGGAAAATTTCACAACTGATGCTCTAGAGCTGGTTTGAGCTGGCCACATACCTAAAATCAGAGCTCTTTGGAAGGAAAAAAAAAACCCAGAGGAGGAAACAA
This sequence comes from Phascolarctos cinereus, assembly GCF_003287225.1. Classification (NCBI taxonomy): domain Eukaryota; kingdom Metazoa; phylum Chordata; class Mammalia; order Diprotodontia; family Phascolarctidae; genus Phascolarctos; species Phascolarctos cinereus. The sequence goes on along the minus strand of NW_027555958.1, from coordinate 107,502,423 downwards.
TGAAAAATATCACCAATTATAGGATGCATTTAGGTATTATCAAACTCAGGTTTAGGGAGAACATATAGGCTTTATTTGGACCAATATAGTCATTATTAAAAATGACCTCCAAATAGTATATTTCTTCTGGTATTAATAAGCAGTCCAGGGCATTGCTGGGTTATCATTCAGACAGGAGCCCATTTTCCAAATGTCACAAGAGGATTTAGTGCCCTAACAATGACTGGTACTAAAGGAAATCCCATTGCCTTAATCTTGACATCAGCTTCCAAATGTTGCCCCTCAGACAGACCAGCATTTCTCTATAGAAGTAAGCTTGGCTCTTGCAGCAGCAAGTAAATTGAATGCAGAGACAGGGCATTGCCTAGTTCAGCTGCAGGCTGTTTGGGGTTGTCTTGATAATTCTCTTCACATGTTAGCCTTGAGGGAATGGGTTGGATAGAATAACTAAGAGCTTTGCAAGAAAATTATGAAGAAAGTGTTAAAACCAGGCATAGAAATGCTGAAAAGACCAAAGGTAGCCAATCTGGGAGGCCGGAGGTAATTGCTGGGGATACTCTGCCACTGTACTTGAACCATACATTTCTTCTTTTTCTTTTCCCTTCCTACCAAGCTTCTTAATCCCCTTTCCTGTATCTCTCTGCCTGTCTCTTCAATTTCCTTCCTCTTCTCCTTTTCTCCAGTTCCTTTAATTTTCTTCTTCCTTTTGTTTCTTCCTTTACTTATTGTAGGCGTGAATGTTGGTTAAGTAGATAATTTAATTTAAATTTGTGTAATCCTTTAAGGTTTGCAAAGCATAGTCCTCACAACATACCTAGGAGGTAGGTGGTATAATTATTATGATGTCCATTTTATAGATAAGGAAACTGAGTACCAGTAAGTGAAATGACTTGTCCATACTTGACCCACCTCCCTCAAAGGGCTGCTGTGATGAAAGTACTTTGTTAACCTTAAAACCCCATAGCAGGGTCCTACTTGTAGGACCCTGATTAAGTGACTTCACCTCACTAGAGTAATGTCTTCATCTAAGATGATGGGAATTACACTACATATTTAAAATCCCTCATAACTCACAATTGATGTTGTGAATTTCCAGGGATTTCTTTCAAGCATGGTATGTCCAGGGCACTACTTTTCACATCCCACTCTGAAAATAAACAGATTGGTGCTATGTAAAGAAAGGAGTTCTAGATTTGGAGTCAGAGAACCCTGCTTCCCATCCTGGCACTACCACTTAATCACCTGTGTGACCCTGGACAAGTCCCTCAATTTCTCTGGGAAGAGGAAGAAGAAGGAGAGACATAGGGGAAATGTGGGTGCTAGAAAAACAAAAGATATCAATGAAAGCTATTTTAATAATCCATTTCATAAGCACAAGATGGAGTAGAAAATAGCTCATGTGGAAAAAACAACAGCATTTAGTAGACTACAATCCAATATGAGTTGATAGCATAATGTGGCAGCCAAAAGTGCTTATGTGGTAAGAGCCTACATACTAACATAATATCCAGAATAAGGAATGTTTTAGTTCCAATGTACTCTGTTCTGTTTAGACTATATTTGGAATTTTGAATCTAGTTCTTTAAGTCCCATTTTATCAGGGGTATTGAAAGCTGAAATACATTGACGGCAGAAATTTATAAAACTTTTTTGTGTATTTCATAGTATGCCCCCAATCCCCAGGGAGTCTAGTGAAGCCTTGATATCCTTGCTCAAAATAATGTTTTTAAATACATTAAAAAAATATATAGTATTACAAAGGTAACCCATTATATTGGAATGTAGTTATCTATCTATCTATCTATCTATCTATCTATCTATCTATCTATCTATCTATCTATCTATCTATGTGTGTGTGTATATATATATGTGTATATATACATACATATATATTTAAATCAAGTTCACCAACCGTAGACTAAGAATCTCTGATCTAGAGAAAGATCACCAGAATGGTGAAACCATTCTATATAAGGAAAGTGCCTACTATGTGTAAGGCCTTATGCTAGGCACTGAAGCACTAGGCTACATGCTGACAAAATGCTATCTATTCCCTTTGTCACCTAGGGCAATTTAATGAACCAAGTTTGTTCAAACTTGGAATATTTAACCTTGAGAAGTTAAATCTTGACCTAACTGACTTCAAATATTTGAAGGGTTATGTATAGAAGACACATCAGACTCATTTTGCTTCGACCCCTGAGGACAGGACCGGGATTAATGTGTAAAAATCGCAAAGAAGCAATCACATAAGGAAACACTTCCCTACAATTAAAGCTGTTGAAAAGCAGAACAGATTCCTTTATGAGGCAGTGAATGCCCTGGCCCTGGCAGTCTCCAAGCTGGATGACCACCAGTAAGGGACAATATAGATGGGATGCATGCCTGATTTTAGTAGGAAGTGAACTCAATGATTAAGGTTGTTTCTAACTTTACAACTCTGTAATTCTTTGACTTTTATTAAGCATCTTAAGATGCAGTTATTTTATATGCATAGGCTCATAGGATTTAGAGTTGAAAGGTCCTTGGAAATGATCTAATCCAAGTCATGATATTTTGAGTAAGCAAAGTGAAACCCAAAGAGCTTCACTGAATTGCCCAAGGACATGGGTAGCATTTTGTGTGTACCTAGCCCACTTTCTTTGGGCTAGATGGCTCAGTGTAAATAGTGCCAGGCCTTAAGTCAGATAGACTCATCTTCCTGAGCTCAAATCTGACCTCAGACACTTACCAGCTGTGTGACCCTGGGTAAGTCACTGACCCTATTTGCTTCAAGTTCTTCATCTGTAAAATGGATTGGAGAAGGAAATGGCAAACCACTCCAGTATCCTTGCCAAGAAAACCCCAAATGGGGTCTTGAAGAGTTGGATACAACTGAACAACAACACAAAGCCTACTTTCTCAGTACCTAGCATATGGCCTTACACACAGCAAGCGCTTAATAAATGCTTGTTAAGTTGAATTTGCAGTAGCAGAGTAAAGACTTGAATCCAGACCCTCTGATTCCAAATCTTTTTTGCTATACCACACTGTCTCCAGGATTTGAACATTCATGGCCTTCTAGGTCATGTGCCCTCTTCCCCATCAACCTCAACCATAAATCCTCTTCTTGGCCACTCATGATTCCTTCTCACCTTCTGTTTATTTGATAGAATACCTCATTTCTTCACAAGTTCATCCACAAATCCGTCAAAGATATTGTGTACTGGGCATGACTGATAGGCTATTTTGAGTCCCATTATTTTGACCATTGTAGTGACAATGATATCACAAAGGCCAACTCAAAGCAGCTTGACCAAATAATGGTCAGTTTAATTCTGTGGTACCAAAATTTAAGACTAATAACATCAGACATCCATTTCACCTTGGTGAAGGGAAAGCAATCAAATCTATTAAAAAGTGAGTATACACTTGGAGCTAGAGTTTTTGCTTTTCTTCTGTGAAAAAGAATTAATTGGACTAGGAAGAATGGGAAAGGAGTTGAGGAAATAATCGGTCACACATGTGTAGCAGGAATAGTCAAAGCTAACTTTTAAGACTTTCTACCTGTAGGATGAGAGCAGGAAGAAAAGTCTACATAAAAGGTGGAGAATTACTAATCAGAAAGGATGGAGGAGATATGGGAATGTACTGTTAGAGAAACCAAAGGAGAAGAGTGTATGGAGATAGACTATTTAAAAAATTAGATTGTGATATAGTTTCATCCTTTTTTATATAGCAAGGTTCACATATTTATTAGCAAGAAAGTAGAATTTGTGATATATTGGGAGGAATGGAGAATCACATTTTGGAATGTTATCCTTTGTAGATTATCAATTTGTTAATGAGAAAAAGGGTGACAAGAGAATTAGGAAGGCAAGCGATGAGCATTTTTTAAGCACTTACTGCGTGCCACACACTGTGCCAAGTTCTGGGGACGCAGTTACATGCAAAAGGAAGGACAGTCTCTGCTTTCAAGGAGCTTACACTCTAATAGGGGACAACAACACACAAAAGGAATATGAGAAGAGGGAAGGGGAAAGGTGCCCATATGACAGCACAGTGTCAGAGTCCAGAGAATCAGCAGCTCACAGAGGGGAAGGAAGAATGGCCGGCTTAGGCCCCTTCTGAAACTAGATATGCCACGAGGGACTCATGGAGGGAAGAAGGGGGCCAGAGTGGAGGGAAGCTCCAGGGTGAAAAGGCAGCTGAAGCATACTGGCAAAGCCCAGAGAATCAGAAGCAGAACTGGGAAGTGGATGAAGGATGGGCAGCCTGGGCCCCTTCCTAGAATTAGTCCCTCAAAGGAAAATTTCATTGTAGACTTGTTCCCAGGGCATCAAGGGATTTCCATTATGCTCAATAAATATTGTTATCCTACCAAATTTCATGCTGCCCACAAGCATTCTTGGTATTAACTAGGATTTAGAAGTAACTATTATTCTGGAGAAAATATATTCATCTTGGGAACATCTAACACCAAAAATTCACTTGCTCTGTTTATTGAAGCAATTCATCTGGGCATATCCAGTGACAAGAAAAGAGCTATTTGATAAACCAGTCTAGTTTTACACTAGAATACTTATACACTATATTACTTGGGCTATAAAGCTCTATCAACAGTTCTATTATAAATCTGTGCTCAGCTTCTTTTAAACATTTAGCACAGGCATAAAAACTGGCTCCAGGCAGAATCTCGATTCTTATCATCCTAGTTGAAGAACATCAACCAGGTATTATAATCCAATAAAATTTTTCAAACCAATTGGTCCAGTCATTTAAAAAGTAGTAACAACTACAATATGAATTTCTATTCTGTTATTACATATTTAACAGCATATTTTAAAGACATTCTAGACACATAAAAGAGAAAGTGCTCAAGATGGTTTTAAATCAAAAGTTTGCAATGTCTGTTTGAGCCTGAGTAACAAACCTCAGAGGCCTTTGGGAAAAAGAGAATGTAACCATTATTGCTCCTTCCCACCAAAAAAAAAGTCTATTATTTATATTCTTTAAGTCTGGTCATGGATGGAATTTTTGGCTTTGGCCAAAAATTAAGCAGTATTTGCCCCTGCTGACAATCCTCTTCTTAATATTCTCTCCTCTTTTTCCCTCCATGGCACTGCTTTTCCACATGGCAGTTTACCCATTTTTTCCTTATATTTTCTTATGATGACTCCCTGGTATGAATATTGTTCAAGGCTCTGTCCTAAGTTTTCTTCACTTCCTCTTAGGTGATTTCCTCTCCTCCAGTGATTTCTATGATCAGGTCTATGTAGAGACTTATTCCTAGAACTATATAGCTAACTCAGATCTCTTGACTGAGCTCCAACCCTACATGTAACAATGATCTGTTATATATAGGGATGCTCTCCCTGTTCAATGTCCAAAATTGGACTCTTGATTTTCACCTCAAAACTTGACCCTTTTCCTCACTTCCTTATTTCTGTTAACAACATCCTCATTAACAGTCACCCAACTTGAGATCCTCAGAATTAACTTTGTTCCTTTCTTCTCCCTCAGCCCACCAATTCCATCATTGCCAAGCCATGCTAATTCTGCCCTTATAACATTCCCACATCTGTTTTCTCTTCTCCACTCAAGGACTGCCCTCCCAACCCCTAGTTCAAGTTCAAGTTTTAATTATCTTTCATTTGGACTATTGTGATAATGTTCGAACAGGTTTCCTGATTTCCATTCTCTACCCTGTCCATTCTATCCTTCAAACATCTACCAAAATAATCTATCGAAGTCACATCTTAGCATGACACTTCCCTCTCAAAAACTTTCAATGTCCCCTACTGCCTATAGGACAAAATGTAAACTCCTTAGCGAATTATTTAAGTCCCATCACTTTCTGGCTGGAATTTAGCTTTCCAGACACATTGTAGATTACTTTTCTTCACATACTCTATTGCAGTAGCTTTCTATTGGCCACTCTTCCTCAGTCTTTCACTTCTTCAATCCATTTTTCACATAGCTGACAAATTTGGTTTCCTTAAGCAGGTCTGACAATGTTACTCATTTGTTCTATAAATGTCAGTGGCTGCCGGTTGTTTTTTCAGATAAAGTAAAGACTCTTGTTTTTGTCTTTATTTGTATTCCCACATATGCTTGGCATAAACTAGGTAGTTAATAAATGTTTGTTAACTTCAATTGATTCTGTTGACCCAGCCCAGGAATGGTGGTATAAACAAGGGTGATATATTCCAGTGGATACTTATTAAGTAAGTCTCATTTACTTCTTAGGTCGATATTGCTGTGGTGCAATGGTTTTCAAATATGTAGTTCACAAACAATTTTGGTGGCATTAAAGACCCTGTGGATTAATACCTCTCCATACCTCCATATACATTTACTTAACACTGTAAATAAATCTGGAAGGGAAAAATGGAAGGGAAACAGAATTTCTGATCGAGTACTGTAGAAGAAGATAAAAACATAGTAAAAACAAGAGCATGTATTTTATTACATTCAGAGCTCCAGTACTTTAAAAAATGAACCTAGTGACTGTCTGGGTGTGCATGTGTTCCTCTCAGTCCTATCCTTTCAAACCATAAACCTAAACATAGAGTTTCTCAACCTTTTTTTTTGTTTGTTTCATGAACTCCTATGGCAGTCTGGTGAAGGCTATAGATCCCTTCTCAGAATAATGTTTTTAAATGTATACAATAAAATATATAATATTACAAAGGAAACATAATGAAATGTAGTTATCAAGATATTACCCCCAAAAAGTTCACAGGCCCCAAATTAAAAACCCAGAGGGTTTGGACCAGAGGGTCTCCTAGAATCCAGTTGCTTCAAATAAACTTTTGAGGAGACATAATTAATTCCTCTTTTATATGACAGTCTCTCAGACACTTGAAGGAGACTAGACTTGTTCTGTTTGGTTCCCAAGGACCAAACAAGGAACAATTCATGAGAATCAATGAGAGACAGATTTAGGTTCAATGTAAGGGAAAACAATAAAGTGATCCAGAAATAGAGTGAGCTGCCTCTGGGGTTGAGGTTCCTCTCACTGTAGGTCCTCAAGCATAGGGTGGAGGACCACTTGTTGGGTACTATTTATTCACCTCAGGAACCTGGCTGAAATTTTGTCAAAAAGTTCCCAATACAAAAAGGGGGTTGGGGGAATGGAGAGATTCCCATGTTAGAATGACATGCCAAAGGTGTGATATCTAGCTACACAATTATTAAGACTACATTCATAACTGCTATCGATTACTTCTACCTCATTCTATTTTGACAGATTCACAGACTTATTTCTCAAGCTGACAGTAACCTCTTTGACTCATTATTTAATGAAATTGGCATGTGTTCCCAGGTTGGCCACATCTAGCACACTCTTTTCCAAAGGATATAGGTTAACCCAAAGCATTTAGAATAAAGCACTTAAGCTAGTAAATCTTATCTTTTTCCAAACTGAGCAAGTCTTTACAGCAATGTGGTCATGGAGCGTATTAATGATCACGATAGAAGACAGGTACCAATGGAGGAGTCCAATGAGACTAAATCCAGAAATACTGTTAAGATAGAAGCTTCCCATAATATTTCCAATTCAGCCTCCTGCATCTAAAATGTTAATAGCATAGGATGGTAGGTCCTGACCTTGACTTCATCTCCCTATAGTTTTTGGTTCTGCTTTCCTGAACCTGGTCCGTGTGTGTGTGTGTGTGTGTGTGTGTGTGTGTGTGTGTGTGTAAACAGACGTTGTACCTGTTCTTCATTTGGAAAGTTTCGTCATAGTCTTAGACTAAAAACAAGCTGTAACAATCTAACCTACGTTAGATTTTGCACATAGCTCTGGATCTGAAATGTGCATTTCTAAGACTAGTTTCTGCAACAACTTTTTCCTCTAAATATTTAGCAAATTAGATAAGCCATGCTTCTACTTAAACACTAATGCAATTCACAACGTTCTTAATATTTTAATTAGAAATGGGAATGTAATGCTGAAATAAAACTGCAATTAAGATTCACAGGTGCATCCTATTGCTGACAGTGATTCCTGACACATGGCCACATATAGCCACAATCTTGGAGCCAGTTCTGACCTATAGCTTAGTGCCTAATTTATACCTAAGTATTAATAGGCACATTTGAAAGAAGGTAATTTTTGAAATCTTAGGGAATAAGTACTATTTGTCTTTTTCAAAAATATTTATTTTATTCTGAACTTAAGAAATAAAAAAAGCATTTTCATAACAGAAAATAGAAAAAAAAAAGTATTATTTGTCTTAATGTCCATAATAGTTAGGCAGCTAGGAAACACAGGGGCTAGAACGCTGGACCTGGAAACAGGAAGTCTTGTGCTCAAATTCTGTCCCAGACACTCAATAGCTGTATGATTCTACAGGAATCACTTAACTTCTCTCAGCCTCAGTTTCCTCATCTATAGAATGGGGATAACAGCACCTACTTCACAGAGTTGTAGTGAGGGTCCAATGAGATAATGTACATAAATTACTTCACAAACCTTAAAGCACTCCACAGGCTGTCCCAAAGGTCTTAGTGCAGTTTTAAGCTTTGATACCTTATCAAAGCTGAAAATTACATGAAGACTTTCGGGACACCCTCTATTAATGATGGCTTTTATAATTATTTGTTTGATAGACAGGTGAAAGAAGGTAACTAGTATGGTAAAGAGATTTGAGTATAAGAGCATGTGTTGAAGAAGTCTCAGGGATGGCAAAATAACTCCGTTCAAGTAACAGCTAGCATTTTTAATAGTGCTTTAAGATTTGCAAAAAAAAAAAAGGGGGACAGCTAGGTGATGCAATGGATAGAGAACTGGCCCTGGAGTCAGGAGGACCTGAGTTCAAATCCGTCCTCAGACACGTAACACTCACTAGCTGTGTGACCCTGGGCAAGTCACTTAACCCCATTGCCTAGCAAAAACAAACAAACACGATTTGCAAAGTGCTTTATAAATATGATCTTATTTGATTCTCACAACAACCTTGGAAGACAGGTTATCCCCCTTTTACCAGCAGACAGAGGCTAAGTAACCCAGGGTCACTTGTAAATGGCTGAGACTGGATTTGAATTCAGTTCTTTTTGACTCTCTCCAGCACTTCCTCATTTATCCAACACTCTCTCCCCTACACCCCCTAGCTGCCAAATGTTTGAAGGAATGCCACGTAGAAGACTTAGAAGTGTTCATTTGGGCCCAAACAGGGCAGAAACAGGAGCAACAGGCAGAAATTGCAAAAAGACTAATTTAGGCTTAATGTGGGTCAAGTCAGATCAATAAACATTTAAGTGCCTACTATGTGACAGGTATTCTAGACATATAAGGACAAAAGATAGTTTCTGCTCTCAAGGAAATGAATCTAATTGTGGAGACAACATGTAACCTGCCTCCCCCCTCCTCCCCCTGCTTTGTGCCCCAAGGTAGGAACATGTATTTCCCTCTTCTCATGGTGACTATACTGGGGTGGGTAACCTGTGGCATAGAGGCCACCTGTGGCCTGCTAGGTCCTCAAGTACAGCCTGTTGACTGAAACCAAACTTCATGAACAAATCCCCTTAATAAAAGGCTCAGTTCTGCAAAGCTTGTACTTAGTCAAAAGGTAGCACCCAAGGACATAGAAGGCCACAGGTGGCCTTGAGGTCACAGGTTCCCCACCCCGGCATCTAGGCCTACATCTAGACCAAACTAAGTCCCCTTAGGAGTTCAGAGGCCTTAAGGAGCCCTGAAACCACTAGTTTGTCATGGAATGAGATGGTTTTTTTCAGCGCAGAGTCCACCCTGTTGCCTGGTTTTGAGCTCAACCATCTCTCCTTATCTCCTAACAACCCCCTGCTTGTTCCTTGATCTCAGCCTCATCTTTGATCTGTTGTCCCCAGATTTCCAGATCTATAGTTCCAGGTTCAGGAAAGCACAACCAAAAACCATTGGGAGTTGAAGTCAAGGCCAACACAGGTCTAGGAGGATGGACAGGAAGAGGCAGTTAGGTGTTATAGTGGATAGGGCACTGGACTTAGAGACGAGGAGACTTGAGTTCAAATCCTGACTCAGACATATTTAAGCTCTCATAGTCTCAGTTTCCCCATCTACAAATTGGAGATAATAATAGTACTTATTTCACTGGGTTGTTGTGAGGAACAAATGAGATTAAATATGTAAGGCACTGTGGAAATATCAAAACACCATAAAATGCTAGCTATAATTAAGATAGGACCATAGCTCAAAGTTATCTAAGTAATGGGAAGCAGAATTTCAAAACCAAATCAAAGGCCACTGTGATTATTTCTTCCCTTTATATTGTAACTCCTTTGGATGACCATAGGGTCCTCCAGGGCAGAAATAATGACATTTTCTTTTATACCTTTCAGTCAAGGCACAAGGTAAATATTCACACAATACATATTGAATCAAACTGAATTATATATACTAAATAAATGCAAACTGGGAGGAGACTGGTCAGAACTAGATCCAAGGGTCACAGTGGCTGGCAGGCTGAGGACACTAGCAGTGTGGTGCTTGGAAGTCAAAGGCAATTTGCCTCAGGAGTAAGAGTACTATATATAAAAGCCCAAAGTGTAACCCTCTGCTTAGTGGTTCCCTCAAGTATTAGGGCCCAGGCTCCAGAAATGAGTGGAATTTGGACAGTTGGAAAAAGGTTCATAGAGTCACAGATGGCTAAGCATTGAAACATAAGATTTATGAGGAAAATGTAAAGTAGCTCAAGTAGTTGTGCCCTAGAACAAAGAAAGCTGACATATATCAAAGGCACTTTGAATAGGATGCCAACTAACTGCTCTCCATTTCCAAAAGAGACTGTATATAACAAAGCAAACTTAACCTGCAGCATGGGGGAACCAAGGTTATCTATAAGGGATAATATTCTGACAAAGAAGATTGCTCAGACTGACACATGTCAGAAGAGGTTATGGAATCACCTTCTCTGAAGTACTATCCAAAAACAGGAGGGATTCTTTTTCATTCACAATGTCTTGAGAGTGGGTGTCCCCAGTGAATGGGCAGCTAGATGGTGCACTTGGACGGAGTGCTGGGCCTGGAGTCAGGAAGACCCAAGTTTAGATCTAGCCTCAGGCACTTACTAGCTGTGTGACCTGAGCAAGTCATTTGACTTTTGTTTGCCTCAGTTTCCTCATCTGTAAAACCTGGGGACAATAACACCTGCCTCTCAAGGTTGTTGAGAGAATCAGATGAGTTAAGAATTGTAAAGCACTTAGCACAGTGCCTGGAACATAGTAGATGCTATATAAATGTTAGAAATTATTATTATCTCTAGGGACAGCTAAGTGGCACAGTGGATAGAACACCAAGGGCTTGGAGTCAGGAAAACAAATTCAAAACCAGACTCAGGTATTTAGCTGTGTGATCTTGGGCAAGTCACTCAACCCTGTTTGACTCAGTGTCTTTCATATACAAAATGAGCTGGAGAAGGAAATGGCCAACTACTCCAGTATCTTTGCCAAGAGAATCCCAAGTGGAGTCACAACGAGTTAGACATGACTGAAACGACTGAACAACAACAACAAATTATTATTATTACTGCCATCCCTTAGAGGGGATGCAAGGAATAAACGACTGATGTAATTGACTATGCTCAGGGGAAAGATATCAGTGATTGCATGCATGGAATTTTCATAGCTTAAAGGTTTTTGCTGAAAGAGCACATAGTTAACACTTTGCTTATAGTAGATTAAGCTTTTGATTTTTTTTTAATGATTCATCATAAAAAATGCGCTGGCTGGAGCAGTTAGATTTGGATGGATGAAATCTTTCCTGAGCTGTGCATGTGTGTGTTCAACCACTCAGGAAAAAAAAAAATAAAACCATCAGTAATATTTTCCCACAACAGAATAATCTTTGTTTTTCCTCTTTTTCCCCCAAAGGGAATAATGACTCAGTGCTGTTCAACAACAACAAAAAAATCATTAATCAATCAATGAGTATTCATTAAGGGTCTACTATGCTTCAAGCATAGAGAGGCAGTTGGGCCTAGTGGATAGAGAGTAGGCATTGGAATCAGGAAGACCTGCCTTTCATGCATGCTGACTGTGAGCCCTTGGGCAAATGGCTTAACCATCTTTGTGCCCCCAGGCAATCCTCCAAGATGATAAGAGCTGCCAATCTGCATTTATAGATGAAGTTTTCTCACTGGGAGTTTCTTACACTAATGAAATTACAAATCTCATCAAACAAGCACAAAGTACCAGATGCTATGCTAGTTACCTGAAACACAAATACTACAATGAAACAGTTCCAACTCTCCAAGAGTATACACTTTGCTTTTTACATGGAGGGTGGAGGATGGGGAGGAGATGCAACATGTGTACAAATGGGTGCAGAGAAGATCAAGGAGAGCAAGAACATGGACAACGGGAGAGGTGGGATTGAGAAGGTGCAGATCTAGGAGGGCTTTCCACAGGAGGTGACACCTAAGCTGAGCCTAGAGGGAAGAGGATTCTGAGAGGAAAAAGTGAGGAGGGAATGCATTCCAGGGTTGGGAATGGCTTATGTGAATGTATAGAGGTAGTAGATGGAATGTTGAGTTGGGAGAATGGCAAGTGCTCAAGTTTGATTGAAATACAGGGACCATTTATTAAGAGGAGTAGAGTGAAATTAGGTTGGAAAGGTAGTTTGGAGCCTGATGGCAGAGGACCTTAAATGTCAGGTTAAGAAATTTGTGTGTTTTCTTACAGGCAATGGGAAGCTTCAGAACGTGGTTGAGCTGGAAAATGGTAACATTTCAGACTTGTGTCTTGGGCAATCAATCAGTGAAGTAGCATTTATTAAGCCCTTACTATTTTCTAGGGGGCAGTGGATAGAGTGCTGGGCCTAGATTGAGAAGACTCATCTTCCTGAGTTCAAATCTGGCCTCAGACACTTAGTAGCTGTGTGACCCTGGGCAAGTCACTTAACCGTGTTTGCCTCAGTGTCCTCATCTGTAAAATGAGCCAGAGAAGGAAAAGCAAACCTCTCCAACATCTTTGCCAAGAGAAGCCCAAGTAGGGTCACAAAGTGTTGGACATGACTGAAAAAATGACTGAAATATTATCTTCTAGGCACTGAGCTAAGCACTGGAGATACAAAGAAAAGGAAATAAAAATAAACAATCTCTGATCTCAGGGAGTTCACTAATTATTTTGGCAGCTGTGTGGAGAACGGATTATCATCAAAATGCTATGAAACACAATATGAAACATCATGAGTCTCAATTAACATTTTTTTTTCTGGTTCAGTGCCCTTAAATCCTTCACAGAAACTTGATCTTGTTACCTTAAGCAGAAGAATTGCCTACATTATGTCAATTTTTCAAAATAGCTTTGGAATAAAATGCTACTTTGTCTGATTTTAATCTCCATTAAATTTTGTGGGAGAGAATTTTGGAGCAAAGATAGATTCCTGCTTTATATGGATGGAAATAAACAAAGATAACCTATCTTAGCAGAGAGAAAATTTTGAGGCTTTTCCCACATTCTCTTGAGTGATCCTTTAAAGCGATTAGAATAAAACAGCTGACCATTCACTGCCATGAGAGATAGCATGGAAAGAGGACTAGCTTTGAAACCAGAAGACCTGGTATAAATCTCACCTCTTCCGTTTACTGTCTTTGTGACCTTAGGCAAGTCATTTAAACTTCCTAGGCCTCCATTTCCTCATCTATAAACTAAGTGAAGTTTACTGGATGATGTGGAAGTCCCCTTTCAGTTCTTTGTCCTGTGCTCCTTTGAGTATGAACAAAGTCAGGGATGTCCTCCTCATCAAAGGGTCAAAGCAAAGCCAACTGAACCACATGGGAACTTCCTCCACAGCTGTAGTGTCATTAACAACTTGAGGGGAATATACAAAGTCTATGTCTCTCTGCTAGTATATCTGAGGACAGAGACAGAGATAGTGAGGGCCTGTGATGTCATTGGTCCCAGATGAGGAGACCTTCTGCCAAGACAGGACTCATCATTGCCTAGAGCACCGGTGTGTCAGAAGTGGGATTTGAATCCAGGTCTTCCTGGCTTCAAGGCCAGTTCTCTATCTACTCTTCTAAAATGTCTTAGCATATTGAAGATCTATCTAAATGATGAAGTTTGATTTTTGTATCCAGATTAGAGTAAGAAAAAAAAACTTACCCTTCTTACCTTTCCAGTCTTCTTATACCTTATTCCCCACCAAGTGCTTTTTGATTTAGTGACACTGGTCTCCTGAACTGGACACTCCATATCCCAACTGTTAGCATTTCCTCCCATGCCTAGAACTCTCTCTTTCTCTCTCCTCATCTCTGTCTCCTGACTTCCTTCAAGTCTCAGCTAAAGTTTCACCTTCTGAAAGATGTCTTTCTTGATCTCCCTTAATGCTAATGCCTTCCCTCTATTGATTATCTCCGATGTATCCTGTATATATCTTGTTTGTATATAACTGTTTGCATGTTGTCTCTACATTCTAGTGAGCTTCTTGAGAGCAAGGACTATTTTTTGCCTTTTTTTTCCCTCAAACTTAGCACAGTGCTTGGTAGGACACACATAATAGGTGCTTCATAAATGTTTGCCAATGGACTGATTCAAAGAAGCAAGTAGCTCTTAGTAAAATGCTGCTTTGTTGGTGGTGCTCCCTGGCCCAGAGCCTGAAACTATTTAATGAGGTAGGAAGCATAACATGAATGAGTATTAACAGGGAAAGGGTTTTGGGGAGGAGGGGAAAAAACTGGTGGGAAGCAATGGGAAAGAGGATCCTGGAAAAGGAGACAACAAAGAATCTCAAATTTTGGAAAAGCCACTGCTAAGTAGGTGGTCTTCTGTATGCTTATCAAACCCACATTAAATTTCTAAATGCTTTTGAGGTTCTCTGTCTTTGTCATTAAGCTTAGCAAACACAATATTATATTTTCCTAAATGTAGGCTATTAGTCACCTTAAAAAAAACTGCTGACCTACTTAGCAGAACAGAGAAGAGCAGCTGTCTGTGTGAAAGACCTAATTTTCTCTGCATGGGAAGACAGTCCACTCAATGGTCGTTTTCAGCTACATCTAATTCATAGATTTTACAGCCCTATGATTTATGAACTTAACTGCCCATTAGAAAAAAAAAGTTTTCAATGAGAATACAAGTCATCATTTCTTTGCTCTTGAATCTGGTAGCCTTTTATTGGGCCAATAATTTTAAGCTTCTGCCAATATGTACATTTCTGCACCTGGTCATATATGTACACAATAGCTCAGGAAAAGAAGGGCAATGGTCCTTTTACTTTGCTGTTCTCCATGTAGAGATGGAACTAGGATGGGGCAGCAGGAGCTTTTCCCAAGGGACTAGCAAATTGTGAAGGGATATCTTTCATCCTTCCAATAATACACGTACTGCCCACTTAAGCAGCCTGTTCCATCCTCCAGCCTCAGGGCTGCCATTCCTAGGGTACCATAGTCTTCACATTCCTCTCAAAGCTTGCTTCCCATTCCCCAACCTATTTTCATCCTCCATTCTTCTAGATAGGAGATCTGTACAACAGAGGAATGACATTGATAAAAGCGAAGAAGAGAATCATAGTCAGTATTCATTGATATCCACTACCTCCAATACTAAAACCAGCCCTTATTCTCTCTAAGCCTTACTCTCCTCTTCCCACCATTTCCACCATGCCCTCTAGATTTTGTTACCAAACTTACCTCCATCCTAGATTTCTTTCTCCTACACTCCTTCCTGCCTTTGCTGCTCACCAAAGCCTAATTTTCTGCTGAAGATACTAGATCTCTTTGTTATCTCTCCAAGGCTGGGTTATCCTCATACCACTTATCATACAGGGCCAGGAGAAAAAGTTGGCATATTCTTTGTTTCCCATTACCACTTTGAGACCCTTCTGCCACCATCACTCAGCATCTCCTTCTTTTTTTAAGTTCATTCCATTTCGTTCAGATAAATGTGGTGTCATATAGGGAGCTCCAGGTCAGACAGTGACCTTCCTTCCCCCAAAACATTTAGCACTTGGCTTACAGCCTTATTCCCTACTCCAACTCTTTTCCTGTCTAAATACCCTGGCCTTCCAGTTCCTTAACCTCTTTAATCCCCATGACTTCTGTCTCTAGCCTGCCTCAGTCACACTCAGGAATGGTCATACTTTAGCCAAACCCACTCGACCACATCCTGGAATTCCTTGTTATGGCTCTGATTGTCCTGTATACACTTCCAACTAGGAAGAGCAGTAATGTGTTGCAATTGTCCTTACAGTCCCTGGGACCTGTCCAGAAGTTCTGTAAGGCAGATGTACCTTCAAATAATCAGTATGGAATACACATAGATCATAGAGCTGTGGATTTTAGAGCTGGAAGGAACCTTAGAGCTCATCTAGTTTACAAATGATGAAACTGAGGCCCAGAGAGCTGTAGTAACTGAACCAAAGCTACCCATGTAGTAGTGGCAGAATCAGGATGCAAACACACGTCCTCTGACTCCAAAATCCAGCACTCTCTCCGTTTTACCATGTTGCTTCCATGAAGTAAACAATCGCCTAGGTGTTATGATTTGGGAACAGCCAAGAAATGCCCTCTCTCCTCAAGTGTCTTCCCAAATAATCTTAAATTCCAACCTGAGTGGTTGCAGTATCCTCTTTTCTGAAAGGCTCTCCCTTAATATACAACCAGAGAGCCAGCAACTTATTTTGAATTTATCATTCAAAGACTCTCCTTTCTTGAGAGACCATGACAGCCCTGGGGATGAGGATGGAAAAGGGTGATAAAAGGTTATAGAAAGTTCAAGATTTAAGGCACCAAAGACCTGCCATAAGAATTTCTCTTATGAATAGCTTGGTCATATCAGTCCTTTGCTCAAAAAACATTCATTGATTTTTATATTGACTCTAGAATAAAGTTCAAATTCCTTTTACCTTGCATTTAAGGCTTTCCATAATCTATTTTAGCTTTATCTCACATCCTTGCCCTACACCATCTTCACTGTCAAACCAATTATCTCTCTGCCTCCCAAGTGTGCCCTGTGTCTTTCCACCTCTGTGCCTTTGTTTGTGCTGTGATATATGGCAGGAATGGCTCCCTTTTCCTTATTCACCTACTGAATTCCAATACAATCTTTAAAATCTAATTCAGGTGAAACTTCCTGCATGAAACCTTGTTAATGGTCTCCCGGCTTAGGGAGGACCTTTCTCTTTGGACTTTGCATAATACTTTGTTTTGTACTTCTCTAATCTAATTTACTATGTAATGTTTTATAATGTAATAATAATATTTATGATGTAATCTTATTGCCATCTGTGTTTATCTCACTAGAACTATGAGGGCTGACACCATCTTTTCTAAGCTCAGCATCTCCTCCATCACCTAGGACGATGCTCTGTACACACTAAGCATTTAATAAATGTGCGTTGGATGACAGAAGGAAGGAAAAATCAAATGATCTACTTTACAATCTTTCCCAGGGCTAGCCCTGAACCCAAACACACTAAGAAGAAAATACTTATAAGCTATTAGTCTCCAAGTTCATGAGGATGTCTTCCTTGGGAATATTACAAGTTATTTTATTTCCTTTGCCTAATGAAACTGCTCTTACAAATCTATCTCCCCTCACCTTTCTTTCTGTTCTTTGGCACTCTGATTAGATGAAAGAATTTGTTAAACAGACATTGAGCACTCTATATGCCACACTCCCTGTGGACTGAACCTGGGGCACTGATAATGCTGGCATGCTAAGGAAGGCAGAAGGACTACATAACTGTGCCTGGTAGGGTTCTGTGAGACTCTAGGCAAGAGAGCTGACACAAATTATCACTGACATTATATATGGCATATTGACTTGAAGCTATTTTTTTACATTCTTCCTTCCATATGTATATTCACAATGGTTCTTGTTATCATGAGTCAGTTAACAAACATTTATTAAACACCTACCACGTATCATCATGGGTGGATAGAAGAAGAGGAGGCCAACTTCTCTAGGCTAACTCGAAGAGGAGGGAGACAGTGGTGCATGAAGCATTAGTCTGATGTAATTTGAGGATTCTGAGACCTTTGACTGACAGAACCCCCCAAATCTGACACTAATATACCCTGAGGGATAGAAAGGGCTCAGAAGGTGCTGTCAAGAACACAGATAGTGCTGACCTTATGGCACAGATTTATTATAAGCTAAAATGTCTTTGGTCTTCTCTGTGCCTTTGACCTCATGCAACTCAGTAGTGGGGCTGGGTATGTAGTGTTTCCCCCTCCTCCCTCTTCCAACTATAGCCATCCAGCATAGAAGAAATAGCCCCTATAATCAACAAATCAATAAATATTTATGAAGCATCTACCGTGTTCCCAACCTGTGATACAGCCTTCTGAACTTGTGCTAGTCTGATGAGCCACAGTCAGACACACTGTATCTTGACCCCAACATAGTGATGTCATTTTGGTCTTCTTCGAGAACAAAGGACGCCAACCAATCAGCCGTGTCTTGGACACTGTGCTAGGTGCTAGGGATACATTCATAAAGAATGAAACAATCCCTATTTGACATGAGCTTACATTCTAATGAAGGAAATCAGGACATACAAAATATATACCACATAAATATAAAATGGATAAATGCATACACACAGAGTAGTTAAATACAAGGTTGTTTTGGGAGGGAAGCACTAGCAATTGTAGGATTCAGGAAAGTCCTAAATTGCTTCTCCTTAATGGAAGGACTAGAGGTAAGAGGTAAGAGATTTCATTCCAAGCATAAAGGATGGCTGGTGGAAAGGCACCAAGACAGGAGATGGAATGTGAGGAAGACAGAGAGAAAGGCAATGGATTATGGAGTGGAGGACTGGGCAGTGGTGGTAATAGCTATTGAGGTTGGAAAGATAAATTGTGGCCAGGTGTAAAGGGTGTAAACACTAAGCAGAGAACAGTTTATATTTTATTCTCAAGGAATAGGAAATCACTGAAGGGGAGACACAGAAAAAAAAAACAAACAAAAAACGACTCCAGAAACCCAATCCCATAGTCTTATTGTTCTGCTACAACAAGAAAACTATTGTCTCTCTCAGTACTCCATTACTACAAAGTTTTGGACAAATGGTATCAGGAAAGCTAGGCTCAAAAACCAGCAGTGAAAGCCCTGTCTGAAGGCAGTCCTAGTGTGGGAGACACACTGACTGCACTACTCTAGGCTATCATATCGCCTTGCTACTCCCACAGTTCAGCTGCCCTACCCTGTGCTAACAAATGGAATATTACTCAAGTCCTTTTCTCTCTGCTTTTTCTTTTAAGCCATCTTTTCTGGTAGTTTCAGAGGTTGTTCTGAGTTTAATCACATCCTGGAAACTGATCTATTTTTTTTTATTAATAGTCCCATTTTAATTATGCACACTTGAATTTTGTCGTATACACTAGTTTCTTCGGGCAGCTTCTGTAAATGCCCATATTCATTCAGTCACTCATTCCAAGCATTTATTCAGACAGTTGTGAACAAGCATCATAGTACCTTGAAATTTAATTTTTTTTTACCTTTACCTTTTTTACCTTGTGATTTCATTCTTCTGAAAGAAAAAATGAGAGAACGGAATTTTATTTAAGTAAACACTGTGTGACAGACATTTCTGTGCTAGGTTTCAAGATACAAATACAAAGATGAGACAGCCCCCTGCCTTTAATGTATATACATACATACTGATAGAAGAAGACAGTATATACAGGGGAGAGGTGACTGGGAAAGGGAGGGATGTATGGTCTGGGAATCACAGGAATTGTGAGCAGAGTTGTAGAACAATCATTACACTCTTTCTAGTATCAGGGATAGTGACTATTTAGTGACTATTCCCAGAAGAGCAAGAAGGAGAAAGCAGCAAGGGGGTGGGATAGGGGTGGCATACACATAGCAGAAGAGATGGCAAAAAAAAAAAAGCCCAGGAAGGCCCTGGTTTCCTTATGGATGGCTTAATGGGATGGCAAGCATGATCTGGGATGAGTTATGGGAGTTTCATTCACTTTTCTACCAACCAAGACAATTCAGCTATAGGACAATATCCCAAAACTGGGTGGAATAAATTCCCCAGGGAGTGAGCACATGGTCTTTGGTGGTGTAGGCTAGAAGACTGTTGATCCAACTGGGAAGAAGGGAGACAATAACAGGGTAGATGACAAAAACAAGTTTTCTGGTAGGTAGGCTGGGTAGGTAGATGGGATGGGGTGAACTCTCACTCACTCACAAGTTAGCCTGGCTACATTTCCCAAATTTCAATAGTCAGGTCATGATGCAGTCACACATTCCAAGTGGGTGCTCAATAAATGTTAAGATACTCAATTTGTTGGAGGAGGAAGAGGAAAAAGACAACATAAAAGTTATTCACTAAAGAAAACAAGGTCACTTTAAAGGAATGTTCTTGAAATATAATTCATAATGCATGGAGCAATCTGGGACTAACTCTATCTCAAATCACATTAATGTTGATAAGAGTGTGCCTTCCAATATTTCAGACAAATGTTTTGAAATCTGTCCACGTTGTCAAATATCAGAAACACCCCCTCAATTGATTCTCACCCTTGAAAGTAGGGAGAGGTGCCCAGGGCTCCAGATGAACCTCGGCTATGGATTTAATGTGCATCATGTGGCTTCTCTTTTTGTTTCTCTGGATTGACTTGGGGAAAAAATGGTTCTTTTAGAAACCAGATGGCAAATATTTTAAATGGCTTTGCTAAAGAAACCTGCTTGGAGAGAGAATGTCTTTGGAACATATATTTGAATTGTCTATTCTTTCCATTGTCAGAGAACTATTAGAATTTAGGAGATGAAGGTCAAAATTTGCCATATTTTTTTATTTGAACTTTGAGACATACACAGTATTTAGTGAATTTTTCCTGATTAAGATAATCCATCCTTTGTCAATAGATCAGAGATATGGAGGTAGGAGAAACTTTGGCATTCATCTATTCCAATAGGGGTTTTTTTAAACTACTTTTTGGTGTCATGGACCCATTTGGCAGTCTGATGAAACTTTTTGACCCTTTAACACTTAAGAGAATAATATTTTAAAATGCATAACACATATAAGATTACAAAGGAAACTAAGTAGAGGTTAGTTAGTTAGTTAGTTAGTTAGTTAGTTGGTTAGAGATGGGAGTTAGATATATAGATTTAGGAGTCATCTTCACAGAGATGATACTTAAACCCTTGGGAGCTTATGTGATTATCAAGAGAGAAAAGTGAAAGAGATGAGTGTCTAGAATATGGTCATAGGGCCACATCCTCATATAAGAGAAGGGTATGGATGATGACCCTGCAAAGGAGGTTGAGAAGGTTTGATCAGACAGGTAGAAGGAAACCAGGAGGAAGCAGCAAAACCAAAAGCAGGAACAGTATACAAGAAGGTAAGAGAGAGGTAAAATTGACCAAAATACGGAAAGAAGGCAAGGTCACACTCTATTTATTGCTTGTTGACTATTTGATTTGTAGCAAAATGCCACCTTAAAAGTTATCCTTCCACAAACTCTTCTATGTATATATCAAAACCTACCAGAGTCCTTGAAATAAGGAACAAGCAATAACTTGGACTATCCTCTGATTATTTATATCAAGTAAAAGCATAAAAGAAGGAAACATAGACTCATTAAAGTATTCACCATTGTAACGGAGGACATTCAACACAGAGTCCAAATGGCAAAGATTCCCTATCAACAGTAAGGTCATCCATATGCCCCTGATTGTGGATTTCATTGTGTTGATTGTATCAAGCCTAGAACGTTGCAGAGCCTCCTAAATAAGATCCATAATCATTCAAGAGTTCAGTCTAACTAAACAGGACAAATATATGACAAATCAAGTGCAGGAAGAGTGTCTATTGTGCAGATTACAACATACAGTTAGATGTAAATCCCATAGAGTTCATCTATCAGGATATATGTCTTGGACACACATTGAAAATGGACAATGGGTGGCAGCTAGGTGGCGCAGTGGATAGAGCACCGACCATGAAGTCAGGGGTACCTGAGTTCAAATCGGCCTCAGACCAAACACTTGACACTTACTAGTGATCCTGGGCAAGTCACTTAACCCCAACTGCCAAAAAAAAAAAGAAAGAAAAAAAGAAAAAGAAAACGGACAATGTCCTTGGCCTGGAATAGAACAGGAAGAATAGAGTGGACAGAACCACCCATGGAATACTGCACAGTTCTTTTCATGATTTCAAGCTACTCCATGAAATGAAGGGCCATCATTCATTTACCAGCTTTCTTCAGAGGATGCTATAGAGTTTAAAGTCATGGGACAGTAGTGAGAAAGAAAGAAGAAAGGAAGGAGAAAAAAGGAAAAGGAGGGAGGGAGAAATCAAGGAAGAAAAGGAAGAGACAGATACAGAGAGAATATTATATATTATGGAAAGCTTCTATGTGGGCTATACCTACAAATGAGAAAGAAATCAAACTGGATTGATTTGGGAAACTGGAAAATACTTTAGATAATTCCAAATTGCTCACTGGTACTAGTTAAGCATTCCAGATCATTATATATCAAGGTACTGGAAGAACCTGCAGATGTTAATGTTGAGCTACTATTAATGATCTTTTAAACATTCTAGAGAATGATAAAAGTACCCTAGGACTGGAGATACGCCAATTTTGCCCCAATTTCCAAAAATGCGGGAAGAGTGTGTTTTTAACTGTAAGATAAGGAACTTAATTTTGCTTTTTGACAATATTCATTGTCCAAAAAAAAGCACTTAAAACACATTTTAAAGTGATGGCTTGTAATATCTTAGAAAAGAAGATGGTGATTACTTTGAACCAGCGTAGGTTCCCTAAGCACAAGTCATGCCAAACTCCTTTGAACTCCTTTTTTTGACATGGTTACTAGACTCAATCAAGGGCCATAAGCTTAACAACCTTAGATGTGTCATTTGCCATAGCCTTTAATATTTGTGTAGACAAAATGGAGAGATATGGACTATATGGTTGTATAAGGGTGAATTAAGAATTGGTTAAATGACTGGAGCCAAAGAATGCTGATTAATTGATCAAGGTTAACTTGAAGATAAGATCCTAGTGATGTGCATTAGACCTTCGGCCTGGTCTTGTGCGGCTCAGCATTTTTCAGTGACTTAGATGAAAGCATAGATGGTATGCTTCTCAAATTAGTGGGTTATTACAAAGCTTGGAGGAACAGCTAACATATCAAATAAAAACTGTTACACAAAAAGATATTGGCAAATTAGAACAATGTGCCTACTTCAATGATCTGAAATTTAATAAGGACACATTCAAAGTCTTATACTGAGGTTCAAAAAAATCAGCTGCACAATACAATGATCCAGAATAATTCTGAAGGACTTATGATGTAAAATGCTATATCCATCCCTAGAGATAAAACTGATGGCATCTGAATATAGATTAAAGCATAGTGTTTTACTTTTTTTTTTTCAGTTTATGTTTTCTTTTACAACATGATTAATATGGAACTATGTTTTGCATGACTACACATGTATGACCTATATCAAATTGTTTGCCTTCTCAAGGTGGGGCACCTGGGGAGGGAGGGAGAGAATTTGGAACTCAAAATTTAAAAAAAAAACCGAATGTAAAAAATTGTTTTTACATGTAATTGGAGAAAAACAAAATACTAAAAAAATCAGCTGCACAAACACATAAAGGAGAATTGTCATAGTTCATGTGAATAAAACCCAAGGATTTTTGTATATTGAAATGCTCATTTTCCAAGTTCCAGGGCCTAATAGCAACACTGTAATTTGGTAACCCCAAAAGGGAGTAAGTAATATTAGATTACATAGAGTCTAGAATGAGGGAAGTTTTAATCTTACACATTCTCTGTTAGGTCATGTCTGGAGAAGTGTATCAAGTTCTAGGTGCCATGTTTTATGAAGTATCTCTATAAGACTGACCATATTAAGAAGAGGGAGGTAATAGTGGTAAGGGGATTTGAAGCCATGCCATTGGAGGTTCAGTTGATGATGCAAGGGATATATATCCCAGAAAAGAAAATACTACTCAATCAATAAACATTTAGTGAACACTTACTATGTGCCAAGAACTATGCTAAGTGCTGGAATATGGGTAAGTAGCTAGTTGTCTTTGAGTATTTGAAGTGTTTATATATAAAAGCGAGATTAGACTTGCATTTGGCTACAGAGGACAGAACTGGGAGCAATTTTTGGCTCACTATAAGGAAAAGCCTCTAAACAATTAGATCTTCCCCAAAGTAAAACGGACTGCCTCTGAAGATAGCAGGTTCCCCATCACTGGGGGTCTTTTAATGGAGGCTAAGTAGGTGACCACTTGTCAGGAGTTGTTGTAGAGGGTTTTCTGCTCAAATAAATGACCATGGAAGTCTCTTCCAAATCTAAGATTTTTGATTCCATGATTCCTCCAGCATATTGAGCATATTGCCTATGGAGAATTTATGAAAAGACATAGACAGAGTTTTGCTAGGGTAAGAAGTCATGGTGAGATTGTGAAATGTGTCAGGAGAGGCAATATCCACACCAATGGACCCACCAATCCATCAAAATATGCACAAAATCCACCATTATTTTGGTTTGACTATTATTACATATAGCATATGGTGCATGTTTCTGGTAAATGAATTCATCTCTTTTCTCTTAGTGGCGTATGATAAATAAAAACACAGGAATGCAGCATGAGACTCAGAGGAGATCCTTGTAATAGTTTTTTTTAGGGTATGCGTATTTCAAAGTCTCTCATAATGTAGTGGAACTCTGACTTTTGACTTCATTTTTTTCTCCAAATACTTCCTTGGGTATAATAGTAGGAGACCAGCCACTTTAATTAAATGTAACCAAACACAGAAACATTATCCCAGATTTCCTTTGAATATTTTGAAATTGGCATGGAGAAAGTAGTTGGCATGTATTCTTTGTAGATTGTTCCTACAACAGGCCATGCTGGTTGGATGAATAGCTATATAGTTGATTCCAAATAGTCTTTAAAAAATCCTTGGTCAGCTGTGATAAACATTGTCCAGCATTATACAATATTTTCTTCAAAACCAAATGTCAAGGGGAGTTTTCAAAGAAGAAAATAAAACAGATGATGGCACAATCACCTCTAGGCCTTTAGGATGGATCATGTATACAGGCAAAGTTCATTTTCTTTTTTAGAATCTATGATCCAAGTTGACAATGAAATTCCATTTGACTCAGACAAATAGTTTGCTGCTGTTACTATCATTTTTCTCATTATAATATTTTTAAATACTTTGATAGCACATGACCATGTGTTCATTGTTTTGTAATTAATCACAGGAATACAATCACTGCAGGCATGAAGACTTCTAGTTCTTATCTTTCAAAATGTCTAATGTACATAAACAATTAATTGGCATCATACCACTATAACTGAGGCTTGAAATAATGAGTTAAATCATACCCTGTTTTATGAATGGGGAGACAAAGTTCCTTGCTGGGGCCAGAGAAAGCAGATAATCAGAATCATTCTGACTTAAATTGTTGTAAGCCTCTGGAATGCCTTAATAATTCAATTCAATTTGTATTTATTTTTATTTGCATGCATTTCTTAAGTCCCTCCTGTGTGTCAGACACCATGATATATGCTGTTAATACAAAGGCAAAACCAAAAAAAAAAAGCATCTACCACCAGGGAGCTTATAGGATATTGGTAGAAGGTTGTGGGGCATAAACATGTAAGGAGAAAATTAAACACAAAAAAATGTCAAAGAGGGGAGGGCAACAACATCTGTGAGAATTAGGATAGCTTTCCTATAGAAGGTGGTGATGAGTTTTGAAGAAAACTGGGGATTCTACAAAGTGAAAATAAAAACTGTGTACATTCCTGGTGTAGAAAACAGTCCATGCAAAGGTTCAGAGATGGGAAATATAATGCTGAGTACAAGGAATTGCAAGCAGGGTAGTTTGACTGTTAACTGCAATAAGCCTGGTGAGACAGGCTGGATCTAGGTTATGAAGGGCTTTTTAAAGGCCAAATAGAAGACCTTGTATTCTATCCTAGAGCCAAGAGTTCACGAAGAGATTGTAAGGCTTTCTGTCTCTCCATAAGGATTTTGTAGTCAGCTACCAAATAGTGGACTAATGAACATTTATTCAATAACGATCACTGTGTGCAAAAAGCTTTGATAGTTATTGTGGGGGAAACAAAGAAAGAGACAGCAAGGTACAGAGGAAAACTCATTGGATTTGGAAATAGAGGCTCTTGGTTTGAATCCTGGCCTAGCCACTTCCTACCTGTAAGACTTTGAACGGAACACTTAACCTCTTGGGGACTCAGTTTCCTCATCTGTAAACAAATAGAACACCAAGTCTCCAACTCTAAGGCTTCGTTGGGAGGTATCCAGAATGAGGGAGCTAATGGTTCTGTTTTATTCTGCTACCACTGGAGCAGGTAACTAAAACAGCAAAGCACCTTGAAGGAGCGACAGAAGGCAGCCTGCTGTACCAGGAGGGTCACGACCACCTCAATTGCCACCCCTCCTCAAACCTCATCAAAGACAGTTGAGAACACTGTCTCCAATACTTGCCTTTCCCTTTTTGCTCAACACCTAGCGCTGCCCAGATCCCACTGGGCCACATTGATCACACCCCTTGGATGAGCTGGGAGTCACCAACTATAATCCTGACATGAAGGAGCACCATCAAGCCTTACCACCTGTTTTTCCAGGCCTTATAATCTGCTCTGTCATTACATCCTTCAGAGACCTGGGCACTGCCAACTGAATTGCCCATGTACCCTAAGGACCCCTGGGACTTGAACTTCCAGGACTTCTGGGCCTATCTGCTCTGAAGCCAAACTTTCTTGTATGTATTGTTGTCCCCCCAATAGAGCATGAGCAACTTGGACTCTAACTTTTTCTATTTGCATCCTCAGTGCCTAGCACTGTGCTTGATACATAGCAAGTGTTTAATAAATGATTTTTCATTTATTCGTTCACATTGCTATCAGTTTAATCTTCCTATTCCTATTAATTATCATTTGAAAAAAGAAAGTCCTTCATTGGGTCCCTATTGGCTATGGAATGAAATTCCAACCACAATTTGGACCAAACCTGCCTTTTCATTATTCCCAGTCCATGTTTTCCTGTGTTTTACAAACTCTAGTCAAGTCTGAGGTTAGGATTGAACTCAGCGAACTATGGTTTTGTTCCATGTAGTGGTCCAGAGGAGCCAGTGAGCACAGTCCTGTGAAACTTGTTTTTCACAGACTGTCTCTGTTTCCCAGCTTTGAATTGCTCATGGGCCTTGCCCTATCTTGCATCTCAGGAACTGTTTCTTTCTGTACAACTCAGGCTTTCCCTCATTCATCCTTAATTAGCTGGTGCCCCATTCCTTCGACTAAACTGATGAAATCTTATTGCTTGCCTATGAACGGTTCTGTTTCAGGGCTTGATGCCTGTTGGTTCTTTGGTTTCTTAGTAATGATTGACGTCCCATCAGTCTTGAGTAGTGTTGCTTACTCACACCCCAAATGGCCTCTTGGCTCTCCTCAGCCTAGAACATCCTCCATCTCCCTATTATCAACTCCTCCAATGCCACCATAAGTGGCAGAGTTAAGGAAGCCTGGGACCCAGAGTTGACAGTGGGATTGGTACACCATATGTTCCTTTATTTTAGTCTGCATCCATTAAATAGCTTGATTTCATCTTCACTCACTGAGTGGTACTTTCCTCAATCAAGTTGAGACACGCAAGGTATATTGTTTGACCAATTCATTTCGTATGTGACATGCTTTCCCAGTTCTGTGTTCTTCTCATATTGATCCTTTTGATGAAATGGTATAGAAAGATCATTAGATTTGGAGATAGAAGATATTTACTACTGATGTGCCCTTGAATAAGTTAGCTTCCCTTTCTGGACTCATTTCATTTGAATATACATTTTTAAAAATCTCCAGCACCTAGGACAGGGGTGGGGAATCTGTGGCCTCGAGGCCACATGTGGCCCTCTAAGTTCTCAAGTGCTGCCCTTTCACTAAATCCAAACTTCACAGGATAAATCCCCTTAATAAAAGATTTCTTCTGTAAAACTTGGATTCAGTCAAAAGGCCACACCCAAGGACCTAGAAGGCCATGTGTGGCCTCCAGGCCACAGGTTCCCCACCCCTGATCTAGGAGAATGCTTTGAACATAGTAGATCCTTAATAAGTATTTGTTTAAATATATATGTATGTATATATTTTTGTATATATATACATACATATATATATATACACATATCTGTTTGCATACATATACATCTCTTACACACACACACACACACACACACACACACACACATCTCTCCTCTTTCCTGTCCTCCAGTCCCACATCTCCTTTTCCTTGCTAGATTTCTCCTCTAGATGCTCGCCAGGTAACTCAAATTCAACATGTCCTAAATAGAACTCGTTATTATTCCTCCTAAATATCCTGTCTCAACTTCCCTAGTTCTCTTAAAGTTACTACTGTTCTTCTGGTCACCCAGCTTCATGACCCAGAACTCATCTTTGACTCTTCACTTTTTCTCACCCTCATATCTAATCAGTTGCCAAATCTTATCAACTCCCCATCAACATCTCTCACATCCATTCTCCTCTCTCTACTCATACTAAGATCCCTCTCATTCAAACCCTCATCACCTCTTTCTGGTGGTCATTGCAGTAGCCTCTCTAGTTAGTTTTCTGTCATCCAACCTCTCCAATTCAAACATGGTTGATACTCCTAAAGTGCAAGTATAATCATGTTACTTCCCCGTACAGCAAGTGGCCTTAAAGACTCCCCCTATCCTAAGGATGAAGGAAGCTTCCCTATTTGGCGTTTAAAGCTCTGACCTCTCTTTCAGAACTATTTCATATGACTTCCCCTCATGCACCCTGTGATCTAGCCAAATAGGACCATCTGCAGTTCCAATACAGGGAATTTTACTTCCTTTATAAACGCTGTCCTTCATGCCTGGAATGCTTTTTTTCCTTAGATAGGTCTGCCTCATCCTAACTGGCTTCATTTATCAGTTTATATGCTTCCTCCAAAGAAGATCTTGAAACGCAAATCCTTGGTACTATCAGATAATTCAGTATCAGAAATAGATATGATTGAACTAGTCTTCTGATTTCAGACTCATTATATTTTCAAAATATGGAGAACCGAACAAATCCAGACATGATGCAGAGGGGAAGAGGGCCACCCAACCAGCATATAACAGAGATAAGACTTGACATCAGGTCTTCCTAACTGTGAGGCTGACTCTGTAACCACTACACCACCCTACCTCTTAAGATTGTCCCTGGGTTATAAATATCTTTATTGTTTTTCTAGCATAGATTTATTTTTAATTGAGTGACATTTTAATTCAAAGGAAATTACTTGAGAATATTAATATTGCAAAAGCTGAATTTCTTTTTAAAGTTCTTGAATCTGATTGTCTTTAGCAGGCATTGTTGGTTCACGACTCAAGTATTACATGTTTGAGGAACAACAATAATCATCAGAAATCCTATCTAAAATGTTTATAAGATAAATTCAAGTTTTTGATTATATCCTGAGTGACTAAGGCGATAATGACAGAAGAATATTAGAATTTTGCAGTAATGAGTTACCTGTTTTCTTGATCTGATCAAAGACTATCAGTAAATGCCTACCACTTCCCGTGACTGCAAAGATTTTTTTCAGAGAAATGTGGCAATGCTGACCACTTTGATCATTTTGTTGTTGTTGTTTTTCTCTCTCATTTTCAGGACTTCTAATTTATTTAGGCAACAGTGAACACACTCTTGTAAGAAGGTGTATGGATATATTGGAATCCATTCTCCTTAATTAAAAAAGGCATTTATAGAAAAGAATATCCTTGTTCCTCAGTTTCCTCATCTGTAAAATTGGGAGATTGGCTCAGATGAGCTCCATGATCCCTTGCAACTCTAAATTTATGAACCTCTGATCTGAATAAAATTTTCTGTTCTTAATCTATTTGTAGATAGAAAGTACAATTCTTTGTTGTTGGCAGTAGCTGAAAACTGATGGGGCTTATTGTCAATTAACTTAGTTTCTTTGAGGCTATATTCTCTCCTGTTGGAAAGGTAGATTAATAACAACTTAGTAAGTCACATAAAAATCTAATACCTTTCTACACAGAATTCTAAAAATCCTATTCTCGAATCCTCATCGAAGGTTTCCTTATGGATCTAACTTTCAAACCATTTTTTAACCATGAGCCAATGTTACTCCATAACAGTAAGAGTTTACAATGAGGTGTTGAGTTTTTGACCAGAATTTGTTCCAAGTCCATTTGGTAAAGGTAGCTCGCTTTTTCCTATGTTCCTACAGGGATATTTTCAGTCTTTCGCTTTCTTTCATCAAAACTTCCTTTCAAAGTCTTCGCTTTTCTTCTCATTTAAATTTGGTAGCCTGGCTGGTTTCATGACCTTTTCCTACTCTGGGTGCTGTTCCCTTTTGTTCAGTCATCACAGTGAGGTTTCTACTCCATAGGATTAGATATGCCCCACAGTGACACTGACCTGGTTTCCACTGTCAGCTTTGCTATGTTGTATTATATGATGATGCCTTTTAACTATTATTCATTTTAACATATACACAGGTTTGAGTCCAGAGTTTTATAATTCTTTATTCAGGGTATGAAAAAAATTGATGGAAAGTTCTATTTGCAATATGAATTATATTTTCTTCTTCAAATTTATAGATCTTATTACATCTTATCCTTTAAAAAAACTTGGACCTCTGATTTGATTGGTGCAGGCAGTTCCTTCGTATTTGTACCTTTCCTATAACTTATAGTCTTAGCAAGTTCCCTGGACAACTGAAAGAATGGTTATATGACTGGCAATGGGTGCCATAGACAGTATAGGTCAGAGGGAGAATTTGAACCAGGTCTTATAACTCAAAGCTGGCTTTCTCTCCCCTATGCCAAGCTGCCTCCCCTTTTGTTTATTTATCACCAACTTAATCTTTGTTTCCCTCCTCTTAGGAAATCATTTTCTGCTAATGAATGATATTATATTTGGCCACATCTCCTATATTATATGCATAAGGGTTGCCTCCATATTTCCAAAATGTTCCTTCATTCCTTGTGGTCAAGAGGAGAATTGAAATATTACCATTACCTTTCTCTTAGCCTCTTCCCCTCTGTGTCATGTCTGGATTTGGAAGGTTCTCCAGATTTTGAAAATATAATGAGTCTGAAATCAGAAGACTTAGGAACTAGTCCTGGCTCTGTTCATTGATGAACTATATGATCAGACAGACAATGTGTAAGCCTGTTTTTTATCTGTTAAGTGGAGAAGGTATTACTTGTACTACCTACCTCGAAGAGAAGCAACAGAGATATGGATGGAGAGCAGGCCTGGAAGCCAGGAAGATCTGGCTACATGTCCCACCTGTACAGACTGCGTGACTTTGGGCAAGTCACTTAACGTCTCAGTACCCTAGGCAACTCTCTAAGACTATTAGTTGCCTTAGGACTATGAGCAGCTCCTGTAGTTCAGTAGTTTTTCAGGTGTGGATGATTCTTCATTTTCTTGGCAAAGATGTTGGAGTGGTTTGCCATTTTCTTCTCTAACTCATTTTACAGATTAGAAAACTGAGGCAAACAGGGTTAAGTGACTTGCCCAGGATCATACAGCTAGTAAGTGTCTGAGGCTGGATTTGAACTTAGGAAAGTGAGTCTTCCTGATTACAGTCCTGGAACTCTACCCACTATACCACCTGGCTGTCTTGAGCTGTTCCTACCTATTGAGATATAGTTAGCTCAAAAGTCTCCACCTGACAAAAGTAGCATGAAACTTTTAGTATATAGCACAGGGAATAAGACACAATATACAAGGAGGTAACCAGTGAAAGCTGTTAAATATCAGGATTTGAACCTAGATCTGGTCTGTTTCTAACTCTAAGCCCAGATCTCTATTCATTATGCTGTACTCTCTTATCAACATGAAATATTTACTAAAGGCCTGCTATGAGGATATATACAAAGAAGTATAAGGTAGAGTCCCTGTCTTCTGAGAGTTTGCAATCTAAATGAAATGACAAGAGACATATATAAAAAACATTCATAACCATACATCAGTTTTCCCTCATATAAATGGCATAGTGGTAACTTTGAATTTAAAAAAAAAATAATAATCTTCTAGTTGAATTGTTTCAGCGCTTACAGCTGTTTCTCTGCACACACTTCTATACTGTGTAATGAAAAGAGCATCTGCAGG
The DNA here is from genome assembly GCF_003287225.1 of Phascolarctos cinereus. Classification (NCBI taxonomy): domain Eukaryota; kingdom Metazoa; phylum Chordata; class Mammalia; order Diprotodontia; family Phascolarctidae; genus Phascolarctos; species Phascolarctos cinereus. The sequence continues at coordinate 107,470,321 of NW_027555958.1, read as the reverse complement.
GAAATGAGTGTTCTTCATTCCAGGTTCTGAAATGATAATGGATGCTTCAGTGCACCATGAATGCAAAAAGGCTTTTAAAATTAATTGCTATGAATTTGGGGCTATATGAATATTTGAAATGTCAGCCTCACACCAGATGCTTCTCAATTAGTGATGGTTGAGGCCCTTAGGATAAAATAAAATACAACCTGGGCTGCTTCTGGTCTCTTAAACCTTATCATTCTGATAGTTCAAAGGTTCCCTCAATCTACTCTTTCCCCTTCCTGAGTGAAAGCAATGTTTGTTAAATCTCTTGGGGGAAAAATAGTAGCTTTAGAGCTGGAAAAGAGTGCAAAATGGCAAATCACTATTATCCCATCTTCTTTATTTTTTTAGTCTTATTGATGGCTTTTCTTTTTTATATTACAATTTCCCTATATGTCCCTTCCTCTACTATTACTAAATCTATCCTTTTAACAAAAAATTTAAGCAAAATCCGACTAATAAATCATATATGATAATACATGTACCATCTTGTTATCATAATCCTCTACCTCTACTGAGAGGTGGAGGTTTATATTTCATCACCTATTCTTCTTGACCAAGATTGGCCATTGTAATTAATCTGAAATGGTCTGTGTTTTCATTTTATCTTCACTTTTTTTTTGGGGGGGCAACTCTTGTATATAATAATCTCTTAGTTCTACTTTCTTTATTTTATATCACTCCATAAAGCCTTTCTTTGAATTTCATCCCTGTCAATGTCTCTTAAAGTGCCAATGCTTACTTCTTTACAAAAAAAAAAAGACTTTGGCATCCAAACATGGAAAGCTTAAACTATTTAAAGTTTGCACATCATTTGTAAATTTGTCCTGTTTTAATAAAATCAAACATAAAGAAGAGCAAGCTTATAAACCAGCTAAATTAGGCTGTGATAATTTATCAAAGGGTGCTTTACTTTACAAAGAGAATCACCTCTGAATAGCATTTGTTTAAATAGTATATTACACTGCTTCATTTAAAACATGATTCAATTTACCCATAACTTTTCAGGAGCTTATCCATTGTGCAAAGCAAGGTAACTCCATATTGTGAATATAATGACATGAGATCATAGTAACACTGGTAACAGACTCCTAAATGAGTCACTGAATTCATATTAAGAAAGTTCCTTTTTTTCAAATTTGACAATAGAGAAATATGCCCTTTCCTTTGAGTTTTAAATGTAGTGACAGGCAGGACCATACGATTAGATACGGGGAAAGAACGAAACAATTGGAAAGCTTGCTTACCGCAATTCTTTGCCTCAAGGAACTCAATATTAAGCATGTGGAATACTAACTAGACTGGCAATGATGACCTCTACTAGTAGCTAGGGATATGTGGTGACAAAAGTCAGATGAGAATATATCAGTGCCAAGAAATGTCTGAAAGCTCATGTTCTCTCATACAAAATCTTTAAGGAATAGAGACTCTCAGAAGAATAAAATGTTCAAATGCAGTATATGAATTTACATCGGAATTCTGGCAGCACATCACCATTCTAGAGGAAAAAATAATAGGAATATTATTTATTAGCTGGGTCCATGTGAGTTAAATAAAATGGCAAGATGGTCAATTATCTTTTGAATTTGATAGAAGTGGACAGCCAATCTGGATAAATTAACTCAGGAAAACACTTGTTTAATTCTTCAGCATCTGTGGGGGTAAATTTTGACTTGAAAAATCTGACTAAATGCTTCTCTTCATCTTGTTTACATGCTAAATCCATAAATATGTCTGTTGGCCATGTAGCCCCTGCATTGCCCAAGGGCTCACAAATGGAGACACACTTTTTTAAGGGGGATTTTTTTTTTGTAATAAATGTTTGTGTATTGTTACTAAATTGATATGTGTAACATATGGGATTATGGGATCGTAGATTTAGAGATGAAAGAGACTTTAGAGGTCATCTATTACAACTTCTTCATTTTACAGATGGGAAAATTTAAGTCTGCTCAGAGGTGACTTGCCCAAGGTCACAGGTGGTAACTGTCAGAAGAAGGATTTGAACCCACGTTTTCTGATGTTAAAGCCAATGTTCTTTCCACTCAACCTTGCTCCATACCCCAGAACCAAGGTTATGGCTTCAATTTTACATGCTTCTCACATATCTCTTTGATTCATATCCTATGATAGGAGCTGTACTGGATACATGTCAATGTTGAATTAGGGTGCCAGAGGGCCTCTGGGGAGGAGCTACTGCTGCTTACAGCAGGGTTTTATTCTTCCTTCCTCCTCACCCTTTCATCCTTGTCTCCTGAATTCCCTTCTTCTTTTTTCCTACATTGTTCCACTCCTCCATCTATATACAGAAGGCTTTTATTCTAGCATCATATAAGTTGTTCTTTTGTTTTTTCAAAGAGAAGGAGGACAGGGAAAGGAAAGCCATTTTGAACTATACTGCTACTTAAGATATAAAAGCCTATATAAAAAAGGAGAATGACTGGCAGATATTATTCTTGAGCTCTAACTACCTGGAAGTCACTTTCCTTGATTTCTGGCTTGCTGACTGTGGAGAGAAGTAGCAGTTTATATTATTTTAATTTTTTTTTGGGGGGGGGATGTTCTTTTAATGCCTAATTAGTAAAATTGGTTTTAATTGGATTTTAGAGTTTGGGAGTGATGATTGTGTTATAAACCTGAAAACTGAATGGCTGGACTACTCTAACTTAGGCTTGCAGTCTACAACACACCCCATCCAGTGCTTCTCCTAGAAGGCTCAGATTTTGGCTTATATTGTCTCCACTGATGCTTTTCCCCTGGAAAACTCATATTTTGGTGCAAATTTCTCCCACCCTGGGTTTTTCCTGGTAACATTAGTAATTTGACTCATACCTAGACTTTCCCAGCAAGAAGAAAAGGGCTCTCAGCTCTGATACAAGTACTCAGAATAAAAAAAAAGCCTCAAATGTGGTATAGTCCATGGCCCAGTACCTCCCCCAACCCCCAGACCCTACATTCACATGGACCAGGTCCATGTTATTGTTGAACATTCAGGTCTGCTAGACAATCAAGCTTCTTTTATATCTGGAGAACCTCACCTTTTCATGGGTTTATACTTTCCTATAGATCAGAGATTCTTAATCCTTTTTTTGTATCTCATGTACTTTTTTGGCAGTCTTATGAAGCCTATGGAACCCTTTTCAGAATAATGTTTCTAAATACTGAAAATAAAATAAATAGGATCACAAAATAAAGCAATTATATTGAAAGAAGTTTTATATGTATATACATACATAGATACATGTATATAAAGTTTACCAATCCTTTGAAATCTGGGGAAAGGATTTCTTGCTTTTCCCCTGGAAGCAAAGAGTCTATGGACTCCAGGTAAAGAACTCTGGCTTTTGATTTATGGTACCACTTTGGTCACAGTCTCCCTAATCCCAGAGGGGACAAGACCAGGGGCTCAATAGCTAGTCAGTTCCTTTCTGTGAATCTATACAATCATAATAGACAGGGAGGCCTGGAGATGGAGGTACTGGCCAATGAAGGAGCATTCTTAAGAGCAGGCTCCCATATGCCCTTATGGTAGGTTATAGTCATCTGGCAGCTCACTGCAGTCTTCCTCCTTTGAAAGCCTCCAGGGAAAAGAATTAGAAATTGTTCCCTCAAATCTTTTTTTATGCACACTCAGTTCCAGCTCAGCCTCTTATGAATCATCAATTCTTCCCCCTCAAAAGGCAATAAGAAGGCTTTAAAAAAAAATTATCACATAGTACTAGTCTGTCCTCAGCTGCTCAAAGTCAGTAACTGACTCTCCGAAGTTCCTTCCACATGTTGGATTGGAAGCAGGAAAGAGGTACCTCCAACTGGTCTGTATAACCCACCAGGGAGGGCAAATCCGAGCAGGCTCTGAAGACTGGGTTCTCCTTGGCCAGTCCCCCAACAATGCAACTCACAGTACCAGTGAAGGTCAGTTAGGTTTTCTTCTTCCTTATGTGTTTATCCATAACAGATCCTTGGCTCTTGCTACTGCGTGGACCAGGAACTTCTCTTGCTTCCAGAATTTCTTTACTTCTCAGCATTATGCCTCCATTTGTATCTCTGTAAGGTAGCTATGACAATGAAGAGCCCAACCCCCACCCCAGGGAGCTGAATCTTCTCTGTGCACAGCCCCTCTCTCCACTGGCTTTCCTTTCTAGCTCTCCATTTTGATATACTGAAAGTAATATTGGCTTTGGAATCAAAGACCTCACCTCTGACAACATCTATATAATTCTCGGCAAGCAACAACTTACCTGGGCCTTAGTTTCTTCATCTGTAATATTGGATTACATTGTCACTGAGGTCCCTTCCATCTACAGATCTAGGATCCAGCGAGCCTGAGCCCAAGAGTGTTAATTATAATGGCAATGAAGTATCAGTAGGCCATCAATACCAAGAGACTTCATTGTTAAGGTGAGCAAACACAGTGATACCTAGGATGAAGGAATTTTGGACTTTCTTTAGGAGTTAATGCCAAAACAGTCTTCATCAGTGGGTAAGAAGGATTTTTTGTACTTTGTATAGAGAATTTCACACCAAGATGTACAGTTCACAGAGGCTTCTTTGTGAATTTTGGCACTGAGGTCTTGATGAAAATGGGGGTTGTCCTGAACCTAATAGAAGGCTTGAGAAACATTTCCCTTGCGCTAATTTTCTAGAACTGGGTTTAAATTCTACCTCTGACACTTCACAGCTGGGTGATGTAGGCTAGTCACCTAACCTTTCCGAGCCTTCGTTTTCTTATTTGTAAAGGATCAAATGAGATAGTTCCTACAAAACTCATTGCAAACCTTAATTGGCTATATAAGTGGGAGCTATTACTATCATTGTCACAATCCAAAAGGTCACCATATTTCTTTAGACCACTCCATGTACGTCTCAGCTTTTCCTTTATACTAATCTCTGCTCCACCCGATCTGTAGCATACCTTCAGCAAAACACATATTTAACCATTTGTGGCACCAAGGCTATTTTATTACTATAATATGAAATACATAAAATTTCATACTGTACTGTAATATGAAATATGAAAATCTTAGGGTACAAACTATATGGAGGTAGGCAAATTGCAAATTAAACTAGTTTGAAACATCTTTATTCTTTATCTGTATTTCATTCCCTAGGCAGCCAGCTTACTCCTATAGTCCTGATGTTTGTAGTATTACTCAATCCTTCTTTGCTGGTCCCCAGGTTCACCCTGCTATTTCAGACAAAAATTGCTTTCTGTGCAGGGACCTGAACCGAAACAGTCCTTAACTCTACCCCAAATTCTGTCCAGCACACCATAGTTAAGTCTTTCTTTAGCAAAGCCTTTCTGCCTGAAGTGGCAAATCCCCTGCTGGAATTGCTGGCTACTTCCAAGTTCTTTTAATCATAATTTCTGGTAGTTAAATTATCTTTTTATTTCATCTGGTTTACCCAAAATAGGGCCATAATTTTTCACATCTCTATGTCCCTCTATGTCTTAGATTCTTCTTTCCAAATTCATTCTTTTCCTCTGGAATTGATGTGTATTGTTTCCTTGAAACCATTTTTTTCTGTCTCTAAGATGTGTATCCCAGAATTATTTTTTCTTTTAAAATATTGGCATACTGCATGTATAAACTATATCAGATTGCTTGCCATCTCAAGGAGGGGGGAGCAGAAGGAGGGAAGAAAGGATACAATTTGGAATTCAAAACTTTTTAAAAAATGTCAGAGAAAAGAATCTCTGAAGAATAATTTAGGGACAGGGTAGAAGAAGGACATGGTTTGTTGTAGGAGGAAGAATTTAAACTTTGCACATTAGAAAAAATAGGCAAGCAACAAGCAGTTATTTATTAAGTGCTTGCTATGTGCCAGGCATTGAGATAACCACTGGGAATACAAATACAAGCAAAAATAAAGTCACTGACTTCAAGGAGCTTACATTCTAATGGAGGAAGACAAATACAAAAGGGAGCTGAAAAACAGGGGTAGAATATGGTGTTGAAGCCAGGGAGTCAGCAGATCTAAGATGTAAATGAAGGATGGCTGTCCTGAACCCTTCTCCAAAATTGAAGTCCTGGGAGTAATTCACCAAGGAGAGAAGTGGGCCAGCATAGTGGAGAGATATTTCAGAGTCAGAAGGCCCAGATAGGGAGGGAAGTTCCAGGGTGAGAAAGCAGTAGAGGCATAGTTTTGAAGTACAGAGAGTGAGAAGCCAAGCTGAGAGGGGAATGAAGAATAAAGGAACATTTAATAGAGTAGTATAAACACAAATAACACTTTTTTAGGCAATGCAAGTTATCATCAGTTAAAAGTTCAGCATTTTAAAATGCCGTTCTTAATTAATTTGTTTTTGTCCCAGTGGTTATGGGCAGCAGAGTCCATCTGTTCTACATGGATGAGAATTCAGAGAAAAGCAAGGATATGGTATATGTTGGGGTGGGGTGGGGTGGAGTAAAGGACGACTTCTCACTTTCTCTCTATTCATGAGTACTGGAGGCCTGGATGACAAGTTGTGTGATCATGGGGAGCTTATTTAGACTCTCTGAGCCTCATTTTTCTCATTTGTAAAACAGATCTCCTGCTTACCTTACATGACTAGGATGGTTATTGAAGACTAGGCTTACATGGTGGAAACATGAGTCGTTATTTTTATTATTGTTCTCTCTTCTCATCTTTTGTTTTCAATGATGGGGATACAGATAGAAATAGTCTGAGAACAAGTTCCTATCCTAAAGTTATTCTTGTATATTTAGTGTTCTGGGGATGATTGTGCAGGTGGAGAAAATAATACAATGGCTGCCTCTTGAAATCAAATAAGAATTTGGGGATTAAAGTTCATTTTCCAAAGACTCACTGAAAGTATCTTCAAGATAATTCTAGTAGCAGACAAGATGATGGGGGTGGCATGTATCTCATTCTGTTCCCACATAATTTTAAATATTTCTGGTTCTTTATATCTTGAAAATTGTATCCTATTTGGAAATTTTGTGTGATGACATCTATTAAAAAACATAGTTCTTTCCAGATTATTTCTTTCAGGATGTGGTGGTGCATAGCTATAATCCCTTTTATGTGGAAGGCTGAGGCAGGTAGATTACACATCGAGTCAGGGATCAATATGGTGAGCCCTCAGTAGCAGCATTGGGGGTAGAGGAGGTGCAACAGTGCTTAAATGTTTATGACTCAAATCAGCAAAGTACAAGTTTTCTGTTTCTTGTTTAATCCCACTTGTGTTTTTGTTGTCTTAGGCTATTGACAATGGTAGAGATAAACAGAAACTTTCTATATCTTTCTTTTTCTCTCTCTTTTCAAGTCAACTCAGCAAGCATTTGCTAAGCTCCTATTATGTACCAGGCACTGTGCTGATTAGGTGGTTGAGTGCTGGTCCTTCGATTTCCTTTTTCCTTAAGCTTCTGTGGCAAAGTTTTTGATAGATACTGAATTGATACATTTATTTTCTAGATTCCTTTCCATGTTTTTTTTTTCTTTTTTGTTGCCTTTAAATGCCTTCATACTAGCTAGATAGTAATGTAATCTTGCAATGCTTTTGGCTAGCCTTCCATAGCTTTCTCATTTTGCTTCTGCCATGGTAGCATTTGATACCTGTCCTTAGAAGTATTCCTTAATAACTATTCCTTTCCTGTTATGATTCTTACCATGGCAACAGCCACAGAATACATTGTCAGGTGCTGGTTCTGAAATGTTTTTACACTTTCTGTCAAATATTGGGGGAGAAAGCATTTGTGTTGAATCTCTCCATTTTGGTATGGTTGGTCTGCTAATTGGATTTGCACTGTTGAACTCAAAATGGGATTTTCAAAGTTCTGTTGCAAGTATGGCTGTTTTATTTTTCAAATCATCTGAGACATTGTTATTGTTTTGCTGTACATTTCATAATTAATTAAAATTCCTGGAGTATGCATTAAGTGAAAATTCTTTATTTTTTAATATATTTTATATTAACTGAATTTCTCAGTGTATCCCTCCCTCAACCTCCTCTCAAAGAGCCAAACTTCAAAACAAAGAATAAAAAAGAGGGGAAAAAACTAATTCAGCGAATCTAACCAATGTGTCAAAAAACTTGATATTATCTGCACTGTTCTATACTCATAATTCTCTCACATCTGCAAATAGGGTGAGAGGTACATTCTTATATATCTTCTTTGGGCCCAAGTTTGGTCATTATACTTTCATAGCATTAATTTCAATTATTTTGTTGTTGCTTTTTCCATTTACATTGTTGCAGTCATTATCACTGTTATCCTGGGTCTTAGTTCACTTTGCATCAGTTCATGGAAATCTTCACATGACCTTTTGACCTATTGAGAAGATTCTGTTGGATTTGATGATTAGGAGGTAATTCTAGAGAACATTTTCCATAGAGGGGAGGAAACACACTTTAAAAAGTAGTAACACGATACCAAAGGGAAATAATTATTCAACTAAGGAGAGAAAAAATAAGACAGCATTTCCTACCTACATCAAGGGGAAGAAGGGAGAAAGGCGTATTTTAAGGAGTAGCTTTTTAAAGTTCTATTTTTGATGAAGAAAAATAGAAAAGAGTTGGATAATTAATTAGGAATAATTAGTGGCAGGTCAACATGTCTATTGATCAAAGGGTGGTAAGTCAGCACTTTTCATCAAGTGGCAAAGTAGGTCTAGGTTATTTGAACTTTGGTCTGTTAAGGGAATTAACTAATGAATTTACTGAAGTGCAGGCAATTATTTTTGAAAAGCTATAAACTATTGCATATTGACCTTTTTGCTCAGTTAAGAAAAGCAAAACAAAAAACTACAATAATCTGGACAACACAGTTGGTGTTTCAGTATGGAAATAAGACATAGACATCTTGTATAAATGAGCACCTTAGCTACTTCCTTTTCCTTGGCCCTATCCTTCAAGGACTGCCAGGTGTGAGAGAGAAATATCCATGACAGGGGATCCGGGTCTTTCCGTCTCCCCCAGCCCTAGTCTTCCAACAAGTTTTAAAGAACTGCCAGAACCTAAGTCCCTACCTGGCCTTTCCATTTGCCATGAACTGAACATGAATTAAACCCCTTCTTTATGTGTTGTTTGTTCATGAGAGTAGGGACTATCTGAATTGTCTATTTGTTTCCCAGTGCTTAGCAAAGCACTTGGCCCACAATAAACACTTAATAAATGCTTTTCCATTTCGAATCCATTTCATTCTGTTCCAAGATGGTTAATGAAGACTAAGTATAAAGTTCCCCAAAGCCTCTCATCTGTAGCAATGTGTCCTTTCTGAGGCATCACATTGATAGACAAACTTGCTAGGGTTCCACTGCAAGAATTGCCTCAGGCCCCTTATAAAGAAAGAACTATGGAATGAGTGATAGGACTTACACTTTTTTAGGGAAGTTGATCTTCCACCAATTCCCCCAACCCACCCCAAAGCCAAGAATGTAATTAGAATTTGTTAAATTAACAGTGCCCTGATTTATGAGATGTGAACATTTTTTCTGAGCACATGAAAAGGGCAATGCCATTGGTAGATGAAAGATATGAATTCCTCCAGGTGGCCTTTAAAAGATTATTTATGGTGCCAGTTGTCTTGACTTTTGTCTTGCCATTAAACTTTGATGATTCTGGAGGAGAGGGTAAAGCAGATGACTTTGCACAGCTCTGCCTCATTTAAATCCAGTTCACTGATAAAGTCAAGACATCATCTTTGTGATGTCATTGGTCCTCTTTAAGACTGAAGGACAAACAACAACAACAGATTGTGATTTTGAGGGAGTTTAGGCTCAGGAGAACTTTGTGGGAAATGTTCCTGGGGTATTTTTCCCTATTCTCTTCTTCCTTCCATTGGCTATATGGATTTGACATGGTGTTGTCCCACCAGTAGGTGACATTTAATCTAGCAGTGAGGGCATCCTGCCCTCTATACACAGAGACATACGCCAGAGAGACCCAAATACAGAGTGGCAGCAATTCAAGAGAAGAAGAAACTTTAAGAAATAGGTATCAGAAAGTTGGCCACAGGCTCAAGAATGAACAAGCCCTAGCAATCAAGAAGGGAGCTTCTGCGGGAAGCAGATCTTGGGAGCCCAGCTGAGTGACCCTTACAGCAGAAAATCTGTGCCCAGAATTCCTCAGGACAGAAAGGACTTCCAGGACCTTTGGTTTCCAGAGTGGTGAGCTGCTTTGGCCATGCGTGCCTCACATGTGCTCCAAATTGTACACTTAAGTTTGTGCTCACTCTTCCTATGGACAATATGTCTAATAATGGAGGAGTGTAATCAAGGTTTATGGGAGGTGTTCTGTAGCTATGCCATTTCAGGAAAAGCCTGGGAGCTTTGCTAAAATCTGGGTAAACCATACCTATTGCATTTTCCTGATTGATTAATTTCATAACTCTGTTAAAGAAGGAAAGGAGGTCAGTCTGGCATAACCTGTTCTTAATTGTCATGCTGGGTATTTGTGACCTGTGTTTCCTTTTCTAGATGTCTACTAACAATCTCTTTAATAACACATTCTAGAATTTTGTCATTTATTTATGCCAAGGTCACTAGCATATAATTAGTAGACTACATTTTTTTTAAGAACTGGGACAACATTTACATTCCAGTTCTACAGTTCTGTAATATCTGTAATATTATAAAGATCACTGACAGTGGTTCAACAATCACATATGCCATTCATTTCTATATCTTGGTTTGCAGTTCAGCTGGCAACTTGAACTCATCGAAGGCTGCTAAGTGCTCTCTTTTCCTCTCCCTCTCCTCCTTCCTTCCCTCTCCTCTCTCTCTCTCTCTCTCTCTCTCTCTCTCTCTCTCTCTCTCTCTCTCTCTCTCTCTCTCTGGATTCATCTCCATCCCCTACTCATCTTGCAGCTGCCTTCTACTGTTGTCAAACCTGTACACACTAAAGCATATTAGTTGAAAGTTTACTACTTTCTTAACAGCAATATTGTGAGATATTTAATAGAAATATTATTCCATGAATTAGGAAACTGAAGCCCAGAGACCTCAAGTAATTTCCCTATGATTACAGAGATGGTAAATGTTAGGGCTGACATTAGAATCCAGGTCTCCTGATGCTAAGTGATTGTTACTTTTATCACACTATGATGCTTCCTCAGGGAACAATAGGATGCTTGCAGTATCCAAAACACTCTTCTCTTATTATTCTAATCTTTTCTATTTAAAGTCCCACCCCATTCTTGCCTCCCTTCAATATCACTCTCAACAGCTCTCAGTTACCTCTAATCTCCTTCCTATTTACTCATTTGCTTTTTCTTCTACTCAATCTCCACTCTATATCATCTATTCTCTATATGTCCTTCCTCCTTCTGACACTCAGTGATTCCATCTTCTCTGTCCTCACTGCTCCCTCCTGTCTTGAAGGTTATGGTGAAGGAGAGGCCATAGTAACAAAGGGAAATTTGGCAGTAGCACAATGATAATAGAGAGAAAAAAAAATCTGTCAGCTATAACGGATAGGGATAAAGAATGGATCTGTGATTTCATTAGTATAGAGAACTCCCAGTCAGTCAGTGAGCAAGTATTTATTAAATTCTTACTGTATACCAGACACTGTGCTAAGTCCTAGGAATACAAAGAAAAGCAAAAATATGTTCTTGCCCTCAAAGAGGTTATATACTACTGGAGGAAATGTCATGCAAATAGTTATGTATGTGGAAGATATATAAAGAGCAGATAAAAGGTAATCTTAGAGGAGAAGAATGAGCTATGAGTGGTGGTCATAGGAGGTGTCAAGGAAGGCCTCTTGCAGAAGGTGGGATTTGAACTGAGTCCTTAAGGAAGCCACAGAAGTCAGTTTGCAGAGGTGAGGAAGGAAGAATTCCAGGCGGTCAGGAGATGTAGTGTTGTGTTTGAGAAACTGACCAAGAAGTCAGGTGTTACTGGATCGTAGAGTACATAGAAGGAAGTAAAGCATGAAAAGACTGGAAAAGTAGGAGGGGTCCAGCCAGGTCGCAAATGGCTTTAGTGCCAAATAGGGGATGTTATATTTGATCTTGGAGGTAATAGCTCTTAATAAATGTTTATCAAATAAATGAATGAATGAATAATATGTAGCCACTGGAGATTATTGAGTAGATTAGTGACAGGGTCAGACCTATACTTTAGGAAAATCTTCTTGGAAGATGAATGGAAGATAGAGCAGAGTTGAGAGAGACATGAGGCAAGGAGACTTATAATGGTCAAGATGTAGGATGATGGAATGCCTGGTGGAGAGAATAGGACGTATGCAAAAAAAATGTCAAGGTAGAAATGACAAAACTTGGTAACAGACTGAATATGTGGAGTGAGTACAATAGATGACACCAAGGTGCCTCCGTCAATGAAGATCTGTACCTTCCTTGAAATTTACAATCTTGGAGTTGTTTTGGGCACTGGCAGGTTAAGTGAATTGTCCAGGGCCACACAGCCAGTGTATGCTAGAGGTAGGACTTTTTTTTAAAGTATGTTTCTTTTCATTTTACAATGGAAATAGTAGAGCAAAGAAGTTTGTGCCTGAAACAACCTTCAATGGAAATAAAAAACTGGAACCCACATGACTCAAAAGAACAAACTCCAAAAGTCTAAACCAGCTGCCCCGTCTTTCCATAGGAGAAAGTAAAGGACAAGAGCAAAGCAAGGCAAGCTGTTTATTCATTATTGCCTCTCTATATGAAACTCTGCTCCCCTGCTAGATCAAAATTCCAAGGTAGGTTGTAACGGTTAGTGAAAAATTTAAAATCACTGATTAAAAGGTGAAAAAAGAGATAAATTTGATTCATATTATAAATTAAGTTAGCAGCAGAAAAAAGTATGGTGGATTTGTCAAGCCAGTAGACCATGATAAATATTTATTACAATCAGTTAATGCTAATTGAAAAATTAATCCAGATTAGTTTGGCTATAAACCCTTTCCCATGACCTGAAGGTGGCTCAGAGATAGTCAATATTATCAACACATGACAATGTGCTTTATGAAGATTCTTTCCTTACATAATACGTAATTGTGGTAGACTTGGGCTGCTGATCCCTTTTGTTGTGCCTTTAGAACAAACTTGTGTTCTCAGTTCTAGAACCACAGTGGTCTATCCCTTCTTGGCCTCAGGCTTGCTCTGCTGCCACCAAACACAATGTTGAAGGGTTGCTCAGTAGGAGAGCTGTTGTTGAAGGGTGCTCAGAGGAGATTGCTTTCAGATTGTTGGTGAATTACAATGATGGGAGGGGATTGTCCCACCTTTGACCTCCCTAAAGACAGGAGTCCAAGCATTGCCTTCCAAAAAAAAGCCCATGGGGTTTTAAGCTTCAATACTGGGAGTATACAACTAAAATGTGATGTCTTCTTAAAGCCTTCATTGATATCCCACTTTGTCCCCACCCCATTGTAATGACTATATTCCAAGGAGACCCCGCAAACCACTATTTATGGTTTATAGTCTTTTTTTTATACTTATCTGAATATGTTTCACCTACCCCTTCTGAACTATAGGTTCCATGAGGGTAGGGAATATACTTATGTAGTAACATAATATCAAGCGCTTAATAATAATTTAAGTGAAGATCAAATGAATTCTGCTGTCTGCCTAAAGCCATAGCAGGTGACCATGACTTCTAAGCTCCAACATGTTCCTTCAATAAGATGTGTGGAGCAACATAACTAACATGGAAATACATTTTTCATGACTATATGTATGTGTGTATATATTATATGTGTGTATATATTATATATACATATATATGTATCCTATATCAAATTGCTTGCCTTCTCTTGGTGGGGGGAGGGAAAGAATGTTTAAAATTGTTTTTACATGTAATTGGGGAAAATAGAATATTAAAATATTTTTTAAAAATAAGATTTATAGGGTGCTTTTTGAAGTATTTGGGAAATTTATTGGTGATCTGAATTATTGTAGGGAGGTGATAGAGAGTAATAGATAGAAAATTGGTCTCAAAGCCAGGAAGAACTGTCTTTGACATATACTATTTGACCATGGTCAAGTCACTTTGGTTCTTAGTTCTCCAGGCAATTATCTAAGACTATGCATGGCAGAAAAGATACTGGCCTGCCTTTGTGAAGTTTCCTCACCCAGGAGTCTCTTATACCAAGGATACTGGTCTAGACCCTATTTCTATTCCTAGAAATATTGGAGCTTTAGAGAGAGGGACTGAAAACAATGAGGAAAACACAACCATAAAAGATGGAATACTGAAAGGTTCTTTGAAATCAAAACAATTCCTCAAGTTTCATAATATAATGGCTGTCTTCAGTGTAGCCATTTTTAAAGGAAGGATAAGCCAGAGTATGTGCCCTCTGACTATAAATGCTTCTTTTAAAACTCTAAAACTATTTCAACTATAGAGGACATATTAGAAGAGGAAGTAGGGTCATTCATTAGAAGTCCATTTATGTTTTCTCTTAAATTTGAGATAAAAGACAAGAGGAATCCGAGGCATAGTCTGATGTGTTTCCTAGGTTTGGGAAGGCCAGATTTTAAAGAATCTAACAGGATAGATAGAAGTCTGAGGATTAGAATTTTATAGTCCAGAAGGGATGGGCAACTCACATGAATGAAATTTTGTATGCATAAGGAGAAATGGTTCTGATGAAGAAGAAAATGGGTAGTTATCTAAAAAGACCAAAGTGGTTACACAGAGAATTCATGAACCAATTTAGACTTTAAGAAAGTACATAGAGAAGACGGGAATAAAGGAAGGTAAAAGGATGAATGTGAGTGAAATTCACAAAAAGTGAAAGAAAAAGCATTTATCAAGTACTTATTATGTTCCAAGAACTGTACTAAGTTCTGGGGTTCTAGGGATACAAATATGAAAGGCTATCTGCTCTCAAGAAGACCATCCTCTGACTGGGGGAGACAATACACAAAAGGAAGCTTATGTGTAGAGCAGACAGAAAATCTAGGAAGACCTGAGGGTGTTACAGTGGGGTGGATGGAAAGGCCCAGGGATCCTTAGGTTAATAAAGTAGTCAAAATGACAGTGATGAAAGACTGCAGGGCACAGATGCAGAACAGATGGTAAGGTCTACAGGAAGATAGTCAAGTCTTATGGTCTTCTATCAAATCAGAAGGAATAGTATTGATTTCAATCTCATTCAACCCCTGTGAGCAGTCAAGTAGCCCAGGTACAGGGGAAGACAAGGGGGTAGGGCATCCATGGTGGTAATATTCATCTTGCTTATCCTCCTATTCATCTCAGGGGAGTTCTGAAACATTCCAGGGCTGGGGGAGGGGGGAAAGCAAGGTAATAGGACATGCATAATAGATAGAAAAATGAAAACAGATGATGGGAAAAGGGCCAAATTACTCCACACTTATTTTCTTAATTTTTTTTTTGGTAAGAAGAATGACTATTGAGCAAGAAAAGAAAAAATAAAAATGGGTAGTAAGGATATAATAGGAGAGTACCTAGCTGCTTTTAATGAATTCAAGTCACCAGGTCCAGATAAACTACAATCAAGTTTATTGAAAACTAGCAAATATGATTGTTGAACATGGAGAATGGTAGAGGTAAAACAGGAATGGAAAAGGGAAAATGTTTTGCTGAATTTCCCAAATGGAAGAAAATCAAGTCCTCCAATTATAGGCTAGGAACTATTAGAACTGAATGTTATGTACATTGTTAGCTGCAGTTAGAAAATTCATTTGAGGGAGAATTCACCCAAAGTAATTACTATGATCCAAAACCAAAAGAATATATATGTATACATATGATATACACACTATACATATGTATATGTATAATTACACACACACACACACATATATATAGATACATATAATTATAATTATAATCCAAACAGCTTAACTTAAATTCTTTTCAAAACTGTTGAATTTTTGGATGTAGGAAGGAAGAAAACACACATTTATTAAGCACATACTATGTACTAGGCACAGTGCTAGGGAATACAAACACAAGCAAAAAGTCCCTGGCCTTACATTCTAATGAAGGAAGACAATATACAAAAGGGAGCTCAACCAGGTAGAAGAAAGGAAAGGGATGTATCCAGTGGAGGGGTATGGTTCTGAAGTCCAGGGTAGATCAAGAACAAAGCTGAGAGGACAATACTTAAATAGTTGGAAGAATATTCAGTACTTATAGCTGGAACCTGACAATATAATAAAAATAATAATACCAAAGTTAACTTATGGATTTAATGCTACATCAATCAAACTACCAAAGACATACTCTATAAACCACACAAAAAATAGCAACAAAATTAATTTGGAGGAACAAAAAATTTAGAATACCAAGGGAATTATAAAAAAGGTGGGGGGAGGAATGAAGAGGGAATAGCATGCCCAGACCTCAGTCCCTATTACAAAGCTGAAATCAAAACCATTTAGTACTAGCTAAAAAATAGAAAAAGTAGATCAATGAAACAGACTAGACAAGGCAGAATCAGAAATAATGGAACTCATAACCAGTGTTCAATAAACCTGAAAACATAAATTACTTAGGAAAGAACTCCCTATTTGACAAGAATTGCTGGAAATGCTTGAAAGCAATCTAGCAGAAATTAGACTTAGACCATTCAACATTTTATACCTTGATCTACAATAAATCCTAAGTAGGTATGGTGACCTGAATATTAAAACTCATACTATTAAAAGCCTATTAGAAGAGAAACAAACATTTTACAGCTATGAGAAGGGGATGAATTTTTAACAAGTTCCCTTAATAAAAGGAGTCATTCTGTAAAACTCGGACCCAGTCAAAAGGTTGCACCCAAGGACCTAGAAGACCACATGTGGCCTCGAGGCCACAGGTTGCCTACCCCTGGCCCAGATTATTAGGTTAAATCTAATAAATTGAACTATATTAGGGATAAATATAAACACATATGTTGGAGTTCACAAAAGACGCTTCATAAGTATGAGATGGGGAAGACGGAGGTAGAAAATAGTTCATCTGAGAAAGGTCTCAATGTTTTAGCAAACTGAAAAAACAATATAAGTATGATACAGCAGTCAAAAAACCAAAAGAAACAATGCAAAGCCCCAGATACCATACAACAAGCTATGGGAACTTGGGCTACATCATGTCCAGGGCTAGAGGAGTAATATTTCCACTCTCCTCATCCCTGGTCAGATCACTACATTTTAGGAAGGATATTATTAGCCAGAGAACATGCAGATGGAGGTGAATAGGTAGGTAAAGGACCTTAAGACCACTCCTTATGAGGGTCCATTGAAAGTACTTCGAATATTTATCCTAGAGAAGAAAAAGTAGGAGTACCTTGCAGGAGGATTCAAGTCCTTAAGGGACTTTCCTGTTGCAAAGGGATTAATCTTGTTCACTGTGGCTGGTCCCAGAGGAAAGAGCTCAGATCAATGGACGGAAGTTGTAAAGCAGACCATTAGATCTTAACAGAAGGGAAACTTCCGATAACAACCAGAGCTATCCAAAAGTGGAGTGGGTTCCATCCAGTACTTCGAAGTACTGGGTTCTTCTTTAGTAGAAGTCTTTAAGTAAAGGTTACATGAGGACAAGTCTATTACGTTATAGAAGAAAGTCTCATTACCTATAGGTTGGCCAAATGGCCTCTAGGATCCCTTACCAGTCTGAGATTTTGTGACTCTGTCACTCTTAAGGTTATTAGGCCATGTATTCTGGACAACTTCAAGGGCCAGAACCAGGACCAGAGGACAGAAGTTGTCAGGAGGTAGATTTCTTGACATAAGGAGAACCTTCCTGGTAACTAGAGATTCAAAGCAACAGAATGGACTGCTTTGTGAGATGGATTCAAGCAGGGGCTTGTCAGTGATGCTGTAGACTATAAATAGGATCCTCATGTTAGGCTACATTAAATGTTCTCTAAACTCCCTTCCAGCCCTGGCATTCCATTGTTCATTCACCACAAGTCTTTGCCTCCAAATTTTTCTTTAAGCTGAGGGAGCTCATAGAACTAAAATGTGTGAGTAGGCAGTGGCAGAGTCTCAGTAGGGAGACATAATCTTGCAATCGTTATTCTCAAATTTAAAAAGTCACAGTTTTGAGCTATGAATATGCAGTCTTGAGTTAACAATATTCATTAGACGGGGGAATTGTTTGGCTGGCCTTCTGAGTGGTTCACACTTTCTAAATCACCTTAACACTTAAATGAACTGCAGTTTCTAAGTCTTGGGGGGAAGAAGGAATAATATGGTCCAAAATGTAGAAGTCTCAGAACAGTAAATTTCAGAAAAGACCAGCCAGTCATTTATATTCCATGTAAAAACCTGAACAATAATATTTAATTCAACAAGCAGGTATTAAGTGCCTACTATGTGCCAGGAACTGGGGATATGAAGATAAACATGAAACAATGCTTGTCTTCAAAGAGCTTTTGTTCTATTGAGGAGAGACCTCATGTATTCAGAGAGGTAAATTCAAAATAATATCAAAGGGGAGCATTTATAAATGGGTGGGAGAATCAGGAAAGATATCTTGTAGGAAGTGCCACTTGAGATGTATTGAAGGGAGTTTGGGATGACAAGATAAAAGTAAGAAAAGAAAACATTCAGGTCATAGGGGACTGCCTATGCAAAGGCCCAGAAGTGAGAGATGGAATGTTGTATACAGGAATATAGCAAATAGTCCATTTTGTCCAGAGCGGAGGTATCAAACACACTGTTGATTAAAATGTAATGAGGGGTGGGACACTTCCAGGGGCAGAACCAAGATGGTGGAGTATAGAAAGTCCTCAGCTGAGCTCTCCCAATATTCCCCTCAAAGCAACTTTAAAATAATGCCTCACATTGAATTGTGGAGTGGCAGAGCCAGCAAAAGATCAGAATGAGACATTCTTCCAGCCCCAAACAATATAGGAGATCAGAAAAAGAGAACTGTGACATGGGGGGAGGAGATTGGCTCAGAACCCATGTGGAAGAAACACCAGTGGTAGGACAAGGTGGTGGTGACAGAAGCAGCAGCAGCTTTGGGAGTTCTCAAGGTAGAGGTGGTAATGGGACCTGCCAAGCAGTCAGAAAGAGAATATAGAAAACCCCTGTGCTAGCACTGGATGCAGGACCAGAAGCTTTCTGGCAACTCCATTGCCCATATCTACTTCAGGGTCAAATTTCAAGAAGCACTTTCATTCAAGAGACAGTGGAAGCCCTGAGGGGCAGTATCACTTTTGGTCCCACAGATCAGGAACCGTGAGGAACAATATTGTTCCTAGGTCAAGGGATCTGGGGCCCTTCCTGGGTAAGGACCAGAGTGCAGACCAGGAGAGCAATGACTGTACCTTTCCACAGATCATGCAACCTTAGAAGCACCAAACATTTCCAACCCCCTGGAACTAGCTCTAAAAACAATAGGGCAAAAAAGCCTGCAATTTGAGACAGTGTCCCCACACCCCGTACACCAAGAACAAAGCACAACATTAATATAAAGTTCTGTATCAAGAAATAGGGTGGAAAAATGAGCAGACAACAACAAAAAGACACGACCATAAAAAGCTACTATGGTGACAGGGAAGATCAAGAAGAAACTCAGAAGACATTGAAGTCAAAACAAGTACAAGCAAAGACTCCAAGAAAGATGTGAATTGGACACAGGCTCAACAAGGATTCCTGGAAGAGCTAAAAGTTAGTTTTAAAATCAAATAAGATCAAGAGAATAAAAATTAGGTAAAGAAATGAAAGTAAAGAAATAAAATTATGGAAAAACAATTAACAGCTAGGTAAAAAGAGCACAAGAGATGATGAAGAAAATAACAACTTGAAAAAACAGAAGTGACCAAATGGTAAAAGAGGTACAAAAATTCACTGATAAAAAGAATTCATTAAAAAGCAAAATTGGGTAAATGGAAGCAAGACATCAAGAAACAATAAAACAATGTCAAAATAAAAAAAAAGTGGAAGAAAATGTGAGATCTCATTGGAAAAACAACTAACTTGGAAGATAGATTGAGGAGAGAAAATTTAAGAATTATTGGATTACATGACAGTCATGACCAAAGAAAGAGACTAGAATTCATATTTCAAGAAATTATTACAGAAAATTTCTCCCAAATCCTAGAACCAGAGTGTAAACTAGAAATGGAAAGAATTCACTGATCACCACCAGAAAGAGATCCCAAAATGAAAACTCCTAAGAATATTATAGCCAAACTCCAGAGATACCAGGTCAAGGAAAAAATATTTCAAACAGCCAGAAAGGAACTATTCAAATACCATGGAGCCACAGTCTGGATCACACAAGATTTAGCAGTTACCATATTAAAGGGAGTAGAGGGCTTGGAGTATGATATTCTAGAAGGCAAAACAGCTGGGATTACAACCAAGAATAACCTACCAGCAAAACTAAGTATAATACTACAAGGGAAAAATGGATGCTTAATGAAATAGAGAACTTTCAAATATTCCTGATGAAAAGACTAGAGGTAAATAGAAAATTTGGTCTTGAAATACAAGACTTAGGAGAATCATAAAGAGGTAAACATGAAAGAGAAATCATAAGGTTGGAGTGTTTACCATTCTATATGGTATATCTATCCTCTAAGAACTTTATCATTATTAGGGCAGTTAAAAGGATTCCACATAGAGAGAGGGTATAGGAGTGAGTCAGTTGTGTTGGGATGATATTAAAAAATGGATAGTCAAGAAAGAGGGATGCCCTGGGAGAAAGGGAAAGGGAGAATGATGGGGAAAATTATCTCACGCAGTAAAAAGATTGGGGTGAGCAAAGCTGAAACCAGGGGATGATTTCTCTTTCACATTTACCTTGGAGTACAAAATCACTATTGGTAGAGTTATGAACTAGTCCAACTATTTTGAAGAACAATTTGGAACTGCGCTCAAGGGGTTATAAAACTGTGCATACCCTTTGACCCAACAATAGCACTACTAGGTCTATATCCCAAAGACATTTTAAAAATAGAAAAGGAACTATTTGTACAAAAATGTTTATAGCAGCTCTTTTTGTGGTAGCAAAGAATTGGAAATTGAGGAGATGCACATCATTTGGGGACTGGCTGAATAAGTTGTAGTATATGATTATGATGGAATACTGTTGTGCTATAAGAAATGATGAGCAGGATGGTTTCAGAAAAACCCGGGAAGACTTATATGAATTTGTGCAAAGTAAAGTGAGCAAAACCAGGAAAACTTTTTACATAGTAACAGCAATAAAAGGATGATCAATGGTAAAAGACTTAGCTACTCTGATCAAGACAATGATCTAAGACAATTCCAAAGGACCTATGATGAAAAATACTCTCCACCTCCAGAGAGAGAACTGATGAGCTTTAAATGGAACATGAAGCATATTTTTTTTTGCTTTCCTTATTTTTATTGCTTTATTTTGTTTGTGTTTTCTTTCATGACATGGCTAATATGTAAACATATTTTGCATGACTTCACATATATATTCAATATCAAATTGCTTGCCTTCTCAAAGAGGGGGTTGAGGGGCAGGAGGGTGGGAAAGAGTTTGGAACTCAGAATTTTTTAAATGATTATTAAAATTCTTACATGTAATTGGGAAATATTTAATGAAATAAATGAAAATTATAAACAAAAAAGAACAAAAACAATTAAGCTTTTGGAACAAAAAAGAAAAATCTAAAAAAGTAATTGGGAAATATTTAGCAAAATGAATAAAAATACAACAGAGCATAGATAGTGTTTTGTTTTTGTGGGGTTTTTTGCTTTTTAGGCAATTGGGGTTAAGTGACTTGCCCAGGGTCACACAGCTAGTAAGTGTCAAGTGTTTGGATCTGAGGCCAGATTTGAACTCAGGTTCTCCTGACTTCAGGACTGGTGCTCTATCCACTGTGCCACCTAGCTGCCCCCCATAGATAATGGTAACATATGGTTTTCTAAATCAATATATGGCCAGCAGAGACGTTTATATAAGGTTCAGTGGCCTCCCATTTCTATTTGAGTTTAACATCACTAGTCTAGAATGTAGACTATGGGAGAGGGAGTAATGTAGTCATCCGAGAAAGATAAGATAAGCTACAGTCAAGTTGTGAAGTGCTTTAAATGCCAAATAGAGGCATTTTTACTTTATCCTACAGGCAAGAGAAAGCCACCAAAGTTCTTTGAGTTGGAGAGATACAAGATCAAGCTATGCTTTAGAAAAATCATATTGGTAGCTGTATGGAGAATAGATTGGAGAGGAGACTAATTAGGAGGCTACTGGAATAGTCTAGCCAAGGAGTGATAAAAATCCTAAACTAGGATGACTGTGGCAAGAGGACAGGAAGTGAGATATTATGGAGTTAGGATCACCAGGACTTAGCAAATGATTGACTAGGGATTGTGAGAAAGAGAGAAAATAATCCAGGTGAAGACTTACATGAACTGATGCATAGTGAAGTGAACAGAACCAGCAGAATGTTGTACACAGTAAGAGCAATACTGTTCAATGAAGAATTGTGAATGATATAATTATTCTTAGCAATACAATGGTCCAAGACAATCCCAAAAGACTAACAATGAAGCATAATGATGGAGCATACAGGTCCAGAGAAAGAACTGATGTTGTTTGAATACAGACTGAAGCATGCTATTTTTCACTTTTTTCATTTTTTTCCTTGTATTCAAGTCTTTTTGTACAAAATGACTAATATGGAAACATTTTACATAATTGCACATGTATAACCTATATCTGATTGCTAACTGCCTCAGGGAGGGGAGAGGGGAAAGAGGGAGGGATAGAATTTGGAACTCATAACTTTAATAAAAATGTTTAAAAATTGGGGGGAAAAAAGAAATAGTCGAGGTGACTAAGATCATTGGCTTGGGTGACTGGAGGGATAGTGGTATCCTTAATGAAAATAAAGGTTAGAAGATGTTTGCATCATTGAATGCAGCCAAATCTCAGGTCTTCCCAAATAAAGAATCTATTCTTAACCACGTGGCATAAGATAAATGCCTGGCTTTGGAGTCAGAAAGACCTGATTTAAAGTACTAAAGCTTATATATGCTACATATATGATCATGAACCAGATACCTGACTATTCAGTGTCACTGTCAACTCCCTGATTATATGGTACAGTGAAGTTACTGCTTTCCCTCAGTGGAAGATCTTTCCAAAGTGAGAATTTCACCACACTGATGAGATCTTAGGTATGACAGCTAAAATTCAATTCTTAGCATAAGATCTAGATTCTACAAAGGACCTAGCCCAAACCCCTCATTTTGTGGATGATGAAATAAGGACTAGTGGAATTAAATAACTTGGCTAAGATCACAAATGTGGCAGAGATGAAATCATCTGATTATTCATCCAGTCTTTTTTTTACAACCACATACATTAATCAGAGATCAATTGATTACAGACATTAGGATGGTATTATTTGTTATTGTCATTATTAAATGACACGTATGTCATTTACCACTGAGCCTCCACAGCAGAGTCTTAAATGACCCTAGGCAAGAGGAGCTCATAGGGTCACTTCCTTCAACTTCTCCTAATACACACACATTCTGTTAGTTGAACTGTCTCTTTACCATGTTCCAGGGACGAGTCCTATGTGTATATCAAATGGGTAACTGCCTATGTGTCATGATTGAAGAAGTGCCAAAAGACCTTCCCCCTCCCTTCTTTTCTCCTACTATGCACAAAGCACAAGAAGACTTTTGTAGCCTTTCCAAGTATCAGCTAATGATAATGCATTCCAGATGTTTGCCTATAGCTGGCTTGGGTATCTGGGATTTAAAGGTCCCATCACCTAAAAGTCATGTAAGAGCTGACACTAACTAATTAATATGAATTAACAAATTATGAAGGCCAGTCTAAAGTATTGAAATATCTGAATATAAGGTATTTTTAAAAAGAAATGTGATTTTACATATATATTATATACCTTCAAGAATATAGTATTATAGGCTGTTTGATTCCAATTAATTCTATAGTCGGGCAGTGGTTTGATAAATATGGAGCCACCAACAGGGAAGTCCAAGGATTTTTATTTAATAACTGAGGGTGACTAAAAGATATTAAACCAATAAACAAGACAGCATTGCAGAAAATGGCATTGGGAGACCAAAGCAGGGTAATGTCAGTACTTCCAAGTGTCTAGACAATTTTATTTCTTGGAGCCCTATTGCTCCCTCCCCACCTCCACCCCAACTTTCATCAGGTCAGTCAGCAGTCTAGCTACAAGGCATCACAGGTGGGTGGATATTCACTCGTAGTAGTCTAACATTAATGTTTCTAAGTGGAAGTTTGAAAAATTTATCAACATATTTTATATCATTTTAATTTCTGAATGTATCCCTACCCTTACCTCCACCCTACCAGAGGAAATGTCCCTTATAACAATGAATGCAATTCAGAAAACATACCAATACACCAAATAAGTCTGAGAATAAATGCAATAGTCCCTACCCATAGGTCACTATCTCTACAGAGAAGGGAGGGAAGGGGCATTTTCTCACCTCTTCTTCAGGGCTTAGTTCAGTTGATATAATTACACAGTGTCCAGTTTCATTTTGTTGTCATTCTTTCATTTACAATGCTGTAGTCATGTGTATTTTTTCTCACTGGTTCCTCTTATTTCCATGTCATTTCACTTGTCATAAGTTCATAGAAAGTTTCTCATTCTTTTCTGACTTCTTCAAATTCAGCATTTTTGATAGCACACTATAATATTCTATTACATCTTAGTATCATGATTTTCCTAGCCATCCTCCAAATGATGAGCATCTGCTTTCCAAGGGGAAATCATAGAATTAATATGCTGTATATAAACTACTCTTCAAATGTTAAAGCACTATATAAATGTGAACTGTTAACATTTAAAAAACATTTTTTTTTGGTGAGGCAATCGGGGTTAAGTGACTTGCCCAGGGTCACACAGCTAGTAAGTGTCAAGTGTCTGAGGCCGGATTTGAACTCAGGTCCTCCTGACTTCAAGGCTGGAGCTCTATCTACTGCACTACCTAGCTGCCCCTAAAAATTTTATTTTTATAAAGAGAGTATAGCATAACAGACAAAAAGCTGGCCTCGAAGCCAGGTTCACAATCTACCTCTAATAAGAATAGGTTGTGTGACTCTGGTCAAGTCATTTAACCTTTTTAATAATCTACGGAACTCTGTATGACTATACAATGCAGAAAAGGTGCTTACCTGAATCTATAAAGGGAGTTTCCTTACCTGGGGTTTCCATATTCCAGTGGAATCATAGGTTTATTCTCTATCCCCTAATCTAATTGTTGTAGGATTTAGAGCTGTAAGAACAAAGAAACAAAGAAAGAGCTTGGACTTGTAGTCAGAATCCCAGCTCAGCTTACTACCTATATGTCCATGGATATCACCACCTTTCTGGGCTTCACTTTTTTTAACCTATAATATAAGGGAATGGGGCAAGAACTTCCTCCATTTCTAAATCCTCTGATACTAGTATAACAGTACTTTTGGCAAAGTTGGGACTGTAGGGGCCCAAGTTGCTAAGGATCCTGGGAGTTGTTTTTCCTAGTATATGAAGAGAGTAAGCTAATGCAAGATCAGGCCTGGAAGTCATGATTCTCTCCTCTCCACTAGGTTTTGAAGGATGGCTTGAGGGAGAAGAGAGGAAATAAAAAGAGAGAAGAAAGGGATCAGGGCTTTTCCTGAACACTTGGAACCACAATGTGACCTTAGTGGCCAGTGGCAGTGACATCTTCATCTTCCTCCCTCAAACCCAAACTTCCTAGGGATACTTTGTCAGGTGAAAACTAAAGGGACAAGTGGGGAGGTATAAGATTGTATTTGTGTGGCAGTAAGGTGGCGCCATGGATAGAGTACTGGCCCTAGAGTCAGGAGGACCTGAGTTCAAATCCAGCCTCAGATACTTAATTCCTGGGCAAGTCACTTAACCCCATTGCCTAGCAAAAAAAAAAAAATGTATTTGCAAGTGCTCACTCAGGTGGCTGGAGAGCTAAGGAAAAACCAAAAACTAGACTTGGTGGTCCTTAACCCCAGCCCTCGCACTAATATTTCTATAAGCCTTATATAACTGGTTCTAAAGAACAAGAGCTCTTAAGGCTAAAGGAAGGTTGAAGGCCATTTTCATGGTTTCTACTTGAAATCTGGCCATTTTACATACTGCTGCTTAGGGATGACTGTGGATTAGTGGAGAAAATGCTAATAGCAAAGTAGCATGCCTATAGAAGGGGAGAGCAAGAGCTTTGAAGAAGAGGACCATTTCTTCTTCTTCACAAGAGGAAAATAAACATTGCTAGCCTTTCTTTGGGACTAACTCGAGACAAATGGACAGAGAAAGAATGATTCTGGAAGCTACACAGTAAGGGAAGTTAATTTTCCATCCTATCCTTGATTTCCAGGTTGCATCCCTAGAGATGCATCCCTAGAGATCCCTAGAATTTCAAGGAATTTTTCCTTGGGTGAGATCAGGGAACCACTTTTGGTTTGAGCTATCTTTCTCCAAGCAAGTCATCTGCTCTATTTTCTACTATATTCTAATCTGTATAACTTGTCCACTGTTTGATTGGATTTACTATTTGATTGGATAAATGGGTTTACTAGCTACTTATTATGTGTGATGGTCTTTTGTGGGGTAGACTTCAAAGAGGTAAGTGTAAAGTAAGAGTTGAAGACCAAGGAAGCAGCTTTTTGTTTTGAGCCAAGGTTTTACCCCTAGACCAGCAATGTTTAGAGGTACAGATAGATATAATTCTAATACTGTATGTCTCTCATAATTTTCCTTGCTGAAGGATGGGAAAGATTCCAGAAATATCCATCAAGGTCTTTCATGAGCTACATTTAAGCAAACCATATTTATATATACATACCTTACATATTTATTCCAATAGAATTGCAGGAAGACTGAATAGTACCCCTTTTTGAGGTTTTTTAAAATCAGCCATTAATTCACTTTCTTAAGTCTGGCTAGGATTGATTTGGATAGCTATGGGTTATCTAGGCTGCCAAAATAATTTACTCTATCACTGGAAGCATTCAAACAGAGGCTAGATGACTATATCAGGGATGTTGTAGATTCATGAGTAGAAAGGAAGGCTGAACTAGATAAAATCTTTTCTAACTGTAAGAGCCTATGATTCAATAATAATAATTTTAAGTGTCTACTGTATATAGAGCACTATGCTAGCCCCAGGGCAGATACAGAGCTTAGATAGTCTTCCTCTTGCCTAAGGCAAAGATAATGTTCATTTTCCATCATGACCAACTTCTATTCAAGTCACAGGTAGTAGAGCCAGAATGGAAAGCTTTTCCTATTGTTCATGACAAAGGAGACTCAGAAGCTGCTAGGTGATAGAAAAGAGGGTTTTATAATGGGCATAACAAGACTTTGTGGGAAAAGAGACGATTGGAAGCAACCAGGCAGCAGGTGGGAGTTGGGGTTGCTGTATAAAACTGTTTTGGGCAAAGTATCATAAGGAGACAGTGGAATGAGATTTCTCGTATTTGTGAAAAACACCAGCAAAATGTAGCTGTTTGTTAAAGATCCATCCTGTTCCTACACAACATATAACTTTATTTGCAGACCTCAAATGGAAAATGGAAAGCACATTCCAGGAACAGATTGTGCAGCAGAAGCCACCAGTAGGTGTGCGATGTTCTACCACCTTGCGACAACTTTGGACACTGACACTAAGAGCAGTTCAACAACTCAACTCCTCAGAAAGTAAACTGGTCTGTTGAGATGGGTGAGCTGTTAGCACAGTCCTCTAGCAAGCCTGTGTAGGTCAAATCTTCCATAATAATTACCAGCACAAAAAAAATTTATATAGTCACATACATACATACATACAGCACATGTGCGTATGTGTATGTGTATGTAAACATACATACACACATGCATGCATGCATACATGCATCATTGTTGTTTAGTTGCTGCTGTCATGTCATACTCTCCGTGACCTCATCTGGGGTTTTCTTGGCAAAGATACTGGACTGGTTGGCCATTTCCTTCTCTAGCTCATTTTATAGATGGGGAGCCAAGACAAATAAGGCTAAGTGGCTTTCCCAGGGTCACATAGCTACTAAGTGTCTGAGGTCAGATATGAACTCAGTAAGATGAGTCTTCTTGACTCCTGGCCCAGGACTCTGTTTATTGTGCCACCTAGCTGCCCACATACATGTGTGTGTATGTGTATGTGTATGTATGTATATTTATATATGTGCATATTTATACATATATATGTGAGTATATATGTATATACACACATGTGTATATTTGAGTATATATGAGTATATATGTATATATGAGTATATACATGTATTTATATGAGTATATACACATATGTGTATGTATATGTATATACATACACATATATGTGAGTGTTATTATTGTTCATCCTTCATTCTCAAAGATCAGTTATATCACCAGGGTAATGTCTTGACATGCTTGTGAACTGGATTTAAGTGAGGCTGAGTCATCAGTCTCACTCTCTCCTCCAGAGTCATCAAAGTTCAGCAGCAAGACAAAAATCAAGACAACTAGTGATGGCCTGGGGTGCAGAGGGTGATCTTGGTCTTTCTAAATCAAAGTCTTTCCCAGGTCTCAGTTTGTCTGAGGTAACACCCATTCAAGGACTAAGGGCTAGGTAAGAATTGAGAAAAAAAGATGGCCTAATTTACCATCACAAAAATATCATTCTGGGAGGGGAAGACCCTCAAAGTTTCTGAGCAGAACAAAAAATAATGGCTATTTACACTTATCTTAAGCCATCAACACACACACACACACACACACACACACACACACACACACACACATCGGGGGTTCTTAACTGTGGTTCATGGACCACCAAGGAGTTAGTTTATGAATAGATTTCAGTGTCTCTGTGAACTTGGAACTTTAACATTTTGATAACTCTATTTCAATATAATTGATTTCCTTCAAAATCTTGTGCATTTTATTTTATTCATTTAAAAACATCATCCCAAGAAGGTCTTGGCTTCATCAGATTGCCAAAGGGGTCCATGATTTTAAAAAAAAAAGGGTTAAGAATCCCTGATCTAAAGGCAGCTGGCCCTCCTTTTATATCAGTATTTAATACAATGACATCGCAGTACAACAAAAGTATTAGATAGCCCTAGAGAATTTGATTTATATTGCCTTTTCTCTTAAAACATTTTTTTCATTAACAAAAATTGATGTTTCTCTCCTTGGGATTATGTATCAGTCACTGCTCATTTGATCTTCACCTGAGGATCCCTGAGAGTAGGTACTATTACTATCCCCATTTTATGGATGAGGAAACTGAGGCAGACAGAGGCTAAGTGACTTGCCCAGGATCACACATCTAATAAGTGTCTGCGGGAAAATTTAAATTCAAGTCTTTCTGACTCAAGGACTATTCTATCCACTGTGTCACCTAGCTGCCTCCAAGAGAAGGGACCAGAAAGAGGGAGATTGGGAGTTGTGAGCAATATAGCAAACTTAGTTGGCAGAAGAACTTGGCTTGATGTTTAATTGAAAAGAGAAAAGTATTAGGAACCATCTCCATCAAACTAGTTGGTAGCCAAAGACCACCAGCTGCACTTATCTTTATTACCCAAAAGCCAGCTTTGGGGCTGCCAACACTGTCTACCTGATAAAGCATAATCTCTTTAATTTAAGGTCCAGTACAGTCTATCTGCCTCTAGCTTACTTCTCTCTCATTATGTCACATTACTTACCATCACATACTCTATACTCCATCTAAACTGTACTGTTGTCCCTCATATCCATAAAGCCCTCTCTGAACTCCATGCTTTTGGCTCACTGGTCCCTTGCCTGGAATGAACTTGCCTTATGTTTGCCTTTTGAAATTTCTGTTACCACAAAAAGAGCTACTCTGAGTATCTTTGTACATAAGGGCCCTTTTAGTCTTCCTCTGATCTCTTTGTGGGTATAGGCCAAGTCGTAGTTTTGTAGGATCAACAGCTATGTACAATTTAGAGATGTAGTTCCAAACTGTTTTCAAGAAAGATTAGCCCAATTCATAACTATGAAGGCCATTTTCAGAGTTTCTACTGGTTTTGGGACACTCTTGGAAAACGAATAGGAATCCTTTTTGAGGTTCTTGACATAAGACAATAATTCACTTCCTCAAGTCTAGATAGGATTCCATGGGGTAGCTATGGGTTCCTTGGGCAGGCACAAATCACATTCTTTATCATCATAATTTTTTATCACTGGAGACATTCAGCAGTTACATGACTAAGTCAGGGAGGTTGTGGATTCCTGTATAGAGTTGGAGGTTGGACCAGACTACAAAAGTTACTTTGTACCTATTAAAATAAATGAATATATTGGAAATAGAGCACTCTGTGAGGCCCTAAAAGATATTCAAAGTTTAGTTAAGACAGTCCTTCCCCTCATGGAGCTTACAGTATAGCAGGACAATATAATTACTCTGTAATTATAATACATAATGTTGCTATGAATATTTTGGTGTATGTGAGATCTTTCTGTCTTTGATTTCCTTGGGATAGATGCCCAGCAGCATAATCTCTGGGTCTAAGAGTATAGAATCTATTCTATACTATACTATATTATACTGCATACTGTACTATATAATCTATACAATAGATATTACAGTAACTTTCTTGGCATAATTCCAAATTACTTTCCAGAATAGTTAGACTAATTGTATGCTTGACTTCAAGCAGTATCTCCAATAGTGACATTTCCTATCTTTCTCATCTTTGCCAATTTTCTGGGTGTGAGGTAAAATGTGAATTTTGCTTTTTCATTTCTCTAATTATTTGGAGCAAACTTTTATATAGTTAATAGTTTGCAATTCTTCAGGGAACTATTGGTTCATTTTCACTGAGGAATGACTCTCAGAACACCCAGTAATCTTATGTTCCTTTTTTCTCCCCCCCTTGAATTCTAAGCTGTAAAATGAAATGTAAATAAGCATCATAGTAATCTTGTTTTATGCTTTAAAAATGAGTGATTTTTCCTTTGGTAAATAGAAGCAAAATAAATTCCATAAATTATTAAGCCCTGGTGTGGGGAAGGGAGAGGAGTAGGAAAGTACTTGAAGCTTAAAATTGACCTGGAAAATAATTGTATTATCTAATGAGTTGTTTTGACTTTTAAATGTTTACTCTTAAGTGGCACTTCCTGGAGGCTTAAATAAATGAGGACACCTTCCCTGTCTATAATGAAAGTCAGGGACTTAATAAGTGGAATAAAGAGACTAAAGCGTGACTTTTAATCAGCATCCTGCTATAATGAAAAGGGATGGATTTGGAGTCAGAAGAAATAGGCTCAAATTTCAGTTTTGCCATTTTCTTAATACCTGTATGACCTTAGACAAGTCCCTTAACCATGTTGTGCTTGAGTTTCTTCCACTTCAAAATGTGGGGACTAAGGTAGATGAACTCTAACAATCGCCTTCAGCTTCAAATATAATAAGCTCATGATTACCCTGGAGCACAGTCATGATAGCAAATTGGACAAGTAGTATGGTGACTAGGGAAAGTATCCTGAAATGACCTTCAAATAGTGCTGGGGAGGCCATTGTAAGTATCATGAAAGCTGAGCTAAGCTAACAGGGTACAACAACCATATGACAGCTTCCTTTCTGGCTAATTATTCCTGTCAAATAGGTGCTAAGCTTCTATGCTCCTGTCACCTTCAAAATGTAAGTGACTAGGACAAACCCCACTCACCCTACCCTAGTTAAAATTTTACTCCATCCCCAGAAGTCTTTCAAGTAAAAATGTTGAGAATTCTATCATGAATATTTCTTCCAATATAAGGGAGGCACTGTAGGTAGTATAATGGGAAGAATGAAAACCTGGGTTTTCATCTCTCTTCTTTTACTTATTATTTATATGACTACAGGCAAATTTCATGTTCCTAAGTTGAGTTTCTTCATCTGTAGTATAAAGCAGGTAAACTATATAAAGCTAAGGTTATAGCTACAATATTCACAAGCCTACAAATTGTGGGTTGGACCAGATGAGATCCTGTCCAGCTCAGATGAATTGCTCTGCAGCCTGGGACATTAGAAGACAAAATGTACTTGCTTACCTAGGAGGTTGGGAACAGGTATGTTTCTAGAATTTACCAATGCCCATTATTTCCCCTAACTGGAAAACATATTTGTCCCATTGATTTCACATAAAAGGCAGCATGTTATCGTGACACACCTGGACTTGGCTTAGTTTGGTGCTCAGGGAGAAGCAGAGAGAAACATTTGCTGAGAGAGGCTAGAAGGTATAAAGTAGCTCTCTTGAAGATGCCAAATTAATATATCTCTCCTGTGGACTGATCAAGCCAATTCAAGGCAAAGTTTAGTCAGAAAGCTGCAGATTCTTCAACCACAGATGACACAGAAAGTTTCAGAATATGGCTCCTCCAAGGAATAGTTTACCTGTCAGATTTATGGAGAACAGAAGAATTTATGACCAAACAGGAGATAGAGAACATTATGAAATGCAAAATGGATAATTTTGATTACAATAAATTGAAAAGTCTTTGCACAAAGCCAATGCAACCAAGATTAGAAGGGAAGCAGAAAACTGGGAAAGAATCTTTATAACCAGTGGCTCTGATAAGGGCATCATTTCTAAAATATATAGAGAACTAAGTCAAATTTATAAGAATACAAATCATTCCCCAGTTGATAAATGGTCAAAGGATATGAAGAGACATTTTTCAGATGAAGAAATTAAAGCCATCTATAGCCATATGAAAAAATGCTCTACACAACTACTGATTAGAGAAATGCAAATCAAAACACTTCTGAGGCACCACTTCATACCTGTCAGATTGGCTAACATGACAAAACAGGAAAATGATAAATTTGGAGAAGATGTGGGAAAATTGGAACATTAATGCATTGTTGATGGAGTTGTGAACTGATCCAACCATTCTGGAGAGCAATTTGGAAACTATCCCCAAAGGGCTATAAAAATGTGCATACCCTTTGGCCCAGCAATACCACTTCTAGGGCTATATACCAAAGAGATCATAAAAATTGGAAAAAGACCTACATGTACAAAACTATTTATAGCAGCTCTTTCTGTTGCGGCAAAGAATTGGAAATTGAGAGGATGCCCATCAATTGGGGAATGGCTGAATAAGTTGTGATATATAATTGTAATGAAATGCTATTGTGCTATAAGAAATGATGAGGAAGCAGACTTCAGAAAAACCTGGAAAGACTTATATGGACTGATGCTGAGTGAAGTGAGCATAACCAGGAGAACGCTGTATACAGTAACAGCCATATTGCGCGATGACTAACGTTGATAGACTTAGCTCTTCTCAGCAATGCAAGAATCTAAGACATCTCCAAAAGACTCATGATGGAAAATGCTATCCACATCCAGAGGAAGAACTATGGAGCCTGAATACAGATCGAAGCATACTATTTGCTCCTTTTTTTCTTCTGTTTTGTTTTGTTTTGTTTCTTCTTTCTTATGGTTCCTCCTATTGGTTCTAATTCTTCTTCAAAACATGACTAATGTGAAAATATGTTTAATAGGAATATATTTGTAGAGCCTGTATCAGATTGTACACTGTCTTGGGGAGGGAGGTGGGAAGGGAGGGGGAGAAAATTTAAAGCTCAAAAGCTTATGGAAGTGAATGTTGAAAACTAAAAAGAAAGTAATTAATTAAAAAAAGAATGTGGCTACTCAAAAAACTTTCCCAGAAAATTAAATTAAAATGAAATCCAAAGGAGTCACTAAATTCTAAACCTAATAAAAAAATGTTGAAATGGCTTTTATCCTGCAGAAAACAAACATTCTGCTCTTACTTTAGCCACCTTATCTTCAGGGACAGAGGAATTTGTTTTCCTCTGATGTTGTCATTTTGAATTGACTTCCGAATGTAGGAAGGAAGCACTGCTCATTTATAAGAAGCATTTGTTTCCTTTCCCTGAATTCCTAGGAGCAAAAATATTGGATAGCATTGGCAAAGGCGATTCAATTTTCTTCCCCACCATGGGGCAGCTCTCTGTTTGGCGTTGATTGCAATTTTTCTCCCAATTGCAACAGTAAGAGCTATTGGAACCCGAGTCTTGTACTTTTCCATCCCTGGAATTATTTTGTTCGTGGTTATTGACAGAGATAATGCTATATATATATACATATATATATATATATATATATATATATATATATATTTATTTATTTATTCATTCATTCATTCATTCATCCATTTATCCACTCAACAAATACTTCTGGACACGTGCTAGGTACAAGGCATTGCATGAAGTACTATGTATAATTCACAATTTTCTGTCCCCGAGGATAACTGTTTGCCCAATTATCTCCACCAGGCAAAAAGTGGGAAGAACATCCATTTCAGGACATTGCATAGTTTCCAAGGGAGAGAGGCCTCTGATATTTGCTTCTTTCAATTAATCAATTAATCAAAAAGCATCTACTATATGGCAGGCATTGTATTGAGTACTGGAGATACAAAGACATAGATGATGTAATGTAGAATAAAACTAGAAAGGTAAGTTGGAACTGAATTATAAACAGTGTTAAATTTTAAACAGAGTTTATATTCAATTGGGTGTCACTGGAGTCTATTGATCAAGTCTATTGATCATATAATCAGACTTATGGCCTAGTTATATCACTTTGGAAGGCATGTGGAAGATAGACAGGAGAAACACTTGGAACAGGGGGACCGATTAAAATGATGAAGGCCTCAACAAAGGTGGCGGTCATGTGAATGATGGGAAGGGGACAGATACATGGTATGTTATGGAGAAGCAAGGCAGCAGCTAATCGGATATACAGAATAAGGAAGAGTGAGGAGTCCAGAATGACTCTAAGATGGTAGAATTAGGTGCCTGGAAAAGATGATGGTAGGTGGCTTTGATAATAATAAGGAAGCTGAGTAGAAAGATAGGTTTTGGGGAAAATATAATGAGTTTTCTTTGGTACATTATGAATTTGAGATAACTACAGGACATTTTGTTTGACATGACCAATAGTCAGTTGGTAACACCAGATTGGAATTCAGAGAGACTAGAATAGGATATATAGATGGAGAAGTTACCTAGGCAACTAGATGGCAGAGTGGATAGAGAACTAGGCCTGAAGTCAAGAAGACCTGAGTTCAAATCTAGCCTTAGATACCTACTAGCTGTGTGACCCTGGGCAAGTCATTTAACCTCTGTATGCTTCAGTTTTCTCAACTGTAAAATGGGAATGATAATAGTATCTACCTCTCAGGACCAAATGAGGTAATTTTTGTAAAGAGCTATGTGTCTGGCACATCCTGGGTGCCCTACACAAGGTTATTCCTCTTCTTCCACCCCTTTACCTATGTAGAGAAGATAATTAAATCCATGGGAGCTGATAAAATCATTAAGTGAGGGGGTAGAAAGAGAGAAGAGGACCCAGGATAGAACCTTGAGGAACAGCTGCAACTGAGGGGCATGATATGGATGATGAGTCAGCAAAGAAGGCTGAGAGGAAGTAGTCAGAGAGGTAGGAGGAGAACCAAGAGAGAGCCATGTCAAGAAAGCCCAGAAAGGAGACAGTGGCCAGGAGAAGAGGGACAGTCAGCAGTGCCAAATGCTGCAGAGAGGTCTCCACAGGACAAAAGAAACATGTTTCCATTTTCTCCCACCTTGACCCCTACCCCACCCCCTGATTATCCCCAGCCATTAAATTAATGGCATACACTGATTCTACCTCTCTCACATCTGTCCCTTTCTCTGAATTCATGGAGCCTCAATCCTCATTATCTCTTGCCTTCATGATTCAGTGACTTCTTAATTGGTCTTCCTGCCTCTGTTCTCTCTTCCCTTTCAGATCCATCTCCCATCTCCCGCAGCTGCCAAATTTCTTATTCTTAAACACAGATCTGGCCATGACACCTCAATATTAAAAAAAAAAACCCTTTAATGGTACTGAAATTTGGCTCCCATGTACCTTTACAATCTTATTTAGCTGACTCCTTCATGCATTCTCAGTTCTAGTAAAACTGATTTATGACTTCCCATCTCCTGCCTCTATATCTTCAAACAGAGATGGTCCCCCCATGACTGGAAATCATTCCCTCTTCACTTCTGCCTCTGAGAATTCCTAGCTGCTTTCGAAGCATAGCTTATGGGTCACCTGTTACTCAAGGCCTTTCCTGATATGCTCAGCTTTTTTTTTCTCTTGAAATTACCTCATTTATTTGTATGTATTATGTATTTGCTTAGCTATCAACATATTGTGTCCCCAAGTAGAATGTAAGCTTCTTGAGATCAGGAACTGTTTTGTTTTTAACTGCAACACACAGCATGGTACACCTCATACATAGTAAGCACTCAATGTTTGCTTCATTTAAAAAAAATTGGCTCTATTCCTTTCTTCAGTTTAGGAGTTTCCAGTTTTGTCTCTGCCAAGCACCATTTCCAACTCTGGTAATTACTATATTCACTTTCATCCTGTCTTTGTGCTGACTGTTCATCACAAGGGGAACCAGGCAAGAGAGTGTGTGAATGGCTCAGTGCAAACTCATCCGCACTGTAGGTCTACTGATGGTATAAATGTGTATCAGCTTTGCATTCATTAGGTCTGATTGCTTAGTGTTCCCTTTAATACCTAATGCTCTACCATGTATGGAGGCATGATTGTTTATTTACTTTTTGTCTTTCCTTTTCAGTGATGGCTGGGCAGACAGAGATGAAGTCATTGAAGGCTATGAGGTTGAAGCCAATGGAGGCATCACCATAAAGCTCCAGTCACCAGAGGTCAGGTCTTTCGATGACTACTTCTTGAAACTGAGGCTGGACACCAACACTCGAAATCCATGGTTCCCTGAATTCTGGCAGCATCGATTCCAGTGTAGGCTTCCGGGACACCTTCTGGAAAACCCCAACTTTAAAAGGATCTGCACAGGTACCTCATTCTCAGAAAGATATTTAAACCATGTATTATTAGTGGAAAGTGTGATGGTAGGAGAGTCAAAGGTTAAATCCTTGTCTTCATCCATTTAATGAGTAGAGCAAGGTACTAGCGTGTATTTGCGCTGTATTGCTGTATAACTAATGTGGATAGGCCATCCCTACTAGATAAAAATAACAGAAAAATATCATGGGATCACAGACCTAGATCTAGCTATAAGGGACCTTAGAGATGTTCAAGCACATTTTACGATATTACAGATATGGAAACTGAAGAACAGAGAGGTTAAGTGGCTTGCCCAGAATAGCACAGCTAGTAAATGTCTAAGGCCAGGGCTAGAATCCAGGTCTTTCCAATTCCAAGTCCAGTGCCCCATTACACCATGATGCCTCTCATTTGAAATATATACAGATAAATAAAAGGAAAATAAACAAATATTCCAGGTATCAATTATAATATACATTTAAGTTAAGGAAATTAATTGCAGTGACCCATAAACTTTTTTTGCCATTATAAACATAAGCAAAACCTATTATATTCTGCCTTTTCCATCCCCACTCCTCTTAATAACCTTTTTTAAACCATTGTGAAGGTGGAGGTAGAAGAGGTAGAGAGGAAGGCAGAGAGAAAGTCAATGTTATAATGAGCTAGATTGCTAGCTTTGGTAGGTAGATGGGAAAAATCAATCTATTCTTGTGAGTTTTCAATATGCTGTTAATGCTGTGTCAGTTCTAACTCCATATCTACCTTATGCATGTAGCTTTTCACATCTATAAACAGAAAGGAGCTGAGAAGACATTTAGTTCAATCCTGTGATTTTATAGTTCAGGAAACTTGGGCCAGAGAGGTTAATGATAGCTAATAATAGCTATATCTATATATTGCTTTAAGACTTACAAAGTATCATATGAATATTATCCCTTGTGATCCTCACAATAGCCCTGTGGGGTAAGTGTTATGATTATCCCTGTAATATAGATGAGGAAACTGAGGCCAAGAGAGATTAAGTGTTTTGCCCAGGGTCATATAGCTTGTATTTGAGGCAGAATTTGAACTCAGGTCTTCCTATCTCCACTCTTTAGTATGCCATATGCCTTGCCTAGGTTTGCATTGGTAATAACTGGAAGCATCAGAACTTGAACAGCCAGGTTCTTGGACCCCTAAACCATCCCTTCTTTTCCTTTTCCTTCTCTCCATTCACACAGTCACCACCTTATTTCATATCCTTTTCACCTCTTGCCCAGACATCCTCCTGTCTAGATTCTTGGCTTCCAATTCGTCTTCTGAAACACAACAACATGCAAAATAACCTCCCTAAAGTATATGTCTGACACTGTTACTGGAATCAGGGTCTCCCTATCTCCTCCAGGATTAAAATACGCATTCCTCAGCCCTTCACAGTGATTCCAGCCTTTCAGTCCCATATCTCATCATTCCCCTTCCCATCAAAGTGGCCAGCTGGCAGTTCCCCTAACCTGGCATTCCATCTCCTGGCTCTGCGCTTTTGTGCAGGCTGTGAGTGAACCTTGCCTCCACCTGGTAGACTTTCTAGTTTCTTTTAAAGCTCTGCTCCTGTGAGATTGTCCTCATACCTTCAGTTGATTATATTCTTCAGGTGATCATATATCTACTTGCCTATCTACATACTGAATGGCTCTACATATGTAGCTCCTTGATGTCACGGGAAGGGTTTTTTTGTTTGTTTGTTTTGTTTTGGCATGGATGGATTTTGTATCCCTTGTGTTTAACACAGTGTCTTGAATATATGCTAGGCACTTAGTAAATGCTTGTTATATTGAATTGGCATATAAATAGAGAGGCCATTACTAAGGACTCCCCTCAGTCCCAGTCTATAACATCCCACAGCTGCAAGGAAAGAGAGCAGGGAATTCTATGAGCAATTAGGAAAATAATTCTAATCAAGTTTAAGCTGAGATATCAGTGAAATTCTTAGGGTGTCTAGGCTTCTGCCGTTATACTAGGGCCCAGTCGTGACAGTGTCAGACTTTTTGTTGTTAATATTACATATTTGATCATTGTGACATAAACATTTTGATAATCCCTATACTTTTTCTACATTATCTGGGCAGCAAAGATCTCCTTCATTATACCACTTTGTTTTTTAGTCATTTGTAGTAGAGTCTGTAACCCATTTGGGGTTTTCTTGGCAATGATACTGGAGTGGTTCACCATTTCCTTCTTGTTTTACAGCCAAAGAAACTGAGGCAAATAGGGTTAAATGACTTGTCCAAGGTCACACAGCTTGTAAGTGTCTGAGGCTAGATTTGAACT
Organism: Phascolarctos cinereus; assembly: GCF_003287225.1. NCBI lineage: Eukaryota > Metazoa > Chordata > Mammalia > Diprotodontia > Phascolarctidae > Phascolarctos > Phascolarctos cinereus. Next base: position 107,431,285 of record NW_027555958.1, on the reverse strand, counting down.
CAGGTCTTCCTGACTCCAGGCTCAGCCCTCTTTCCACTGTGCCACATAGCTGCCCCATTATATCACACAGCAGCCCAAAGTCAGACAGCAGTGCCACAAATACTCATCCATCTTAAAGGATTCTAGCCAGTGTCATATTAGCATTGGAAACTGAGATGACAACTATTTATTTAAAGTCTGACTGAGCACTCATATTTTACAAGGTCACATCCACTCATTGACTCATTGGATTTTTGTCAAGGTATGTAGAGGATACAAATATGTATAATCCATGATTTTCGATCCCAAGGAGCTCATGATCCACTTGGGGAGACAGAAAAAAACAGTATAAATCATGTAACAACGGAAGACAGATGTAAACCACCTCCTATTGGCAAGGCACTGTGTTAGGTTCTGGGGCTCAAGAGAGAAGTATAAAGTAATGTGTGACCTGAAGGTGTTCCTGTTCTAAGAGGGCACGCAATATATATGCAGATTAAAAAATTCAAGACAATGTGAGGAAGAATGGAGTGCTGTGCATTGTGGAGATAAGAGAAGACTGCATGGATGAATGGCCACCTGAGCTAAAGCTTGAAAGAAGGCAAGGATTCTGGGAGGAAAAGAAGATGAAAGAGGTCTCTCCATGGGGAAAGGGGATGGGGATGCAAATTCATGTAGGCAGACGGAATGTGGACTTTGTAAAAGAGCTAGTAGTTCAGTCTGGCTGGAATGCAGAGTATATAATAGGGAATTATATGAAATAAAAGTAGAAAGGTAAGTGGGAGGTGATTATGGGGGGCTTTAAATTCCAGGCTGAGGGGTATGCATTTAATTTTTTTACAAATAGGTAGTCATTGGAGGTTTCTGAGCATAGAGCAGTAGTAACAAACACATAAATAAACAACAACAACAAAAAAAGCCCTGTGTTTTACATAGCATAATTTGGCATCTGTGTGCAAGATGATTAAAAGGAAGAGACTGGAGTCAGGGAAACCGATTGGGAGCTATTACAATAAACAAAGGAGGAAATGATGGTCTGAAATACAGGGATGATCATGTGAATGTAGATGAGGGGATGAATGAGGAAGCAGAATCAGCAGGACTTGGCTACTGCTTAGCTATGAAGTATGAAGGAGATGAAAAAAACTAGGATAATTTCAGGATTATCAACAAGGGTGACCCTGGGGACAATGATGCTCTCAATAGAAACTGGGAGGTTTGGAAGAGGTGTGGATTTGTGGGAGAAGATGATGAGTTTTATTCTATACATTCTGAGTTTTTAGATAATTTTCCATGTGGAGAAGTCTAGTAGGCAGATGGAAATGTGGGCCCATAGTTTAAAGTAGAGAATAGGATTGGATATATAAATCTGAGAGTCATCTGCATTGAAGTGATTACCAAACCCATGAGTAGAAGACCCAGGACAGAATTTTGGGAGAGACCTATACTTGGGGGACCAAAAAAATGGATGGTAAACCATCAAAGTAGACTAAGAAAAAGTCATCAGACTACTTAAAGGAGAATTTGGAGGGAGAAATATTACAGAAACCAGAGAAGGAAAGACTACTCAGAAAGAGAGAGGGATTAACAGTGTTCAAAGCTAGAGAAAGATTAAGTTGCGTGATGATTAAGAAAAGGCCATTGGATTATCAGTTAAGTTGACTGGAATGGGAAAGAGCAGCATCAGTAGACTGGTGGGATCAGAGAATGGATTTCAAGGAGTTGAGAAGTGAGTGTATTGGGGGAAGGGAAGGCAGCAAGTTTATACTTTATACAAATATATTTTTATAGAAGTTCCTCTTTCTAGGAGCTTTGCAATGAACAGAAGAAATAATGGACAGCAGCTGAGATGAATGGCAAGAGTAAATGAAGGATTTTTTTTTAAGGATAAGGGGCATTGGAACAGGTTGTAGGCAGCTAATAAACAGGGAAAGATTGATGATACTGCAAGAGGTGGAAATATGACTAATGACCTAACATCCTTTACTTTGCTTTCTGTTCACAAAGAAAGCTTAGCAAGCCTTTTATTTTTTGAGTCTTAATGCAATACTAAAAGAATTATACTGCACTGCCAAGAGGGATATGATGGCCATTTTCACTAACGTGGGCTCGTCTTCAGTTACATTTCCTAGATTTCCTTCAGTTGGGCTTTTAATCATTCAATTATTATTGACTAAACACCTGCTGTGTGTTCAGCACTATGAAGGCTTACAAGGGAAGGGGGTAGGGACACAGAAAGAATAGAAGAGACACTTCCTGCTTTTAAGAGGTTTACAGCCTAACGGGGAATATAAGGGACTTTTGCATTTGCAGCAAATGGTCCTTCAGATAAAGGCCAGTCAATGGTCCTTGTAGATATTTCATGAGTCCCACAGAGGTTAGGAACTTTCTCAAAGTCACACAGTTAATTTAGTCTAAAACACAGATCTTTGGACTCCTCCAGAACAACATTCTTTCCACTCTAGCATCCTGCTATTATCCTTAACATATGAGCATATTCTTTAATTGTTTTGCTTATTTCAACTCTGTTTTACCAACTAGGTTGTAATTGTCTTGGAGGCAGAGACTATTGTCTTAGCCTTATTTTGCAAACTTCATGGTCCCTGTCACAATGTTGGGCTGTGTGTGTGTGTGTGTGTGTGTGTGTGTGTGTGTGTGTGTGTGTGTGTATGTGTGTGTGTGTGTGTATTCCCTATACCATTGTAGGTCAGCACCTGCTCTGGGGCACTAAGAAGTTAAACACATATTAATGCTCCAGAAATACTAATTAATTCATTGATTAAATTGTAAGTCAGTACATTGTGGGGCATTGGGAAAAGGACTGGATTTAGAATCTGAAGACCTGAGTTCGATTTCTCACGTTACTGACTGTGTGAACATAGAAGAAAGAAAGAAAGAAAGAGAGAGAGAGAGAGAGAGAGAGAGAGAGAGAGAGAGAAAGAAGGAAAGAAAGAAAGAAAGAAAGAAAGAAAGAAAGAAAGAAAGAAAGAAAGAAAGAAAGAAAGAAAGAAAGAAAGAAAGAAAGAAAGAAAGAAAGAAAGAAAGAAAAGGAATGTCTACTATGTCATACAAGACAAGTGGTCATCCACTCTCTGCTTGACAGTCTCCATTGAGGAGAAAGATCATCAACTCCAAGCAGCTGTTTTACTTCTAGACAGCGCTAATTATGACAAAGCTTTTCATTGACCTCAAGTTGCCTGTGTGCATCTTCTACCTGTGGGTCCTGGTTTCTGCCTTTAAGGCTAACTTGAACAAACCTAGTCTGCTCATGCTAATCTATACTTTAAGGCAGAATTCTGGCCCAGATCTTCCTGCAGCCCTTACTGCCAACTTCCCCCCGGTTCTGTCCTCTGGGGCCTGACAGATAAACCCTAATCTAACGCTACTAAAATTTGGAGACAGGCAGGATTCAAACTCAGGATTTGTTGCCTCTGAAGTCCATGAGCTTCTATTACACTTCAACTTGTGAGGATCATAGTTTGTCAGTGTCTTTCTTGACCAGCTTAGCTCAGGGCCTGGAGCATAGTAGGTACTTAATAAACGTTTATTGATTGATTAATGGACCACAGGCTATCGGAAATGGAAGTATATTTGAAGTTTTTGTCATCATTCATGCTACAAAGTCAAGCTTAGCTAATGTTTACATGTGTACCTGTGCTAACATCCCATTTAAGTAATTAGCTTTGAAACCAGGCACTTTGCTTCATATATTTGCTATTTCCCCCCCCCCCCCGAAGCAAGCAGTAGCCTACAGTTTATCATTTTGTCTATATCATACGTGTTTGTAGACAGGAGAACAATAACCAGCAGTTTTTCATATCTGGGGCCAGCCATGCAGAATTCATTGAGGTGCCCAGTATGAAACATATCCCCAAATGAGCATGTAAGAGTAGGGTGCTATGAGATTCAGGAAAACCACCCCTTGGAGGGTAGTGCAGGGTTGTGCTGAGCCCAGATTATGCTGGCTTAGGAAAGAGAATTGGGGGTTTTTTGTTTATTTATTTTTTAGTATGAACATTTATACCTCAGAAATTGCTAAATGCTACAAATCAGGGCTTGATTTGCTGTTTGTTGACTGTGTAGAGTATATGATGGGAAGTAATCATTTGAGAAAGTGATAAAGAAAATGTTAATACTGCAGATTAAATTTTAAAAATGAATTGTGGGTGCATTTTCCCGCCAGAGGTCTAATTGTTAAATATTGACCAATACCCCCCCCCCCCAGTTGCTAGCTTCAGTGGGCAGGGACACCAGAAAAAGTGGGGCAGGTGAGGAGGAAGAAAGCAAGGACCAGCAGCAAATTGTTTCCCATTTGAATCTGCTAACTAAATGCCAAGCTTGGGGGGGGGGGTTTGTTGGGTTTTTTTTTGTTTTTGGTTTTTAGGCAGTTGAGGTTAAGTGACTTGCCCAGGGTCACACAGCTAGTAAGTATAAAGTGTTTTGTCTGAGGCCAGATTTAAACTCAGGTCCTGCTGACTTCAGGGCCGGTGCTCTATCCACTGCGCCACCTAGCTGCCCCTAAGCTTAGTTGTTTCTAATTTGGTGCTTTTAGTGCACTTGAAATTTTGGTGCCTTGGGTCAAAGACCCAGGTACCTTAACCTAGTTATAGCTCTGCTATAGAAAAAGCAGGGCAATGAGGTGGCACAGTGGATAGAGGGCCCGGCCTGTGGTCAGGAAAACTTGTCTTCCTGAGTTCAAATCCAGCCTCAGACACTTACTAGCCATGTGACCCTGGGCAAGTCACTTAACCCTGTCCACCTCAGTTCCTCATCCTGTCAAATGAACTGAAGAAGGTAATGGTAAACCACTCCAGTATTCTTGCCAAGAAAACCCCAATGGGGTCACAAAGAGTTGGACATGACTGAAAGACTCAACAAAAAATATAAACAATCTTATTTTGCTATTCTCAACAATTGTTTTATTTAGCTTTAAAAATGAATGTTGAAAATTGTTTTTGCATGTAATTGGGGAAGAATAAAATACTAGATACATTTTTAAAAAAGAAAAAAAATCATTTTACCTGTTAAAAAGGGCTATAAAAAACATACTGCTTCAGGATTTATTATTTCAGATATCATTATCATTTACTGGAGAAGTTTGAATATCAAAGACTACTTCTGCACAGCTTCCTAATGCATATATAAACATTTGTTAAGAATAGGTGTGAAAAAGTAGAATTAACCTTTCCCTACTTTTAATAGTTAAATTTCTGTCATTTATTTTTGCCTTCCTTAATTGGGTCACCTCTGATGTTTTACAAAGTTTTTATATTGCATTTAGTTTCTATGGAAACCTTTATTGGGTTTAATCTCAAATGTCACCATTTAAATAAAGAGTATTTGCATGGGAGTCTCAATTTGATTGTTAAGGACCCTGAGCCCAGATTGAATAATTTGGGAATCAATGTGGCTAATTAAAAAGTGGTGAGAAAATTTCTCCACCCTCTTGTCAATTTGTCCTATTCTCTGACAAAGAGAAGATCACTACTTAATTAGTTGAGAATATCAAGGGACTTGGAGACAGAGTGTTGGCATAGTGCTGACTGACCCTTCAAAGTCTGACTTCTAAGTTGGTCACTTTAGGACAGTCTAGCACATGTCCTACTAAATCCTATCATTCCTGACCCTCCCCCCCTCCTCCTTAGTTCACCTTTATGGATGCTAAGAATATTCATTGATTACAGCATGGCATGGTGGATAGAGGGTTCACTTTGGAGTCAGGTAGAGCTAGGGTTGTGCCCTGCCCCTGCTGTCCATGGACTCGTCACTCATCATCTCCATGCCTCAGGCAAGTCTCTAAAATTATTAAGTTATAAAGGAGGTGGTAATTTGTTTCTAAATAACCCAGATTTGCCCTCTTGAATTGTGGTCCAGTGTCCTATAGGCTTTGCAGCTGTATACTTTTTCTTCTTCCCTCTCCAAGGGGCTGTCTAAAATGACTTGGTCTCTCTTCAGATCCCACCTCAGACAAGCTAGTGTGACCCTGGGCAAGTCAATTAGCCTCTTTTAGCACCAGTTTCTCCTTCTGTAAAATGGGGGCAATAGTAGCACCTCCTATGGACATAGGTACTGCTATTATCATAATTAATAATATTGTTATTGCTAATAAAAAAATATAAATGAGATAAATGAAAAGCACTTTGCAAGCCTTAAAGGCTATATAAAATTTATTATTATCATTATAATCAATAAGTCTTGGTCCAACATTTTCAGGTAGCACTTTCCAAAAACTTCCCTCTCCTGGGACCATATGGTTCTCTCTCCTGGAACACTATGACAGTTTCACCCAGCTGCCACCATCAATCAGGTCATGTGGCTCCCACCTTTCCTGGGGTCATGTGACTAAGGCACTGCCACTGCCTAGCCATAGCTGCCATTAATGGATCCCTGGGAGAAGGACCTTGTGGATGAACAGGCTTCTCTGCATCCACTCCTCCCCGCTGATTCTAGGGATTCAGTTGGCTCTCAGCTCTCTTAGCTCCAGTCAGTACTCAGCAATCTGTCTGGCTCTGCTCCCTTTTATAGACCAAGGCCAAAGAGTTCAGCTGAGATCACTTACAGTTCTAAATCAATTAAATTATCACTGAATGACGAGATTTAATCACTCCTTCTCCAACCCAACATTGTGACGTCATTGGTCCTCTCTGAGTACACAGGATGACAACGACAAGCAGATGGTGCTCCTAAAGTCCCATCCTCCGTGGTTTCATTTAGGTATTAATCAGTATCCCATACCTTCCATAGAGCGAGATCATTCACATCTCAAACAGGTGTCTTTCCTTAATCTTGCTAAGTTTCCCAGACTTACTCCTGGCTGGTCTTTTTTTTTTTTTAAACCAATCCTGTGATTTCATTGGTATAAGAAACTCCCTCTACCAACCCATCTCTTTTAAATTTTTTTTATTTTTTTTTTTTTTGGCAATTGGGGTTAACACAGCTAGTAAGCATTAAGTGATTGGTCTGAAGCTGGATTTGAACTCAGGTCCTCCTGACTTCAGGGCCAGTGCTCTATTCACTTGCGCCACCTAGCTGCCCCTCTACCAGTCCATCTTACCCATGAGTTAACTGTAGTGCAGCAAGGTTACTAACTTGTCCAAGGCCCAAGGCTGCAAGTAGAGAGCCAGGATTTGAACCTAGGTTTTCTGACTCAAAGGCCAGACTTTTTTTTTCTGCTATGTCACCTTTCTTTTCCTGAATCTAGAGACAGTTCAAAGGGAAGGATAACAATGAAAATAAAAGGGTTCAAAAAGTATAAGGAAAGGTTAAAGGAAATGGAATTATTTATCCTACAGAAGAGATACAATGAGGGAGGATCTGAAATCTTATGGAGAACGATAATTAGCCTATCTTTATTTCCACCCAAGTCATACTGCTTAAGCCATTACAGCATGAAGAGTTTAGCTTAGATATAAAAGGAGATTTCCTGGTGGTCAGAATTGTTCAACCTTAGGACATATCTCTAACACAGTCTGTGACATTTCCATTTCTGGAGTTTGGACTTGATGATGATGGTGATAGCTATCATTTATATAGCACTTAGTATGTGCCAGGCACTATGTTAAGCACTTTAAAAATATTATCTCATTTGATCCTCATAACAACCCTGGGAGGTAGACACTATTATCATCCCCATTTTGCAGGTGAAGAAACTGAGAGAAGCAGAGATTAAGTGACTTATCCAGGATCCCACATCTAGTATTTGAGGCTGAATTTGAACTCATGTCTTGCTGACTTTAGGCTTAGCACTCTATTCACTGCACCACCTACCTATCTGTCAGTGTAGGCAGTTAGTCCTTCAACCAAGTATAATCCAAGGAAAATTGAGGAGGAATAAAAAATATCCTGTCTTTTGACTTCCTGTCTATTCACTTTAATATAACAAGCATGTTTAAGTGCCTAATATGTGTCAGGGCAGCTAGGTCACTACGCCTGCAGTCAGGAAGACCTGAATTCAAAAGTGACCTAAGACACTTACTAGCTATGTGACCCTGGCCAAGTCACTTAGACTCTGTTTGCCTTAAACTACTAGAGGAGGAAATGGCAATCCACTTAGTTTCTTTGCTAAGAAAACCCCATACGTGGACAGGATGGTCCATGGTGTCACAGAGTCCGACACAAGTGAACAGCTCAACAATAACAACCCTATGTGCCAGGCATGGTGGCAGGCACTACGGATATAAAGACGAAAACAACACTCTCTGCCTTGAAGGAGGGGGAAACAGTAGACATACTAACAATTAATTATGAAATAGTACTCAGATACTCAAGTGGATCTATGCTGTCACGGATTGGAGAATTCCCAGCAGAGATGCAGATCATAACCCAACCGAAGATGCTTGTCTTGTATGTCTTCTGCCCACATCCTCCCATAAGTTCACCAAAGGAGGTCCACCCAACCCGTTGAAGACCCTTCTTGCTTCCTCCTAACATTACTGGTTAACAAGGTGTTACTCTGGGTTTCCACCTGTCATCCCTTGCTCTTACCATATGAAGAGCTCATCAGCTTATCTTCTTCTCTTGATAAAATAATGGGCAGAGGGGTGAAGTTGGGAGGGGGTAGAAGAGGAGGTAAAGTTCTTCCCAGTTTGCCTGCTAGAGATCGTCTTCACAAAGGCAAGTTAGTTTTACATGGCACAATCTCAGAGCATCTGTGTGCTTGGTTTTTCATCTATTTTTATGACTCCTTCAACTGAGAAATAAACAGCATGAATTTAAGTGGCCAAAGATCATCCTTTGTTCCTGGTGCAAGTTTATAATCCCAGAAGCCAGAGAACCGGAGGCTTAGGGGTCTCTTGAGGTTGAAAGTTGTGAACTGCTGCGGGCTAACTGCTGTGATTAGATGTCTGCCCTAAGTTCAGCCCCTGGAGTAGGGAGCCGCCAAGGTAGTCTAAGGGCGGGAGGGTGGCAGACCAGCCCCAGTTGGAAGGGGATCAGCTCAGAGTTCCTCTGTGGATCATAATGGGACTAGGCCTTTGACCTTGGAAACTGGGTGAGATAAGGACATGCAGTTTTGTCTGTTTTTAAGATAACTCTACTGATAATTGGCTTTGAATACTACTTCATTTGCTAAGGCTTAAGTTCTCTTTTACTCTACCAGAATTGAATGAATGGACAAAAGCAATAAATATCAAACATTGAATTAAGCTCCTGAGATACAAATATAAAAGAAAAATAGTCCCTACCTTCAGAGAGCTTATATACTAATGGTGGACACAATACACTTAGGGGCCTATGGGGCAAGGAAGAAGTCCTCTAAGTTGTTAGGATGGTGACTGGGTCCTTTGGAGAGTAAATTGACACACCCAATCCAGAAACAACGACTAAAGGGGGGGGGAAGGGGAAGGAAGAAGAGAAAATGGGGGAAATGGCCCAAGAAAAAGGGAAACAAAGAAGTGAAGCACGGGCTTTCCTGAAACAATGCTTTAGGGGAAGCGGTTATCTTTTAGGACAACAGTGCACTAGGTCAGAAGTTCCCTAGCCAGTGATTTCTAGTGCAGATGGTGCTGAAGAGATACCCAAAGGAAGGAAATGAAACCAATAATTAAAGTCCACTTTGATTCCTTCTGGCCCCCCCAATTCCCCCAAACCATCTCTCGTCTGCTTTTGTTTGGTTCACCAAAGGGGTCTGTGAGGGGAGGGGAAGCATGGCATGGGAGAAAACAGAACCAAATTTCTGTGTTCTGCTCCATGGTAGTAATTTGCGATGTGGCTCAGTAGAGAAAGATGCTTCCAGAAAGAGAGAAAGGAGAGAGAGAGAGAGAGAGAGAGAGAGAGAGAGAGAGAGAGAGAGAGAGAGAGAGAGAGAGAGAGAGAGAAAGGAAGGAAGAAAAGAAAGAAAGAAAGAAAGAACAAAAGAGAGAGAGAGAGAGAGAGAGAAGAGGAAGGAAGGAAGGAAGGAAGAAGGAAGAGAAGGAAGAAAGGAAGGAAAAGAAGAAAAAAAGAGAAAGAAGAAGAAAGAAAGAAAGAAAGAAAGAAAGAAAGAAAGAAAGAAAGAAAGAAAAGAAAGAAGAAGAGAGAGAGAGAGAGAGAGAAAGGAAGGAAGGAAGGAAGAAAGAAAGAAAGAAAGAAAGAAAAGAAAGAACAAAAGAGAGAGAGAGAGAGAGGAAGAAAGGAAGGAAGGAAGGAAGGAAGGAAGGAAGAAAGAAAGAAGAAAGAAAGAAAGAAAGAAAGAAAGAAAGAAAGAAAGAAAGAAAGAGAAAGAGAAAAAAGCAAGCAAGCAAGGAGATGTCTAGAAATGCCATCAGTATGACTATCAATCAGTCTTAAATGTCCTGAATCCACTCCAAAGACGTTGACTCCAGGCTTTTTTTCCCCCCTGCATTTTCCCATCAAACTTGACTCTCTGCTTCAAACTCTGGGCTTTCTTGGACTGAAGTCAGGTTGGGGAAGTGAAGGAGAAAGTGATTCACCTACATGTGAGCAATCTGCAGTTGGACTAGTTGGGGAAATATACTGTGATGCAGAAAAAAACTAATGAAAAAGGAGAGGGGAATTTTAAGACTTCTCAAGGTCAGAATCATCTCAAAGCAAAATGGTGAAACAGGCTTGCTTCAGTGTTTTCTTTCCCTTTGTTTTGGAGGCTCTGGTTTGGGTTTTTCTGTCCTCCTGGGGCATCCTGCTGCCTAAAGCCTAGGACAACTCAGGTGGGCTTGATCTCCCTTGCCCTGTGCCCCCAAGTTGTCTCGCCCTCCTCCTGACCTGTCTTTCAACCCACAGAACCCTGCTCTCTGCTTTCAAAGTGGTCGCAGCCCATAAATTAATCTATTGAGACAGTCTTGTAGCTGCTAATTTGTTCATGACAGAGAGAAAGTTCATTCAGATACCTCCTCCTTTCTGGCCACACCCGACCTTTCTTTAACTCTAGTCACGTCCATAATATTTCTAGGATAAGGTGAGTGTATTTTAACAGCGACCTTTTAGAAAGAATGCATTGGCCATTCTTGATTAGCCCGAAAGAGAGAGTCCAATGACAGAAATAGTGGGTCAGGCAGTATACCCCAGACCTCCGGCATGCTTTTATTTTATTTTTATCGTCTTTCTTTTTTCCACTTTTTAATTTTTCCAATGACATGTAAAGAGAGTTTTCAATGTTCACTTTTATAAGATTTTGAGTTCCAAGTTTTTTTTCTCCCTCCCTACCTCCTACCCTTTTCCCCAAGACAGCAAGCAATCTGATATAGGCTATACATGTACAATCATGTTAAATATATTTTCTCATTAGTCATGTTGTGAAGGAATAATCAGAACAAAAGGGGAAAACCACGAGAAAGAAAAAAAAGAGAAAATAATATGCTTCGATCTGCATTCAGACTCCATAGCTCTTTCTCTGGTTGCAGATAGTATTTTCCATCATGAGTCTTTTGGAATTGTCTTACACCATTGTATCGCTGAGAAAAGCTAAGTCTATCAAAGTTGGTCATTGCACAGTGTTGTTGCAGTTACTGTGTATAATGTTCTCCTGGTTCTGCTCATTTCACTCAGTAAGTCTTTCCAGGTTTTTCTGAAAGCTGCCTGCTCATCATTTCTTAAAGCACAATAGTATTCAATTACATTCATGTACCACAACTTGTTCAGCCATTCCCAACTGATAGGCATCCTCTCAATTTCCAATTCTTTGCCACCACAGAAAGAGCTGCTATAAATATTTTTGTACATTTGGGTCTTTTTTCCTTTTTTATGATCTCTTTGGGATACAAACCTAGTAGTGGTTATTTCTGTCATGCTTTTAAAGAGAGAGAAGATTTCAGAAGGTTCTGTTAAAGACCTTATAACACCTATAGTGAGTCAGTCAGTCAACGAGCATTTTTTTAAAGTGCTTACTATGTGCCAGGCATTATGCTAAACATTAGGCATATGAAGAAAAGCAAAAACAGTCCTTGGTCTCAAGAAGCGTATGTTCTACTTGGGGAGAAAACATGCATACAACTATGTATAAGACACATAGAGTGTAAATGGGAAGTCATCTTAGAATGTAGGCACCAGGGACAGGGAGAGGAGAAGAAGGGAATGTCTGTGACTTGCAAAAAGTAGGATTGCTGCAGAGTCTTGAAGGAAATCAGGGTAAGTAGGAGATGAAGGTGAGGAAGGAGGGCATTTCAGGTATGAGAGACAGCTAGTGAGAATGCACAGAGTCAGGGGATGGAGTGTTTTGTGCAAGGAATGGCAAAAAAGCCAGTAGAGGTCACATGGAGAATGAAGCAAAGTGTACATAAACTTATAAGGTTATTGTGAGGTTCAGATGAGATCATGTATCTAAATAGACACAAGATAAATATACAGATCTCAGTTTTATATAAATGTAGGTTGTCCTTCTTTGCATAATTATTCATGTGACCTGCACAACTTTGACGCATCATTGCTCTGAGCCTCAGTTTTCTCATTTGTAAAATGAAGGTAATTTACTAAAAATGACCTCCAAGATTCCTTCCAGCTTTGAATATATGACACAGATTCACTGTAGTCACAGAATCACAGATTTTCAGAGTTGGAAAAGACCTTAGCAGCTGTCTAGCAAAACCCATAAACTAAATCCGTTTGGCGTTTTCTAGGCCCACGACCTCCAACAATTTAGTAATTCAGCCTAGCACACAAGATCCTCTAGAGAAATATCTACCACATAAAGAAGATAAAACCAAAATACAAGGGAAAGAAATGCAGAGACCTTCAATCTCCTCGGACATGTTGCTTTACCATGATGAGGACCCCATCGCTAGTTTCCTTCCTCCTCCAAGCATTATCACATCCTGTAGAACCATTATGATTAAGATCAGCCTTCAAACAGCATGACTGTCTGTATGCAGCCCCAGCATAGGAAAGACTGGTGCCCTCCTCCGGACTACTGACTGCAGATGCTGCCTTCCAACCCCCACCTCCACCCCCACAAGGCAGCTGCTATATATTTCCTTGCTATGCTAATAGGCACCCTGGAAAACTTGTGGGACTAGCTTTGGGGACTGTTTTGATACAGACATAGTCTTTCTGACCCCCTCAGACATACCATAAAGGTGGCTACCAACTCTATCTTTTACCTAGAACCAATCGTGCTACAGGAAATTCTGAAATGCCAGCTGGAATATTCTGCAACCTCAATGATTTTCTATTGTCCTTTATATTAAAATTCCACTCTTATTATCTATAGCATTATTGTTCCTGAGAAGATTTATGCATGACCCATTCAATGTCCTCCAGCTATTTTAAGATTTCATGTGTGTACAAGCGTATACATGTCAACTCCCATCTCCTCCATATCCCATCTGGGAAACTGTGTTAGGACAGCTATCAAATTCAGAATAACTTGTCTCTTTCCCTTTTGGTCCCAAAGCTTTGTTGACCTTGGATCTTATTGAAGTTTTCTTAATCCATTATGGGGGATTTAGTTTCCTTATCTGTAAAAAGAGCACTTTAGATTGGCTGATCTTCAAAGCTTAACCTTAGCCTGTGATTGTCTGGATCTTTCATCTTTCTCTTCCCACCCTGATGCCCAAGCCCCTTTTCCTAGCTATAGATATCATTCAGCTTCTCTGCTGTCTGTGGCATACTCATGCTTTACATCCTACTCAGCTCCCCTGGATGTCTGCTCCTGCTGAGATCAGAGAAACTGTCAGGAATTCTAGCCTGCCCTTTTCCTGATTCCTCCCTTAGGAGATTAAGGTCTGATGGCTCCTGCGGCAGGCAGAGCGAGACACACCGCGGCCTCTCTTGTTTTCTGTCTCTGGTGCAGCAGAGTGGACACTGAGGTGAAAAAAGACAATGGGCATAACTGGGCCTGTGGCCAGCCTTATGGGCAGATAAGGCTGAGAGCCTGATTTGGCAGGATCTGAGAGGCCCACAAATCTTTCTTTTAGGGTCCTTCTGGGGTACCTACCGTTTCCATATCATTCCCTTCTCTGTTTTAAAACATGGCAAGACCTGCTTATAATGCAAATGTTATCTGAGAAGGGTGATATATGAACACCTCATCTCTGATCAGTTCGCTAAGCATTGGGTTTTCAGAGAATGAGAATTGTTGTTGTTCAGTTGTTTCATTTGGGTCCGACTCTTCATTTGGGGTTTTGGCAATTTGATCCTGGATCCTCAGGTCAGGAAAGGTTTGGAATGTAAGGCATGGGAGGTCACGTATGGGCAGAGTAACATGAGTATAGAGGGTAGGGTCCACAGAGAACACAAGATCACCAGGAGATAACCCCAGAGGGAGAAAGAAAGAGACTCAGAAAAGCTGCTAATAGGAAAAATTGTGGAACAGTCCAGAATAACCACAATCAGAAACTAGGCATGAAATCAGAAAATACTGAAAACACAAGCCAGGACAAACGTGAAGATTCAGATCTCTGTCTGTGATATCCACTTAGTGGATACAAGTAGATACAAGGTTAGACTTGGAGTAGGAGACAAGCTGGGTGACCTTGGACAAATAACCTCTCTTAGCCTTAGTTTCCTCATCTGTAAAATGGGGGTTGTTTTGAGTGTCAACTAAATAATGTATCTGAAATGCTTTGCAAGTCTTAAAGTGTAATAGCTAGCCTTTATATGTCACTTTGAGATGTTCAGAGTGCTCTACATGTTAACTCATTTGATCCTCACAACAATCTTGTAAGGTAGATGCTATTATTATATTATTATCATTTTACAAATGAGGCAGACAGAGGTTAAGTGGTTTACCTAGGGTCACACAGTAAGTGTCTGAGGCAGGATTCAAACCCTCATTATTCTGTCTTCAAGTCCTATACTTCATCCACTGTGCTAACTAACATCGGTATAAATGTTAGCGTCACAGAGATTAGCACAATTACTATTTAATGAGCTTACTTCATGCGGTTTATTTTTCTGTGGATGCCACCTGTACCTATGGCAACTGCTGTGTTCACCCATGGAAGAAAGGTAGGAAGAGGTACAGAAAGAGGAGGGATTGATGGCTGAAGACAAAAGTCTCCTAAAATAGGGGCACCTAGGTGGCACAGTGGATGGAGCACTAGCCCTGAAGTGAGGAGGACCTGAGTTTGGATCCAACTTCAGACCAAATACTTGACACTTACTAGCTGTGTGACCCTGGGCAAATCACTTAACCCCAATTGCCTGAAAAAAAAAAGTCCCTAAAACATAGGTAAACACAAAATCTCAGATTTGGAACCTAGACCAGAGGTCATCTGATCCAACTGGTACCTAAAAAAAGAGTCCTCTCCATGACAGCTCCTCAAGTGGTCACTGCTTGAAGACCTCTGGTGAAGAACCCCTACCTCCTGAGTTGTTCTATTCCACTTGGTTATTGCTCTAACTGTTGAAAAGTTTTCCATATATCAAGCCCAAATCTTCTTCTCTGCTATGTCCACATATTGCTCTCTGAAGACAAGTAAAATACATCTAATCCCCTTTTCTTGTGACGACTCTCCAAATACAGCTTTCATATGTCCTCTAATCATTTCCAAGTAAATATGCCCTGATCCATCTACTGATCCTGAGAGAGATCATGGTCTCAAATCTGCTCATTATTCTGGGTTCCTTCTTCTGGAGGCAATGTAGTTTGTCCCAGATGTGGTACCCAGAGCTGAACTCGGTCCTCCAGATGCAGTCTGATTAGGGAACAGTGAAGCAGGACCACCACCACCTCCATTCTGGACCTCTCTATTCTCTTAGTGTGGAATGAGATCATTTAAGCTTCTTTTTGGCTACCATGTGACACTGTTGACAAATGAGAGAATATAAATGAAGCCATTTGTAAATTGTAAAGTACTACATCAACATTAGTTGTTATCATCATCATCATCATCATCATCATCAATAATACTTACATTGAATTTTCTGTCTACTAAAACCCCAGGTCTTTTTCATGAAAAACGTTATCTCATCTTGCTTCAACTATCCTGAACTTCTACCGTTGATATTTTTAATCTGTATAGGACTTTACATTTATCTCTATTCACTTTCATATTTTTAGACTAACCCTGTAAAGGTCCTTTTGGATCCTGACTGTCATCGACTGTGTTGGTTTACCCTCTAAACCTTGTGCTATTTGCAGATTTGATAAGCATGCAATCTCTGCTTTCATCCAATTGAGTACTTATTTACCCTTCTCTAATTCAATGACACATGATTTTTCAAATATTGTTGACAATGGCTGAACAATCAAAGCCAACCAGTTCTTTCAGCACCCCTGGATGTGGTTCATAAGAACCTTATATTTTGTTTATGTTTCTATTTCAATAGAATATAAGGGTTTTTTTTTTTTGAGAATCATCATGGTATAATAGATTCTGGTTTCGGAGTCAGGGAGACCTAGGGAATAGACAGCTAGATGGCACCGTGTATAAAGTGTTATACTTTGAGTCAGGAAGATCTGAATTTGAATCCTCCCTCAGACATTTACTAGCTATGGGACCCTGGGCAAGCCACATAGCCTCTGTCTGACTCAAGTTCCTCATTTGCAAAATGAGGATAAGATAAGGATAATAATAATGATATAAAAGGATAATACCTACCTCTCAAGATTGCTATAAGGATAAAATGAGATAACGATTATAGAGCCCTTTGCAAACCTTAAAGCTGTATACGAATCCTAGCTATTATTAGTTATTATTAAATGACTTCTGAGACCTCCTCCAATGCAATCCTATGATTCAATTTAGAATGACTTTTATTCAAGGCTGATTTATTCTAGTCAAGATAAGATTTTCTGATTGGAGATAGAGTCAGGGAGATCAATTTTATAAGAATTTACTGTGTCTAGTACTGTGCTGGATACTGTGGGGATACACAGAGTATAAGACATGATTCATATCCATAATGAGGCTACAATTAAGCAGGGAAGCAAGACATACTCACAAAATGATATTAATTGCTAGTATTTTTATAGCTCTTTAAGGTATGTAAAGTGATGTACATATAATATCTGATCTGATACCACAACAGGTAGATACTATTGTTATTCCCACTTTACAGGTGAGGAAATTGAGGCAGACAGTGATTAACTGATTTACCCAGGCTTACACAGGAAATAAATGTCCACTGAACTCAGGTATTCTCCACTCTAGGTCCAGTGCTCTATCCACTGTACCACTTAGCTATCTCTCAAATGATTAGTGATCAAAAATCCCTGAATTTTAGAGAGAGAGTAATAGGCGTAGATATAAAGAAGTCAACAAGTCAGCAAGTATTTATTAAATGTTTGCTACATGTCAGGCACTGTGCTAAGAACTGGAGATACAAAGAAAAACAAAAACAAAAAATTACCCCTGCTTTCAAGCCCAGTTTGGTGGAATGTCATTATCAGACTCAAAGAGTCTATATACCAAGAGGGGCATACAGGGCATATAGGATAAATTGGAAGTAAAAAGTGAGGGAAGGCACTAGCATGAAGGGGGACCAGGAAGGTCTTCTTGTAGGTGAGATTTTATCTATGACTTGAAGGAATCAAGAGAAGCTAAGAGGCAGAGATGAGGAGAGAGAGAATTCCAGGCACATGGGACAGTTAGGGAAAATGCAATTCTAACTTGTATACTACCACAGACTATCAGAAAATAGGAAAGTATATTCAGTGCTGTCTATGTAGTACAGACAAATACAAAGGGAGAAATGCAAGAGCTGGCTTCTTGCACTGAAGAGGCAGACATAGATAGACATTAGTCTTGAATAATTGCATTGGAATAATTGGATAATTATATTGGAATATCAGAATATTATATTGGATCTCATATGATATGATATGATATGATATGATATGATATGATATGATATGATATGATGTGAATTGGATAATAGCAACCAAGACAAAAGGACTTCCTTGACATTTGGGAAAATATTATCATTGAGACAAGGGGAATCAAGCGATTTTTATAAATAACCTAAGTGTAAAATCAAAAATTTATAACAAGTCACTTTGGTTACATGTTTTATATTAAATTATTGGTTAAGCGCTTCATTTTTGTACTCATTTTCATAGCATCATTAGGATCTAGGCTCAAAGACAGTCTTTGGACCAACTCACTTGATTATGCTTCTTAGGCCCATAAAGAATATTTTGATTGAATCAGTAAATAAACCCAAAACTAAGATTTTAAAAATACACAACTGTAAGTCAGGAGACCTAGGCCATCTTCTGACAGCAACTGGTCTGATCTAGGGCAATTTACTGTGCCTCCGTTTTCTCATTTTCAAAATTAGTGAGTTGGACTAGTTTCAGGTCCCTTCCTGTGCTAAGTTTATTTGATTCTAAATGAGATAGATTCCAGCTTTGAGCTGCAATCTTCTAAGGAGGCTCCCAAACAAGTAAAGAGAATTGCCATTCTAGATATACTTTAGTGCTTTTTATAGGTGATAAATAGGGACTGTAACTTGGCCAACAGTCTTCACAAACCTCCCGAAAGCCAATCAGAGAGTAGTTGGAAGGGTTGAATTAATGTTCCCTATTGGGGCAGCTAGGTGGCACAGTAGATAGAATGCCGGACCTGGAGTCAGGAAGACTTATCTTCCTGAGTTCAAATCTGGCTTCAGACACTTACTAGTTACGTGACCTAGGCAAGTCACTTAACCCTGTTTGCCTCAGTTTCCTCATCTGTAAAATGAGCTAGAGAAGGAAATGACAAACCACTCCAGTATCTTTGCCAAGAAAACCCCAAATCGGGCCATGAAGAGTCAGACAGGACTGAACAACAATTGGAGTATCTGAGTTGAACCACAGGACAAGAATGAAGTTAGCTCACCATCTGGTTTGCATTTCAAAGAAGTGAATATTCAGGTCAATAATCAGGGAAGTCTTCATGAAGGATAGAGCATTTGAGCATGAGACTAAAGGATAAAATGGATTTTAAC
Organism: Phascolarctos cinereus; assembly: GCF_003287225.1. Classification (NCBI taxonomy): domain Eukaryota; kingdom Metazoa; phylum Chordata; class Mammalia; order Diprotodontia; family Phascolarctidae; genus Phascolarctos; species Phascolarctos cinereus. The sequence continues at coordinate 107,412,505 of NW_027555958.1, read as the reverse complement.
AGATAAAAGTTGAGGGAAAGGTCACTTTCAAGGCATTCCAGATATTAGGGAACAGAAGGAGCAAAAGGCAGGACAGTGTGAGACAATTACAGAATATAGTGAACAAGCAGAAAAGTGATGGTTCTGGAATTAAAGATCCTGGATTCAAATCCTGCCTTTGAAGTTTACTACCTATATGACCTTGGGCAAATCACTTCACTTCCCTAGAACTCATTTTTTTCATCTTTAAAATAAAGGCATTGGACCAGTTGACCTGTGAGGTCACGTCCAACTCTAGATCCATGATCCTATGAGTGGAGCACACAAGAAAAGGATTAGTATGTGATAAGACTGGAAAAATGCAGGAATGTAGAGGTCTTTGAATGACAAATTAAAGCATTTGAGCTTTGTGATAGGCAATAGTGAGTCTCAATAGTGAGGATTTTGAGTATAAGAGTGATTGATACATACATACATACATATGTATATATACACACATACATGTGTGTATGCATATATGTATATGTGCATGTGTGTATATGTGTATGTGTATGTGTATATATACATATACACACATATACATATATATACATATATATATATATATTATATATATCAGATCTGTGCAGAAAAATGATGATTGACAGTAATGAGAAAAAAAAGGTGAAGGGTGAGGTGGGGAAGAGTTGGGAAGTCCAATGAGAAGCCCATTACAGAAGTCTAGGAAGGTAATGAGGACTCACATAGGTGCTAATAGTAGAAATATAATGGAGAGAACAGATTTGGAAGCTATTGCAGAGTTATAATTGACAAGACTGACAACTGATCAGATTGGGAGTAGGAACAGTGGGCCAGGAGTGGTGATTGAGAAGGAAAAGTACAAAATTTCACCAAGTGTTCTTAAAGGTCTCCAGGGAAGTATTTTTAAATCATTCCTGTGTTTAATTGTGATGAATTCCATGTGATCTAGACAGCTGATTGTCTTCTCAGAGAATTCTCTACATACTTATTGCCTTAGACTGATTGAAGGGCCGAATGCACCATGGATTAGAAAGCCAGAGGAAAAAGCCTTTCACCTCATTACCAGTGCTTAGAGCCAATGAGTCATCCCAAAGGCCTTTCTTATTGGAGCCAAATGATGGCTGGCACCCCTTAGTTGCCATACTGTAACCCTTGTCAAATTATAATAAGTGATTAACTCCTTATCTGATGTTTACATGGCTTATTGAATTTCTTCTAAAGAGATAAGTCCATGGATAATAGCCTGTTCCTGCCCCTCAGTTTCAGTTTTCAGTCACAGGGTGTATTTTCTAAGTTATTATATTGGAGGGAAAATGCTCTCTGATGATTCATATATTTTATTAAATTTAAAAGTTTGTTAGCATATGCAAATGGAGAGCAGAAGGAACCAAAATAGGGCCAGAACATATTTTGTGATAGTAGCATGAGTATATATGATTGATTTTGGCAAATATAAGAGAATAGGATAGAGTGACATGAGTCAATTCTTGAGCCCACAGTAAAATTAGGCCTTTTTTATATGCCCAAGGAGGCAAAGATGTTAACTGATCTTTCACATGAGGCCTTTTTCACAAGGGTGCTAAAGTATCAAGGCTATAAATCAGAATTCTCACTCATTAATTTACTCAATAAAATAATTTTCTATCATGCTAGTCCTAATAAAAGACAGGTTCAGGTCCTACCTCCAACACAACTGGAATTTGTGATCATGGGCAAATCATTTAGCTTCTCAGTACCCCAGGCAAATGCTCTAAGTTACAGTGACACCCTCCTCCCAGACCACCAGTCTTTTTTTTTTCCCCCAAGCGTCCTCCCATATTCATCACCAAGGGGAGAAATCCTTATGGAGAAAAGCCCTGACATTTCCACCACCATCAGTCAATGGGCCTCTGCTTACAGTGGGTAGATGCTACAACCCCCATCTTCTCAACAGCCACAGCTACTGAAGACTCAGAAAACAATGTTCTCTTCACCCAAAGGCCTGGCATTGTCAAATCATTCAGCACCAGAAGTAGTTACAGTTTTATTGTATCTGTTATATTCAATGTTACATCAAAGAAGCATCATCATCTGCTTTGTTGCAGCACCCTAAAGAACACTGGGCCTTTGGTCTGATTTTCAGTTAAAACTTCATATAATGTGCTTTTTTATTGATACTCTTAGCATATTAGCACAGTGCTTTCTTTGCATGTGGTAAGCACTTAATAAATGCTTTTTCACGCATTCATTAAATTACAGATAAGTCTACAATCAATGTCATAGATGGAGTTTCTACACTAGATATTCCTGTCCTAATGAAGTCATAAATCTGGACTAATAATAATATGATTGAATATGATTATGATAAAAAGCAATGATTTTATATTCCTGTACAATAGGTCATAGAATATTGAATATAAAAGAATAATAGTTGGATAGTGACTTGTCCCAGGATCATTTTGATCTGAACTCTATCGAAAAATAAGAATATAGTAATAATTGGCCAGATATAACATCAATCCACAAATATTTAAGAACACAATTTTAATATATTTTGCCATACAAAATACTTCATCTCCAAATTATTGTAAAGTGAAAAGCTATCTGCTCTGAGGTTATCCAAAGGTCCTTTTAGTGAGCTTGCTGCAGATTAGTTTGCATCCTAATTTTATTCACTTATAAATAGAAATCATTTTATCTTCCTGTGTAAGAATCCACAGAACATTCAACCTAAAAGAGTAGTAGTAGTAGAATAGCAACTTGTCCCAGGACCACTTCTGTCTGAACCCCATTAAACAAGATGAGATGAATGAGATAATAATAGCCTGCAATTTTGTAAATGCTGTGCAGTATCCATAGCACTTTTGTGATTGACAAAACAACCCTATGAGGAAGGCATAACAAGTAGTATTATTTCCATTTTAGGTATGTCACCTGAGTCAGTCAAAGAACCTAAGTACTTACTACAAGCTTATGTACCGTGTACAAGATTATTTTTGATACAAAGATGGCATGGCATATATAAGGGATAGCAAGGAGGTTGGTAGAGTAACGTATAACAAGTATGTAAAGTTAAGTTGGATACAGGCTGTGAAGAGCTTTAAATTCCAAACAGAAAAGTTTTTGTTTGATCCAACAGGTAATAAGAGCCACAGAAGCTTACTGAGCAAGAGAGAAATATCATTGCTTCCCAGGGCAGCCATAGCACTTTTGAATAGCTCTACTTGTCAAGTGGCAGAATTGACAGTATATATTATAATTAGATGAGCTTCAGGAAGATTTCCCTAACCAAAAATATCTATTTCACTGGTCAGTTTCTCACATTCTAACATGAGAGAGCCATTCTCTCATGTCTTTTGGAGTCCTCTGCTAAAAAGATAAATATAAACAAATAAATTAAAAAAATAAAGATAAGCCCTAATGGAATTTAAATAATCATAGAACCTTTGAGTTGGATAAGATCTTGGTCCAACCATCCAGGAAAAGTCTCTGTCTCTTGTATTATAATCTTTCAGATATTTAAAGACATTTACTATGCCTTATCTCAGGTTTCTCCTCTCCAAACTATATTTAAAGGATGTCCCAAAGGTCTTAGTACAGTTTTAAGCCATTAAAGCTTCAGATTGCATTAAGACTTTTGGAGCACCTGTGATGGTTCTTAAGCATTCTTTATCAACTTGATATTCTTTCTCTGGATGCATGGTAGTTTGTTAATGCCCCTCTCAAAGTATGGTGTACAGAATTGAACACAATATTACATACATGGTTTAAAAAAAACACCAGTGCAGAATAGAGTTCCAATATTATTCCCCATTATTTAGACACTATAGTTTTGTTAATGCAGTCTAAGATTGGGTTTGATTGAGCAACTGTATCCCATTAGTAAGCATGCTCAATTAAAGCACTTAGCCCTTTTTCACATGAACTTCAACCAAACCAAAGCTTCTTCACATAATAATTTTGCAAATTATTTCTTGGACCAAAAATTCATTTTTATATTTATTTGAATCTAAGTACAAAACTGTCTGACTTCATCTTGTTGATTTCATCATATCAGCAAATCTTTGTTATGCCATCTATCACAATATCTTTTCTACCTCTTTTTGTCCTCTAAAAAGTGATAAACATCCCTTCTACATCTTCGGCCAAATCACTGCTAAAAATAATGAACAAAACAAGCTCTTAGGCAGAGTCCTGCAGGATTCCATTAAAGATCTTCTTCCAGGTTGATGCAGAGCCACTTATCAATATGTTTTGGATAAAATTGTTTGACCAGTGTTGGATAAGAGTGTTTGTGAATTAATCCAACAGAAATAGCATAAAGTCTACATTTTATCCGCAAGGATACCTTACCAAATGTGTTGCCGATATCAAGATCAACTTTGTCAATGGCATTCTCCTGGTATATCAACCAAGTTACAGTATAAAAAGAAAAGTATGTTATTTGTTATATTGGTTTGTATCAATCTAATGATTACTACATTATTTTATAATACATACAGATCATCTGATTAACAATGCATTCAAAAATGTTGCTGGGGTTACATGTCAAAATTACATGTTTGTTATTTCCAGAGTTCACTCTTCTACACTTTGAAAATAGACCATCATTTTTTCCTTTCTAATCTCATACTTCTCCCATTCTCCATGATTTCTCTAATATTACCAGAAGTGGTTATGATATCATACCTTCAAGTTCCCCTGAGATATATGATATAATTCATTTGAGCCTGGAAAATTGGTCTTACAAAGCAACTAGGCACTTTGTTACTTTTCCCCTCACCTATCTTGGTTAGCTATTCCCTCTTTATTCCCTCTTTTGTTTTGTTTTGTATTTCTAGGCAATGGGGTTAAGTGACTTGGCCAGGCTCACACAGCCAGTAAGTGTCAAGTGTCTGAGGCTGTATTTGTACTCAAGGCCTCCTGACTCCAGGGCCGGTGCTCTCTCCACTCCTCCACCTAGCAGCCCCTAGCTATTCCCTCTTTATGTTTATTTTCTCTACTATTTCTAGTTTGAAAACAATTCTCAAACAAAACTCAAAGCCATCTAAGAACAAGGTCCTATGGAATGAGACAGAAAAAGGTGTAGTAAAAGAAAGGTGGGCCAAGATGATGGGAGGCTAGCATCAAAAGGAAGAGTGAGGAAGGCACTAAAAAATAAACCTAACGTACATCAGCCTCAAGCTGACTTTGTCCATAAGGTAATGCCAGTTGCAATACTCTGACCTTACTTCTTTCTCCCCATTTCAAAAAGCAAAAGAGTAGCTGTGATGACGATGATGATGATGATTATGATAAGAAGATTGCTAGATATTGTCATAGAATGCAATAAACAAGGAAAAATTTGCAGACGTAATTTTGCAACAAACAGACCTCACTTTTCCATACAACGGTGAAGGCTCTTAACAGGTCAATACCACTGAATTTGCCAGACATGCACTCAAATGTTCCAAAGTCTGTCTTCAGCCATAATATGTAAAATCACTGAATTCTGAGAGTGTACTCAAAAGGCACATGGGTGACATCCACATGAACTTAAACAAGAAATATGTCAAAATAGACTCAAACTGATGGCTAAGTCATGAAGATTTGTTTCCATAAATGGAAGGGTTTTTACTTTTTGGATGAGTGTTTGACAAGTTGTGAATTCAGGTGATTCTCAGTAGAAATTACAAAAGACTCAAATTGAACCAAGGGACAAAAGTGATACAAATATTGTTGTTGTTAGTCATGTCTGACTCTTTGTGACCCCATTTGGAGTTTTCTTGGCAAAGATACTGGGGTGGTTTGCCATTTCCTTTTGCAGCTCATTTTACAGATGAGGAAACTGAGACAAACAGGGTTAAGTGACTTGCCCAGGATTACACAGCTAGTAAGTATCTGAGGCCGGATTTGGACTCAGGAAGATGAGTCTTCCTGACTCTATGTCTGGCACTCTATTCACTGCGCCACCTAGCTGCCTCTATCAAGAAGAAAAATGTAGTTTTATATGTAAAGTAACTTACTGGCATCTAGAAATCAAAACTTGGGAAGATTAGCAGTCGATAACAGTCTTAATGGACTCAGAACCATAAATTTAGCCATAGCATAAACTTAAAATATCCTTACAAAGATGTGTACAACATGAACGAAACACAGGGTCAATTACCATAAGAGAGGAATATTTCCTCACCAAAAAAAGAGGGAAAAGACTGATAGACATTCTTAGAGCTCATGACAAACTGATAAAAAAAAAACTGTTGAAACAGGTAGTCAGTATTTCACTGCTTCAGTGCACAATACTACAGGCTAACAACAGGTGCATGCCATTGGATTTGTCAAATGTAACTAAAAGTAATTTACCTCCATATGGAGCCTACAAAGAGCTAAGATGTAAGAATAGAATAAAAGCTGTACATGAACTTAGCCTACAATAAGTCAACAAAAAAACATCAAGCCAATGGTTGTCATGCAAATGTATTTATTGAAAAAGAAAAATTTTAATAATTATAGCCTTATAATATAGTTTAAGAACTAATACTGCTAAACTTCCTTTCCTTACATTTTTTTTTCAGTAGCTCCTTTGATAACCTTGACTTTTTGTTCTTCCAAGTGAATTTTGTTATTTTTTTTTCTAATTCAGTAGGTTAATTTTGGGTAATTTAATTTAGGTGGCATTGAACATATGAATTAGTTTAAGTAAAACTGTCATTTTTATTATATTGGCCCTGCCACTTATATGTACTAAAATATTTATGGGCTGTCTTTGTGGTTGCAAAGAACTAGAAAGTGTAGGGATGCCCATCAATTGGGGAATGGTTGAATAAGTTGTGGTGTATGATTGTGATAGAATACTACTGTGCTATGTGAAATTATGAGCTTGATGATCGTAGGAAAACATGGATGGGGGGTAGCTAGATGGCACATGGATGGAGCACTGGACTTGAAGTCAGGAGTACCTGAGTTTAAATCTGGCCTCAGACCAAACACTTTACACTTAACAACTGTGTGACCCTGAGCAAGTCACTTAACCCAGATTGCCTAAAAAAAAAAAAAAGAAAAAAACACCACCTACTTGTGAAAAACATGGATAGACTTGCAGGAAATAATAAAGAGTGAAATGAGCAAAACCAAGAGAAGGTTGCATACAGTAACAACAATATTGTTTTAAGAACAACTTTGAGTGACTAATCATTTTGACTCTTATAAATACCCAAATTAGCTACAAAGGACTTTTGAAGGAAGACAGTATTTATATCCAGAGAAAGAACTGATAAATAGAAGTACACATAAAATAGAAGTACACATACATTTATATACACATATATATTTGTGTTTAATGGTAACCATCTCTAGGGTGGGAGAGGGAATAAAAAAAGGAAAAAATAGAGTTAAATGATACTCTATTATATATTTAAAAGGAATAGCAAGTTGTACATAATAGAGTTTCAGTTTCATGTACAATCATCTTTTTTTTTGCTAATCTACTATGTTATGGATACACTTGTTTTATTTCTTAAGTCCAGAATAAAATAAAATTTAAAAGAAAAAGAGTTTGTAATGACAACTTAGATCATTACTCTCAGAAACTGCAGAATTATTATTCTCATGGAGCCTGGACTTAGTTACTAATGGAAGTGATAGAAACTGTGCAACACATCCCCATAGGCTACAAAAATGTAGCACCTACATAACACCTAGCAAGATATGACCTGATGGCTAGAATTTACTTTAGTAGCTCACTATCTTTCACAAATGTACAGATGACAACTCCCCATGTTATAAACCTTGGCCTCAAAATATGCTTGAGAACTCAATGAAAAGTGTAAGTTGGAAGCAAAGCATTAGTACTGAGTCAACTGTTGCCCACAATTATCTGGTTACAGCACTGATCCATAAAATTTTAAGCACAACATTTTAAATGTATGTTTCTGAATCAAATGCTTATAATCTCCAGCCTACATAGAATGAAAAGCTTTCAAATTGCTGAGACCTAGCAGAAGAAATAAAAATCATATGAAAGCAGAACGAGGAAACATATTGTTCCCATTATCATGTCTGCTACTGGAATTGTACCATGTCTGCTTTCAATAGGCCTATAGGAGCTTAGGTTATTATTATATTCTAATTCTTGTATTCAACTACAAAAAGCAGTTATTTTATGCACCTGTGCAAGTCTGTAGACCAACAAAGAACAGTAACATGGTAGCAGCTTGTCTGAGGATTATTTCTATCAGAACAATTGAATGTGTTGATAATGAGATAACTGACAATTATATATGACAATAATAACTGACAATTATATAATGCTTTGAAGTTTTCAATGGTATTTGTAAATCTGTTTATTTTACTATTTCATTTGAGTTTCATAACAATCTAGTGAGCTAGATGCTACAGTTATTACCATTTCTATCTATTTCCATTTCACATATGAGGAAACTGAGACTCAGAGAGGTTAGGTGATTTATCCATGGCCAAACAGCGAATTCAGCTGTTTCTAACCATAATGTGTTAACATCTTCTTTCTTTGTGTACTAGGTTTACATTGTTCACACTATATGTCCACTGCTCTGCCACTGGCCACATTTTCTACTCAGATCAAGCAAACCTTGTTTCAATGTCCTTGAATTTCCTCAGTAATTTGGGCTTCTCTGATTTTTCCTCACAGTCTCCTACACTATCTTTCTCCCCTGCTTTAAAGGAAATTATTAAAATTATATAATCATATAATCAACTCTGATTTCTTCAGGGTCATATTATCCATTCCCCTTTCTTTTCTTTTTCCCCCTTCCTACTCAAATGTCCTTAAGCCAATTCACTGCAAATTGAGAAGGAAGAGGAAAAGAAATGCAAATCAGTCTACTAAGATATTTGTTCTCAGTTCTTATAAATTTTTTTTAAAAAATGGAAAAGAAGGCTGAAAGGAATGACTTAGATGAAACTTGGGGTTTTCTTGGACCCCATCCTGACTGTAAAAAACTAGGTGAACTGTAGCTCAGACTAATTGATATAGAATCTTTGTTCTGAAGATCTGGGAACGTGTCACATGCGTTATTTTCCCCTAATAAAGCTCCCCAGGAAGATGAAAATATTTTTATCATTTATATAAATAGGAGAAATCGAGGCTTGGAAAACTTAAGTGTGTCAAGATGCCAGTCAGAAGCCTAGCTTTCAAGGCCCTAGATGTGGACCTGAAGGGATAAATAATAACTGACATCTATATAGTTCTTTAAAGTTTTAAAAGCATATACTTATCTCACAATGACCCTGTTAGGTAGTGACATCATTTGCATGTTATCAATAAGGAAACAGTGACTCAGAGAAATTAAATGATTCCCTTTGGCTTTGTAGGTGATAAGTGCCAGAGGGAAGATCTGAATTCAAGTTTTCCAATTCCGTGTTCAGCACTATATTTACTATATGACATTGGCTCTCAAGAAGAGTCTTATTAAGTGTTCCAAGGAATTAGTTTCTATCCAATCTGTAGAAAAGCCCAGCTCCCTGACACAACTCCCAGACCACCCAGAGGATATAATTAAGCCATCTGACCCAGGCACAAAAGCTTGGGAACATAAGGCAATGGACATACCAACCTCTAGGATTGAGACCAATGTAATAGACAGAGAATTTTTACGTTGTTTAAGACCATCCAAGGCAGGGCTTGACAAAGACCAAGGAAAAAGAAAACATTGAAATTGATATGAGCTCTTACTGATCCATCGAGAGCTGGGAGCTCTCCTGGTACTTTCTCAGACCTTGGGTCCAGTTTCTGCCTCATTGGATTCTCTGGTCCTGGCTTCAGCTTGTCAATGAAACTACAACGCGTCTTTTTCATTCACCTAACTTGGTCGTTATCCATGACCATCCATCCTGTGGAGAGTCCCCATCTGTGGCTAAGCTCTTCATTTTAGCTCAGTCAGGGATTTTGCTCAGTCTCAGTTGTTGCCAATCTGAACAAATCTCTCACTAAAACCTGCCTGCTGATTCCACAACTCCAGCTTGCCAGCCTTCTGGAGTCTTTATCATGTGCATAGTATTAAATATTAAGAAGTTAAAACAGAGCAATGTCATAAAAATACATATAATGGAGAATTAGGACCAGAACTTGTCTTCTGGTGCCTCTTTCACTTTTTCTTTCTACTTTCCTTTGTCTGATTAGCAACAAAATATTGCTATAGAAGAAAACTGTCATGAGATGCTGCTGCTCAGGTCCTATTGTTTTGACTCCAGTTTCCAGGTTTTCTCATTCATCGATTATCCTTGACTTGAGACTCTTGTGTTGACTTCATTTTCTCACACTCCTAGAGCCTATGCATAGTATTAGTGATATGAGGGCAGACCTTGGGTTTCCAAATGTTCCTGTTGTTTTGAAACATTTGCATTTTAAACGCACTATAATTTTGAAATTCTTCTAAAGGCATCTAATGAAAAATAATGCTTATGTATGTCTCCATTGCAGGAAATAAACAATTCTCCTATTGTATTACAATAAAATGCACATTTTAGTTCTAAATATGAATAGTTTAAAGACTGGTTAAGAACTCCTTTTCATTGACTGACATCTCCCAAATTAAATCTCCAGTTCTTGAACTTCATTATAGCTTCATGAATACTGTAGGGCTACAAACCTTTGTTGTGGTTTTGAAACTCATCCAGGAGACTATTGATTGTCTGGTGGTGATGATAATAACTTGTATTTATGTAAGTTCCTTTCTTTCAGGGAGCTCAAAGTGTATCACGCGCTATATCAGCTAATCTTCAAAATATCACCATGAGATAGTTATTAACATGCCCATTTTATAAATGAGGAAACTGATGTTTCAAGTAGTAAGGTGATTTGCAAAATGTCACACAGGACATTAATAAAGAAAGCATTTGCTTCCAATGAAAGAATTCAGACTTCATGGTAGTTGATATTTGTTTAGTTCATTATAACAAAACATTAACATTAAAATCTTGAAAAAAGAACAAATTCAGATAAAAATAATTTTTACTAAACTGCATTGCCTCCCATTTATATCACACTATACATGATTCCATGAGCATAGAGATATACTTCCATCACTTTTGTCTCCTGGCTTCCCTGGAGTCTTCATCTAAAATCTCACCTTCTGTAAGAAGTCTTTCTCAATTCCCCTTAATGCTAAGAGCTTCCCTCTAATATTATCTCCAATTTACCTTGCATATATCCTCTATTACATAGTTGTAATTATATGGTCTGTCCTATTATTCTGTGAGTTCCTTGTTGAGATCAGGGACTTCATTTTGCTTTTTGTGTGTGTGTCCCCAGCACTTAGCACAGTAACAGACACACAGTAAGAACTTTAAAAATGCTTGTTGATTGGCTGACTGTACTTATAATTTAACCCTTTTACTTAAAAAAAATTATACTTTTTTATCATTCATTTTTTTAGAATTTTGAGTTCTCAATTATCTTTCTTCTTCCTGTCCCTACCCCACCCATTAAGAAGGCAAGTAAAATAGCATCAATTATACATGTGAAGTCATGCAAAACATATTTCTGTATTAGCCATTTCACAAAGGGAAAAAAGCAAAAGAGGAAAAATTAAGTTTAATATTATGAAATTCTCAACAGTCTCTGCTCTTTTCCTTCTATTTCTTCTCTTTCTCCTTTTCCCTGTTTTATTCCTCATTATATTCATTGCTCCATTCTTATTTCCTCTTCCTCCCACCCTCTGCACAATAAAAATGGTATAGAGTCATAACAAAAGATGAACAAATTCTATTAAACAGACTGCCATTTAACAGATTAATAATGTAGTGGAACTTCTGGAAGTCGCTATATCACTTAATAAATATTGCCAAAAATATGAAAATAATTATTGACCTGAAAACAATAGAGAGCTCTGTTGTCTTTCTGAGGCATATATCCAAAACAGAATAGAAAAATTCCCAAGATTTATCAACACATATGCTTATTACACACTTATGATGATTCACATGGAAAAAATAAAACTTTTAGGAGAAGAATTAAAAAGATTATTGAAGATTACAAAGTTTTAGACAAGAAACTGAAGACTGTATGGGCACAGTCAATATTTTTATCACTGTTGCTTATTGAAAGCAAGGGATAGAGAGGAAAAAAATTTATTTGGAAAGTGAACAGATGGCTAAGAAAATAAATTCTGAAAATGGAATTCAGATTTCATAACTTCAATTTGTGGTGATAGATAGACTCCTGGCCAGGGATGGAGAACATCTAATAAGAGTTAATAAGAATATTTTTGCCAAAAGTCTTACAAATCTAGTCAAAAGGACTTTAAACTTAATTGCCCATGTACATAAAAAAAAAACTAGGTACCAAAGAAGGAAGTGAAGGAAGAAATATAGCAATTGAGACATCCAAAAGTTCACAGGAGACAAACCTGAAAAAGGACACAACTATAAAACCAATGATCTCAAATGTTTATATACAAATGCCCAAAATTGAGGACACAAGCAAAGGAAAGCAGATGTCTTAATGCACCAAGACAAATAAATATGTTCTCATTAGTGAGATTTGGTGGCATAATACTCATAACTGGCTTGTGCTCTGGATAGCTAGCTATACATTATTAAAAAAAATAAATAAGGGAGCAGCTAGATGGTATAGTAGAGACAGCACCAGCCCTGGATTCAGGAAGACCTGAGTTCAAATCTAGCCTCACACATTTGACACTTACTTGCTGTGTGATCCTGGGCAAGTCCCTTTGCCCCATTGCCTCACCAAAAGAAAAGAAATAGGATAGGTAAACAAGAGGATTGGTAATGCTGATATGAATATGTAGGAAAATATGAGAACCAGGAGTCCAACGAATTGGGGGAGTAAAGATGATAGATAGAATGTGGATGAAGATCAGTGGAGGAAGAAACAAATGAAGTTTTGTCATTGGAGTATACTACAGACCACCTGGCCAAAACTAGGAAATACGTGTGTTCAAAAAAGAAATCATGAGCCCGGCACAGAAACATGCTGTAGTAAGTCGAGTCAACAAGCACTTATTCAGTGCTTACCATGTGCTAGGCACCGTGCTAAGTACTAGGGATACAAAGACAGGCAAAAATAGTCTTTGCCCTTAAAGTTTACATTCTAAAGCAGGAGACAACATGAAAAAAATTATGTACAAACGAGATTTATATAGGATAAATTGGAGTGAAGTGACATTTCAGTTATCCAGATATTTGCTGGAACATGGTGGGGAAAGTAGAACAGCTAACAACGCCATGGTTTGCCTTGATAATGATTTCATCCTGTGAAACGTTGGAAGGACCAACAAGAACAAATTATTCTACACTGCTGTTACTATGCATAACATTTTCCTGGTTCTGTTTGCTTCACTTTGCATCAGTTCATGAAGTCTTTCCAGGTTTTTCTGCAATCATCTGACTTGTCATTTCTCATAGCAAAAAAATATTCCATCACAATTGTGTGCCTCAGCTTGTTTAGCCATTCCTCAATTGATGGGCATCCCTCTGATGTCCAATTCTTAACCCCAGAAAGAGACACTATAAATATTTTTGTACAAATAGGTCCTTTTCTCTTATTTTTTATGTCTTTGGGATACAGACCTAGAAGTGGTATTGCTGGATCAAAGGGTATGCACAAGTTGATTGGTTTTTAAAATAAGATCTCAATCATTTGTCCATAGTCACTTTTGCCTATATGAAAAAGAGATATTGATAGATATTTAAGAACTTAATTGAAATGAGCTGGTGGTTTTATTCCTGTTTATGCCCTAAATATGTAATCATTATCTCCTTCATTCCCCAACCCCTTAGAGAAGTCCTTGGCTGAATGAGCTTATGAACTGAACTCTAGTTTCCCTACTTCATTTTGCCTGCTTAGACATCTTGCACTTCTGTTTTTTACCTGTTAAGAGCTTGGGATTTTACTAATAGTTGTAATAGGACACTGGACACAGTGTCTGAGAATGGACAAGGACCCCAGTGCCTCTTCTACTAAACCTCATTGGGAATGACCCTCACATTATAATGAACTGGGACTATAGAATGAATAACAAGTTCGCCCTCAAATGCTAAAGGAAGAGGGCAGAGGAGAATCAAGAACAAATATCACAGAAGAAAGGAGGACAATCAGAGGAACAGATATGTGAGAATTTTGATGGGGATATTTCTACAACATGAGTAAAGGTACAGACCCAGAAGTGATGAGGGACAAATCTTGGCAGAAAAAGAATTGTGTGATCTAGATATGTAGCATGTACACAGAGCAGAGGAACAGCTAGGAGGCACAGAGGATGGAATGCCAGGGCTGGAGTCAGGAAGACTCATCTTTGTGAGTTAGAATCAAGCCTCAGACTAGCTGTGTAACTCTAGGCAAGTCACTTAACCCTATTTGCCTCAGTTTCCTTATCTGTAAAATGAGCTGGAGAAGGAAATGGCAAACCACTACAAGATCTTTGCCATGAAAACCCCAAATGGGGTCTCAAAGAGTTGGACAAAACTGAATAACAGCACTCTCTACTTCCTGTTTTTCCTTCTTATTTCTTCCTAGAGCATATTGCTCAATCTTTCTTATGAGTTGCTAGCTTTCTGTTTTGCTCCTGTTTTAAAGTTAGCTCTCCTAAGATAAAATGGCCAACCATTGAATTACTTCTCTATGAAATGTTGCAGAGAGAGAAGCAATAAAGGATTTAGCACCCTCAGCAATACAGCGATAGACTTAATTACTAGGGAATCCTCTGGCATGGGGGCTTGGAGCAAACAAAAGAGAATTATTGATTCATATTTTCATAACTTCTGAGAGCAGGATGAAAATGTGGATTTGGATTATCCTAGGTAAGGGAGTCAACAATTTCCTTAGGACAAAGATTATGAGTGAGCCACTAAGGCAACTAGTTAGTGAAGTGGATAGAACCCTAGGGCTAGAGTCAGGAAGACCTGAGTTCAAATCTAATCTCAGACACTTACTAGCTGTGTGTCCCTGGACAAGTCACTTAACCATGTTTTCTTTAGTTTCCTCATCTATAAAATGAGCTGGAGAAGAAAAGAGAAAACTACTCCAGGGTCTTTGCCAAGAAAACCCCAAATGGGGTCACAAAGAGTCTGACAGGACAAAAATGACTGAACAACAGCTGAGGGATTTCCTTGCCATTGTCTTTCCCATCCCATTTTAAAAGGAAAGCCTTTTTCCCCTAAATGGTAAAGTCCAGAGAGTAATTAGAGAGGAGGTCACACCAAAATGGAAGAGAGGGGGTATTTTCAATTTCATGACCCAATCCACAAAAATGTAGGGGCCAAGAATAACTTGGCCTCCTCAGCCTATCATAATAACAGCACCATCACTACATTAACACGTAGTAAATATGAACTTTAATTTATTTTGCTATTTTTATTGGATTACCTCTAAACTAATGGTTTGCTATTATCTTATCAGGTTCCTTTAAAAAAGAATTCTCAAGTGTATTTTAGTTACCCTCAACAATAATCAAATTCCAATTAGATGCTCATCTCATTATGGAACTATGTCAATCACTCTGATTTTGGCAATCAAGTTAATATAGAAGATGAAGCTACAGTAATTGTCTAAATACCTGTCAGCATTGCATTTCAGAAATCAAATAAGACATTTATTTTGCAGTTATATTTTGTTCTAAAGAGTTGCTAGTAGTTTTCCACACTTGATTTTAAAGACAGCAAGTTAGCTTCCTATCCCCCACCAAAGACTCCAACAATCTGGGTCTAACCGACCTCTCCAGCCCCATCTCATAATATGTCCTCTCATCTAATGCCACTCAAACTGAACTACTCACTGTCACCTAAAGAGATTGTTTGATTTCCCCTCTCTGCTCCTTTGTTCAGGTTATTGCCTATAGTTGGATTATTTTCTCCCCATCTCTGCCTATTAATAGCCTACCTATCCTTTAAGCTTCACCTCAAATTCTATTACTGACATGAAACTTTTCCTTAATTTTCCTGAGCAGGGTAGAGAGAGGTGGCTCCTTTGTCTAATGTTTTAACTCTTCTGGTGCATTTTTCATGCTCTAATTTGTAGCAAAGTTATTTGTGTAGCTGTCACCTCCTCTACTATGAACTTATCTCCTTGAGTACAGGGTCCCCAGGTTATTTACTTGAGTATTTTCAGACATGCCTAAAAGAGTGCTTCACACATCATAGGAGCCTCATAAATGTTTGTTGAAGTAATGAATGAAAAGAAATTATAGCTACTGTATTGAGAACTGTAGACATATGGAATTCTCCTTTGGAGTTAATTAGAGAACATTAGAAAGACAGCTTGGAGGTTATGACAAAGAAGCCTGATTAGAAGGTAGACTGGTAAGTGGTGTATGTGGACGAGCCTTGACCTTTAAATATTACAGCTGGATTACTGGTGAGGCACTCATCACATTCCCTCTGATTAGCTGGTAAACTTTTGCTATTGACCTGCAAAAATGAGCTACCCCAAAGGGAGTGTTTTATAACCCTATGAAATCTTAGTAATCAAAGTAACAGGATATGCTTGGTTTTGCTTTTGGATTGGCTAGCCATTGGCCCAGTTTTCTACCTTCACAGAAACATAAAGAACCACTAAACAATGCTGTTGAATGAACTCAGCATTGCTTAAATGCTTCCCAGAAGAATGTTTTTAAGTAATTGAAAGATGGACTAAATTTCAGGTAGAGGGTAGAGAAAATAAAGATATAATTTTTCCCCACGCTAATTTCTTGGTCTACCCCCCTAAAATCTATCCATGGACCATTTAGAGTATCTCTAGCCCCCAGGTTAAGAATCTTGGACCAGATAATCTCAAGGGTTTCCTCTAGCTCTGAATCTATGATCTTATGACTATTACCATCTGATTTTATGAACAATATCTTTAAAATTGTGAAATAGTTAAAAGATCCTTTTGATTTTAAGGAAACAGAAGTTTCCTGAAATTATCATAAACTCAGATAATGAAATTTCTAGTTATTTGTTACATAGTCAGGAGATTTCTATCTCAGAAGTAGACACAGAATATATTTAGAGAATTTTAGTATTATCATGATAAATGTGTGCCAGATTAAACCGAGCAATCAAAATTAAAACAATGAGGATAATATATGCTTGATTAAATACAATTTCCATTCTGCTCCACCTTACAAAAATGAAATTTACATCTTTGATAGATTATATAGAAAAAATTAGAAATTTTACATTTTTAATACTATGAAGCGTATAACAAGAACTCTATAGGGAGAGAAAGAAAGATACAAAGAATTAAGAATCAAAAGAGTCAGAGAAATACAAATCAAGAGCAAGTTTATTCCTGGTAAACTGAACTCTGTCTTGTAATACCCTTGAAGAAATCTAAACAAACAGAAGGTTAGCATCCATTGCCTGGTTGCCAAATTGAGGACAACTCAAAGCTTTGAGGTTATTATGAAAGTCAGTGGCCTGATTAATGTTGATTCAATTAATCCAATACCCAGGTGGTTTGAAAGAATCTAAATTCCATTTTGGTGTGGCTTACATGTGCTCAAGATACACCTCATAAAAATGATTTTAAAAGACTTCCCTTTTTTGAATATATGATTTTCTAGGCATATGAATAGGACTTAATAGAAAGCCAGTTATAGAAGTCCAAGAGGCAGTTGACTCTGATCACAGTTTTGCAAATGAACCTTGCTCTGTACAGGCATACAGTATTCTTGGCCCTTTCACCTTTGGTGTTTAAAGGAGCTGTGTAGACAGGTTTTCTAGTGGTATCTGACACAGAAGATGGACACCTAATAATAGGACCTGGGCACCTAGTTTAGTACTGAGCCCCTAAGTAGCAGGAACTCAATAAATATGAATGGATTGATTAAATGAAGAAAAATGCAAAAAAAAAAAAGACTTCCCTTTTTTAATCTGAATTCAAACACTTTTTAATGGAACATAATGATATCGTGGCAAAAGGGAGTGGGAAGAGTAACTAAATTTGTGGAATCAAAAGAAGGCATTTCTTCAGCAAAAGACCTACAGATCCAAGGTCTCTAAAATGGTCCTTTTCTTATGGTGCCTGTTGAATAGAAATTAGGTGGGGGAAAATACTGAAGTGAAGGCCTGAGGTTCTGTGCCAGGAAAAGGCAGCATAGCTTGGATCGTGCATCTCTAAGAAAATCCTAGGAAGAGTCATTTCTTCCTGAAATAGAAAGATGCTCTGCTAATTTCTATAGCATCTCCTTGCTCTACTAGCCTAATAATCCTGGCAAAATGGAATAACGTTAGTCAAGTATGACATATTCTTGATGAAGTCATGCTGCCTGTCTGTTATCACTCCTTCCTTAGTAGGGATACTAAAAAGACCTGTGATTTCAATGGTAAAGGCAACTCTCAGATGAGGAAAGACCTTCTACCAATGCAGGCCAGTACCTCCTCAAAAAAATTATAGTCTTAGAGAGTTATCTAGAGCACTTAGAGGTAAAAATGACTTGCCTAGGGTCACGCAGCCAGTTGGTGTCCAAGGTGAAACTTGAAACTACATCTTTGTGTTTCTAAGAGTGGCTCTCTACTGCACTGGCTGAGGATTCAAAGTCAAACTAGAGTACGTGCCCCTTGTTCCTTTTCAAGAAATAAGGACAATATTTGTTCTCCAATCTGGTAGCACCTCTCCACTCTCCTAAGGTCTTTGAAAGATCACTGACAAGAGCTAGGCAACACTATTTATTGGATCTTTTTGTTTTAGTATGCTGGCATCTAGTTCATCTAGGTTGAATCATTTTGGAATTCTTTTGGTATTCCCTCCTCAAGTTAGCGACGATAGAGTGGGATGGTTTTCTACTGTGTAAAAGATGTCATCAAGAAAATAACAGGAGTGAAATGTATGGGTTAGTCCAGGGGTGGGGAACTGGCTGCCTCAAGGCCATATGTGGACTTCTAAGGTCCTTGGGTATGGCCTTTTGACTGAGCCCAAGTTTTAGGAACAAATCCTTTTATTAAGGGGACTTGTTCTGTGAAGTCTGGATTCAGTCAAAGGGCTGTACTTGAGGATTGAGAGGGCCATACTGACCTCGAGGTCACAGGTTTCCCACCCCTTGGTTAGTGAGATGGAAAGAGGAAGGGATGCCTAAGGTCAGCTAGTGTGCTCCATTGGTATGTTCACAATATCAAGAGAAAGCAAGGACTTCTACTTCCTTGCCCTCACATATTGGCAGGTGGACAGAAATAAAAGGCCCACAGGATTGACAAGCATAGACAGATTATAGTCTGTATTATTTTGAGTAATACTCACAACATTGAGATCACAAATCCATTAGAATTCTGAAACAGAAGAAAGTATGACAGTGGGTTGCAGAGGAAAAGAGCAATTGATTTAGGTTTGCAAGGCCTGAGTTTGAATCTTGGTCTGCTTCTAGTTACTTATGTAGCCTCAGGCACTCTGGACCTCCCTTTGCTCTACTTTCAAATGAGGGTATTGTGCTGATGAGAATAAACAGCAATCTATCCGACTCTAAATTGATGATTCCATGAGTCTATGACCTTATGAACCATTTTTGTTCTTTCTTTTCCAGTCCAAATATTATCCTTGTCAGATAAAATAAAGGCAAAATAAGAGCTATAGAGTTCAACTTTTCTCCTTTACCTGTTATCATTATTCTCCCCATCCTGTTACTCTTAGTTTCTTCTCTAGCCTGTTTGTTCTGATTTTCAGCACTACTGATATTAATGTTATGGATCATGCCATGTTTTTGTATTAATTCACCATAACTTGCCCTCACTTCCGTCTTCTGTTCGTATCTTTTTAAAATCTAAGTTGCTTGGTGTGTTACTTGAGCATCCACAATGGTTTCTTTGGATGAACACTTCTCTTCCTCCTCAATGGAATTCTTTCTTGTCTCCAAAATTTAATTCTTTAGAGCCTCTCATCACTCCTGAGCTTACTTCCCCCCTCCCGACCCCTAGAATTTTAGTATCCACAGGATACTACCTATCCTCTGTCTAAACCCTTGGAAATCTATTACTCTTAAATCTAGGGCACTTCTCAGACTGTGGTTGACTTTCCTCTCATTCTTTATATGCAGATTCGAAAATGGAACAGTCACACTGATATCTGAAATGTTCTTTCTTGCTGCCTTTAGAATCCTCTTTCTCAAAGGCTTACCTCAGCCTCCATTGTACTTTTCTTCCTAATTTTTCCTAGAGCATTTTATCTGCATCTCTCCTTTACACTCATCCCTTCTCACCTTTCATGACACTTCTATGCATGTATATATGTATGTTTTGTGTGGATAGGGAATAGGGACTATACCTTTGATTTCATTGGTTTAGAGAACTCCCAGGTGAGGAAACTACCAATGTAGGTCAACACTTTCTCTGAAACTTAGAGACATTTTCCTAGGGCACTGAATGGTTAGGTAATTTGCCCATAGTTATATGTCTGTATCTGAGGTGGAATTTCCTGGATCCAAAGCCAGCTAGCCCCTATGCCACTTTATATTTTATCTTCTCTAAGTTATATAAACTACCTGAGGATGCTACATCACTAAAAGAAAATCTATATCCTTAGCACATAACACATGCCTTATATATAGTAAATATAGTAAGCATACAGTAGATGCTTACGAAATATTGAAGACAGCACATATTGGTAATATTTTTCCTCTAAAATGGGAAATATAAAACTGTGCCCATTAAAAATCTTTATTTCACGTAGAAATATTTTGGTATGAAAATTGTCTTGTTTTCCTCCACTTTACTTCAAAAAATTTCCCTGATCCCACTTTATCCCAGGGTTATTCCATATTCACCAAGCCCCAAACCAGCACTTATTAGTTCATAAAATCACAGAATGAAACTGGGGAGTTGGAAAAGAATCCATCAATCATCTTAGTCCAGGGATTCATAACCTTTTTTTGTGCCAAGATGCCTTTTGGCAGTCCGGAGAAGCCTATAGACTCCTTCTAAAATAATGCTTTTACTTGCATAAAGTAAGATACTTAGGAAACAGTTGTACTGGCATGCAGGCAGTGAATAATTTTTTAAAACAAGTTCATGGATTCTAGGTTAAGAACCCCTCCTTGAGTCCAACTTAGATATGAATGGAATCCCCTACTATAACATGTCTTGACAAGTAGCCATCCAATCTCTGCTTAAAGATCACCAAGGCAGGAAAACCGACCCATTATATCTTGAGGCAGCACAATTTAACTTGTGGACTCTAATTGATGGAAAGTTTTGTTTTTTTAAAATTTGTTGTTGTTGTTTTTCTGAAGTGGGTAGTTACCACCTGCTCTTATAAATCTTGGGAAGTTCTGTGTTAGGTCTAGGATAAATGACTATATTTCTGTGGTCAGGTTGACCAATGGCTGCCTCAGTTACCTCCTCCTGCCCCTTCCCCACCCCCACCAGGGAATCACTAAGCGCTGCTGCTCTTCTTCCTCTAACACTTAGAGGATGATCTCTCACCTGAGAGCCTCTATGATTCTACTAGGTAATTCTTAATAGAACAAGCTACTTTTTCCTCCTCAGAGCATCCATTTCAAGCTCTAATTGAACAGCTGTCCCTTGCTTTTTCTGTGAAACGCTCTTCCATTGTCAAAACATCCTGACAAAGGTTGCCACCATCTTGTACTGCAAAAAACAACTGAAGTTTCATTTCTGTATCTTTTGGGGATGCTTCATTCTCTCTAACAACTTGGAGTGTGGAGAAGCATTCTTTGAATACTTTCATATTCTCCTCCAGGAGACCTGCCTACACTTAGAACACAAATAATAGTTATTCAGTGGTGGCAGAAATACCAACACCACATATTCCATGCTGTCATTGTACAATTTCTCCTACTCTCTGGACTGATTGAAATTTTCAGCCTTGATTTAAAAAAAAAAAACTATTGTGGGTGTTTACACCTCAACCTTAAGAACCTAGTTCAAACTTTTATAACCAATTAGTCCCTTTTTAACTTGAACACTCCCACTTAACTTCCTTTCCTTAGACCTAATAGTAACTTCATTTTCATACTCACTTTCTCTTTAGCCTTTTACCATTCTCCACTCTGTCAATATGCTTTACTCTTTCATTGTTACACATATCTTTTCTTACTTATCTTGTCTTGACAACTAACTTCTTCTTGTATCTTTCTCATCAGATTCTATTCCCTAAAGCTTCCTGATCCTCCTAAATCATTTTATATCCTCCTTCATTTTCTTTGATTCTGTTCCTCTTGAGGCAGCTAGGTAGTACACTGGATAGAGTAACCGCCCTGAAGTCAGGAGGACATGAGTTCAAATCAGGCCTCAGACCAAACACTTGATACTAGCTGTGTGACCCTGGGCAAGTCACAACCCCAATTGCCTAAACAACAACAACAACAAAAACTCTTTGGATTCTGCTCCTCTTTCAAATCAGAACTAGAATCTTGACCAGCATCTAGGCCTGGAGATTGTTCTTTAAATTTTCTGGAATTTCTCTTAATTTCCTCTTTTCTAAATTCAACCTTTGAACTCTTATTAGTCCAAACCTCTCCAAATCACATATCTAAAATCCTTCTTCTACTTATTCAACTTGTCTTTCTCCTGCTCCCTCTCCCTAAACTTTCTCCCCCCCCTTTTTTTTTAACAGACCCTCAAATGTAATTTTGAATACAAAAGACTTTTATGGCCAACTGAGTTTGAGAAAAGCTATTCTAAACAACTAAACTTTGCAACATTATCAGGGACAGTTGCTATGGCAAAGAAAATAGTCTGGTAAAGCCCACATAATTTGCTAAATATGTGTCATACATTTCCCCAGTGCTAGCACCTTGGATTCTTGCCAACAGTGCCAACCCTAAGGGTAGTAACTAAAGAGACAGTTCTCAGCTACAACATCCCTTCCAATGTGTCATGCCAGCGTACTGGTAGGTTATGAAAGTGTGCAAAGTCACATTTGATTTGCAGAAACACAAGAGCTGTTTGTGTTTATTTTAAAAGATAGTGTGAACTGTTCCTTTGCAAATAATCCCTGGAAACATGTGCCTTGCCTGCCAGCTTCTCGGGTAACAAAGATTGACAGTACAGAATTTATTCCAAGAAGTGACAGTAGGCAGAATTTCTATCAGATGCTTTGTATCATAGAATAGCAATGCACATCTGGAAAGCAAATCCCCATAATGTCTAACAACAATATTTTTTGCACAGTAGGTAACCATATCCACTGTCATTAAAATATGCCTTTTCTTAACTTCCTTTAGTTGCACAAAAGTCTGCATACTGTTATCCTTCCCATTAAAACTAGACAAGTCTGAAAATGAATATAAAAATGAATGGTCTAGCAATGATCTATTATGGAATCAAAATTAAATTTTTGCAAGTCATTTGAAACTCTTACTAATGAAATTAGAGGACGGAATGAGAGGACAAGATGGCCTAAGACTGGTATTGGAGTATGGGATTTATACAAGTTGCCTCACAAAGACTGCTCTACAGATATCTCTCTCTGTGTCTAGATATAGTTATTCACACATTTAATTTGCTTGCCCCAGATACTATGATGTAATAATAGAATGACTTTCCACATGGATAGCTCTGAGAAAGCTTAGAAAATACTTTCCATATATGTCTTATTCGTTCTTTGCAACAACCTTGTGAAATGTTCCCATTTTAGAGATGAGAAAACTGAGATTAAGTTAAGACAAATTAAGTAAATTATCAGAAGTCACAGACCTAGTAGATGTTAGAGCTAGTATTCAAACACTGGTCTCCTGATCCCAAGTTTTTTCATTATACCACACTTTCTTTCATGATAGCATAGGAAAAATACTTGTTTTGGTTTCCAAAGACTTGTGTTCAAATACCAACTCTGCCAACAATTAGCTATGTGACTTGGAGCAAATCATTAAAATAATAATAGTAATAAATGTTATGTAATTATATATTTTATATTATATATGATTGCTCTATAAATAATAAAATAATAATAGCTAGCTCTTTAAGGTTTGCAGTGCTTTGCGTATATTCACTCAGATTCCCATAACTCTGTGAGGAAGGTGTTGCTATTATGTCTGTTTTATAGATAAGGAAGCTGAGGCTAATGTGATTAAGAGATTTCTAAGGTCACATAGCTGGTCTTGGTCTGGGGCAGAATTCAAAGTCAGGTCTCTCTGACTAAAAGTCCATTACTCTGTCTTCTGTACTATGTAGGTGCTCCAAGCCTCTGAACTAGCTGAGTCTTAGTTTTTTCTCTGATCTAAAATGGAGAAGGAAATGGCAAACCACTCCAGTATCTTTGCCTAGAAAACCCCAGATGGGGTCATGATAAGTCAGACACAACTGAAAGTGACTGAACAACAACCTTATAGGTTGTGGTTGGTACTAAATAAGACAATTTGCCTAGAGCACTTTGTAACTATAAAGTTTTATTACAAGTATAAACCATACTTCTTTTAATATCTATCACTTTAGTACTTCATGGATTGTCCTTCCTTAACATGGTTGTTAAGAGTTGCTATGACTGAGAAACTCATTTTCCTCCAACCAACCAGGAGGCAAGTCCCTGTATGGCCAAGGCCATACATGAAGCCTTTAACAGATTAGTAGGACTTGTAATCTTCTGAGATGGCCTTATACCTTGGGAGAATCACAGAATCGTAGCATTGGAAGGGATCTCTATGGCCATCTAGTTCAGCCCACACCTGAAAATGACTCTCCATTAAAATAGATCCAGCAAGTGGTCATCTAGCCAAGAGGTGTCAAACATGCATGCAACACACAACCACATTAAAATTGAATTGGGAAATATTTAATAAAATAAATAAAAATACAATTAAACAGAAATAAAATTAATATATGGTTTTCTAAGTCAAAATGCAGCTTTTGTAGGGATCCTTATGTATGGTCAGTAATCCTTATTTCTACCTGAGTTTGACACTATTGACCTAGCATTGCTAGAGGACCACTAGGAAGGTGAAACCCACTGCTTCCTACACTTCTAGATAGCTGTAAGGGTTAAGAAGTGTTTCCTTGCATCAAGCCTAAATTGGCTTCTGAAACTTCCATGCTATAAAAGAAAAACTCGGTACTCTATGTTTTAGGCACAAGCCTTCCAGGGACAAATTCATTAATTAACTAATTCTAAGCATCTTTGCTCAGACAGAAAGGAAATCCACAGTGGCAAAAATCCATCCTGTCTTTGAAAATTTCTCTGACACAAACATTTCTACTCATTTAGCAAAAGGCAGTATTTCAAAATAAGATAAAACATAGTTAACACAGCTAATAGTTTAGATACACCAAACAGAATAATCCCTCAACTTCCGTCCTACCCTAGAGAATAATTTTCCTAAAACCATTCAAGCCTGCTTCAACTACTCCAAGGAGTCTTATTTCAGCCTGATCAAAGTTGAGCTCAAGAGATACTTCTATTAGTTGAATTAAGCAAATGTGTTCTTGCTTCTCTTAGTTTGAACATTACCCTAATCAATTTCAGGGAAAATTATTTCCTGGGCTGATCAGGCCCTTCTCTTTAAAGTCTGGTTAGGCTTTTTGTAAGAATGACATAAAAAGATTTCAGCACAGGAAACTGTTTTTGGAATTGATAATTTAAAAAAAGGATGACTTAGTTTCACACCAAGAACTTCCAACTACAGTATTGTCCTAATATTATTTTGTAATGTGTAGCTTTAAAAGAGAATTGGGTGGGGGTGGGGGAAGACTTAATATGCTTACAGACTCATTGCACCTAATTCTGCCCTCTGGGGCCAAGTATAATCTCTCCTCCACTTGACAGATCTTGAGGTACTTGAATACAGCTATTATGCTGTACCCTGAGAATTCTCCAGCTTAAATGTGCTCATTTCCTTCAATTGATTCTCAAATGGCATGGACTCAAGACCCTTCAACATCCTGGTGGTCCTCTTCTATGTCTCTTCAGTTTATCAATGCCCTTTCTAAATTGTAGTGCCCAGAACTGAACCCATCTCTCCAGATAGTGTCCGATGAGGGCAGAGTACAATGGGATCACCACCTTATTCCTAGAAGCTACATATATGCTTCAGTGTAGCCCAAGCTCTCATTAGATTATTTGACTACCTGCCATTCAACACTACTGACTCATACTGAGCTAATAGTATTACTAAAAACCCAAGAATGTTTTCAAATAAACTTGTTTCTTATCATAGTTCCCCTATCCCATGCTTGTAAAGTTGACTTTTTGAACCCGAGTGTAAAACTTTACATTTAGCCCTACTGAATTTCCTCTTATAAGAGTCAGCTTGAACACCAAGCCTGTCAAGATCATCTTGGATCATGACTTTGCCATCCAATATGTTAGTAATTCCTCCCAGTTTTGTGCCATATGCAAATTAGATGAAAGGAAGGAATAAGCATTTATGTAGCTCCTACTATGTATAAGCATTTGACAAATATTATCTCATATGATCCTCACAGTTGTGAGGGAGGTGTTATCATGCTCTCCATTTTAGAATTGAGGAAACTGAGGCAGATAGAGATTAAATAACCTGCCAGGATCACACAGTTGCTGAGTGCTTGAGGCTGGAGTTGAACTTCCTGACTCTAGAACAACGTTCTATCCACTGTGCTACCTAGCTGCTGCAATATGACATGATGAGCATGCCATCTATTGGTGCATCCGAGTAGCTGATAAAAGGCCTTGCTGGGGGATCAGAGATGGAATTTAATGAAAGGCTACGTTTACTATATAACAATAATGTCACCATACTAAATGTAATCTATGTAGTCACTGGTGATTTTTCTCCTGGCTAGAGAATCTCTCTTTTATGATTACTCTGAAATGGAAATAAGCTAGGATTCTTCGTTTAAGTGAAAGGATAGACATAGCACTGCTGGGCTCTCCTGGTGCAAAGGGCAGCAGCATAGTTAGATAGATTAGAATATGAGTGGAATCACTGCCCAAGGCTACCAAGTTCAGGAAACTTTAGATCCTGTACTCCATCCACACACTTCTTAATATTGTCTGTTTCTGACATCAGCATAGCATCCCATTTATCGCTCCACCACTCAGAGAGTCATTCCATATAACAAATAGGATTTTTGAGAGGAAAAATGAGGAAAAAATCAACACACCTGATTAATACATTAGAAAAGTCTAAAAAACATGTACAACATGTGTAACACTTGTGGACCTCCAACCTCCATGAAGGGGTAGGTCAGAGATGTCTTCTCATACCTCTTCATTTGAGTCCCACTTGATCCTTATAATTCTGTTATGTTTGCCTTTGATTTTTTAAATATCCAGTTGTTCTTTACATTTACATTGTTTTAGTTACTGTGTATATTGTTTTCTCGGCTTTACTTACTTCACTTTGCATCAGATCATGTAGATCTTTCTATGTTGCTATGTATTCATCACACGCCTAATTTCTTACAGCACACTAATATTCCATTACATCCATCTACCACGATTTTTTTAGCCATCCCTAAGTGACAATCATTTACTTTGTTTTCTAGTCTTAGCTTTCCACAAATTGTTGCTATAAGTATTTTGTAGTATATAGGGGCTTTTTTCTTATCAATGGCTTCCTTGGAATGTAAACTCAGTAATGAAGTCACTTGTTCAAAGTGTATAGACATTTTATTCACTCTACTTACATAATTCCAAATTACTTTCCAAAATGGTCATGCAATTTTATAGCTACACACAATATATTAGTGTGCCTATTTTTCCACCTCTTCAATAGGCATTGTCGCCATTTTTGTCATTTTTTTACATTTGTTAGGGTATAAAGTGAAACTTCAGGGTTGTTTTGATTTGGATTTCTCTTATTACTAGTGATTTGAGGCATTCATTCGCGTGGTTGTGAATACTTTGCAGTTCTTCTGTTGAGAACTATTTAAACGTATCCTTTGACCATTATTGTGTTAGGCAATAGCTATGTCCATATACTTGTCAATTTGGTCTGAGGGCTGACAGGCTAAGTAGCCAAAGCAGATGCTGTCTGAGACAGTAGTCAATCCCAGCCCTCTGGAACCTTCCCAGAGATGGGACAGACCCTTCCCACTGCATGGCTTTTTCTGTTTTTCTATGACTTGATTTTAAAATGCCTCATCAGCTTCCCTTGCTTATTCTTTTCATAAGGAAGTAGCAAGAGGGTGAAAAACGACAATATTATGGGGTTATTTTCTGGGTCTGAGCTAATCCCCTTGATGATCTTCTAATCTGGAAACAATTTCCTTGGCAACTATACCTCTCACCGTATCTTTCCATTATAGAAAGGGTCTTAGAGGTTGTCTTGTCCAAAACCAGAAAAATTAAATACGTAGTAAAAGGCCCTACAAGAAGTAACTGGCAGAAAAAGGGTTCAAGCCAAGGTCTTCTACTTTCCAATGAAGTAGGCTTTCCATGGCAACCATGCCAACTCTCTGCACCATGTAATCTCTTGTCGAGGGCCTTATCTGCCTAACATGCTAAGAAGGCTGAGGGCTTTTTGTTTGTTTTTGTTGCTTGTTTTGATCTGTTTTTTTGCTGCCAGGATGTTTTTACAACATGCCTAGATTCTCTTTTGAAACCTGGTTCTTTCTTTAAAAGGTGGTACCTTTTCCCCCTTTAAATATTTCTAATCACATTTAAATAACTATTGAACAGAGGGCTAACATTGTTTCCTCACATCATTGCATCAATCCAATCTAATCTAATAAACATTTATCAAGAGCCTACTATGTTCCAGGCACTGTGCATCAGCAAACTGAACATTTTTTTCTCTTCTTCCTATGTGCCCTTGGCTTTTTGGTTCTTTTAAAGTTTAAATTCTTTTTTCACTTAACAAGCATTTTTTTCTTGATCCCACATTTTTTCCCAGTTGAACAAAAAGAAAAATGCAGCTCTCATAACAAATATGTGTGGTCAAGCAAAGCACATTACTTCATTGCTGGTGTCCAAAAATGTACCTGGATCTTAATTCCATCATCTCTCTACCAAGAAGTGGGTAGTATTCTTCATCTTCAGTCTTTTGGAAGCATGGTTGAGTGTTTCATTGATCAGGGTCCTCAAATATGTTTTTCTTTATAATGTTGTTATTCCATAAATTCCCCTCCTGGGTCTTGCTACTTCACTCTGCATAACTTTATATGGTTCTTTCCAGTCTTCTCTGAAGAGGTCTGTTTCGTTATTTCTTCTAAGCTTTAGTATCCAGAGATTTTGTGAATAGAAAGTGACATAGCAGAAAAAAAGAATTTAATTTAAAGTCCAAGGACCTGGGATCAATTCTTAGCTCACCTGCTTCATAGACTATTCCACGTACTCTCTGGGCTAAGTGTTTCTCTGGTGTAAAATGATGAGATCGGACCAAATGATCTTTGAGTTCTCTTCTTGCTCTCAATCCTATGAAAAATCTTTCTTTAGAATTAAATCATTAGGGAGGGGCAGCTAGGTGGCACAGTGGATAGAGCACTGGCCCTGGATTCAGGAGGACCTGAGTTCAAATCCGGCCTCAGACACATAACACTTACTAGCTGTGTGACCCTGGGCAAGTCACTTAATCCCAATTGCCTCACCAAAAAAAAAAAAAAGATAGTAATAGAATTAAATCATGTTCAGATAAAATGCATAGTTCTATTATTTCTTACTACCCTTACTTATTTCCTCTTCCTTGCTAACAATTTTATTTTTATTATTACAGGCAATGAGAGTTTAGAAGAAAATTATGTCCAAGATAGCAAAATGGGCTTTGTCATCAATGCTATCTATGCTATGGCCCATGGACTGCAGAATATGCACCATGCTCTCTGTCCTGGACATGTTGGTCTTTGTGATGCTATGAAACCCATTGATGGCAGTAAGCTCTTGGACTTCCTCATAAAATCCTCCTTCATCGGTGTATCAGGAGAAGAGGTGTGGTTTGATGAAAAAGGAGATGCCCCTGGAAGGTAATGAAGCAATTCTATCCAGCAAAATAGTTGAATGAGAATTAGATTTTTTTTTCCAAACAGGTGGATATATTTTGTTTTAATTACCACTGAAGATTATTGGGATCAGTATAGCTAGAGATAAATAAAAGCATGCCTTGAGAGGAGAATAAAGGTAATAAATGCATCCATCTTTCTCAGACACGGAGGGAATGAATTTTCTTTACTGGAAATAAGACTTTGCCTAAGGTTAGGGTCAGCCTAAGGATCATTGATACAGAGCCTGAAGGGCCTACAAAGATCATTTCATCCAAACTCTTAATTTTACAGATGAAGAAACTATGCCCAAGGAGGTAGTGAAGTAACTTGCCTGACAAGAGTATATAAATGTCAGAGAAGGAATGCATTTGAGAGAATAGAAAGCCACCTGGGTGATAATATCTGAGGGATTCTTGGAAGGTTTTCCCTTCCCCCCACCCAGAATCTCTACAATTAACTTGTGATTAATGCTTGATTTCTAACATTCAAGATTCATGTCTTTGTGTCAAGTTATTATTCATGTTAAAATGCAAATATCCTTGGTATGGAAATCCATTAAGCCTGATATCAGCCCTTAAGATCATAACTCAAATTGGTTTATTATATTCCTTACAATATGGAAATTAGTTAGGGAAAGGTTTGGACAGACAATACAGAAGAGAGCATAGTCTGGGAAAGGCAGACCTAGACGAGGAGAGGGCCTGCTTCAGTAAGCCAAGGAGAGCAATGAATAAAGGCATTAGGTACCTGAAGGAATATTTATTGTTTTTGTTGTTCAATCACATCAATTCTCTGAGACCTCATTTGGGGGTTTCTTGTCAAAGATACTAGAGTGGTTTGCCATTTCCTTCTCCAGCTCATTTTACATATGAGGAAACGGAGGAAAACAGGATTAAGTGACTTGCCTATGATCACATAACTAGTAAGTGTCTAAGGCCAGATTTGAACTCATGAAGAATTTGAACTTCCTGATTCCATGCCCAGTACTCTATCCACTACACCATATAGCTGTCCTAGTACATACAGCCAGTATGTGCTCTGATACACACTGGCTACATACCCCAGAG
Organism: Phascolarctos cinereus; assembly: GCF_003287225.1. Classification (NCBI taxonomy): domain Eukaryota; kingdom Metazoa; phylum Chordata; class Mammalia; order Diprotodontia; family Phascolarctidae; genus Phascolarctos; species Phascolarctos cinereus. Next base: position 107,381,660 of record NW_027555958.1, on the reverse strand, counting down.
CATATCACCTAACCTCAGTTCTCTAAGTCAGTGTTTCTCAAACATTTTGGTTTCACTACCCTTTTTCACTCTTAAAAGTTACTGAGGATCTTCCAAAGAGCTTTTGTTTATATGAGATATGTATATATATATATATATATATATATATATATGTGTGTGTGTGTGTGTGTGTGTGTGTGTGTGTGTATACACACATATGTATTATATATATGTATATATATATATATATATATATATATATTTATCACATTAGAAATTAAAACATCTTAGTATTATTAATGAAAAATAGTTTTGATCTTATGGAACCCCTGAAAGGATTTCCGGAATCTCCAGGGTCCTTGGAACATGCTTTGAAAACCACTGCTATAAACAACTCTCTGGAACGATAAGTTTCAGAGAAAGTGTCAATTTGCATTGGTAAAGGGAGTTTCCCTAACCAGGAATTTGCTCTGCCAATAGAATCACTCTTCCAGCTCAAATATTTTATTACAAAGTTCTATGTATATTGAGCTGAAATATTCTTCCTTGTAATTTCTTAATCCTAGTTAACCCAAGTTCTTCCCTTTGGGACAACAAAAAAAAATATCTAATCCCTCTTCTAGACTAAAACCATTCAAATATTTGAAGACAAACTTCCTCTTTATTTTTTTAGACTAAACCTTCTAGTTTTCTTCACCATGCCTTCACATGATATGACTTCCATAATTTTCACCATCCTGATTGATTTCCTCTGAATGTACTGATGCTTGTTCAGTGCCTCTCCTAAAATGTGGTACCTGTAACTGAACACCAAAAATGTTTAGCTTAAGGTCAAGACTCATCAAGACCAAATTTTCCAGTTATTTCTTTATGATTGTTTTTAGTTTTGTCATAATTCAAGCACCTGGCAATGTCTTGCATGGTATAGGCATTTTAATGCGTGTCTATAGTATTGAATGAGCATCATTTCCCGTGGAGCTTTGGGCTATATGGAATTTAAGGAAGGTGATACAATGTATTGAACACTATATTAGGGTCAAACCCCTAGATTTTAGTTAAAGTTTTACCACTTCTATTCAATTAAACAAATAATTATTTAGTACTTATTATGTGCAATGCAGTAGTATTAGGTGCTAGAGCTACACAGACTGAAATAGAATAAGTCTGTGCCATCAGGGAGCTTGGTAGCTGTGAGACCTTGTTGGTCAAGTCAGTCCACGTTCCTGAATAGACTAATAATACCTACCCTCTTACCTCATGGGGCTGCCATGAGAATCACAGGAGAAAGGATTGAATATTTCACAAACATGAAATTATTTTGAAATCTGTATGATATTATACGATTTATCACTGTTACCTGGTATTTAGCTACTTTCAGGGGGCCATTGTCTGAATTTAGATTGTCTGGTTATTTTAAGGTTAGTGAGACTGTGCACAAAAATTAAGGATCGTGTGCATCGGCACATGCATGTGTGTATATACAACAATCTAGTTGTAGATGTAGAAATCTCTAAGGCTCTAAATTATAGAACAGTTGCTAATCTTCATTGGTAAAGAAAGTTTGCTCATTAGTAATTTCCTTCACCTGTTAAATCATGTATTGGGACAAAAATTACTATTACAAATCCAATCCATCAGTTCCTATTCTAGGAACTTAATGTGTGTATGTATACACACACAAACGTGTGTGAGGGGCAACATCATTTAGTGCATGGCATGCTCGACTTGGATTCGAGATTTGGGTTCAAAGACTACCTCTGGTGCTTATTGTTTCTATGACCATGGAAAGTCACTTAACCTCTCTAAGTTTTCTTATCTGTAAATTGAAAGTAATGAGCTCAATGACCTCTAATATACCTTCTAGTTCTAAATCTATTATCCTTTGTATGTGTGCATATGCGTGGGCCTTTTACATCAAGAATATTAGCTAGCATTTATATAGCACTTTACACATGTTATCTCATTTAATCCTGACAATAATCCTGGGAGATAGGTGCTCTTATTATCCCCATATCACAGATAAAGAAAATGAGGCAGAGAGAGCTTAAGTGACTTGCCCAGAGTCACATAGTGTCTGAGACCACATTTGAACTCAATTCTGCCTGACTCCAAGTCCAGAACTCAATGCACTACCTACCTAGCTACCTTCAAATGTGAGTATTTGAATTAAAACAATTCACCTGTCACACAGCAGGTAAAGTCTATGTTCTATCACTTATTTATGAGAGAAGAAAGTCACCCATTACTTAATTGCCATAGGAACACAGATAAGTGCAGTTTCAGCTGTAGCCTTATTCTTTCCTAATCAAGTGATTGCTTTATGGTCTTCAGATTCCATTTTCCCGACTGATGGAAATCTGTGTTTATTGGGACCATCTGTCCTTGTAGTTGTAGAAATCTGTCTGTATAGCCAAAATCTGGGTCAAGGGGGACAGGGATGGCTAATTCTCATTTGGATCATTTACCCTATGCCAGCTGAGTTACCATATTCTTATAATAGATATTGCATCATTTGCCCAGGTGGTTATCCACCAGTTATCCTTCTTGTTTGTGGTGCCTAAAAATCTGATCTATTCATTTAAAAAGTTCCTCTGTGAATGCACAAGCAGAGTAATAACTATTCTATGTTTTTTAGAAACTGCCTTGCTATTTATTATGTGAATTGTGGCCACAATTTGACCTTGGGCTCAAGAAGCATGATACTGGGACAGTACAGCACCTGCAGCTGGTGGTGGGTGGTTGGTTAACAATAAATACCGACATTTATAAAGCCCTTTCAGGTTTTCAAAGCAATTTCCTCCTAGTTATCCAGTGAGATAAGTAGTACAAGCATTATGATTCTCAATTTTAAAACAAAGAAGATGAAAATCAGAGAGGGCAAGTGCTTTGCCCATGTCACACAGATTGTGAGTGCAGAGCTAGGATTTGATAATAATAGCTAGTATGTACATAGTGCTTTAAGGTTTGTGAAGTGCCATACAAATATCTCATTTTTTCCTCACCACAACAATGGCAGGTAGGTGCTACTATTATTTCCATTTTACAGATGAGGAAACTGAGGCTGAGTGGTTAAGTCATTTGTGCGGGATCACAAAGGCTGGATTTGAACTCAGATCTTGACCCTAGGTCCAATACTCTATCCGTCATGCCAGCTTGCTGATTCCAGGCCTCCCAGTTCCAAGTCGATGGTTCTTTCTACTCTACCACACAGAACTCTGTACAACAAACATATGTCATTGGGACTCCTATCATCTCAAAATCAGAGATAAGAAATAATATTTTAGTGACTTGTAAACTCTGTATTACAGAATGTCAGAGATAGAAGGAAGAGACCCCAGAGTCTAACCTGTACCTTAACAAGAATCCTCTCCATACCAAACCCAACAGCCTTTGAAGAACTCTAATGATAAGGAAACCCACTATCCCCAAAGCAGCTTATTCCAATTTTTATGGCTCTAATTGTTAGGAAGTTTTCCCTTTTTTATATCAAGCCTAAATCTGCCTCTCAAACTTCCACCTACTTCCCCTATCTCTTGCCCTCTGCGAATTGAGTAGAACAATTCTAATAATTCTCCCGCAATATAATTGTTCCAATACTTGAACAGTTATCACATCTTCTCCTGTCTTCACTGTACTAAAATTTCTGTTTCATCTAGTAAATTCTCTTTTGATATGAACTAAGCTGTTTGCCATTCTTTGAACACTCTCTTGGCTTGTCAACTCAAATACAGTGATCAGAACTCAATATCTGATCCTTTTCTTGGATGTTCTGTGAGCATGAAGCGATGCCTTGATGCGACGGTATCTCACAGCACAGCCTAAGCTAATTCATGAAAATCTGTTTGTAGAAAATAAAGAACAGTGTTACAGCACCTTCTCTTGTTACTTCAAAGGAACACGATCAACTAAAAATGTCCATCACATATTCTTTTTGAATTCTATGCCCACTTGTCAGTGACATATAGTATAATAATATTATGGTATCAAAGTATTACCTAAAAAGTGTCTTATAAATAGTAGAAGCTACCCAAAATTTTTTAATGCAGTAAATGCTAATGAAATATTTTTGGTTTTTCCTACCATATCTATATTCTTACTCAAACCAGTATCTTCTAGTTTTCATTTACTCATAGGCGCACCAGTGTACCCTTCTTCCCTACCCTTATAGGACTTTCTCTGAGTCTTCACAAACCCCTGGGAAATAAGACTAAATATCAGCTATACAAAAGCAAAGGACTTACTTGCAAATGGAGGGATTTTTTTTCATCATTGAAGAAGCAATTCTGTTTTTTAGTTTATTTCTCCCAAGATATTAATCAAGGGCTTAGTCACTACTGTCCCCAAGCCCATTTACAGGAACCATTTTATGTACTCTAGGAGGTGGCTGGTGGGTCTCTTTTTAGTTCCCTTTTCAATCTCCCCCAACTCCTATTCTCTTCTACTCCACTCTACAGTTATAGTCCTGAGGCATAGATAGGGAAGCGGAACATGTCATTGTCTCTGCCCTAATACACACAAAGGGGAAGGAATAAATGAGACAGAGACAGAGAGAGAAACAGAGAGAATGGAAAGAAACTTTAAGGAAACCACTCATATTAGACATTCACAACAGGTTTTTCAGCCTTAATGAGTATGGAGAGTAAGGGTGGGAATTAGAAATGAACATTAATCCAAATAATTAAAATGGATAATAGTATATCATAAACAAGATTTATATGCAGCACCAAATTACACTGAAGACTGGCTACATAAATAAGTCTGAGATATTTTTGGCCCCACAAAGGAGGAAAATTTTTTCCTTCCTAAGTACCAGGAACTTGCTTTGCATACAATAGTACTTAATACATTCTTGTTAAATAAATGAATGATCATCAGCAGGGTTTATGGCATGAGTTTAAAGAGCTCACTTCTTTCCCTTCACATTAGCTGATGCATTTTCATTTGACCCATGAGAGATTTTTTAAAAAATTTCCTTTGTCCATCATCATCATCCTGGTTTTCCCCCTGCAGCTGTGTTTGAAGAATCTGGCATGAGTTTGCAGTGGAAACCAGCCTGCTGCCCCATAGAGAGTAAATTCCAGCTGTGTAAGCTGAGCAAGGAATGGAGGGCCCAAGACATAGCAATTAGCTTTCTGTAATAAAAAGCCCGAGGCTTGGAGATAAGTAGCTAGAGAATATGTCTTGGAGAATCTTGGCCTGATCCCCAGTGGTTATCACTCTCTCTTTTTGAATCACATGCTAAGCACTCTATACATTTGTTGCCAAAGCGTACAGCGCCATTACAGAAGGATGAATAATAATAATGGCTTTGTGGCTATTCATGTCACACTCTTGGTGACCCCATTTGGGGTTTTCTTGGCAAAGATACTAGAGAGGTTTGCCATTTCCTGCTCCAGCTCATTTTGCAGAGGAGGAGACTGAGGCAAACAGGGTTAAATTATTTGCTCAGGGTCACCCAGCTAGTAAGTGTCAGCTAAATTTGAACTCAGGAAGATGAGTCCTTCCTGACTCCAGGCCCAGTATTGTATCCATTGAGCCACCTAGGAAAAAGAAATTGAAAGAATCAGAATAGGGAATGAGGTAATAAAACTATCTCTTTTTGCAGATGATATGATGATATTCTTGGAAAATCCCAAAGCCTCAACAAAAAAAATTAGTTGAAACAATTAATAATTTTAGCAAAGTAGCAAGATATAAAGTAAATCCAAATAAATCATTGACATTCCTATATATCGCAAACAAAACTCTGCAAGAAGAGATAGTAAAAAAAAAAAACAACACCCCATTTAAAATAACTCTAGACAATATAAAATACCTGGGAGTATGCCTGCCAAAACAAACCCAAAAACTATATAAGCAAAATTATTTTAAAAAACCCTTTTAATACAAATATAATCAGATTTAAATAATTGGAGAGATATTAATTGTTCATGGGCCAATAAAATAAAAATGACAATTGTACTCAAACTAATTTATATATTCAATGCCATCCCAATTTAATTACTAAAAGCATCATTTTACTGAATTAGAAAAAATAATAAAATTCATTTAGAAAAAAAAGTCAAGAATATCAAAGGAAATACTGAAAAAAGTACAAAGGAAGGAGGTTTAGCAGTACCAGGTCTTATACTATATTCTAAGGCAGTAATTATCAAAACCATCTGGTACTAGCTGAGAAATATAAAGGTAGATTAATGGAATAGAATAGACATGCAATTTGCAGCAACAAATAAACATAATAACCTTGGATTTGACAAGTGTAAAGACTAAGATTTGGGAATAAGAATTCATTATTTGGTAAAAATTGTTAGGAAAACTAGAAAGCAATATGGCAGAAAGTGAACATGGACCAATATCTCATACTGTTTACCAAGAAAAGCTCAAAATGTATATATGACCTAGATATAAAGAGAAATTTTACAAGAAAATTAGAAGAACATAAAACATATTACTTAGCAACTCATGGATAGGTGAAAAATTTATGAACAAAAAAGTGAAGGAGAGCAATTAGGCATAAAATAGATAATTTTGATTACATTAAATTTTTTAAAAGTTTTTGTACAAATAGAACAAATATAACCAAGATTAGAAGGAAAGCAGAAAATCGAGGAAATTTTTTATAGACAGTTTATCAGATAAAGGTCTAATATCTAAAATACAGAATGAACTTTGTCAAATCTGTACGAATACAAATCATTCCCCAATTGATATGAACAGGATATGAACAGTTTTCCAATGAAGAAATCAAAACAATTTATAGTCATACAAAATGCTTAAATCATTACCGATTAGAGAAGTGCGGATTAAAACAACCTTGAGATATCATTTTATACCTACCAGATTGGTTAAAATAATATAAGGAGAAAGGGACAGATGTTGGAAGGAATGTGGAAAAATTGGGACACTAATTCATTGTTGGTGGAATTGTAAAACAATCCAACCATTTTGGAGAGGTGGAATTATGACTAAAGAACTATTAAACGACCTACACTCTTTGACCCAGCAATACCACTACTTGGTCTATTTCCAAAGATGATTAGGGGAAAAGAAAAAGAACCTATATGTTTTAAAATGTTTATAGCAGCTCTCTTTGTGATGGCAAAAAACTAGAAATTGCAGTAGTGCCCATCAACTGGGGAGTGACTGAACAAGCTGTGGTATATGATTGTGATGGAACAGTATTGTGGTATAAGAAATGATGAGCTCAATGATCTAAGAAAAACATGGGAAGAGTTACATGAAATAATAAACAAAGAAATGGGCAGAACCAAGAGAACATTGTATACAGTAACAACAATATTGTTTTAAGAACAAATTTAAGTGAATAAATCATTTTGTCTATTACAAACACCAAAAATAACTATAAAGGACACATGAAGAAAGATGCTATCTGCATCCAGAGAAAAATTGATAGACATATGTATAGAATAATTTTACATGTAAATATGTATTTATTTGGGTCTAATGGTAGCCATTTCTAGGGTGGGGATAGTGGTAGGGAAGGAAAAAAAGAAAAAATTGCATGATAATTTTGTTTTGTATTTGAAAAAAATAGCAAGTTGTGCATAGTAGGTTTGCAGTTTCATGAACAATCATCATTTTTATTGTACTATGTTATGGAAATGCTTGTTTTATTCCATAAATTAAAAAGAAAATTTTAAAAAAAGAAAAAAAAGAAAGTTTATAAAACATTTTCTTCATAACAACCTTATGAGGGAGATAGTGCAAGTTTTATTATATCCATTTTCCTGGCAATGGTCAGAGGCAATGGCACTGAGAGGTCCTACAGCTAATAAGTTTCAGATATGAGACTTGGGATCTTAGTGCTAGACCTGGAAGGGATTTGAGACACCATTAAGCCCAACCCCCTCATTTTACAGGAAACTGAGGCCCAATGGGGTTAAATGACTTGCCCAGGGTCACACAGCTACTAAGTATCTGAGATGGGACTCAAACCCAGGGCTTATGACTCCAAATCCAGTTTTCTTTCCAATATACCAATATGGCCTCTCTCAATCGCCTCTGAAATATTTTCTGAAGCAGCTCCATAAGTATAATAATTCATTATCATTACTGATGCTAATAACCTGGAAGTTATCATTTTCACTACAGGGAGAGAGAATGGTGCTTAGAAGAAGCTATCCAAGGTCGAACTATACACTTACAACATAAAATGCACTATATTTTTGTCAAGTGCATATAATCCATGAAAGTCCTACTCTGATATTTTGTTCTGACATAGAATTGACCCTGATTTAAAAAAAATATCTCTTCAGAAAAATCAGACTCAAGGCTATGACAGTGGAACACAAACTCCGATAGGGCCTACAATGCTAAAAATAGCTTTCAGGAAAAGTCTAATGACAGACCGGGTGTTTGTTGTTTAGTCATTCAGTTGTATCCAACTCTTCATGCCCCATGAACTTGTCCATGGGGTTTTCTTGGTAAAGATACTAGAATGGTCTGCCATTTTCTTCTCCAGTGTGCTCCCATTTTACAGATGAGGAACTGAGGCAAATGGGGTAAAGTAACTTGCCCAGGGTCACACAACTATTAAATGCCAGAGGCTGGATTTGAATTCAGATCTTCCTGACTCCAGGTCTAGTCTTCTATTCACTCTATCACCCAAGTACCACACATTAAATTTGGAGAGGCTTATAACCAAAATATTGGCCAATACATGATGGTTCAGATTTTTTCCTTTTGTTTTACTTTTAGTCAAAGCATCTCATGACATTTTGGAGATGTTGTGAGCTTTACTCCTGGAGGGAATGCCCACACTGATAAAAACATAGATTTTTTGAAATGTTGAAGGAAATAGATAGATAATGGACAGATGGATACTGAAGGATGGAATTGGGAAGTTTGTGTTATGGGCTGTTGTACTTTGTTCTCAGAGAGGACCAAAATGACATCACTATACTAGAGTCAAGTCTCAGTGTGTCCAACTGTGGCTGATCAGACCAATAGGAGCTTGGAATGTTCTACCACGAGTTGGGCACAAATAGTCCATGTGAATATTTGGAGTAGATTCTCTAAATTTGCACATCTCACATTTCTTTTGAGCTGCTTCAATTCTGCTTTGCTCACAGAGCACAGCACTTTCTCTGATGTGGGCACACCATGCCATGCTGGGTGGTCCTGTGCCAGTGTCTCCCATGCCACATGACCAGTTCCCAAGTTCTTAGGAATTGATTGTTCTCTTAAGACAGCATCACTATGTACAGAATGAAGTAGCTATTTAGGGAATCTGTAACTATGATATGCTGTTTCTTCTCCTTCCTAGGTATGATATCATGAATCTTCAGTACACTGATGCTAACCGGTATGATTATGTCCACATCGGGACCTGGCATGAAGGGGTGCTGAATATTGATGACTATAAGATTCAAATGAACAAAAGTGGCATGGTACGGTCTGTGTGCAGTGAACCTTGTTTAAAGGGTCAGATTAAGGTAAGCCTCCAAGACTTTAGTGGATAATGGTTATGATGAAGCATATTGCACTCAAGAAAAACATTTTTTTTCCCTTAAACCAAAGTATGACCAGAAATGGAATGCCAGGCTGGCTATTTCCTTCTCTCCGCCCTGCATCCTACACTTCACCCTTCCACCCAGTTTTAGTGTAACTGAATTTTGTGCACATCAGAAGAAAGAAAAAGGGAATATAATGCATTTATGGTAATAAATTTGGATACTGTCCCAGGAAAGGGAGACCATCTGCTTTAATCCCACACTTCTACCGGAGGCCTTTCTGACTTCCCCCAGCTGTTAGTGTCTTCCTCTCTCAAATTACCTTCCATCTACTCTGTAGACATCTTGTACATTCCAAATTCTTTGCATGCTTTCTCTCCCATTAGAATGTGAGTTCCTTCAGGGCAGAAACTATTTTCCCCTTTTTCTTTGTATCCCCAGAGTTTAACACAGTGCCTGGCACATAGTAGGTGCTTACTACATTTTTCTTGGGTTGACTTGACTTAAATATTCTTTAATATTTTATTTGAGGTGGAAAACAGGTCAAAGTATATACATGAATACAATGAAGATAGACCTCTAATAGAAACAATAGGTCAAAGGGAAATGAACGGGAAAATAAAAACTCGAGGATCTTTGCTCTTCCTGTGGTTTACTGAAGCTGGACAACATTAAAAAAGCATACAACTAAAATAGCAGCATCCCTCATCCCCTTCCCTTGACACCCACAAGCTTGCTGATTCCTTGGAAAATACTAATTGACTGTAGGCTGAGCATTTTTATGTCCCCTGATAACAATAGCTCAAATTTGTGAGGTGTTTTATAATTTACAATGTCAATTTTTGTCTTTGTCTTTGTCCTGGGTATATAGAATAATTATGTGTGAATTACTTGGGAAAAGCCAAAGATTTTGATAAGGTTTTATTTTGTGGCAGCAATGACCATGTGTGTGTATGCTTCTGCCAACACTGGGCTTCTCAACATGAACATCAGAAATGCCACTGAATTGGTCTCCGCATCTTTAGTTAGCTCTCAGTCTATTGATTGCTGGATCTTATGTCATATAACACGTTTTGTTGCTCTTCTGTTGTGTTTTTAGAGAACAAATATTATTCCAAAGACATATGCAAAAGTTATAGCTTTAAAAGAGCATAGTTTAGTGACCGTCAGTGATAATTGCAATAGATTTGAGGAAATCAAGCGTTTCAAGGATCATAGCATTTTAAGGATTTTTTAAACTCACAATTAAACAGGACCAGTAGCACTAAAGTGCAAAGGAAAATGCAGTCAGAAATGAAAAATGTCAAAAACCTAGAAATGATTGCTGCAAATAATGAAAATAAGCAAAGTTCCAAAATTACTGAAATCCCCAAATAGATACTGGAACACTAAACCATGATTTTGACTCATTCCACATGTCACAAAAGGCTAGCAAATTTATCTAAGAGAAGGAGATAAATCATGCTTCAATGATATAGGAGTTTGCCTCACTTAAAATCCATTGAAAACCTATGGGCTATAATCAAGATTAGACATTGAAAAATGCAGTATTCAACAAAAGTGCACTTTATATCCAAAAAAGTGTGGGTTCATGATGATGTATTTAAAAATGTGCTGAAATCCTGTGAATTAATGCCAAATAATGAAAAAGAAATGATTGCAGCAAAAGAAGTACATATCACCCACTGCTTTTTTTTCCTAAAGATATAAAAACTTGTAAGGTATATTGTCTGTCAATAAATTTAATTTTACTGTGTCCTAGTTAATTTATATAACACCATAGATACTTTAAAAGTTCTTATTCAATTGAATAAAAGCTGCTCTCTCTATATGTGAAGAAAACTTGAGTTTCACAATGATCTACATTCATCAAGCACATATATTTTGCAAAGCACTATACTAAGAACCATATGGAACCACACCTACTATATGTCAGGTGTTATACATTGCAAATATTTCTAATTTGATCCTTACAGCAACCCTGGGAGGTAAATACTGTTATTATCCCTATTTTACAGTTGAGGAAACTAAGGCAGAGGGGGACTTGTCCAAGGTCACACAACTAGAAAGGGTCTGAGAATGGATTTGAAGTCAGATCTTCCTGACCATGGGTCCAGTGCTCTATCCATTGTTCCACCTATTGACCTTATTGGGAATACAAAGACAAAAGTCAAGTATGCCCTTGTCAAAAAGTTTACCTTCTCTTTAGGGAAATATCACATATGATAATTTTTGGGTAGCATTAGCAATTGTAAGAATGAGGAAAAGACTCATGTTGGAGGGTCAATGAACAATGAAGGAAGCAAGGGATTTTAAGAGATAGATGAAGGAGCACATTTTAGGCCCAGGGCAGCCCAGAGGCAGGAGGTAGGATGTGATGTATGGATAAGCTTGTGAGGGAAATATTTCAAGTCCTGTCCATTTTAAAAAAAAAAATTGGTGATGAAACCTATATAAAATCAAAATCCTTTCTCAATGAGGGGAAGAAAGGAGGAAGAGAATTTGGAACTCAAAATTTTTTTTAAATTTTTTAAATTGTTTTTACATGTAATTGGGGAAAACCCAAAAATTAAATTTATTAAAAACAAAACAAAAGAAATTGGGGGTGATAGTAACACCTTATATACAGCATTTTGTGATTTCAAAAGCTCTGTGAGGTTTGTTTGTTGTCCCCAACTCCCTGATGTCATTGGTATAAGGATCTTCCTATAGGGAAACTCTTTCTCTCACTGCAAATCAGGACCTATTTGGCAACTTGTTGGCTGAAACACTTTCCTTGGGAGGATATTAATTCCTTAAGTCATACAGCCAGTCTGTGTCAGCAGCAAGACTTCTACCCATGTCTTTCTGGCTCTCTATCCACTATACCAATGATGTAGTAGAAAATGTTATTATTACTCTGATTTTAAAGCTAAAGAATTAAAGATCAGAGAAGACAAGTTACTTGACCACATGGCTAGTCTGTGTCAACACCAAGGGTCTAAATCAGAGGTTCCCAAACTCATTTGGCCTACTGTCCCCTTTTCAAAAAAAAAATCACTCAATAACCTCCTGGAAATCTACTTTCTTTAACTCTTTAACAGTTTTTTTTTTAAAAATTTGCGTCATTTCAAAAAATATATAAAAATAGTTTTTTTTTAAATGATACATCTTAAATTTAATGACTTGTAAATCTTTAGGTTTTTTCCTGTACTGAAATTTTGATGACACATATTGAGTCATGTAACTATATAATATCATATTGTAAACAAGTCATTACACACACATACTCCTGTTGATGCATGCTGAACATCCCAACAATGCACAATATGTTGGCCTGCCAACACTTGCTCGTTAAGACCTGTAGGTGGACTTGACCACTGATTGGCTATAACTTGCATTTTGTGCGTTTATTTGGAAAATAATGTAATCACTATGACTTTAACTCTGTTACATAACAGATGAAACAGGCAGGAATGGTTTTTCAAAATTTTCTTCTCTTCTTTCCTGATGCTTCCACCACCCCCTTTATTTTTATTCAATGCCCTCCCATTGTACCTGAGGCTACTACCACCCCTCTGGATTGTTCTAGTGCCACCCTGGGGGCGGTATCACCCACTTTAGGAACCATCACCTCCCTAAACTCTGTTGTTTTTATAGCATGATTTTTTTATAACATGGTGCTTTGGGGGAACACATTTGGCATGTTATAGCAGAGTTGACTGTATGCTGTAAACAAGAATAAAGGATAGGTAGGGTTTAGATGTAAGAGGATTCTCTATAAGGGAAGGATGGCGAAAACTCTATCTCATACAATTTAAAAACAGATTGAGTGAGATGATGAAAAATATAGATTGGGGGAGGTACTTTGAAGTGGCAGGAGTATAGATTAGATGACCTAATAAGTCATTTCTATCACTAATTTTCTGTGATTCATCTCTTAATGCAGCCAAGTCATGATATAAATGTCATCCAGCCCAGCTGTTGGTGTAGCAGCAACTGTATGGGAGTGTGTCCTTACCCCACCCTCCATCCAGAACTGCCAAGCCAACCTCATGAACCATGCAGCCACTGTGCAGGTGGGAACCCCTGCTAGTCTGTGCTCCAGGTAGCCTTCCCACCCTGTGCCAATCTCTTGTTGCAGAGGCAAGGACAGTTTCTGTGTCACCAAAGCACAGTGGAGGGCTTTTATATTTTATCTATTATAGCAGCGGAGAACGGGCTACTCCAGTATGCTTAAACTCACTAGTTCTGTCTCATTTTAAGAGAGGAAAATAATATTAATCCAACTAGCCCTGTCTCATCTTTATAGCTTCTGACACCATCTGGGTAGTCTAACAGGCTGGCTCTCGTGCTACATTCTATCCCCTCAGAAGGGATGTCTAAGTCTTGTTATGTAGAACTATCATCAGAGTCCATCCATGTGGCTCTGTGTTTCTCCATGGCTGTCCACTGGTGAAAGGGATTCTCTGTGGCCAGCAATACCCTGGTAGGTAGTAATGAAATACCAAGCTGATTGTACCTGTTGCCATAGAATATGGAGAACACAGTCCCAGGTGCTGCTTTTTCCAAGCCTGAAGACCAGAGAGAGTTTGTCACAGGGATGCTTTCCACTGTATTAAGTCTACAATGCCATGCCTGTGAAATACTTTATGGATAGGCAAAGAGCAGTCTTCTAGGTATTAAAAGTGAGAGGCGGGGAAAAAAAGGCAGGAAAAAATATCCCCTTCCTCCTGAGATTTGCTGCACAGCAGCTCCCTTAGAAATTCCTTCCTGCCAACTTTACCCCTGGCAGGCTATGAATGGATAGCCATGTGTCCTTTGTACAATGGCTCACACATTCCAGAAGAGAAGCAGGGTCACTCATTGCTAGACCAGAGAGCAGGTTGTCTATGGAACTCCGCTCCTGGTGCCTGGCAAGATGAATGCCTAGAAAGCATTGTTCGGCACTATTGTGGTATGTAGATAGAGTGCCAGGACTATAGTCAGGAAGACCTCTCTTCCTGAGTTCAAATGTGACCTCAGATACTTACTAGCTGTGTGATCACTTACACTGTTTGCCTCAGTTTCTTCATCTGTAAAATAAGCTGGAGAAGGAAATGGCAAACCACTCCAATATCTTTGTCAAGAAAACCCCAAATGGGGTCACGAAGAGTCAGACGTGGTTGAAAAACAACTGAACAGCAAGAGCATGGAGTGTTCACCATAAATGCAGCCTAGGGCAGGGAAGGTACTGTTTCAAAAGTATTGTGCCATTCGGTGGGAAAAGATTTGTCCCTGAAGTGGAAAAATAATGTTTATCTGTTTGTTCCCACAAACTCTCCAGGCAGTGTGGAAATAAAAGAAATTCAAATTCTGTTTACCAAATAGCTGCACTTATATTCAAACACAACTAATTTACCACCTACCAAGCCCAGGTGACATGAAAGGAAATCTCAGCAGCCTCTCCAAAGTACAGACACAGCCAATTTACGGGAGAGTTTGGGGGCTAATTTCAGGGTTAATAAATTCCTTTATTAACAATGAAAGGCTTTTCATTCTGAATGCAACTTAAAATGCTTTTTAAAAACATGCCTGCTTCTCTTATGAGTATAACATATAAAAAACATTGTTGAGGACAAATTCTTATAAAACCTAATTCAACAAATGTTTATTAAGTCCTGAGCATTTGGGCTCAGAGTACCACACCTGGCCAGGAAGACTTGAGTTCAAATACAGCCTCAGATACCTCCTAGCTGTATGACCCTGGGCAAGTTATTTAACCTCTGTTTGCCTCAGTTTATTAATTATATAAAATGAAGGTAATAGGAGCACCTACCTCCCAGGTTGTTGTGAGGATAAAATGAGATTGTGTTATCTTAGCATAGCGTCTGGCACATGGTAGACACTTAATAAATGCATGTTTTCATCTTTCCTTCCTTGTACAAATGCACAGAATAGGATATAGACGGTCAAATTCAGAGAACAAATAGTATCCAGTTTGGCTAGTAAGCAGAATTTGTCAAGAACAGCTGGGAAGGTGGGTTGTAGAAAGTCTTAGACACCAAACTAAGGAGTTTGTGTCTATCCTAGAGACAATAGGGAGCCAGTGATGATTTTTGAGCAGCGGGATGAAATGATCAGACCTGTGACTTGAGTTTAGTTATCTTAATATTAGTGATTTACAAGATGTTTTCTACATAGTCCTGCCACAATTAGAGTTCAGTCCAATGCAATTCAGTTACTCATTGTCATGTATACATTGCTACATAATCTTCAATACATTTTTTTCCCCTTTAATAAGCCTGTCAAGAAATTTCTGGCAGGTAGGTGGCATAGTGGATAGAGAGCAGGGCCTAGAGTCAGAAAGATCTGATTCAAATTTGGCCTCAGACACTTACTAGCTGTGTGACCCTAAGCTAGTCACTTAACCCTGTTTGACTCAGTTTCTTCATCTGTAAAATGAGCTGGAGAAGGAAATAACAAACCACTTCAGTATCTTTCCCAAGAAAAGCCCAAATGGGGTCACAAGGTGTTGGCCATGATTACAATGACTGAAAAAGCAATTTCCAAGTATAGCTATACTATCCCTAAAAAGATTCCAGATACAAGCAAATTTCCTTACAGACTTCCACTATAAACTAACAAGCATGAGCAGCCAACAAAAATGTAATATGTTATGACTGTTTAACCTGTTAACCAATGAAAGAAAATGTTTCTTTTAGTCTTAAGATCTTCAGTTCATTTCATCTCTAAATAAATGGAATTTACCTCTTCAGCATGACCATGCCGGTCATATCAATATTTTGTTTTCACATATTTCAGCAGTTTATCATGCAAACAATTCAACTTAACAAACATCTGTTAAGCCCTTGCTATGTTTCAGGGACCATGGGAAGTGCTCAGGATACGACAAAAAAGAAACAGTCCTTTCCTCTAGGAGTAATATGGTGCTGTGGAGAGAGTGCTACATTTGGAGGCAGAATACTAGGGCTCAAACCAAGGCATTGCCATTTACCACCTGTGGGGCCTTGAGCAAGTTATTTAGCTTCTGTGTGATTCAGTTTCTTTGTCTGTAAATTGAGAGGGCCAAATGAATGTTAAGATTCTATCCAGCTCTGTGTAAATGATCCTATGAACATGTATACTACTAAGCAAATATGAAGTAATTTGGGAAGGGAAAGAACATTAACGGGGAGGGGGTGGTCTGGAATGACTTTTTATAGGAAATGTCATCTTATCTTAGCCTTGGGTGAACCTAAGTATTCTAGAGGATGAGAGAGAGAGAAGGTGCATTATTGACATTTATGTATGTGTGTATATATGTGTATGCATGTATATATGTGTATGTATACATACATACACACACACACATACATATATATATATATATATATATATATATATATATAGAGAGAGAGAGAGAGAGAGAGAGAGAGAGAGAGAGAGAGAGAGAGAGAGAGAGAAAGAACGTACATTATAGGTACAGATGGAAGGAAAGTTTGGGGAATGGCTAGTAAGCCAATTTGACTAGAGTGCATGATGAAGGGGAGGCATATGAAATGTCATTTAGACTGTTAATGGGACTTGAATACTAGAGACAATAGGGAACCATTGCAAATTGCTAAGCAGTGACAAGGGGAAGGGTGGCTTTGGAAGGTTATTTTGACAGCTCTGTAGAGGATGGATAGTCAAGGACAGAAACTGGAAGCAGGGAAACTCATGGGGAGACTATAATGATGCTCTACTGAGAGGTAATGAGGGTTCAAATGACAATGATAACCCTCTGAGTGGAAAGTAATGAACATAAACATGTGATATGCAGATAGAACCAGCAAGACTTGACGGTGGGTGGATATGGAGCATGAGATGGAGAGAGGAATCATGGATGACTCCAAATTTGACTCCAACTTTGCAAGGAAGTATCTTCAGTAGAAAGAGAGAAGTTTAGAAAGAGGGTGGGTTTTTGTTTGTTCACTTGTTCATTTGTTTTTGCAGGGGTGGGAGGTGGGAGATCATAAGTTCCAAAGCTTTGTAGGTTCTTAAAGAAATTAATCCAATCAAAAGTTGTTGTTTTTTCCCCTTGAGTTAAACCTAAAAAATCTTCCCTGCCTTTTCTTTTTCCTGTCAAGTTCTATGATTTATGCTCACATATATGTGTGTATACATATATATATACACATATATACACATACACATAAATGTATGCATATATATTTTTTTTTTGTGTGCTGATCATTTCTCATATGCCACTGGATAGTGCAGTATGAACATTTGTTCAGGCCATCCTGAAAAGTCTTGTAGGACTAGGTAGTGAAGCCTTCAAACCCAGAAGCTTCTCCTCTCCTCAAGAATTTGATCATGCTGCTCACTTCGTGAACTGTATCTGCTGTTAAATCATGTTTCTTCATCCTTTAATATGTGCTTAAGCAAAAGTTATATGTATGTATGTGTTTGTGTGTGTGTGTATATATATATATATATATACACACACATATATATATGCTTTTAATATATGCTTCAACCACGTTCTTTCCTGTTCTCTAGTACCTTATCTTTCTCTTGAAACAATTCCATCCAGAATTCAATTTTCCACAATTAATCTTTTGGCACTATTTTAGCCCCTCCATTTTCATCCTAGAAATCTACCCTCCCCTTCTCCTCTGTCTGCACACCTCAATTCACCCATGAGCAATGTCTTTATTCTTTCATGATTTATTCTCTTCCCCAAACATGTAGACATCTGTTACCAGATTTTTAAATTTTGTTATTTCTGAATCCTTGCTTTTTCCTATCTAAGCGTGTCATTAAAAACTTCTCTAGGCAGAAATATTTATTTTACTCTCTAATTGGTTTTACTCCATCCCTTGAAAGCTTTCTTTATTCCATTTTGCAGTTATTAAATTTATATATATGTGACTGTTTATATGTGTGTATATGTGTGTGTGTATGCGTGTGTACATACACATATAAATATATTTCCCACCACCATCTGGCATCATGTAAAGGAAGCATCTTTCCTTCCCCTTGGTCATTTCTCTTACTACACTTGTTATTTATTTCTGTTTGATAGGAATTTGATCTTTCTTTATATTTCTCGGCTTTTGAAAAATTAATTTGGCTCTTTACATAGAATGATCAGAAAAGCCTAAACCCAGTCTTTCCATTTTAAATCTATCTTCTTTCTTGGCCTGAAGTTTTTGATTTACATGGCTCTACTTTCATATTTTTATAATATTTCAGAATATAAGCAAGTATGTCTGAATAAGTATTCTTAAAAATTGTATCCTTACTGATTCTAAAACACAGAATCAAAGAATTTGAGTGTTGGTTCCAACCCATACATGAAAGGAAGCCCCACAATAATGTACCCCTAAAGTGATAATCTGGCCTGGTCTCTAAGGTCACCAAAGGTGTGGGGTAAGGGTGGAATTGGGAACCCACCACCTCTCAGGAGAGCCCAGTCCACTCTTGGACAGCTCCAATTTCAAGGAATGGTTTCCTGACATTAAACCTAAATTGCCTCTTTGCAACTTCCAATCATCACTCCTAGTTTTGCCCTCTTGGGCTAAACAGAATAAAATCTAATCCTCTCTATACACGAAAAACCCATCAAATACTTAAAGGTAGCTACTGTCTCCCTCTTGCCTCTTCCCTCTTACAAGAGAAATGTTCCCCATTCTTTCAACCACTCTTCACGTGACATGGAATAAAACCTTTGGTGATGCTGGTCACCCTCCCCTGGACTCTCTCCAGCTCATCAGCACTCTTCCTAAGCTGTGGCACCCAGAACTAAACACAGCACTCTGGGATGAGAACTGATCAAAGCAAGGACTATCTCTTCTCTATTCCTGGAAGCACTGATTCTCTTAATGGAGTCTAAGATCACATTAATTTTTTCATCTGCCAGATCACTTTGCTAACTCGTATTGAGCTTACAATATACTGAAATTCTCAGCATTTTTTTCCCAGAACAAATGCTATCTAGCCATGCCTTACCCATTTTCATTTTGTCTAGTTGATTTTCTTGTGCCCAACTGTAAGATTTTATATTTATCTTTATTGAAGTTTATCTTATTTGATTCATCCCAATATTCTAGCCTGTCACTATTTTTAAAATTTATTTATTTTTAGTTGTCAACATTCACTTCCACAAGCTTTTGAGTTTTAAATTTTCTACCCCTCCCTTTCTTCCTCCCTCCCCAAGACAGCATGCAATCTGATATAGGCTGTATATATGCATTCCTGTTAAATATATTTTCACATTAGTCATGTTGTAAAGAAGAATTAGAACCAATAGGAGGAACCACAAGAAAGAAGAAACAAAACAGAAGGAAAAAAGAGCAAATAGGATGCTTCAATCTGCATTCAGACTGCATAGTTCTTTCTCTGATGTGGATGCCATTTTCCATCATGAGACTTTTGGAGATGTCTTAGATCCTTGCATTGTTGAGAAGAGCTAGGTCTATCAAAGTTAGTCATCATACAATGCGGCTGTTGCTGTACAAAACATTCACCTGATTCTGCTCACTTCACTCAGCATCAGTCCATACAAGTCTTTCCAGGTTTTTCTGAAGTCCACTTGCTCATCATTTCTTATTGCACAATACTATTCCATTACATTCATGTACCACAACTTGTTCAGCCATTCCCAACTGATGGGCATCCTCTCAATTTCCAACTCTTTGCCACCATAAAAAGACCTGCTATAAATATTTTTGTACTTGTGAGTCCTTTTCCCATTTGTATGATCTCTTTGGAATACAGCCTTAGAAGTGGTATTGCTGGGTCAAAGGGTATGCACATTTTTATAGCCCTTTGGGGATAGTTCCAAATTGCTCTCCAGAATGGTTGGATCAGTTTACAACGCCATCAGCAATGCTAATTAGTGTTCCAGTTTTCTCATATCCTCTCCAACACTTATCATTTTCCTGTGTCTGTCACTATTCTTTTGGATTCTGACTGTCATCCAGTATGTTAGCTATCACTCATAGC
This sequence comes from Phascolarctos cinereus, assembly GCF_003287225.1. NCBI lineage: Eukaryota > Metazoa > Chordata > Mammalia > Diprotodontia > Phascolarctidae > Phascolarctos > Phascolarctos cinereus. The sequence goes on along the minus strand of NW_027555958.1, from coordinate 107,361,255 downwards.
TTGGTGTCATCTGAAAACTTGAAGAGCATGCCATCTATGCCTTTATCTAAGTCTTTCTATCTTTATCTATAAAGATGTTAAATAACATAGGGCCAAAGACAAATTCCTGGGAGGTTCCACCAAAGGACTCCCACCATATTTATATCAAACCATTAACAACTACTCTTTGAGTGGAGTAATCCAACCAATTCTGAATTCGTCTAACTGTATTATCATCAAATCCATATCTCTCCATCTTCCCCATAAGAATGTAAGACATTAATCAAAAAGTCTTGCTAAAACCTGGATAAACTTCCCTTTCTTGCTATTCATCAACTGTCTCTTTAATCATCTGGTCTATAATTTTTCCAGATTCAAAGTCAAGCTCATTGGCTTTTAGTTTGGAAATGTTACTCTCTCCTATTTAAAAAAAAAAAAGGTAATTAGGGGCAGCTAAGTGGCACAGTGGATAGAGCACCAGTCCTAGAGTCAGGAGTACTTGAGTTCAAATCCAGTCTCAGATACTTGACACTTACTAGCTATGTGACCCTGGGTAAGTCACTTAACCCCATTGCCTAGCCAAAAAAAAAAAAAAGAAAGCAAAAATGGTAATTAGCCCTTCTCCAAATCATATGGTATCTCTTCCATTTTCAATGAGCTTTCAGATATCACAGACAGTGGCTCTGCAATGACATTGGCCATTCTCTCAGGTCCCTAGGATCTAGTTCATCTGGGCTAGATAACATGAATTCATCTAGGGGTAACTAGTGTTCTCCTATTAATGCTTCACTTATCTTGGTATCGACTCTCTATTATCAATTTTTGTTCTGTCATTTCTAGGGCAAAAGTCATACTATTTGGCAGAGGAAAAAACAGAAACAAAATAAGGAAGAAACAGATCTGCTTTCTCTCTGTTTTCTGTTTTCATCCTCCTCTCAACTCCAAGCAAGGGGTCTATCCCTTCTACGATCCTCTTTTTCTCGCTTTTAGCTTTAAAAAGAAAAAAAACCCTAGTATTGCTTTTAGCTTCCCTCATTAGCCTCAGCTCATTGGGAACTTTAGCATTCCTGACACTATCGTTAGAGGACTATAATGAACTCATATTCATCCTTTCTTACCTGGCCTTGTTTCCATTTCCTATACATTTTAAAAAAGTAATTTGTTGGTCAGTTCCCTGTACATTCACAGGAGTATTTTCATGTAAGTCCTATTTTTCTTCCTAGCACTGGTACAAAGTAGGAACTTAATAAATATTTGTTGACTGATTCCTCATTGCAACCATTTCCCTTTGTTCTCAGAATGCCATTCTTGAGCTTTTCCCAATCCTTCTGATCTGACTTACTCTCTAACATTTTCATAAGTGAGATCCTACCTACATTTCCTCTGAAGCCACTGAAATCTGCTTTCCCAAAATCTACAGGGCATATCAGGCTATGCTTGGATTTTCTCCTTCTCTGTTACAATGTCTAAAAATAATTACCATTTTAGACTTCCTATAATTTCCACCTAGCAATCAACTCTTCTCTGTTAGTAATAATGAGATCCAAAGTGGAGTTACACTTTGTTGGTTTTTCCCCCTTGTGAAAGGTAAAAATTTTCTTGAAGAAAAATCAAGAAATCAAGAAGGCAAATCAAGTGTGTTAAGTTGAGCGACTGGGAAATACTGAATTAATATGGTGACTAGCTAGCTGGGGGTGAAGCAGTCATTCTGGGAGGTCATTTAACCTGAGCCTTAGCTCCCTCATCTGTAAAAATAAAGAGAATGGACTAGACGGTCCCTAATGTCCCTTCCAGCTTTCTATTTATTAGCCTATGGTTTTAGATAATAAGTGATGAAGCTGCATGCATGTTCACACGTATACCCCCCCACACACGCGCTCACACACACACACACACACACACACACACACACACAACATATTATCGGGAAGCTGGAGAGAGGCAATGAACAGATAGTAATATACTATATAGTGTTAAGTATAATGCTGAGGAGTTTAAAGTTTATTGGAAATGTGATAAGGGAGCACTGAAATTTCTTGACCAGGGAAGTGAGGTCATCTTAGCAGTTATGTGCAGGAAAAATTTGGGGAGATAGAAAGATTTCAGGTAGATTATACAGATGGAGGCTCTTGTTACCATCCAGGAGTGAGTTAGTGAAAGTACAATACCAGGGTGGGGGTTAGTAATATCAAGGAAGGATCATTATATAGGAAGAATCAGACATACTTGGTGACTAGCTATAGCTGTGAAGAAGGGGTAGTCATCAAATAAGAATTTTATTTCTAAGGCCTCATTGTTCTTTCTATTGTACCTCATTACCATCATTCTCTCTGTGAGTAAAGTTCTTGTGAGTTCTCTAGGTTTAGGGAAAAACATTCAGACAATTATTAGAAACATACAATAACAAGAGACCCTTCATATTAGCTTCATATCTGTATCACAACTGATTGTGAATCTAGCATGCATTCCAACCCCGTATCTTCTGAAGTTCACCTAGGATGTGAAATGTTCTTCAAATAAGCTTCTGGTTCACCTGAAACTAAAAAGAGCAAGAATGAAAGCATTGGCATGACAAGAAGTGAAATGGCCAGCTTTCTGAAAGAAGAATCTTGATGTTTTAGGTCATCCGGAAAGGAGAGGTGAGTTGCTGTTGGATCTGCACAGCATGCAAGGAGAATGAGTATGTGCAAGATGAATTCACCTGCAAAGCATGTGACCTTGGATGGTGGCCAAACAGAGACCTCACTGGTAGGACCCTTCTCATTTACATGAACTGTCTCCCCTCAAAGTGCTCTGATGCTGTTTTCCCCTACTATCCTAGGAATTATGCTGACCCCTTTCTCACACATTTACATAGGATACATTCTTTTTAATAAGTTTTTCCACATTTGCTTATATTGTTTACTCCACTCAAACACCTCAGTGCATTTCATAGTATAGTATAATTGTGGTATAATAATTCCAAAACTAGTGGAGTATTGTACTAGAATACTGCCATTATTATTTTTTTTAAGTTTAAGCTGATAATACTGTATAGTGTTGGGAAACATAGAAGGAAAGGAGGACCCAATTTGACCCAAAATAAAGTGAATCACTTTGAAATGTTTTACAATGAGATTTTCTAGTACTTGTATGTCATTGGTATTTCTAAATACTTCTAAATATTAAATATAAATATGTTTAAATAATAAATATAAATACATATTACTTAGGTGCCAAAGAACTCATTGATTGGCCCTGGAGAAGAGTAGAGAAAATGTATTTCCCTTCCTTTCTTCGCAGAGGTGGAGTACTATGAGTGTGGAATATTGCCTCTGGGGTCAAATGTGATTGATGTGTTGATTGGTTTTGCTGAATGTTTTCTCTTTCTTTTAAAAAAAATTGTTATAAGGGATGGCTCCTTGGGTAGAAGAGGTGGGAGAGAAACATTCAGAAATTATGATAATATAATGACAAAAGATAAAAATAAGATTTAAAAATTTTAAGTTTCTAAAGGGTAGGATTTGTGTCATTTACTTTGCCTTTTAGAACACTTAAGTAAGTAAAGTATAACAAGCAAAGATAAATGCAATGCTCAATCATACTCATAGTCATCATTCTACATAGTTCAATATACTAAACATCTTTTATGCATTTCCTAATGCAAGGTTGAAACATTGACGTTAGGTCATTTAAGAAATACAGAAAATAGTACATGATATACATTTTTCAGTTGCACGTATAATATTCTTATTCTCTTCTACTCATTATATGGAAATGCTCATTTTATTTGGTGTTTGTTAAGTTCAAGAATAAAAGGGGGAAAAAGCAACACAACATATTGTGAAGTTGGAAAGCCAGATCTTAGAGAAAGAGGCCTCAAAGATCCCTTTGTCCACATGGCAACCAAACAGTAGTCTTCTCTGTAAACTCCCCTACAAATTATATCGCCCCTTTAGCAAATAGAATGTGTTATTCTCCCACCAAATGCATTCATGTGCAGTTTCTGATTGATTGATGTTCATTGAAAGGAAAATAACTACGGCTTTGCTACTAAATGTTATAAGAACATGATATTTTATGTTTATAAACATATGGTAAGTGAAAGTTATTCTGTTTTTCCAAGGATATTAGCTTTTCTAACCTTTTCCGAAGAATAAAAATGAAGCCTAATAGGATAAGAATATGTGCCAGTATATATCTCGGATTGTGACTTAAATTTGCAGATTGAGAATAAGAGGCTCTTAGAGCATATAGCCAAAAGATTTCACCATTCTCATGTTTTGGGTTTTTCCAGACAACACATATGTAGAATATAAGATTCTGTAGCAGCTGTGGTACAGGGAAAGTATAAAAGGGGGGGGGAAATTTACTCATTAGCACATAATGAAACTTCAAAGTCTTCCCTCAATTGTTGCCCACATATATATAGCCAAATCAAAAAAAAAAAAAGTTCCATGTTGGATGTGACCACACAGGTAAATTTTGTCTTCAGCAGTCTGCTGAATATCAATATCAAATAAGGCATAGAATGGAGAAATATACTGACAGAGGAGCTCACTAGTGTCATGTCCTGTGCAAAATCCAAACAGAAGAAAGTTTCACTATTAGTGTTTGAGAACTTACCTTTCTTTGTGTCCCCAGCATTTAGCACAGTGCCTGGCACATGGTACTGTTGTTCAGTCATCTTTCAGCTGTTTCCCCCTCTTCGTGACCCCATTTGAGGTTTTACTTGGCAAAGATCCTGGAGTGGTTTGCCATTTCCTTCTCCAGCTCATTTTACAGATGAGGAAACTGAGCCAAACAGGGTTAAGTGACTTGCCCAGGGCCACACAGCTAGTAAGTATCTGAGGCAAGATTTAAACTCAGGAAGATGAGTCTCTCTGACTCCAGGCCAGATACTCCATCCACTTTGACACCTAGTTACCCGTACCTCACTCTAAGTGCTTAGTAAATGTTTATTGACTTGTTTACAGATGTTCTTCTTTGTAGAATATGCTGTGCTGTATTGAATGAAACCTTATAGCACTACAGGGATTCCTCAGTGAGATACATTGTCACTCATTTAGATCAGAAAAACAAAATAGACGAAAAATAGTGTTCAGATCATGACATCAGAGGGTGTATATCCATGCATTCACACACACACACACACACACACACACACACACACATATACACACATACCCTCCCTCTCCCCTTCCCCAGGCATACATATAATCTAAGAAAAGCATTGCATATAGGTAATGAACTAAGCCTCAGAACTGAATAATAAGAGATTAATAATAAAACCTTTACCACTCTTCTGACACTTCGCGGTCCTAGAAAAGTCTATGTTTTTGCTGTACGGCTGTGAATCACAGAATGCTACAATGCCGGAAGAATCAAAATTACAAGTGATCCAGAGGACCACAGAAAGATACATTGAAACCGTTCCCCAGTTGATTAATGGTCAAAGGATATGAATAGGCAATCTTCAGAGGAAATCAAAGCTATTAATTGGCAAATGAAAAAAATGTTTTAAATCACTAATAAGTGGAGAAATGCAAATTAAATAACTCTGAGGTACCATTCATATCCATCAGATTGGCTAAAATTGGGGGAAAAAAAGGAAAATGACAAATGCTGGTGGGGATGTGAAAAAATGGTCACACTAATGCACTATTGGTGGAGCTGTGAAATAATCCAATCATTTTGGAAAACAATTTGGAACTATGCTCAAAAGGCTATTAAGGGGAAGCTAGGTGGGGCAGCTAGGTGGCACAGCATATAGAGCACTGGCCCTAAAGAGGATCTGAGTTCAAATATGCCCTCAGACCAAACTCTTGACATTTACTAGCTGTGTGACCCTGGGCAAGTCGCTTAACCCCAATTGCCTAAAAACAAAAAAAGGCTATTAAACTGTACATACACTTTGACCTAGTAATACTGCTACTGGGGCTATATACCTAGGAGATCAAAGAAAGAAGAAAAGGACCTCATGTACAAAAATATTTATAGCGTCTCTTTTTTTGTGTTGGCAAAGAATTAGAAACTGAGGGGATGCTCATCAATTGGGGTATGGCTGAACAAATTGTAGTATATTCTTGTGATGGAATGCTATTATGCTATAAGAAATGATGAAGGAAAAACAGAGAAGACTTATATGAATTGATACAAAGTGAAGTGAGCAGAACCAGGAAAATATTCTACATAAAACCAGCCATATTATAAAGATAATAAACTTGAAAAGACTTACTTAATATCTCTGATCAACACAATGACCCACCACAATTCCAAAGGACTCATGATAAAACATGTTATCTACCTACAGATAGAGAACTGATGGAATCAGAGTACAGACTGAAGCATATTTTTTATTTTATTTTTCTTGCTCTTTGGGGAACATGGCAAATGCAGAAATTTGTTTTGCAAGAATATACACATTTGAAATAGATTTTGTTTTTCTTGCCTTCTTATTGGGTAAGGGAAGGAGTAGAGGGAGAGAAAGAATTTGGAACTAAAAAAAGAATTTAAAAAGTCTTTGTTTCAAAAAAGAAAAAAAGGAAGATTCATTGAGTAGGCTGCTACATATTTCTAATAAGTGGCTTAAAAGATATTACAAAGGACGTGCGTAACAAGAGACAGAAGTGGCATGGCCATATAGCTGTAGCGAGTGATAACAGATAGCTTGAATGATGCCCTGGCTATCCATGAGATGTATGTATGTATGTATGTATGTGTATATGTGTATGTATATATCTACACATATATACACACACATATGCTCATATGTGTGTATTTATGTGTGTATATGTTTTTAAACAAAGAAAAGCCTTCATCACGTTAGGTGAATTTTCTAGAGAGGATCTATGGAAAGTCAACAGGAAGAATCACACAGAGGAAGGTATAGATAACTGAGCTGCAATTTATACTAAAGGAAGAATACTCGTACTCATAAGATCATGGGTTCATCAAAATCCTGAAGGAAATGTCTAGTCTGGGTTTCTACCGAATTTGAGTGAATTATTAATAAGCCACTCTATTTAAAATTTTAAATTAATTTGCAAAATGGAAAATTCACAGGTACAAAAAAACCACCAGGGAATATTTAAAATACTAAATAGTTTGCTTTGCCATATGTTTGCCAGATATCAATTAATAAATCAATCAGTAAGCAGTTATTAAATACCTACCACGTGCCAAGCACTTGCTAGGAGCTAGGGATAAAAAAATGGAGCAATCCTAGGCCTCTTGCATTCCATGAAGAAATTCTCTTTTTTGGATTGAGCTCAAATTGAATTTTAGTGGAAAAAAATAGCCAGGGTTGGCTTTTTTTTTTATGGTGTATTAGCTTATGTTATAATAAACTTTTCCAGTCATTTAATAACACAATTGTATTCACATGCCTAAAGAAGAAAAAATGTTTTTTAAATGAATTCATAAACTACTTTGGAACATTTTGTATTTTGACTATGAAGATAATTGTTATATGTCTAATTATAATGATTTTTGAAGTTGTTAATGTAATAAGATTCTCAAACATTTTTTTCTTTATGTGAGAACTACATATTTTAATTCAGCCTTTAATATCACACTTTATTTCTTGCAAAGAACTTTACGATCATTTTCATGTTCCATATAAAGACATGTGATACATAAACATGAGTCTGTTCTGCAATGAAATGGTGCTAGAATTTAGATTAAATATTCATAGGAATTCAACTGAATGCAATCCAATACTACTCACTTCTTAAAATAGGTCACACAGCATAAGGGAACTTCTCAAAATGATAAACTCCATCAGAAAGACTCTCAAGAAGAAAAAAAAATCTTAAAAATTCTCTGGATCTGATATATTTTCTCCAGCACAAACTAAGCCTGGACCCATTTCAGTAGCTATTCACTTATTCAGAATAAGGGTTGCAACAGGTTTATATATAAATAAATAAATATTTATTATATAGGAATATCATATAAATATATCATAGCACAATATATTAATATTATACATTATATAAATATGTAATTACTATACCTATATGTGTATGCATACATATATTATTATACATATATATTTATTAGAGAGAGAATTTGAGAGTGTCATAGAGACTCTCCTTATTTGTGTGTGTGTGTGTGTGTGTGTCTCTGTCTGTCTGTTTCCTAGCTTCATATTATTATTGACCCAGGCTTTTGCCTTGGATTCATCCTTTACTATTCCTTCTCCCTCAACTCTCATCTACAATCAATTTCAAGACTTGCTAATTCTACCTTCTGCACATCTGTAGCATTTGTCCTTTTCTCTCCACTCACATGTCCACTGCCCTACTTCAGACCCTCTTCAACTCTATGCTGGACTATTGTTTTTAGTATCCTAACTGGTCTTCCTTCTTCTAGTCTCTCTCCTCTACAATCTTTCCTCTGCATCACTGACAAAATCATCCTCTTAAAGTATAAGTCTATCCATACCATTCCCCTACTCAAAAACATCTAATGGTTTTCAATTACCTTTAGTATGAAATACAAACTTCTTGAACTTTCATTTATAGATGGCACAGTGGATAGAGTGCCAGGTGCCTGGAATCAGGAGCACCCAAATTCATAATCCAACCTAACACTTAACTGTGTGACCCTGAGCAAGTCACTTAACCTTGTTTGCCTCAGTTTTCCAAGCTGTAAAATGAGCTTGTGATACAAACAGCAAACCACTCCAGTATCTTTGCCAAGAAAACCCCAAGTGGGATCAAGGGGAGTCGGACGTGACTGAAACAACTCAATAACAACAACAAAAAATATGCCTCCAATCTACCTTTCCAGACTCATTTCATTTTATTCTCTTTCACATGTTCTGGTTTCCAAACAAATTGAACAGCTAGCAATTTCCCAAAGTTAATATTCCATACCTCGCCACCAGGCATTTACATATCCTGTGCCCCATGCCTGGGACGTACTCATCTCTGTCTCTCTAAATCCTTATCTTTCTTCAGGGTTTAGCCCAAATGTTACCTCCTCTCTGAGGCCTTCCCTGATCCCCACAATTATCAGTTTTCTTTTACTCCCCAAATTACCTTTAAGCTGCTTATCTCTATGTATGTCTTAACTTCTCAGTGGAATGTCATCTCCCAGGGGTTGGGGATAAATACTGAGCATCTGTTTTCTTTGGTAAGGGGAACTCCCAGGTGGGGAAACTCCCTCTCCCAATGAAGGTCTCCTCCCTGTACCATCAATACAGAGAGTTCCCTAGAGCACTGAGAGGTTACATCACTTATCCTACAGTCACATAGCTAGTATGTGCCTGAATTTCAGTTTAAAGTAGACATTTGCAGTAGAACTTTGCCACTATCTTGGAAAAACTGGATCTCTAGTCTTATTGCATACCCCAAGGGCACAGCTGAGTTCAGGACTTGAACTCAGAAACACTTGGATTCAAAGCTTGCTTCAGATACTTACTAACATGGTGACCTGGGCAAATCCTTTAACCTTTGTCTGCTTCAGTTTCCTCATCTATAAAATGGGGATAATAATAGTAGCTATGTCCCAGAATTGTTGTGAAGAACAATTGAGCTAATATATATAAAATCCTTTGCAAACCTTAAAGCACTACATAAACACTAGTTGTTGTTATTCTTCTAATTTCTCTGCTTTTCCAATACTTTTTCATAGCCCATGTGGAACTAAGTCTAAGGTCTCTAAGATCCCTCAGTAGTGGAAGCAAAAGATAGACATAAGTTTTTGTATCTAAAAGAAAAAGTAGTATTTTTCTTCATCATCGTCATCATCACCATCATTATCACTGATCATTTCTTCATTAGATAAAAATTACTTAAGGCCATTTTTTTAAAAAAACAATGCAGAACTACTCTAAACAGTGAAACCAATTTATGATTAGTTGATGATAGGGGAAAGAACAAAATGTTCTTCTATTAGTTATGGTAAGCTTTTGTTTAAAATAATTTCAGAGGATATGATTTGAAAGGAGGGGAAAACAGCCTATCAAATTTATTTAATAATCTATATTATAAAGATGCATTAAAGTAATATAAAATCAAGAATGATGATGAAATATCTATGTTTGGAAAGCTGATTTTCTTCCTCATTGGTTCCTATTAGCCTTTGATTCTTTTTTCTTCTCTTCCTTTCTTCCTTCCCTTCCTCCTTCCTTCCTTTCCTCCTTTCTTCTTTTTCTCCTTCCTTCCTTTCCTCCTTCCTTCCTTTCCTCCTTTCTTCTTTTTCTCCTTCCTTCCTTTCCTCCTTCCTTCCTTTCCTCCTTCCTTTCCTCCTTCCTTCCTTTCCTCCTTCCTTCCTTCCTTCCTTTCCTTCCCTTCCTTCCTTCTTTCCTTCCTTTCTTTCCCTCCTTCCTTTCCTTTCTTCCTCCTTCCTTCCTTTCTTCCCCCCTCCCCTCTTTTTACAAACAGGCTGTGAACCCATCACTGTTCGTTATCTTCAATGGGGCAACATAGAGTCTATTGTAGCTGTGGTGTTCTCTTGCCTGGGCATTCTGGTCACCCTGTTTGTCACCCTCATCTTTGTTCTATACCGGGACACTCCAGTGGTCAAATCCTCCAGCCGAGAGCTTTGTTATATAATCCTAGCTGGCATTTTCCTTGGCTATGTGTGCCCCTTCACCCTCATCGCCAAGCCCACCATCACATCATGCTACCTCCAGCGCCTCCTGGTTGGACTCTCCTCTGCCATGTGCTACTCTGCTTTGGTGACCAAAACCAACCGTATTGCACGAATCCTGGCTGGGAGCAAGAAGAAAATATGCACTAGGAAGCCCCGGTTCATGAGCGCCTGGGCCCAAGTGATCATTGCCTCCATCCTGATTAGTGTGCAGCTAACATTGGTGGTGACCCTGATTGTCATGGAGCCCCCCATGCCTATCCTGTCTTACCCCAGCATCAAGGAAGTCTACTTGATCTGCAACACACCAGCAACCTGGGTGTGGTGGCCCCCCTGGGCTACAATGGACTCCTCATCATGAGCTGCACCTACTATGCCTTCAAGACCCGAAATGTGCCCGCTAACTTCAATGAGGCCAAGTACATTGCTTTCACCATGTACACCACATGCATCATCTGGCTGGCTTTTGTGCCCATCTACTTCGGGAGCAACTACAAGATTATCACTACCTGCTTTGCTGTGAGCCTCAGTGTGACAGTAGCACTGGGATGCATGTTCACACCCAAGATGTACATCATCATTGCTAAGCCTGAGAGGAATGTCCGCAGTGCCTTCACCACCTCAGATGTGGTACGCATGCACGTCGGGGACGGCAAGCTGCCCTGCCGCTCCAATACTTTCCTCAGCATTTTCCGGAGAAAGAAGCCAGGGGCAGGCAATGCAAAGTGAGTTATTTGACCTGGGAGTCTGTCTATCTGTCTGTCTGTCTGTCTCTCTCTCTCTCTCCTTATTTTTTTTACTATTGCCTCCTACCTTTTTTCCCCAACCCTATCTCCCTTCTCCTCTGCTATTTTTACCTTCCTCGTTTTCTCAACTTCTACCAGATTTAAGATTCACTTTCTTTCTATTCCTATGAAAAATAAGGAACACAAAACAGTTAGCTTCTGAGTACTTCTAGAATCCCTATAGTCTTGGCCAGCAGTTATGGCTGGAACTCTATTGGTGGTTTATATCCTATCCCTTACAGATACACTTAATCTCTCTCTATCTCAGATTCATCACCTGTTAAAGGACCTAGACTCTGAGGTCCCTTCCAGCTCTGAATCAATAATGCTATAATGCTTTATATAGTGCTCTACATTTAGCGAGAATTCAATAAGCTTTGTGGAACATGATATGGTGAGACCTCAGGTCATAGTAGTCTGGATGTGAAATCATAACTGGTAGTTCTTGTTTCTTGTACGGGCCAACTTTCAGCATACCTCCTATGTGAACTTTGTCAGTCTAGAACTTTGAGCAGTTATACCAGTGCCAGTCTCAGCAGAAAGTGTATGAAGATAGACAAACTAAGCAGAAAATAAAGGAGATACTGCATATTTCAACAGCCATACCATTAGTCCAAGTGACTTAATTTTTGGCACCAGTATTATCCTCATGTTACAGATGAAGAAACTGAGGCAGACATAGATTAAAGGACCTGTCTGGGATTAATTACACAGCTAGTTAGGATCTGAGGAAGGATTTGAACTGAGGTCTTCCTGACACCAGTTCTAGCTCTTTATCCATCTATACCATCTGGTTCCCTAGGTTAAAACTACACAAAAAAGAAGGAGAACAAAATGTGAGGTCTCTATCTTGGGACTCCATAAGAACACTGATGCCTTGATCCTTTCTCTCTTCTTATCTGCACCAGTTTGTTTAATGTGCCCTTCCATGGCCCCACTTCCTGCTTTTATTTTCTTTTACTCAAGAACATATATTTTTCATCTCTAGCTTACACCCATAATAAATTCAAAGTTCTTATGACTTTTATATATTTTAGAATAAAATTCACACTTTGTAACATAAATTTGAAAATTATAGAAGAAAATTATTTTCCTTACTGTTGTATTTAATTTCACTTTTTAATGGAAAGGAGTTTTCAGTAATATCCCACAGCTGGCACAATGCCCTGCACATACTAGTTCTTTTTAACTCAATTAAGTACCTTAGATTTGTCCAAGACTTTATATGCTCTTCAAATCACTTCCACACGCAAGTTTCTCATTTGTGCTTCCCAATACCCAATATTGAGGAGGGAGGCAGGTCACGATTTTTATCCACATTTTACAGATGAGGAAAACAGGCTAATAAAGTAAATAATAGTTCTAATAATTGCATGCTAAGCATTCCAGGGAGTCAGTACAATCTAGTGTTTGCAGAGCTAGCCTAGATGTTAAAAAGAAATGGATTAAAATTTTCCTCTGACCTATACTAGATGCGTGATCATGGGTAAGTCTTTTAATCACTTGGTGCCCAAGTTAATCATCTAAGACTTTATGTTATAAATGAGTTATTGATCATTAATGAGGGAGTTTCTACTTTAAGAGTCCCTTACTGGGAAAAATTCACAGGTCTGAAAGCTTCTTCCCCATGCCCTAAAAAGATAACTATGCTAAGATTTGAACAAGTACAGAACTTCCCCCATCCTCCAGTGTTTTAAAAATGTGCTCAGAAACCAGCATACCTATTCTTAAAGATGTTATTTCTGTACTTATTAAACAGTAGATGGATTTTCAATCTTTTTTCCAAAAGAAGGAGACACATTTCTATCAACATGAAATTACTACTGTCCCCACCTACCCTCTAGTGAAATTACTAATGAGGCTTGGTAGAATATGTAGTAAGGGAAAGACCCTGTTGACCTTGATTCTACTCTTGCATAGGGAAAAGCCATGACAGTGGGGGGAATAAGTGGGAGGCCACCAGTTTCCCCCATTCCTCAGGAATCAGAACAAGAACAAAGGACTAACAGATTTTAAAAACAGAATTTGAATTCTACCTGAAGATTTATACCCAAAAAGTGAAATCGGCAGGCAGATCTTTCAGGGTCTTGATAGACTGGGAATGTCCACAAATAATTTGTAGTCAATTTACTTTAACTTTAAGATTCACTTTCTTTCTATTCCTATGAAAAATAAGGAACACAAAACAGTTAGCTTCTGAGTACTTCTAGAATCCCCTATAGTCTTGGCCTATACTAGATGTGTGATCATGGGTAAGTCTTTTAATCACTTGGTGCCCAAGTTAATCATCTAAGACTTTATGTTATAAATGAGTTATTGATCATACGCATACCAGGCCAACCCTGTGGTTGCCTATGCTTTGTCATGGTTTGCATGACTGATTAAATCCCCAGTCCTGAACCAACTTCCAGGTGGTTAGCTCTTGGCAAGCATTTCAACAGCAGAACAACAAAATAAGGAAAGAAAAGAAATTCGGTCACAAATGACCAGTGATAAGTCCAGGTCCACTGAGTCCAAAGGAAAATGAAGTAGGAGAGATTTGGGCCAAATGGAAGGGGAATAAATTAGAAGGGTGAGAAAGAAAAAGAAGGAAAATAGTCTAATCTAAAAAGTTATTTGGGAGATAACCTTGAAAAGAAAAATAGACTAGTGCATTTTTCTCTCTTATTTTTCTTTTTCTTCACCACTATTTCTTTTAGGAATTTTTCTACCCTTATTATGGTGCTTCAAAATTTTCCATAGATTTTGTGACATTGAATAGGTATCTTCTGAAAGGAAAGGAATCTGACATGTCACTTATAGCAACAGGATTTGCATTTTTTTTAAAAAATATTCTATTCTAGTCGTTCTGCTTTTGAACACACACATACATATGGTGTTTTCAAACTTTTTGTCCCTATTAAACTGTCTTTATCAATTTTTTTAAGAAACTAAATGACTCCAAATTTATATCTTCACAAACTAATAAAATGGTGCATTATACCATATGCTATTTATAGTGGTACTGCCTTAAAGTCTTCATGGGCTTTCCCCAACATTCTAGGGATCTAAAAGGTCAAAAGTCACATCAAATTTCTAGAGTATTTAGAAAATTGCTGTTTAGTTTGGCCCCCCAACTTCAGTGGTATGTGAAACAAAGTGGAAAGCTACAATAGTAGAGTCAGTCAATAGGTTGCTGTGACAATGGCCTCCAATGCTTTGTTACAGGTAAAAGCATCATCAGACATTGTCCAATCAGAAATGTAAAGCAAAAGGAAAAGTCTTTCATAAAATGGAGCTGAAATAAAGTTACCTATTATCTCTTAGCTGATTGAAGCTTTTTGTTCATCTTTTAGTATTTGACTCACTACGATATATTCTATCTCACATAAATTACAAGAACCCAAGTGGAAGGATTGTGCCTTTGTGAGATCCTGAACTCCCCAACATATGCAACCAGTACACTGATTTCAGAAGCATGTGGCTCCAGTGAATACTTATAAATGAGTAGGAAGGTGGTGATTCCATAACTACCAGAAACAAATCGTTGTGTAGGCAGCCAGGCATTACTGCAGCTTGCCATGTCCCACTTTGTTTGCCTGTGGTATCCTGGCATTGCTTTCTTTAAAACCTGGGGATTTTTCTCTTCTGTGTTTTGTGCCTGGAGGGAAATTATGATTTCTTTTACATAATCTAAGGTTTTATTCAGGGTCCATTTTCTGTTCTCATAAATAATTTAGGGGAGTAAATTCATTTGAGGATGAATTTAATCTATTGGCTATCCATGCAATCCTGAATTCACTGAAAAACTGCATAACCATTAAATCGGCTTCAGTAGTTTATAACAGTTTCTAGCTGTAAACCAGATATATCATCTGCATTGAGATACTTAAGATGAGTAAGATGCTAATGAGTTTCCACAGCTATCAAATTGGGGTAATAATGGGTATACCCTCTATCTCATAGAGTTATTTTTAAGAGTAAGCAAGATCACATGCAAGAAATACCTTGTAATTATAAAAGCACTGCATGAATGCAACTTATTATTTAGTCATATATTAAAATTAACTTTCATTAAGCAACTTTTCATGAGCTATTGATAACTGGGCTGATCCAAATGGAATTATTTGGCTAAATTTCAACCAAAACAAAATCATCAGACAATCTGCTAGTTGGTTTTCTCCTTTTGACAGTTCATTTTTTAAAACTTCCCATGTTTTCTTCCCACACTCTATTTTGGAAAATGTAACTTTAAAATATAACAATAGTCCAGCCCCAATGTTTCTGCTTTTGTTGTTAATGTTCAATATTTCCCTGGTTTATCTTTTCCAAAGTTAAAATGAAAAACAATCTGATGTTTTCTGTAGTAACAAAAACCAAGGAGAGTTATGCCAACTATAAAACATGGGGCAGTGTACTCTGGATAGCAAGTCATCTAATGAACTTATTTCATTCTGGATGTGTAATCACTAAGTTTACAGAGTGCTGAGGGTGTTCGGCAGTCTGCATATGTAGCTATAAACACAGACCAGATGCTATAATGAATAGTTTCCAAGTTACCCTATCGTTTTCAATTTTACTCTGAAGAGCTGCCAGTTCAAAACATCCTTCCAGCCGGCTGTTTCTGAGATATATGGCAGGGGGTGGGGGGGGGGGGCAGGGAGTGCAATGTAACTCTGTTTTTGCAACATTCACTTCACTTTATGGTTTTTTAAACAGTTAAGCAACTATCACGACCTTAAAGTTTGGGCCATGACTAAATTATGAGGACAATTAAGGGTTATAAATACAATTTAAATGACAACTGTAACATATAGTCAATGGGTCACTATCACTACCACTATTAACATTTAATACCTTAACCAAGATCAAGTAGCCAGATGCCTATTAAGAACTTGAGGAGACAGAGAAACAGCATGGTATAATGGAAAGCATAGTGGAACGAAAGTTAGAATAGACCTGGGTTCTAATGCTGACTTCAATACTTAACTAGCAATGTGACCATGGATGAGTGACTTAGCCTCTCATCATGCCTCAGCGTCCTTATCTGTAGAACGAGTATGGGATAGCAACTACCTCACAGAATTGTTATGAAGCTTAAATAAGATAACCTGAAAAAGAGCTTTTCAAATTTTATGTAATACAGGAAAGGTTAATTTGGCTGGGAAATAGGAGAAAGAGCAGATAAACTTGGAGACTAACCCTGGTAAAATACTTACATGAGTCTTATGTAAAAATTCTGGGTATTATGAGTGAAGATACTAAGCATTATGTGGGACTCCAATACCTAATAAAGGAACAACACACTCACACAAAGTCACAAACATTGCATTATTTTTGTTGTCCTTCTGTGTCGCATAAAATGCCTTTGAAAACTATCTAAAAATAGATTTCTTTCAAAAATGACAAAAGAAATTTCTTAGATTTAAGTATGAGATAAAAATGACTATACCACTGAAACATTATCAGATTTTTATAGACAATAATTACATGTATGACACCTTCTGTCTCAAATTCAAACATACGTGTATGAAGAGCCCTGTATTCAAGTTCCCAAGCTTAAGCTTTGGTTCTCATATATGGTCACTAAAACTTTTGTTTTAGCCATCTATACAATCTTCAGTTAGGTGGAGTTTTTAAAATGTAAAGATGTGCTCTGTTTACAACTGAAATTCATCTGCTGAAACACAAGGTTTTACCATAAATCAGCATAATAGCAGCTCCATATGAGGATATCTGGTTTGATATAATACCCCTTTAACCTGTCCACACACACTTATCTGTTCCTAGCAAAGATTGGGTCATTTTATTCTCATAGGATTCCATCTGTTAGCTTAGCTTTTAAATTCAGTCAAGGTGTTATTTATACTAAGATCAAAGAGTTTGTGTGAAAAATGTACTGGTTCAAAATATTTTTGGGAAGCAAAAAAAATACAGAAGCCATTTGCAACATGACAAGAAAAGAAGGAAGCAATAGTGAGGTCAAAAATCTAACCACATTTTGGTAAAAAACCTAATTCTTTACTCATCAATAGGTGTGAGTTCACCTATTGATATCTAAGTAATAAATGTGTTATAAACAGAAAGTTTGCAATATAAAATAAGGAAGTGTTTGGAAAACCAGTGGTCAAATATTTTTTCCTCTTATTGCCTAGCCAGTCACCTAGCAAAATACTGAAAGAATAAGGTAAAGAGAAGAAAAGTTTGGCTACTGAAAACTGGGGGCTAAGTAGCTAACCTAACTGTGCAAGAGAAAGGGAAAAGAGAGGCGGTATAGAGGAAGACTTAGGTCTGGTCAAGGGAAGGAGAAAAACATTCCAGAGCTCTGACACTGTGCTTCCATGAAATATAAAGTTACATTGCATTTTTTAAACCAAGCTTTTACTTCTTACAAAAGATCTAGATCCTTTCATATTCTTCTTCTCAAATATATATCTGGATGTCAATAGATCCCACAGCTATCCAACTAGAATAGGATACAGGGAACAGATGGCTATGGTGCCCTACCTCCAAGGAAAATTTCTTACAATGATTAAATCAAGTTTTTTTTAAAATTGTATGATTTACTGATTTAACTTGGTTTAAAGGATAAAAAGCTACTTTTTGCCTCCAAGGAAAAACTGTAACTGGTAAACAAATACAATCTATATATCATGTCTTTGATGGGAAACACAAGGATTAAGACACTACCAAAGTAAGCCTAATTCCTTAGATAACTGGTAATGTTGCTACAGATACAGAGAAATAGTCACATCTATTCCTAACAGAGACTGTTAGGAAAAATCAATAGTCTCATGAAATTGCTTCCTTGACTTTAGGCTGAAAGCATTAATGTGCAGATAGGGATGAATTATACTAAAATTTTAAAAAATGAAATATAAAATAAAAATTAATATAAAATTTTTATACTTAAAAAATAATTTCCATGCACAGTTATAATGGATATTATGTTCTATCTCCTTGTTTATGACTAAAAGAATATATTCATTCAACATATTCATTTCTAATATGCAAGAGCTTACATTATAGATACAGATATGAGAGGCTGCATGGTATAGTAGAAGATTGGCCTTGGAGCCAAGAGGATCATGGTTCTAGTCTTCTCTTTGACATATACCAGCTGCATGACCATGAGCAAGTCATTTAACTTGCCAGTTACCCAGGCACTCTCAAGGTCACTCTTAAGAATTTTGGGATTGATTGTGTGACATGGGTAACACTGGCACAGAACTACCCAGCATGGAATGCCCACATCAGAGAAGGCTCTGTGCTCTGTGAGCAAAGCAGAATTGAAAAAGCTCAGAAAAACCACAAGATATGCAAATTTAGAGAATCCACCCCAAACGTTCACACGGATTGTTTGTGGCCAACCTGTGCTGCAACATTCCAAGCTCATATTGATCTGATCAACCATAGTCGGACACAGTATAACTTGACTCTAGCATAGTGACATCATTTTGGTCTTCGTCAAGAATAAAGGACAATAACCAATCCCCAGGCAATTCTCTAAGACTATAAAACTATGTTAAAAAGTAGTCACAAGTCTAGCAACTATAGAGAGAGTTTCCAAAATGGGAGTTTTCCAAATGAACAAAACTACAGTTATGCCATACACACATATATGTATGTATGCATCTATCTGTCTATAAACATGCATGCAAACACATATATGTGCTGTACCGATTGTTCCAAAAGTCTGAGTGCAGTTTTAAGCTCATGTATATGCATATATGTATTATTATACAGGTATGTATACTATACATGTACTCACACATGTAGGTGTATTATGCATCTACACATCCAGGTATGTGCACTTATATACTCATATATAATCAGAGGCCTGTACCATGTGTCTGTGTGTTTCATATGTGTGTATGTATGTGCATATATATATATATATACATACATACTTGTAAGTATACATATTTATGTTTGCACAATACACATATACAAATATATACATATATGAGTATATATACAAGTATATGTACATATACAAGTACATACACATATATGCAGAGGTATGTATATATGTGTGTATATGTATGTGTGGGAGTACCAATGAGTTAAAAAAACAACATAGCTGGGCTATGAATTATATCTGTAACTAGAGACATCATTTATCTTTTCTTCTATGTCTTAGTTTCTCATTTGGGAAATGAGGACAGTAATACCTCCCCTATTTAACTATCTATCTACCTATCTCATATGTGATGGTTGTGAGGAAAA
The DNA here is from genome assembly GCF_003287225.1 of Phascolarctos cinereus. Classification (NCBI taxonomy): domain Eukaryota; kingdom Metazoa; phylum Chordata; class Mammalia; order Diprotodontia; family Phascolarctidae; genus Phascolarctos; species Phascolarctos cinereus. The sequence continues at coordinate 107,341,702 of NW_027555958.1, read as the reverse complement.
AAGTCAGATATTAGACATGGAAGTGTTTTAAACAAAATTGTAGATGCCATACAAATAAAAGGTTTATTATAATTTTGGTGACAGTAAAGAATAATTCTGCAGCTGGACATTAAGAATTGCTTTAGAGTTGTTGCATCACAAATCACTTGTACCTCCTCCAAGGTGTGATTTCTTAGTCTCACAGGCCCAAATAGTCTGTTATCAACTTCCCAGAAGATGGTCAAACTCCAGGAAAACTGGTTTGTGCCCATCAAAACTCAAGAGACCTCCTTATAAGCCAGAAAAGCAATTTGTTAATTTCTGACCTAAAAGATCTTGAATGAGTAAACTAGAATACTCATATTCTATCCTCAAGGTGACCTAATCAGAAACCTGGGATGAAGTTCCAAAGTTGCCATTTTTTTAGCCATATAACCATGGATTATCACTACGTCTCTCTAAGACCCAATTCCCTCATCTGTAATAATATTTACACTATCTCACTCACCAGGCTGTTGTAGGCAAACTATTTTATAAATCTTAACATGCTGTTGAAATGAATTATTATTGATCTCTGCCTGAAATATGTGAGATATTAAATTTTTAAGTTTATACTATAACTCTTGCTTATTCAGGAATTGATTATCCTGTTTGAGGATTATCTAGGTTTGTAATGAAAATAGATCTGATTAAGTTTTATATATTTCAATGTAAAAATCATTCATGTTTGCTTAAAGGTATTATAAAATGTATGGGTTGTTGTTTTTTTTTTTTTTTCTGGCAAAGAAAGCCTATGTTCTTTAAAAAGTGATCTTTAAAGAAGCCAGGAGCCTTACTCAGAAAGTTAAAAGATAATCTTTAAGGCAAAATAGCTTTTATATTAGCTACAGGCTTCAAAGTCAAGTGATTAAAAAGGGTAGGAAGCTGATGGATAAAGCTAGTTGTAGGAGAGTCACACACAAATATCTATCATCTTTTTTTCCACTTTTCTGTTCTGATCACAGAAGGAGAAAATGAAAGAAAGCAATTCTAGCCATAAAAAAATGATCAAGAAGCAGAAACCTAAAGCCTTTCTTGGAATTAGCTGAATAGTTGCAGAGAAAGTTCTTCCATCAAGAGCAATTAGAACTGACTTGGGGGGGTGGGGAACCTTTAATTTCCAGAAGCTTTCTCTGGATATAAAGTGAAGATTTTTTGATAACCTCATATATCAGATGAAGAGTTAAAGAATTTTTCTTAAGGCTAGAAACCAGTATCAATTAAATGGTGAATGCTAACAGTTGAAGATCAGTAAGGAAGATGTCAAAAAATTTATTTCAGTATATAAATTTATATTTATTTAAATAAAATATTTAAGGAATTTTAATTTATTTAAATGTTACTCTAAAGATAGATATTTGTTTATATATAACAACTCAAAATTAGTCATTAATAGTTGTTATTACAATAAATTTATTTTTGTAGAAAAAATCATTGAGAGTAAATGCTATATTCTAAGATTAATTTAACCCCATTTGGGTAAATCCTAGTTCATTGATCCACACAGCCGTAAACCAGACAGAACTTGCACCCTAGACGCTAGTGTCCAAATTATGAGCATGGTAATTAGAAAAAAAAATAGACCATCTAGAGAATTAACTGTGAAAAGCTCTCTATAAAATTAAATAAAAAAAACCATAAGGGCTCTTTTCCTTTTCTCCCTCTACCACTAACTTAGCTTTTTCCCTCATCTTAAAATTCTGCAAGGATATTTAATTTCCAAATACAAGAACTCAAATGAAAGTGTGTCTCCATATCTGAGCTCTCATAATAATTTTGGTGGTCATCAAAAAAAAAAAAAAGATCTTTGACATGTTCCCTTTCCTGGCAAGTTGGAAAGAAATGCCATAAGTAATTTTTATTGACTACAAAGGTTTTGCTACACAGATAGGGCTCCCATAGACACCGGGGTAACACCATTTTTATCCAAAGTATCCAGTATTTTATCCCAAGTATCCAAATTATCTAGTATCTTTGCCAAGAAACTCCCAAAGGGAGTCACGAAAGGGGTCATGACTAAAAACAACTGAACAACAAATCCAATACCCATACTGTGATCAAGGTTTTCTCCTAGCGCTGGACCTGACACCTAGGAGAACTTTAGTGAATGTTTGAATTGAACTGAGCTGAATTGAGCTGAGCTGATTCTAGGGTTAAGATGTCAAAATTCTTAACACTGTTGGAAGGTTCCCTAGAGATCTATGATTTAGTTCCTTTTTGTGTTGGTGGAGAGGATTAAAGGGGGAAGATAATGGAGGAGAAAGATGAAGGAAAATTCTATTTAAGCAAAGAAACCTATTTTGTAATACTGGCATATTAATGTAGCCACAAGTCAGAAGTCCCACAAAACTTCTGTGGGCCAGAATTAATTCAACAAATTTGTTTCTAGGAATCTGGAACATATTTCATTATCAGCCATTTCACTTCAAGATGTGGTTCTTAAGAAGGTAATGATGTCTTATACAATGTAAACTCTTGAAGGTAGGGATTATTTCCTGTCTAGGACTATTTATGTGTACAGAACCTAGCTCAGTGTCTGGTATATTATGGGGGTAGGGAAAGAGTTTCCAGTACACACACACACATGCAAATTACATACACACACACACACACTCACATATATACAGACTGTATATATAGTATGCATATATATAGACTATATATAATATATATGTATGTGTATATATACAAATACCTATAGACATGCACACACGTACACATGTAGACTATATATAGCATCTATGTATAGAATGTATATATAATGTGTATATGTGTGCATGTGCATATATGTGTTTACATATACACATGCATATACAACATACAGACACACACACACACACACACACACACATATTCTGTGATAGCAACAGTCTGAGAAATTCCCAGTATATTCAAAACTTAGTTCAAATGTTGCCATAGACACTCACTAGCTGTGTGCTCATAGGCAAGGCACTTTAACCACTATCTACCTCATTTTCCTCCTCTGTAACACGGGGATAATAATAGTACCTACCTTACAGAGTCATTGTAAGGATCAAATGAAATAATGTATGTGATGGTCTTTACAAATCTTAAAGTATTATATAAATGCAGTAGTAGTAGCAGCATTGTAATTCTACATACCTCCTGCAAGGGTCTCATGAGTTTCCTGGAGCACTGAGAGGATACGTGACTTTGTGATGGTCACATATCTAGTATGTGTCAGAAGCATCCCTTGTGTCCAAGTTTTCTAGACTAAATCTGGCTTTCTATCTACTTCTCCTCAGTGCCTCTCTCTTAGCATCTTAGATCCTTACACTGGAAGGGTGCTTAGAGGTCATCTAGCCCAATCCCCTTATTTTAGAGATAAAGTAACTAAGTTCCAGAGAGAGTTTTACTCAAGGTCACATAAGAAGCAGAGCTGGGAATGGAGCTCAGGTCCTGCTACAAGTTCATCATCCCACATGACTGCCTCTCTCATTGCCTTTCATATAGTAGGCATTTAATGCGTGTTTATTGAATTGAATTGTCTAAAACATCCTAAAACTCTGGCTTCTCAGCAATTTGTTTGAATCCTCCTCCTCTCTACTGGTCTTTGGTAAACTCTGTGAAATAATGTAATGCCTCCCTCTGTCAGTTTGGCAGCTTAGAGTCCATCTGGAAGTATGGCATGATTTCCCCACCCTTGGTGTCACGTTTATTTTTTGTTCCAGTGTGGAGGTTTTGTTCATTCAATGGAAAATACACATATACATGAGAATAAAAACCTAACTGTGTAAATTATACCATTAAAATTTTTGTTTTGTTCTCAACACCAGAGATAAAGTCACTCCACTGCTGAAGACATAAGAAAGGCTCCAGCCCTGGTATAACATACAGATGATTAGTATACCTTGTCAGATGCAATCATTTCTGCTTGAGTTGTTTTCTTATTAGCTGTTCTTTCATCTGTATATTTTCTTGTGATTTTAGCCTTTTACTCAGCAAAAGAAGCATGTATTTCCAGCAGCTCTTTTGAGTCTTCTTTCTTGTTTATATTTTGTTTCTTTCTGGAGAAAAGAGGATCAGGACCTCTGCTCACTGAGTGGGTATTTGAGAATAAATTCATTTGTATTTTTCTTTTCACTAGAGATTTTAGAACATTTGATGTGGGATGGCAAAAGCAACTTGGGTGATAGCAATGGAAATTGTAACATATAATCATACTTGGAGAAGTGTTGATAGAGAGAGAAAAGACCTCAAATGACTTTTTGGCTCCTTTTGAGTTTTTAAATGTTTCTGTAGTGCACTGTGTTCTGTTACATAATATGGGTATACAGAAATAAATTTAAAATATACATGAAATAAGTTACAATATTGGGATTGGTTAGTATAAATAATAGGTGCAAAAGATCCACAGAACTTCAGTTGACGAAAAGTAAGCATTCATTGAACTCTGACCTCCCTGTCTCAATACTGACAATAGATTAGAAAAATGAGTACATATGGAACACGGATAGATGCAGGAGTGAAGGGGACTTTTAAACAGTTAACCAGTATTTATCACATAAACAAATGAGTCTCACAAACTACTCCCTTAGGCTCCACTTATCATTTCTGTAATTTTTAGAGCCAAAATTCCCCTCACAAGTCACCAATCCTCAACCTTTGTTTTATTCCCATTAGAATGTAAACTCCTTGAGTATCTCTGGTGCTTAGCACAGTGCTGGGCACATAGTAAATACTTTTTAAATGACCATTCATTCATTCATTAGGTTACTATGGGACTATTGTGGACCTACTCCTACTAACAAGACACACCCCCAAAGCTTTCTTCAATCCCACCTTTCAAGCACTATATCTTCCTTTGTGGAGACTACAAGGGTCTCAAAATGGTAATTAATCAGTCATTCGACAAGTATTTATTAGGCATCTGTTATGTGCTAGGCACCATGCTAGTAGCTGAGGATACAAATACGAAAGTGAAATAGGGCATTGTCAAGGAAGTTACATTCTACTGGATTTAGTTAAGTGGTATGAAAGCAAATCGGGCCAGTCCTTACTGTTATCCAAACTTTTAATCATAGTTAAATCCAAAGCATAAGTAGCAACTGTAGGCAACCAGGTACAAGAGTTTAATTTCAAATTATATTTCAGATAAAGCAGAATGGTATAGTGGAAAGCATATTTGATCTGAAGCCAATTCATTTGGATTCTAATCCTAGACCTGTATGACCTTGGGCAAGATACTTATATATCTCATTCTCTCTGGGCCTCCCATTTCCTTATCTGTAAAGTGAAGGGGTTGAAGTAGATAAATGCTGTAGTCCTTCCTAGTTCTCGTCCATGGTCCTATGACTAGAGGATGTCTAAAATCCCTCCCAGTTCTAAACTGATAACACCATATCTTTCATTTCAAGACCTCATTCTTATGAAGATGATGACTCCTTGTTTAAATGTCTTGAATTCAGTATTTCAGCACTTCAGTTTTATATCAACTCACTTTCACCACTAATGAATTTGATTCTGCTCGTGAGATTATGTCCTAAATAACAATTGATAGGATCACACTGATGAAACATGAGAGTGAAGACCCTGTTGACCAGAAAGTAAAAAAAAAGGTCTAATTTTTTTTGGTTAACATTTAAAATGATGAGGACCCAAAATAGCCTTATTCTGGTATTTTAATGTTGTATCTAGTAGGCCAGGAAGTACAAGATACATTCCCACTGCACACACCTAGAGATGGGAGTTGATTAGAATTTCTAGAAACTTTCAAGACAGCATTTCCCAGCTATAGGTTCACTGCAGCATTTCTCTGTAGGGAGCAGGTTGTTGTTTGCCCTGTTCTGCATGCTTCTTATCCACATCCAAAAACAATTCAATTAGCTAGAAAGGCAATTAAATGCTTCCTTGCTATTAGGCACATTGTACTTTAGCAGCTACAAGAAAATATTGCCATATCCTACAAACAAGAATCATGACCTCCTTCTTGAAAGATCTCCTATTTATTGTCATTGCCCCACTCTTTCTGAAATTAATCATGTTTATGTCTTAAGTAGAAAATCATTCTATCTAAAACATCTCTAAAAAGTAAATGGGGCACGGTGTGATTATCATTCTAGGTTTATAGTGGAATTAAAACTAGCTAAATGTTATATGTAAACCTGAAACCAGGCTAAGAGGGATTATTGAAACCTAGGTCTCCTGATATGTTGTCCACAGTTATCTCCACTCATTGACGCTCTTAACCCATTTTTAATACTTGCATTAGTTGTCAGCTTTCTCCACATGCTTCTTTTGTCTTTAATTCCAGATTTGTCATCTCTGGAGTCATTCTCTTGGCTAAAAGCTAATGTGTGGCAATTTCAGTTCAACCTGGTATTTTCTTTCACTTCTAGCCAAAAGTTACCTTATGATGTCAGGTTTCATTGACCTTCTTAGAGGCAAGTCTTAGCCAAGAGGCAAATGTATTTTGGCAATGGGTTAAATGGTTTCAGGAGCCCGAAATCTATCCTCATTTATGCACATGGAGCTCAAGTTTGAGACAAATAATTGGAGAAGACTAGAAGAAGAGAGATTTCCTGAAGTCAGAGGACTTTAAATTAAGGTGAGGGAGAAAGTACCTATTTTCTTCTGAAATCAGTATAGCTGTCTTGCATTTTAAATGCTCAATCTATTCTACATGGTTGGTGGAATAAACAAAACACAAGCATCCATCTGTTTCCACCCTCTAGGGAGCTCTCAGCTTCCTTTTAATTCCATACAGTTTCTAACCACAGGGGAAGAGAGTGAAATGCATAATTCATCACTCAGACTGGATGTGAGAGGGGCTATGTCTAGAGGGCCACATGGCTAAAACAAAAAACAAAAAACAAAAAAAAAACAGAGTGAACTAGGATTGTCAGTAGTTATTTGGGGAGCTGGGATGATTGGGAGAAGATTGAAGGAAGTTTCTCTGTAACAGCTGTGCAGTTATTGCAATACAACAGAGCATGAGAAACTAATCAACTATTTGTACCTATGAAAATTTTCTCTCGTTGCTGAGGGAGACATGAAATGGTGACTGACATGTTCTTCAGAGAAAGGGATGATGCATTCCCTTGAGTTTACTGAGGCATGGAAGGTCAGCTGGAAAGTCATCATCACACTGAAGCGCAGGCTATAGTTACTTCAGTGTGACACTATGCATATACTGAATAACAAAATTTTTTAATGTGTACTTATAAGCTTTTATACAAATATATGATGAGCCATGATGTATTCTGGCAAATGTGTTTGAGGTTAAGAGCAATAGCACCAGAAGCTCTCTAAAAATATTTCTGACTTCCAATGCATATCCACAAACACAATGGTAGAGGCACCCAGTCATATCTCAGTTCTGTCAGTGAAGAGAAAAGAACCTTCACAAGTCCGAAATGACCCTGGAGTTTTTGAAGGCAGTGGAAGACAAGCTCTGACAGTTCCAACCAAGCTGGAATGTCTCAAAGTACAAACTTCAGGACAGAGTATCTCTGTGTCATCCAAGAACCCACTTCACTAAATTCTGAGTCTTATCACCCTAAGATAGGCCACCAGGTAATGAGGTTTTCTGGTCCAAGAAACTCTTGAAGTCTGTCTGCTGATGAATGGAAGAATTTTGATCTGCATGAATAGAGAGATAAACCCACACAAATAAAATTATGGAGACTTCGGGAATAAAGAATGGACTGGATAAGATGGGTAATACCAAATGAGAATGTGATTAGAACATATTTGTCCTTGGAAAATCAGAGAAACAATGTTTCTCCTATATGTTTCTGAAGCATTACTACAATGTTTTCTATATCAAGAATTTTTGACCTGGGGTCCATGAATTTGATTCTTAAAATAGTTTGACAACTATATTTCAATATAATTGGTTTCCTTTGTGAATCTTATATGTATTTTATGTGAATCATATATGTTTTATATATTTAAAAACATTGTTCTCAGAAGGAGTCCATAGGTTTCACCAGCCATGACACAAAAAAAGGTCAAGATTCCCTGATCTATATGAATGACTTTTGATTCTCAAGGAATGACCACACCATTATTATGATATGTTGGTTTGAAGACCAACATGAAGATTCATCACAGCTTTATTTCTTATTTACACAAGCATAGTTACTGTATAGACATCCATTCATTGTATTTTACTATAGAGTCATACTCACCTTAATCTGTACCTTACACTTGTCTACCCCTAGCTTATCCAGACTGTAGATAGGAACCATACATTCTACATAATAAGGCTGGGGACTAAGCTCCTTAAAATTAAACTTGTTATCTATGGAAATTGTGCCACCGTGATGCCCCTGGTCACCATGGTCACTGACTTCAAATCTAAGCTTGTGTTTCCTTTTTGATACATCTCTGTAAGCCATCTTTCCTCCTAAGACTATGATTGGTTGGATATGTGATGCTATAATTCCTGGCAATGTAATTCAGTTTCCATATACTATATGGAACACATCAGATTCCTCTAGAAATAGTAATTATGACTTTAATTTTTGCTGAACTTTCACTTAGGAAGGAAGGATTATGTACCTACTATGTGCCAGGCACTATGCTAAATACTTTACAAATAGTATCTCATTTGATCTTTATAACAACCCAGTAAATTAGGTGCTATTATTATCTCCATTTTACATACGAGCAAATTGAGGCAGAGGTTAAGTGACTTGCCCAGTGTGACATAGCTAATAAGTGTCTTAAGTCAGATTCAAACTTAGGTATTCCTGACTCCAGGACTATTGCCCTATCCTCTGTGCCACCTACCTGCCTGCAAACCATTAACATTTCACTTGATCCAAAGCTACAGTAAGCAAGTGTCCTTTTAGATATATCCCACTTAAGAAAATAATGTTTTGTATTACGGTTCTTTGTGTGAATGTCATACATACTTTCTGACTAGACTGTGAGCTCCTTGAGGGCAGGGCCTAGATCTTATAAGATATAGGCTGTATAGTACAGAGTTTGTGAGATTTAGAATCAGAAGAGACTGAGGTTTAAATCTTGCCTCTGATGCCTACTATCTGCATGAACATGGGCAAATAACTACCTCTCCAAACCTCAGTTTCCTTTCATATAAAATGAAGACAATAATGCTTATACTACCTTCCTCAAAGAGTTTTTGTGAGATCCCAATAAAATAATGGAGTTAAAAGTGTTTTGCAAAATGAATGAGCTAAAATTGGCTATTACCCTTATTATAATTGCATTTGTACAATTATAAGATAATAGTTTATTATTATTATTATTATTATTAAATTGGGGGGGGAGGCAGCACCTGCAATTTCTTTAGCATATGGAATTCCTGATTTGGAAACTCTTTCCACTAAGGCCAATTGGCAATTTGTCTAAAATTTATCTTTAGTCTTAGAGAGTTGCCTACTGCTCTGAGAGGTTAAGTCACTCATCTTTCATCACACAGCCATTTTTTGCCAGACCAGGGCCTGAGCCCAGGTCACCCAATACTAGTTATCCATGATGTCCTGCTACCTCTCATTATTATATTGTAATTATTGTTGCTTTTGTTACTCTTGGTCTATCCACTGGAGCCTAGAACAAAGCCTTGTAGATAATCGGTACTTGATAATTATTTATAGAAGTTGATGACACATTCTTTGGATTCAATAACACTGAAAGTCTATACTGTTCACCTGGCACTTACTATATTTTGCCTTGGGCTATTAGTGAACTTTTGAAGTATGTGTCTTCTTAGTGAAAATTTGTGACAAAATTAAGATTTTGCATTTTGCATCTTTGCTCAGTAGCTATCAGAGTGTGCTCATTACAAAGTAGATATTTAGTTAATTTTTATTGAATTGAATTGAATGTCCTTTCCCATTACTAGTTTAATCAGTGATCAAGGATAAAATCAACAGGCAATTAGAGTTGGAAACTGGATGCTTAAAGTTTGGTTTAGTTTCATGTATTGCCTTATATTGCGTAGTTAACCATCATGAGTCCCATAAAGTAACACAGTTTTTTTCCCCTGACTTCTTGGTGCTTAAGGTAATTTAAACATTTTTCAAAATGTTCAAAACTATCTTCTGAGGTTTTTTTTTATTTTTGGGATACTGGAAAATATGTTTTTTATAAAGCTTGAAAACAGTCAAGTTCAATAATTTTTCCCCTGGACTTTGATGAAGTGTGTAGTAATGTTCATGTTCATTTTAGAAGTCATCCTAAATTGAAAACCTCATATATATTCTCCTTGTGGATCAAGGTTTCAATTGCTCTGTGCACTTGTGGTTTCAAGATGGACCTGTTGAATGCTAAGGTATATTTCTGTGGCAAATTTTATAGCAAGGATGAATGGTCATTTCAAAAATCACTTAAAGAAATGGATTTCTGCAATAAAAAATGGAGCTCAACTCAAGGTATCTCAACCCTTTATTCCTAAAGGAGGAATTCTAATTTTTATGTATGCATATATATCTATATAAAAACAAAAGAATTGCAAGTAATCCATTTTTATTCATATTTATTGAATAAATAGAGATCTGTCAAGAACATTGCCCTTTCATCATGAGTAACCATGATGACTTGGGGAAGGGATGAGGAGAGACTTATGGAGAGGGATTTTTAGCCTTATTTTGGAAAAAAAAATGAGACGTATGACTGGAATCTGTGAAATTGGTTGCCTTGATCAGTTTAGTAGTGTGAAGCTTTCTCCTTTTTATAGATTATTGAAATCAAATTAACTAAAAGGAAAAGTGAAAATAAAAATAAAAGTCTGGCTTGTGCTAAGAAAAGTGCTCAGAGAAGACAGGAATGTGCCTTTCTTTGTTCACTTTGTGTATCACTGTGAGGATGCAGAAGCAGCTGTAGATTGTAGAAGCAGTAGCTGCCTCCTAAGCAACACCAGCTTTCACACTGGAGCCAAAAGTGCCCAGGGAGCACTCTGTGGAGCACTCCACCATTAATATAATTCCACCTTCAAGGGCCAGAAAAGCAACTATGGCATCCCATTAGGTGGCAGTACTGATTCTTTAGGGATCCAAACATGGTGAAAAAGAATGAACAGTGTAATTAGAAATCCCAGTGTGGAATGGGGGCTGCAGAAGAGAATGTAAGACATTGTCAATACCCTTTCAGAAGGAGGGGGTCTGGTAGCTACGTGATCTGGGGCTAGTTCCTCCTTTGCAGCACCATCAAATACAAAAGAATGTGTTAGGAGGCATGGGGGAAGAGGTCCCCTCTAGATCGGGAGCAAAGCCATCTACTATTTAGATTTCACATGATGGAAAGGAAAATGGGCCTCATATATGGCGCTTCTGAAAACAAATGTTGCTATGGGAAAGCAAACTTGGGCAGCACTCCCTACCCCACCTCAAGTCCACACTGGGGCTAGAGATGGCCAAGTCCATGTAGGAATTTTAAGAGTCAGAATAAAACAGAAAAAAGGAGGAAGAAAAGTCACAGGACTCAAGCCAGTATTAGGTCAGGGCCACGCACCCTCCTGAGTGGTATAGTCGCCATGTCCATACATGTATATAACCACTCACCGGGTGTCTTTTTTTTTTCAATCCTCAGGAAGAGGCAGCCAGAATTCTCGCCCACCAGCCAGTGTCCGTCGGCACATGTGCAGCTTTGAAAAGTCCCACACTGCAGTGAATGTGTAAGAAAAGGTGCATGACAGTGGTTGACCCCTTGCTTTCTCTCTCCTGGGTTGTTCTATTTCTAACATTGAGAAAGATGTGGTGCATGCCATCAAGGAGGAAGAATCTGTTTCTGTGCATCAATCAATTCTTGATTGTCCATAAGTTCTTAAAGGGATACTGTCAAGTCATTTGCTTTCTTTTTCTTGTTTATTTTTCCTTTTGATGCAACATTTTTTCTCCTTCTGGAGCTTCATTTGTAAAATCCTGATTATAAGCTCAAAGGCAAATTTATCACCGGCATCAATTTTGTCAGTTTCTTACTTGGCAAACAGTTCCTTCTTTCCTTTTCTTTTATTCTTTCCTTTTCTTCTCTTCACTTCTCCTTTCCTTTCTTCTTCATTTTTTCGTCTTTTTGGCTGTTGTGCCAAGGGTTTGAAATTATACTGGCTGCAGTTCAAGGATAGCCATAACCTAAGCTTATGGATTGGCTCCATAGCTTTAGCCCATGGCCATCAGGACCAGCATGAACTGCTGTTTCTGTCCCTCCTCATTCAGTGGAATGATAAAATACACATTTTGTGGGTCCCACAAAAAGTGGCAACCAGATTTCCTTTTTTTTAAAAAAATGGAAACTATATCATTTGCAACGTTTAAAGCATTTTTATCAGATTTTCCTTCTCTGATAAAAAAAAAATAAAGTTGCATGTTTGGTCTGATATTTGACCTCCAAATCTTGACAGTGTCCCTTTAAGTCAACAGAAGAACATGGAAAATGTTCAATTCATTGTACACAGTGTCTGTGATCATTTTCAGCTGTTCCTTTACAGCCCTTCAAACCCTTGGGAGAGTCAAAGGTACACATTCCTGCAGCAGGAGACAGCACACTGACTAGTTTCCTGTGGCTTAAACAGTCTGGCAAGCATGGAGAACCCCATGTTGTTCAAATGTTATTTGTTATTGAACTTTGCTATGGATGCTGGTGAATGGGGCCACAATACCTCTTTGTTCAGTGGAGCATGTTGGGAAATCTGTGTTCTGCCCTCCTGAGATTCTCTGAAGAAGCTCATAGAGAAACAACGTTGGATTCAACTCAGTTGTTCTCAGCTGAGAGAGAGAGAGAGAGAGAGAGAGAGAGAGAGAGAGAGAGAGAGAGAGAGAGAGAGAGAGAGAGAGAGAGAGAGAGAGAGAGAGAGAGAGAGAGAGAGAGAGAGAGAGAGAGAGAGAGAGGGAGAGAGAGAGAGAGAGAGAGAGAGAGAGGAGAGAGAAGAGAGAGACAGAGAGAGAGAGACAGAGAGAAAGAAGAGGTAGCTCATAGGACAATCAGAGCACATCTGATAACCCAACCACACTAGTCTACCTAACTAAGTACATTCTTAGTAGCTCCAGTCAAAAGATACCGAGCTGTTCTGTGTGCCACATGGTGATTTTGACCCAGAACACAGTGAGTTATCTTAACGGAATCGCTGCTGACTTTCTGTTAGAAGAATTGACGAGAATGCAAGAGTATGCCTGTCTTGACAAGACAAGTAGAGCAGAGGTTCTTAACCCATGATCTATGAATATTAAAAAAAAGTTTATAACTGCATTTAGATATGATGCTTTCCTTTGTAATCCTATGTATTTTATTTTAGGTATTTAAAAATATTATTCCAAGAGTGGGTCCATAGGCTTCAACAGACTGCCAAAGGAGTCCATGACACACACAAAAAGATAAGAGCCCCTAAGAGCAAACTACAGAGAGCTATGACCTGCCTTTTCCCCTACATGAATACACGCAGGAGTGTAAGATGAAATTGTAGGCTCTTTAATGATTTTAAAATATGAGTCTCAAAATCCAAATGAAAAGGAAGAGGTTTTCCATAATGGAGAATCCTTTGTGGAAAGAATAGTGGATCGATGGAGTAACAAAGACATATGGTTAATTGTTCAAGATCATTTCAGATCACTAGATTTTAGGAACATGTTGGCAATTAGTAGATTCACTGTGAAATGTTTTCATTCCAGCTTAAGCTAAAACCTTACTAAGCTAAGGTTCTAGTACCTTAGGAAAAGATGAGTAAATGCAATCCGTATGTATTATTGGGTAGCTGGGTGGCACAATGGAGAGAGTGGCAGGCTTGAAGTCAGGAAGACGCATCTTCCTCAGTTCAAGTCTGGTGTCGGACATTTATTAGCTGTGTGACCCTGGGCGCACAGCTCGGTTTCCTCAACTGTAAAATGAGCGAGAGAAGGAAATGGCAAACTACTCCAGTATCTTTGCCAATAAAACCCTAAATTGGGGCAGGCAGCTAGGTGGTACAGTGGTTACAGCACCAACCTTGAAGTCAGGAGGACCTGAGTTCAAATCCAGCCCCAGACACTTACTGGGTGTGTGACCCTGAGCAAATCACTTGACTCCAATTGCCTCCTTAAGAACAGTAAAGGAAAAAACCCAAATAGGGTCACAAAGAATCGGATGTAACTGAAAATAACTAAACAATACCAAAGCTCTGGCTCATCCTATAGGAAGACAGTATGTTCTCTCCGTGATCTTGTGATGTAATAGTATATATGTAACCCAGAATGAGAGAGTGAATCGATAATGAAAAATAAAACTGCTGGCCCTGTATGGTTTGTCCCAGTCTTAACCAGACATCCCGGAATGACAGCAGTAGAATGGCTTAACTGCTTAGTTTTTCTAGAGTTATTTTGTAAAGGTTACAAATAGAATACAATGAACAACTCAGAATGACTTGATGTGATGATTATAGGTCAAGTAACAATGAGTGAAAATACTCCTTTCTGAAACAAAAAAAAAACATTCTAAAGCCTGCCTTTTGTACATGTGGCATGACTGATGCCATCGACTAGGTTCAACCACATTCCCTGAAAATGACTTTTTGGGGAAATTATGTTGGGATTGGAATGATCATTTTGACAGGATCTGATAAAATCTCCAAATAAAATACTCTACATGAATTTTTGGCATTCCCAAATAGACAAGTTGAGTTAAAAGCAAAACACTTAAATTTCCCTTATAAAGGGCTAGACACATAGTAAACCCTTAATAAATGCTTGCCATTTGCTTGCTTGCTACACTAGGGGATGTCTGTCCCCCAAAAGAGTTCCCCTTTTTTAGTATGAAATGACTTTAGAAAGTTTTGTTTCCTTTCTAATTGGAACCACATTTTATCAATAATAGGTACTATACCTGAACAAGATTTATGGGCCCTTCCTTTCATTTGCTCAACAACCAGTGACCATCATCTAATTTAGGTTCATTGATGAAAGAATTATTTTTGTAGATTGCTCTTTCATCCTTGACCCATTCAGAATGAGTGTGTGTTCTACGGTGCAACCAACCAGGTATAGCATATGGGATGTCAAGAACTCTACTGTTCTAACTTTCATTTTATGTGTCGTATTGGCTATGTCCTTAGGCCTTTTGATATAAGATGTGATCTAAATAACCTAAATGAGTATGAAATATTTGCTCTTTATATGTGTGTGTGTGTTTTGGAATAGAATCAGCTGCAGATATCATTAGGGTGGAATAATAGGACATGTGCAAATTGTGTTACCTTTCATTTATTTCAATCAAGGGGTGAAAGCATGGGATTAGCATCTTTCAAGACCTAGCTTTATTCAGAAAATGCCAACGTTCATCTAGTCAGGAAATAAATGTCTTCAGTAACTCAACATACAGATGTACTTACTATATGCTACATCTTAGAACCAGGTCAGAAAAAGTTTGAGATTTTTAGTGTTATTACTATGACTCCCCAAACACACACACACACAGAGCTGAAAATTCATGAAGAATGAATTGAATTGATGAGACTTCAGTATGTCAAAAGTCAATGTGATTTTGACTAGGTAAATTAGAGCATAGTTCCAATAGTTTTTACCAATTCCTGTTGCCTGTGAGTCTCTAAGAAAAAGTTGTCAAACAGTGCTGTAAGCAACAAAAGTTCCAAGAAGCTATTGATGAACCAGAAAAAAAAAAAGAAGAATTCTTTTTATTAACGGCCAAACAAGACTGCCGTCCCATGCGTGGGCACACCTTAAAGAAGGGAGAGCAAGGCTTTTTATTCCTAGGCCCTAACCGCAGTTCCCTCCCCTGTTACCCCATTGGCTGGGTAATGCAGGGTTTATAGCCTATCCAGAGTGCCTAATTTCCCCACATGAGTGTCTACCCCTAATTAAGTCTCCCAGTCCCCACAGTTCCTTGTCAATAGCCTACAGCTGTCAATACCCCAGCAGCTACTCATCAAGAGGTTTTGGGGACTTACCCACACCCTGATAAGTGATTCACAGAAGCAACATTCCCAACCACGTTTTCTACAGGGCCCTGACCCAGCTGCTTATAGAGCATTTGACCATCCTCATAAACACTATTTTTCTGGGGTCCCCCATGCTCAGCATTACCACCCTTGAAAAGCAATTAAATAGTTCCTGGAACCTGAATCAAGTCCCTTGGGAACAGATGGATCAGAAGTCCAAGCAGCAAGCTCAGAACTTACTTTTAACCCCGTGGCTATTTGTTTTTCTTAACTTGGGAAGCCTTTCTCCCCAGTTTGTGATTTGATGAAATTTCTTTTTTTTTTTTTCACTTTCAGAGAAAACTTTCCAAAGCAGCCTCAAGGTAGAAGGAGTAAGACCTTATAGGAAGGTCTTGCTTTGTCTGTGTGCTCTGCATAGGTAACCATCCTTCTGGTTGTGGCTAGACGATTTACACCTGATAGCAATGACTTGAGGGAGGCACAGCTGAGACAGGTGCTGTATGTTTCCCTCATACAGTTTGGGCAGGATCCTTCCCTCCTGCTCTGAAACACTCACCCACTGTTATTCCCATTTTAGACCTCTCTTGAGTGGAGAGCAACGTACTCTGCAGATGTAACTAGCACTTACTGAAACAAATAAAACAGACAGGATCACTCTAAGTGCCAGAGATAGGCTGATCTGTTTACACCACCCACTCCCATCCATTCTCTGAAGTGCTGTGAATATTGAATTTTCTGTTGGGGTGGGGGAGAGTGAGAATATCCAGTTAAAAGAATAATAAGTCAAGAGATCTGTTGCATCTAGAAACTCAGGCCCCAGGATCTCAGTAGGTCCTCACACTAGCACCTCAAATCATCCCCTATTTCTGGTCCTCTCAGACCTTACAGATACTTAGGAATCATCATTCTCAGCATCTTTTCTGAGCCACAGAAAGACACGTAAGGCAAATGTTACTGAAGGGCTAATCCAAATCCAAGATCATCAATAAGCATTTTAAATACCTACTATGTGCCCAGCACTATGCTAGGTACTAGGGATACAGAGACAAAATTGATTTGGTACCTGGTTTCCTAGATCTAATGTTCTACCAGGTGAGACAGTATGCACAAAGTATGCACAGGTATGTACAAAACAAACACAAAGCATATACAAGGTTAACTTGAACACCAAGACAACAGCTGCTAGGGGAATCAGCAAAGCCCTAATGAAAAAGGTGACACAAGGTGAATCTTGAAAGAAACTAGGGATAAAGAAGGCATAGAGGTGAAGAAGAGTGTTCCAGCCTTAGATGACAGAAATGGGGCATCTTGTATGAGAGATGGACTGTTTTAGCAATAGAAAGGCCAGTGTGACTGGGACATAGAAGGAGTAATGTGTAAAAAGGCTGGAAAGATTGCCAAGTTGTGAAGAGTTTTTAATGCCAAGCAGCCAAGACTTCATAGTTGATCTTTATAAAACCAAGATTTTATAGTTGATCCTAAAAGTAACAGAGTGCTAATGAAATTTTTTGAGTGTGTGTGGGGGGCAGGGGGGGTGATATGATGAGATCTGTACTTTAGGAAAATTATTTTGTTGGCTTATGGAAAATAAATTAAAATAAAGAGAACCTAAAGGCTTGGAGACCAGTTAGGAGACTATTGCAATAGTCCAGGGTAAAGGTGATACGGATCTGAACTATTGCAGTGGTCTTGTGAGTGGAGGAAAGGGATATATTGAAGAAATGTTGTAGAGACAGAAATGATAAGCTTTGGAAACTGATGGCTTAAGTGGGGTAAGTGAGAATGAAGAGTCAAGGGTGACATCATATTTGAAAACTGGGTGACTAGAAGAATGGTAGTGTCCTTGATGGTGATAAGGAGGTTCATTAGAGAAATAGGCTTTGGGGAAAAGATAATAAGTTTTATTTTGGACATGTTGAGTCTGAAACAACTTAAGGACAGTCAGTCAGTCAGACTAAAGGACAGTTCAAAATATCCAACAAGAAGTTAGTGATGTGGGCCTGGAGCTCAGGAGAAAGATGATTCTCTTTATTAACAGGATTTTACTGAGATAGTCTCTAACCTGAGAATGATGAAACAGCAGGCCCTAGACAAAGTGCCAATAATCAGGTAGCTATTTAATTAATTAGTTTCATTATGAGGAATAGGTTTGAAAATCGGGAATTCTCCTGATCAGAATTCCACCTTGTTGAAGACAGAGATTATATACATAAATCACAAGTGGGAGCGGGGAAGGTGGATTACAAACAATCGTTCCAGGGCCAGAAAGGTTTCCCATGACCAGCCCACAAATCCCATAATACTAAGGTACAGGTGTCCTGAAGTTCTGTAGAAATAGTATTGCTCGAGTCTTTGGGGGTCATTATTTGGTGGGTCACGGGACCAGATTTCTGTGATGGGAACAGGTTCTACACTATGATTCGATTCACTTCAGGTACACAGGCACACAAATGCAAGTGATTGTGGGAGTAGTCAAAGTTTTGATTGATCAGTTCAAGCTGCATTGTGAGTTTCTGACTCATGAGCTAGAAAAGGCAATTCTGAAAAATCTGATAGATCAGCATATCCATTACATATATCATATCAATTATTATAAAAAATCATAATTCCACACCTTCATACATAGCTATTCCACTATATATGACAGGCATGATTCCAAGGGCTCAAGTATGATGAGGCCAGGAAGATAGGGATGAGCTTCTCTGTGGAAAGTAAAAGCAATTTCCCAAACCAAACTGCTGTCATTCAGAGTACTAAATTCAATCTAACTGGACGGAGTAAAAGAGATGAAGTCAGGAATTCAAGAAAAGCCAAGTCAAGCTATTAGAATGAAGTAGTGGGCTTTGTATTTCATAGGAACAATAAACTTCTGGGGAATTATTCTGAGTTCATTTAATCCCTCCTCCCTGTCTTCCCCCCACACACAATTCCTCCCTACTCTATCTAGGAGATCTAAAACTATACTGCATACTATAATTTATATGGGATGATGCCCCACCCCTTTTCTTTTTTGCCCCAAGTGGATGGAATGTAATTTCTTTTGTCCTAAAATGAGTTTAGTCTAATTTACTAAGCCTCCAGAAATACCCTTAGGATCTTAAATCTTCATCTAATTACACAGTGCATTTACAGTAAATCCAGAGGGGTAAACAAGGACCTGGCATTGAGAACCACTGTGATAATCTCTTATCATTGAGATAGAAATTGTATTGGATAAAAGCAGAACTAACTTGTGATTTTCTCTGCCTGCCAGATAATTAATAATACTCTAAGCAGATGGAGACTAAAGTGGTATGTGATATAAAGAGACCTACACAGAACCCCCTTGAGAGTGAGGAAAACAATCCATTTTACAGAGCGGGTGGAGTGAGTGGGGTTACCTTACTTTTACTGGTAAGAGAATAGAGACATTTGCCAGCGTATGTTGGGCCTTATGAGATGTTTTGCTAGAGAGCAGGGTGAGATTGTGGCTTTCAAAGGATCTGGGCTTCCTGGGAAAGTCCTCATCTCTCCTATACGCCACTCCTTTAATGAAAACATAACATGTCATTTATGTCTAATATTTTGTTTTGCTTTAACAAGAAGAGGGAAAGCGAAACCATGTAGACGTGGAAATATTTCCCATTACAATTTAAAATAATGAAAATTTAGGTCAGTTAGATAGTGGAGTGAGATGGGTAGTAGAGGATAAATGGAGGCAAGTATAAGGCCAAATAGAAGGCTTTCTAATCTCTCTGGGTGAAATGTTGGGTATCAAGGAGAAAAAAAGACTACTTTAAGAAGAACGGTAGGAAATGGAGTAATAAGAGATGCTAAAGTAAAAGGTAAGCATGACTTATCCAATCAGATTACTAGAGTCTTGTGGGTTGTATTTCCTTTTCTGGCTTCCTCATTGGACCAGTGACATCAGTTTCCTGTTCCTTCATCCCTCCAGCTATAAAAGAGAGGGAGCGCAACATCTTAACTGCCTAGTAAGAAGATTTTAAAGAATTCAGTAATTTTGCACTTACAAACACTTTGATTTTTATATGATCCAAGGATTATTATTCATTTTGACAAAGAGATGCAGTATTATGATACAATGCTATACTTATAGTCAAGAAGGCCAGCATTTAATTCCAACATCTGATACTGACTATTTGCGTGGCTTAGTAAGTACTTCAGCCTCTTGGTGTTTCAAGCAGATATCTAAAGCTATAGATAGTTTGTAATCTGTCTAGGTTGAGGGAGTTCTCACACTGATAAAATGACAAATTGGTTCAGAAATTATATTTTCTTCATCATCCTGAAAAGCAATTTGCTATGCTACAAAATACACTGTAATTATAATTAAAAACAGAGGAGCAAATAAATTATACAGAATTATAATATTGATTCAACCTAATACAGGCTGTTCTCAAAATCAGATCTCTGTGAAAAGGGAAAAAAAGACATTATATATGTCATATATAATATACATATGTGTATGCATATATGTACACGTGAGAAAGTAACACAAATTACAAATGGCATTTGGGTTTCACATAAGTCATATTTTCAGGGAGCAGGGTCTAGGGAAGGGAGTGTGTCCTATCTGAGGTCAATACAAACTTATTATCCAAAAAATAAGCACAAAATTCTCCCTGTTAACTATTGTTTAGTAAATATGTAAAAGCTCCTGCTCCAGCCTTCACACATTTGGCTTACTTCTCTTTTCAGAATTTCAGATCTAAAATGTCAAAACATTACCTTCATCATAAATATGGATGTTTCTGGAAGTATTTCTCCTCACAATTTAAAAATACGTAGATAAGCCATCTTTGAGAATTAAAACTTGCCTGCTTTTTCTCTAAACAGAAGATTTCACATAACATACAGTCTATCTCACAACTGCATCTAAAAAAAAATACTTTCCACACAAATTCCTTATAATTTCACAAATGTGTTAGCATTGTTTTGCTTTCTTGAGTACTTCCATGAATACAATGGAGTGTGAGGGAGGCAAACTCCTGAAAGAAATTTTTTAAAGCATTCAAGACTTTCCATTTCATATGGATGAGAATCTATTAACAACACTAGCTAACTTCAGGGTCAAGCCCCAAATTAACTCAAGGGTGAAATGGATTGGGACACAGAGCTAAGATTTTGCAAATATACAAATGCAAAACAATGTGTTGATATCTTTCAGAGATGGCAAAAAGGGTCAAAGAAAATGACATTTCTGATTCTGAGGATGTTTTATTATAGTAGAGATAGAAAGTCACATATTATATCTGGCACTAGAAGTTGGGTTGTGCTAAGTTTGCCTATGAGAGCTTTCTTAACTTCTTAAGGTAGGATTAAAAAAATAGAATTAACATCATCAATATTAATAATAGAAGAAATTTTATTAGGTGCTAGTATCTATTACACACACACACAAAACACCTAGACCCGGAGTCTTCCCAGTGGGATCACAGTAGAAATAATAGACTTTTCATACACATAATAAATCCCATTTTTTTTTGTCCTCACAGGGAAAGAAGTTGTTCAAAAGCTTTCCATGATAACAGGGACAAATGTGGCATTGCTGTTATGAGTGCCCCTGAAGTTCTTCTTTCAGGAAGGAGAGAAACCAAAAAATTTCACTGATAAGGTCTCAATTCTTTACCTGATTTCAATTTGTCACTATTTTTGGCCTGGCTTCCCCTTGCCCAAACACATATTCCTGTCAGCTGGGTTGAATCAGGATCTTTTATGTCTAAAAAAATTCACTATTGATTTTAGTGATGCTGCTCCCACTTCAAGGAATAACTCAAACTGTGTGGGATTTAATACCACTGCCATTCCTAAAGGAACAAAATTGTTATTTTTTTTTCCTGTCAAATATCCTTTCCCCTTTCTGTACAGGTGCCCTGTCCTGCAAAACTACCTTGTGAAATGTCAACCATTTAGACCATTTTGAAAATCAGAACTGGTAACTTAGTGAATAGCTTTCTAATTTTATGAGGATAGGTTGTAGAATTTAATATCTGGGCCTTAATTTGTCTTGGGGATGAGAAGGGAAGGGTTATCTGTCATCATTAATGACTTCCTTCTGCTGCCTAATGCTAAGGTTTGGGTTGTCTTCTAAAATTTCTTTCCATATTATTTTTCAGTCTTTGACAGAAACTGCATGTACTGCCCATTATGCCATTGCCTGAATTTTGTGGGAGGTTTTTTTTTTTAAATCTCTTTTATAAAAGTTTACAATAACAGTTGTTCTAGCATCCTTTCTCAGTCTTGTCCGCTGCTTTAATGGGGAGGGTGTGGAGGGTAGGTGAAAGCAGGATGGTCAGTCATAAACTATAGTAAATGTTAAGTGATGAGGAAAGGGGTTGGACACGGTCAGGGTGGGGAGAGGGACATGGATGAACCCAATAATGGGTTGGGCATCCAGGGATTATGTCCTGGGTTTTATATGGCTATGCAATCTGTATGCATGATGTCTATGCAAATAAATCCATCTTTATTTTATTCATAGTTCTAATGGCAAGTCTGTGTCATGGTCTGAACCAGGTGGAAGAGAGGTGCCCAAGGGACAGCACATGTGGCACCGTCTGTCTGTACACGTGAAAAGCAACGAGACAGCCTGCAACCAGACAGCGGTGATCAAACCCCTCACTAAAAGTTATCAAGGCTCGGGCAAGAGCCTGACTTTTTCAGATATCAGCACCAAGACCCTGTACAACGTGGTGGAGGAAGAGGAGAGCGAGCCACCCGTGCGCTTCAGCCCAGCCTGCAGCCCTTCAAGGCTGGTGCATAGGCGGGTGACCCCTGCCACTCCTCCCCTCCCAGCCCACGTGGTGGTAGACGAGCCCTCCTTGTTCCGGAAGGAGCCGGCCACCGCCCGAGGCCTGCCGGCGCCGCTGCAGCAGCCCCCACCCCTGCCGGAGCCCCAGCCCCAGCCCCAGCCCCAGGAGCTCCTGCTTCTGGACCAGCTGCAGGGCGTGGCCAGCATCCCGGATTTCAACAGCTTCAGTGAGGTGCTGGTGGGCCCTGGGGTCCCGGGCAACGGGGGGCGGCCCCTCTACCAGCTCCCGGCCCCGCAGCCTCCGCCTCTGCCTCTGCCTCTGCCGCAGCAGCAAGTGCTTCCCCTCCAGCTGAGCACCTTCAGCGATGAGCCCATCTCGCCCCCGGCCGAGGAGGGGGACAGCGAGAGATTCCAGCTCCTCCAGGAGTATATATACGAGCAAAGGGGGGACACGGAGGAAGATGAGCTGGAGGACGAGGAGGATGAAGAAGAGCAGGAGGAAGGGGGGCTCCGAGCCACAGGCAAACTGACCCCCGACGCCTCCCCTGCCCTGACGCCTCCGTCGCCCTTCCGAGACTCGGTGGCCTCGGGCAGCTCGGTGCCGAGCTCGCCCGTGTCCGAGTCAGTGCTCTGTACCCCTCCAAATGTCACCTACGCCTCGGTCATCCTGAGGGACTATAAGCAAAGCTCATCCACCCTGTAAGGGGACGGAGCCTGGGGTCAGTCACAGGAGTAAGGGGAGCTGAAGAGGCTGGGAGAAGAAATCCGGGGAAGACAGATCCGATGCTGATCCAAGTACTGGGGGGGGGGGGGTCGGGGTCTCTCTCCTAACCAGTGATCTATTCACCAGAGAGCTTTGATGCTTGAATTATTCAAAAGTGTGCTCTAGCTGCAGGAAGAGGATTCTGACAAAGCACAAGCCCAGACGCTATGGCTGTACAATAGGGAGGGCAAAAGAATGTTACTGTTTTTGCTTTGTTTTGCTTTTTAAAATTCTTCTTGCACAGGATCATCCATAAGCACGCAGACCACCGTAAAAAGCAAACTCATTGATTAAATCATTAGCACACGGGGGGGGGGTGTTTGAGGTGAGGGCGGGGCAAAGGAATTTGGGAGGCCAAGACCCTCATTGGCTGAAGAGAGAACCGTGTGAAGCTCCCTGGAAACAGGTGGTATGACTGCTTCTCCCCTCTTCTCTACACCTCTTCTCTCCCACGTGAGACCCTCACCTGTGTACAAACTATAGGGGTCTCTGAGCGGACGCTGTAACTCGAATGACAACGTCAGAATTTGAAGTGGAACCAAGGACCTAATTCCTAGTGTTTTCCACCAGAGCCCCAACGTCAACCTTGCTGTGCCACCGGAAGAAAGTTCTGTGCCCCCAAGCTGCTGTTCGGTGACTTATCTTTATTTGGCAAAACAGCCTGAAGGGGAAAATAAGAAAAACGTCACCACAAAGTGTTTCTTTCAGCACACTCAGCTTCTCACATTAGTTTTTTGTTTTGTTTTTGTTTTGTGTTTTTTTTGCTGATTTTGAAAAGGGGTCAGAACCAGAGACCAAATAGAGTTGGGGGCCTTTGTTGTGTGTGGAACTTAAATCGTGCCAAGGGCTTGGAGCTGCCCATTTGTTGACCAGAACAAATCCTGTGGCTAAACTGTTACCCTACATTTACTGTAGCAAATAATATTTACCAATTGACCTTCTGTAACAAGTATATTTACTACGTGGCTTCATTGTTCTTCTGTGTTACTAGGGCAGTAGCTTCATCTTTGAAGATAGTTGTGTACTCCTAGCAAAGATGACTACTTTAGCTGAAAAGCAATTATTTCCTGTTGTCGCCAAAGTTATTGTAAAAGGAAGTGAACAAATATGTCCCGTGTCTGTGTGTGCTTGTGCCTCTATGTGTGAAATGTAATGTCAACTGCCACTGAAAGATTGTCCTACAGATATAGTATTGATATTTTTATGTTCAAATCATGTTTTCTATATAGCATTGTTATAAGTATATACAGTAAGTAGCTGTTTGCAGGTTTGTATGCTGTGCTCTCAAACATTTTTCATATGCAGCTAAGACAGTGTTACCCTGCTAAACTGGAGTTTGTTTTGCAGATGTTTTATGATGTGGGTAGATTATTAATAATTTAAGTGCTTCAAGGATTTGTCATATTAAATGTTTGCAAAAAAAAGTATGGGTGACAACAAAAAGGTGCATTTTATACTGCTTGCACACACCAGTATTAAAACTTAAGATTGAAAAATACAGTATTTAGAATATTTCTTGTTGCTTCGATATTTAAAATTTCTACGATTTTAGTGCTTAAAGTGGACACAAACAACTAAGACTACTGCAGATTGCCCAGTCATTATCGGTATTTTTATTTTGCTTGGAGCCTTCTTTCTGGTCTTTCTTTTAAGCATTCTTCTTCACCTTTATGTTTGCTATTTAGGGAGACGAGTTATGACTGGCTAATGTCCATTGACATATAAGCTAATCATCCTGCTTTCCAGTCATTTCTCCAGGCAATACAGATTTTCTGAAATAAAATGTTTTAGAAAGTTCATTTCACTCTGGTAGGACCAAACACATATCCATAATCAGTCAGACTTCTTCCTTTGTTTTTGGAACGTTTCTCACCCTTGGTTTATTACTTATCCCCAGTTTCATTTTTAACAAACTCTCTTCCAGCCAAATTCCAATCCAGGCCCCTATAATAAAAAGTATCCACAGTGTTAAGATATTTGGTTAGCATCCACTGTCTAATTCACCACTTAGTGCTTATGCTGACTTTCTTTATCTGTTTTGACATTAATCACTGCCAATTTCATCCAGTTTGTTATGTAAAATTTGAATAAACTTTCCTTAACTAAAATTATTTTTAAGCAATTTTGGTGAAAATTCAGCACCTTGCAACTGAAATGTAAGCTTCAAATCTCAGATTTTCAGCTAGTTGAAGCAGACAAAAGAAAAAGGCAAACATCATAATGTCTTGTAGGTTGATTTCCACAAATTGGCAAGCAAATTAGCAGAGTATCTATTATTAGTCAAATATATTTTTGTCTTAATGCCACTGGCATATGTCCTTAGTATTACAGGACTTGTACTTTCCAGTTTTCTTTACAAAGCTGGATTAGATGAGGAAAATAGCTTCCTGTTATTCCAATAATGTAAGAAGACAATTTGTCCTGAGTCTCTGATTTAGGAAATTTGAACACTTTAAGCACTAACTCTATTATGAATACTTAATAATATTAATATTACAAGTATGAGTTTTCTTGAGATATACTATATTATTAGTTCTTAGAACATAATTGCTTAAAATTGGAGATGTACACATACATACAGCAGACCCAAAGGGCAGGAATTACTCACTTTAGTGTATGTGTTTGTACAAGTTGTTAAGCTTCTTGTAAAAGTATTTTCTTTTGGCTTGATTGATATTGCCTTTTGTCAAATGATCTTGATAATGCTGTACAATAAATATTTTCTATTTATTATAAATACAATTTTCTTTTATCATAAGTATAAAAATGCCAAGACGACAGTTCAGGAAATTATTCCTATCCCTTGATGGTATACAGTAGAGACTGTGGATATGCCAAGAGCTGGCCTTAATGTGCCATAAATTTTTTTTAAATCTCCTGTAGGCAGAAGACCCTTGTATGGTTTAAAATAATTCCTGTCACATCAGGTAAGTAACACATAGTGTAAAGAAGAGTTTTGCAGCCAAAAGGATACTTCCCAAATCAATGTGCATGTTTCAAAACTCAGAATGACTGTAATTAATGCAAATAATGAATCGTGTGACATGCTCACATTATTCATATTTGAACTGCATATTTCTATTAGTCTGAAACAAATTACCTATTTTATACAATTATAATTTAGAATACTGCAGATTCAAATAAATGTGACCATTGCGTGGATTCATTATTCACACTAAACATAGGGCATTATTGCTGTGTCTTTTATTTCCCCATTTCTCCCCCTTTTTTTGAAGTCCCTGAAAAACTCCCAGATCCCAGGAGAAAACAATATATCCAGGGATAGCACAGAACTTCTTGGCTTTTATTCTCTGATTTCCTAGTAACTATCACTTATGTCCTCACAGTAATTATAATCACTTAATTTTTTTTTTAAGCCTGACTACTGAGGACGTTGGATGGAGTGATGTTTTCTCCTTGGACATAGGTTCACTATCAGATCTTTCCCCTTCCTTCATCTGTAGCATTGAAATCTGGTGACTTGGGTCACTCTAGAGGCAAAAAAAAAAAAATGTGCATTAACTGTTTATATTCTCTGCAATGGAACTTCTAAAATTCTTGGACAAGAGGAAAGAACTTAAATATTCTTAGTAATCAATCAACGAGCACTTATTATGTGCCTGCTATGTGGCAGATACCGTTCTTGGCCCTAAGAATACAAAGAAAGAAGTGAAATAATCCATGCCAAGGAATATGGGGGGGGCAGTACACAAAATAGATAGAAGATGATTTTGGAAGGAAGACACTGTCAGATGAGGAGCTTAAGAAACTTTTCATGTGCAAGACAAGGCTTCTGCTGAGGCTTGAAGGAAATTAGGGATTTTAAGAGGCAGAAAGGGGGAGGGAGTACCTTTCAGGCATGATGGGAAAAAACAGGACAAAGACAGGGAGGCAAGAGATGTACTAATGTATGTAACCTATAAGAAAAGGGCAGTTTGGCTGCCAAAAGAATGTATAATGGGTTTTGAGATAGAACAGGGTTGTCATGCGACATGTTCATGACACGCATTTATGGGACACGTGACCTTCGATGATTTGAGAACATGGAGGAGCAACCATAATAGAAGACTGAAATGAAGAAATATGATGAAAAAAATATGACTACAAAACAGGAAATAAAAAGATAAGTGATTGTAAAACAATAGGGTGGGATTAAGAGCAAATAGAAGAAAAGGCCAGAGTGATAGTAGAACTGAGTTTGTCAGGACAGAGTTGTTGAATGCACAGTGAGAAAACAGAAAAGCTATGGAAGTGCTACTGTTGGATACACAATGAAAAAAAAAATAACCATGGAGAATAAAGTGGGAGAAAGATATTCAAAAGCAAGAAAAAAATTAGAGGGAAAGTGAGTTGGGAAACAGGAGTAATGAATGTTTCAGAGGGTAAGAATAATGATACAAAAACAAACAACAAACAAACATGGTGCCTTAAAACTGAAAACTGCCTTGCGAGTCATTTAGGACAAGCTAGCACTCCTGTAGGAATACCTTCTACAGTGTCCTTTGGCATAGTGGCACCCAATATCTGCTTTGATGCTTCTAGTGATACAACTTCACAAAGGAGTTCTCTTCCCCATGTACCTCTCTTCCATAAATCAAAGGATCCCATCTTTAGAGATGGAAAGGTGCTTAGGCTCATCTAGCCCCACCATTTTATTTTATAGATAAGGGAGAATAGGCCAAAAGATATTGCCCATGTTGACACAGTTAAGAAATGGCAGAATTAGGATTCAAATCCATGTCCTCTGATTCCAACTCCACTGCTCTTTTTAGTGCCTCATAAAGTCTCTCTCTCTCCTCTCTCAAAATTTCCTAGATCTGTTTATCTTTCTTCTTTGTCTCTATCACGCTACACTTTGTATTTTACTTTTATTGTGCACATGCCATATCTCCTCCTAGTTGACTGTCAGTTCCTTGAGGTAAAAAATTGTCATTTTCCATCTTTGTGTCTTCTAAATGAATGTTTGTTCAACTGATTTGAAGTAGGGAATTTTCCCTTACATCGATCCCAACTATTCCACTTCTTGATCATGACAGCCTTTTTAATACCAGAAGAAAGCTATCATGCCTTGACTTAGTCTTCTCTAAGAACAACCTCCTTTCCTTCAGATATTCCTCATATGGCATGGAAAACTTCTAAATTCCCTTATCCATTCTTTCAACAAATATTTAGTGGATGCCTAACACATATACATACATACATATAATGCATATATATGGCACTACAAATGCATATATATATACACACACACACATAATGCATATATATAAAACACTATAAGCAATACAAAGAGAATCAATGCACAGTTCCTGCCTTTATGGAGTCTGTTATTTTTGAGTCATTTTTCAGTCCTGTCTGACTCTTTGTTACCCCATCTGGAGTGGTTTGCCATTTCCTTCTCCAGCTCATTTTTACAGATGAGGGAATTGAGGCAAAGAAAATTAAATGACTTGCCCAGCGTCATACAGCCAAGTAAAGTGTCTGAGGTCAGATTTAAACTCACTAAGATAAGTGTTCCTGACTCCAGGCCTGGCACTCTATCCACCAAGCCACCTTCCTGCTCCCATGGAGTTTATTATTAACCATATTAGCTGTCTTTCTCTGGACGTACTTCTGTATGTCTCTCTTAAAATGTGACACACTGATTTCAACAAAATACAGTAAGGACATCACCTCTATTTTCCCCAAACACTAAAATTTTATTAATGCACTTTAAATTTGTGTTACCTTATTATCAGCTACTGACTGATTCATAAAGTACTGACTCATAGTCAGCTTATGGCCACCTACACTCCCTAGATCTTTTTCATATAAACTAAGCCCAAATCACATCTTTCCCTGAATTTGTACAATTGATTTCTTAAGCCTAAATGCAGGGATTTACACTTATCCCCAATATTGGTTTTAGAATTGGTTCCTGATTATCTAGATAATTTCTAATTTTGACTGTAGGCTACCATATTCATGATCTCTCCTTTTGTGTTATTTGAAAATCTGATAAACATGATTAGTGTCTTTATCTAAATCACTGAACAGGACAGGCCAAGAGCTGTGTGGTCCACCACTAGAAACCCACTTCAAGGCCTGCAACAGCTGTTAGCCCAATGAATTGTAACTTTACCCTAGCCACATTTCTGCATGTTAAACACATTCTTACTACAAGTGAGAGACGGAGGAAAGGTTAAGTAAAGGAAAAGAAATGAGGAAGAAGTAAACCATTTTATATGACACCATTTTACATGATTGCATTTTTTCAAGTTCCCTCTTTTAAAAATGTAGGTTGGTTTAATGATAGGTGAATGAGACTTCAAAGAAATTAAGGTAGGATAATTCTTCTTGTGAGGGCCTATGCTTTTGAGAGTTGCAGACCTGGGACTAAAACTGGATTTGGCATCAGAAGACCTGGGTTCAGTTCAAGACTCTGCTATATACTACCCTGTGTGACCTCTAGCAAGTGAATTCACCTCTCTGGACCTGTTTCTTCCCTGTAAAATTGTCCCTAAGGTTCCTACCAGTTCTAAATCCTGTGATTCTCACCAAAGAGCCTTGGAGCACGACTTTTTCCTGGTAAGTAGCCTCAGGAGAAAATGGAAGTGAAAGTCTTCCTCCAACAAGTTAGCAGTTAATCTCCTGATTGTTTACCAACTTCATAGTGATAATGGAAAGAACCAAAAAGAGAAATGAAAAAAGGGTAAATTTAATGAGCAAGCTGGGCCCCAGAGGGAAAAAAAATTCTCCCTCCTAAAATGCACCCCTCTTTTGTCTGTGCAAAGGTGATGGAGTATAGGTATGGAACACTGAAACTGTCACAGTTGATGTATTGGTTAGGTTTTTTTTTGAGCTGCTCCACACACTCTCCCAAGCCCACTACCCCCCAAATCTTTGTTATAAGGGTTGTTTTTCTGGGTAGAGCAGGATGGGGATGGGGATGGGGGAAGAAGACAAATACAGAAATAAAAGTGAGGTAAAAACAAAAGATCAATTAAAATGTGAAATGTTTTCAAAATTATTGATCAATTGTGTAGGCCCCTCCCTCTTACAGTGTTTAGAGGATCTCAAGTACAATTCATTTAACTAGCAAAGTACTGGCAAATTTCTATTTACTGCTCAACCAAGCACAGTTAGCAGGAGAAAGTTACAGTGACCCCCCCAAAAAAAAATTCTGTCACAGAAGTATTAACTAACAAGTTATTTTTCACTGGGCATAGTGGTACATACATTCAATCCTAGCTACCAGGGAGGGTGAGGTTGGTGGATCTCCTAAGTTCAGGAGTTCTGATCTGCAGTAGGTTAAGACAATTGGGTATCCACACTGTATGGCACAGATATGGTAAGTCCCTGGGGGGTGGGGAGACTGCCAGGTTGCCTAAGGAAAAATGGAGGTGGGGAAAGAAACAAAGCAGGTCAAAACTTCCATGAAGAGTAGTAATGAGATCAGGCCCACAAGTAGCCACTACACTTCAAATCTAGGTGAGATAGGGAGACCCATTCTTTGAAAGAAAGAAGAAAAGTTATTTTTTAAACAGATCACTTAATTGATTTCAAATATTTTTTGTTCATCAAATACTATACAAACTAGTAATTATGGCTGTGATGTTCAACCACAACTGTGACACTCTACTAGTAATGTTTACTTAGAATAAGTGAGAATATAGCTCTTTTTATTTTTTTAGGGACATGAAAATCCACTCTGGGATTTTAAATTAAGAAAAGACTGTCAGCAGAAGAATAACATAAGAAAATCTCAGTCTGACATACATAATCTTTGCCAAATTCCTAATAACAATAAAGTTCTAGAATATTTAGTCTTACCATTTATTGTGCTGATATTAAAACATGTTACCAGCTGTGACTTTTTCCATACTAAATCCATTCCAGATTAATGATTAAACTTAGTAGACTGCATAAGTGTGATTTAATGATACGATTTTAGATATATAGAGAGCCATTACTAGGGTTGGGCCAACTTTGCCCCTGGGAGCTAAAATTCAGAGAGGTTGATGACAACACTTTCTTGCCCTTTAGAAGCATAGAAACTAAAGAGTTTAGAAACATCATCATCATCAAGAATAATTAGTTAAAATAAGAAGCTACCTTTTAGACTTTTCCTCTGCTTGCCAGCCATATCCTAGATATGCTCCTTCCAGACCTAGCCCTGTTACCCTTCCTGCAGCGTACAAAGGTCTCTGCTACCTCTACTTCCCCAATTTTGCTCCTTTTTGCAGTGGGTGTGGTATTTTTGCACCACTTTCTCCAGGCACAAAATTGCTAGGTACAGCTCTGGGTGCGCATATATCTGGTATAGAAAACTACATAAGATGTAATGGAAAGAATATTAAACTAAAAGTTGGGAGATGCCTATGAACTATAAATATGATGTTGGCCAAATAAATTCACTTTCTGGGCCCCAGTTTCTTATTTGTAATAATAAGAGATTATAATATATTATACTACATTGTAATATAACATAATCTATTATAACATGATATATAACATATTACATCATAAATTTATATTATATTACATATAATCATTGGACTGGCTGACCTCTAAATTACCTTCTAACTATAAAATTCTAACCATATATCTTCCAGTGCATAAGTTAAAACTTTGTAGTTCTTAAACACCAAGTGTATTAATAATGTAGATTATTTAATTACCACTTCAATAACTTTTGGAATTTTTCTCTAAAATGAAGGCCCTATTGATATATATAGGCAGATTAACCAACCAGCTAACCATGACATTGAACAAAACTTGACAGATGCATATGTGCATCCTATGACTGTTCTAGAGACCTATCCAGGGTGTATGTGATGGTCAAGAGACCGGTACAAACTAGCACCATGGCCTTGCACGTGTTAGTTGCTCATACCTCTCACTGTCTCTTGGACTTCCTCATCTGTAAAATGAGGTTGCAGTACGAGACCATCTCTAAAGTCTCTTCCAGCTCTGACACTCTAAGTGGCAAATTTTACTGTCCACTCCTTTTGTCAGGATGTAAATGAATCGGACAAAGAAGAACCCAACTACTGATAGGATTGCTATCAATAATTGATATTAAATGGTCCTGCCATACTAAATGTGACACAAACATGACTTAAAATAACACTCAACCCTATTCAATTACACAGATTGTGTCAGTCATACAATGTATTGTGCTAGGCAAAACTGAGGATATGAAGGGATAAAATGACACAGTCCCTGCCTTCTAAGAGCACAATTTAGTAGGAGACAGATGATAAGAGGGAGGCAGCTAGGTGGTACAGTGGATAGAGCATGGGGCCTGGAATCAGGAAGACCTGAGATCAAATCTGGCCTCAGACACTTACTAGCTTCATGTCCCTGGGCAACTCACTTCTCAGGTTCCTCCTCTGTAAAATGAGCTGGAGAAGGAAATGGCAAACCACTCCAGTATTTTTGCCAAGAAAATACCAAAAGATGTCACAAAGAGTTAGACATGACTGAAAAACTACTAAACAGCTACAGGCGACAAAATCACAAATAACTATACTATATGGTACAAAATTATTAAATGCAGTGTTAAAATCCAAGCAGAACCACTGGAGAGATTCTAGAAGAAAAAGATTTTCTTTATTCTGGGGAAATCAGAAAGGCATCAAAGAGGAGGAATTAGCACTGAACTTGGACCTTGAAGAAGCATTTTGATAGGGTGGATATGGACAGGGGAGAATGTTTGGGGGAATGGAGACTGGACAGCATGTGCAGCTTTAGGAAGAGGACAGTGGGCAATACAAGAACAGGGAAATAGTCTGTACAGAACACCATTGTTTGTCCTTTGTTCCTGAGGAGGACCATGACATCAGGAAGCTGATGCCATGACTTGCAAGTGAATTGGATTTAAGTGAGGAAGGGCTGTGCAAAGTCACCAGCCTCAAAGGCTCACAGGCTCCTCAGGAGCTACACAGTCCACTGGTGAGATATAAATAAGAATGACTAACGATAGCCCCGGATATAGTACCCAGGACACAGTACTCAAAGGTAAGTACCATGAAATTAGTCTGGAAAAGTAAGTTCAAACCATATTATGGAGGGCCTTAAATGTCAGGATAAGTAGTTTTATTTTCTTCATTAGATAATGGGAGAATTAGTGAAATTATTAATCAGAGGAGTGACATGGACAAATCTATACCTTAAGAAGATTACTTTGGCAGAGATGTGAAGGGCAGATTTTAGAAATGGAGGAAACTGCAGGCTAGGAGATCAATAAGGCTTGCTTCATGATTCAGGTGTGAGATAACGAGGGCTTGAACCAAAGTGATCGAATTAGAAGTGGAAAGTAGAGGATAGATACCACAAGTATTTTGAAGGTAGAATTGATGGAACTTGGCAACTAATTGGAAGTATGAGTTGGTAGACAGTGGAGTCAAAGGTATATTTAGTACATAAAAGAAGAAGGACCTGAACTCATCTTTCAAATTCAGAACATTTTCTGCAGCCCTACACTGCCTTCATGTTCCGAAGTCCCAAGGCTGGGTAGCTAGGAAGGTAGTTATGCCATCAAGGGAATCCAGGAGTATAGGCATATTTTGGAGGGGAGATGAATTCTATTTTGGACAAACCGAATATAAATTGTTAGCAAGATATCAAGTAGGGATGTCTAAGAGGCAGTTGAAAGAAGTCACTGAAACTCATAGAAGAGGTTCAAGTAGACAAGTAAATTTGGGATGGCAATTTAAACCATGAGATTGGATGAGATTGCCAAACCTAATGTTAATGAACTGCTGCTGGGCGTATGGGGCTGGAACTCCCACTTCCTAAATAACCCTTCTGCTACAGTGGGAATATTCACTCCCTCTCCCTAAATGGCCCCTCTGCTATAGGCCCAGGCACCCTGTCTGATTGTGCTCAGTCTTAAGGGAGCCTTGCTAATAAAGGGAGAGGTTGGGTGCCTTTTTCTCAAATTCTTTGGTTCTTCACATCCCTTATACCAGAGCCCCATGGAAAAATTACATATAGCTTAGATGTTTAATTATGTCTAGGGTTTTCCCCAAAAAAAGGGAAGAGCAGAAAGATACATCAAAAATCAGTTAATCAATATGCAATTTTAAGCACCCACTATGTTCCATCTGCATGGCATTAAACTAAGTGCTGTGGATACAAAGAAAGGCAAAAGACAGACCCTTCCCTCAAGGAGGTCACAATCTAATGTAGAAAACAAGAAAACAAATATGTACACACAAGCTACATATAGGATAAATAGGGAATAATTAACAGAGGGAAGGTACTAGATTTAAGGGAGGATTAAAAAAGGCTTCCTGTAGAAGGTGAGGTTTTAGTTGGAACTTGAAGGAAGCCAGGGAAGCCAGGAGGCAGAGATGAGAAGGGAGAGCCTTGCAAGGATGGCAACAACCACAGAACGTGCCCAGAGCTGAGAGATGCAGTGTCTTATTAATGGAATGGAAAGGAGGCCAGTGCTATTGGAGTGAAGACGACATGAGGATGTAAGGTGTAAGAAAACTGGAAAGGTGGGGAGGGAGGGCTATGAAGAGCTTTGAACATCAAATTGAGGATTTTATTTTTCTATATGAAAGGGAGCCACCTCCATGTGAGTGCTTGCCTTGTGTGAGTTCTCTGTGAAAGGGTCTTTCAGGCAAACATATATTTGATATTCAAACAATGTGGCCAGCCCATTGGAGTCAGCCTCGCTCTCTCTTCCAGAGTCATCACATCCAATGGCAAGGTAAAAGTCAGGATGACTGGCAGTTGGTCAGGATGCAGTGGATGACCTTGACTTCTCTGATGTCTAACCAAGCTCTAAGAGCTACATGGCACCTGTTTCAGCCACCTTCATTGCTATTGGAACAAACTGTTCTTATCTACCCAGGTGAAAGTCTTCACATGCTTTGGGTAGACCCCCCGCCAAAAATCACTGTCAGGTTTCAGGCCCCTCAGTTACCTTCAACCTAATTTAGCCCATCTGCCAAGATGGTTTACCAGGGTGTGGCCGCTGAGCAAGCTACAGCTTCTTGGAGCCACATGTGAGAGTTAGGTGGCAGGCGGATACCAAAGGTGGAAAGTAGCCCTGAAAAGGGCTCAGCAGCCTTCACACCAGAGGTACTAGTCTTCCTTGGACCCCCAATAACCCCCGTACAGGTAGTAAGAGACAAGGGAAGGATTTGAACTAAGTCCCCCATGCCTGGAATGCATTTCCATCTTATCTCTGACTTTCAGAATCCTACCCATAATTCAAGGCTCAGCTCATTTAGCACCTCCTGCTTGAAGCCTCTTATTTTCCCAGATCCTCCTTAAATTTTCATAGATTACTTTTTACTGGATCTCTCTTCTACCTTATCACATCCTGCCACTTTTTTTTTTATATGTCATTGCCCAACATTAGATATAAGGTATTGATAGCATGAATTGTATCATTGCTTGGTGTCTTGGAAATGGAATCAAAAAAGGTTTTAGCTTACTAAGAAGGAAAAGAAAACCAAGCATTTTCACCAAACTAGGTATCATAGAAAGGCCACAACAAAGAAAAACGTATTACTGAAAAGGCATCCAGAAATTGACAGAAAAGGAAATCCAAGAAAAGAACCATCAGTAAAATCAATGGCCTAAAATGCCTCTACACAGATGCCCAGAGTTTAGGTAGCAAGATAAACCAGCAGTTATACACCAAGGAGGCCAATTTGACCTCATAAGCATCACTGAAAATTGGTGGTATAAGATCCATGTGTGGAGTGGCAGAGCCAAGGGGGCAGAGACAAGATGGTGAACAAAAGGCATCAACTCACCTGAGCTCTCCCTAAAACTCCTTCAAACACCTTTAAATAATGCCATAAAATAATTCCTGGAGTGGCAGAACACACAAAAGGACAGGGTGAAATAATTTTCCAGCGAAAGACAACAGAAGGTTGCCAAGAAAGGTCACACCTGGATGAGAGTGCAGCAAAGTTTAGTGCAGGCCATGCCCGCACAAATCAGGCCCAGAAAACCCTGAGAAGGCTTTAGGAGGTACTGAATCAGCAGTAGCAGCACCTGTGGCTGCTTCCAGAGCTCTCAGCCCAAAGACTGTAAGGGCATAGAATAACTAGTCAGAAGAAGATTACAGGGATGTCTTTGCTGGCAATGAGGGCAAGACTCAGTTGCTTTGCCCATACTCAGATCTTGGTCATAGTCCTGGGTGGCCGTCCCAGGGCAAGGAGGAGCACTAGCACACCAAAGCTTGTGGCCACAGTGGAGCCACAGGGACCTTCCTCATAGTTCCAGGACAGAAAAAAGTGCTTGTGGCCACAGAGCACAGGCCAAGAGAGCAGTAAACACACCTCCCCTTAGATCACACCACCTTGGAGAACTAAAAACTTGCAAATACCTAGAAATATCTCTGAAAATAGCCACACAAAACCCCTGAACCTTGGGACAGTGTGCCCTCCACTCTGGAAGAAGACTTTTACTTTAACAAAGAGTTAGGAGTCAAATAACAGGCTGGGAAAATGAGCAAATAACAGAAAAAAATTCTGACCACAGAAAGTTACCATGGTTACAAGGAAAATCAAAACACACACTCAGAAGATAAAAAGTTTAAACTCCTATATCCAAAGCCTCCAAGAAAAATACGAAGAGCTCAAAAAGGATTTTGAAAAAGAAATAAGAGAGGGAGGGGAAAATTGGGAAGACAAATGAGAATGATGCAAGAAAATCATCAAAAACAAGTCGACAGCTTGGTAAAGGAGACACAAAAAAATACTGAAGAAAATAATACATTAACAAACAGACTAGGTCAAATGGTAAAAGAGGTCCAAAAAGCCAATGAGGAGAAAAATACCTTAAAAAGCAGAATTGGCCAAACGGAAAAAGAGGCACAAAAATTCAATGAAGAAAAAAACTCCTAAAAAAGTAGAATTGGCCAAATGGAAAGTGAGGTACAAAAGCTCACTGAAGAAAATAATTCCTCAAAAATTAGAATTGAGCAAATGGAAGCTAATGACTGTATGAGAAATCAAGAAACAATAAAACAAGACCAAAAGAATGAAAAATAGAAGACAATGTAAAATATCTCATTGAAAAAACAACTGGCCTAGAAAATAGATCCAGGAGAGATAATTTTAAAATTATTAGCTTCTGTGAAATCCATGATCAAAAAAATAGCCTAAACATCATCTTTCAAAAATCATCAAGGAAAACTGCCCTGATATTTTAGAACCAGAGAGTAAAATGGAAATTGAAAGAATATACTAATCACCTCCTGAAAGATCTCCTAAAATAAAAACTCCAAGGAACACTATAGCTAAATTTCAGAGCTCCTGAGTCAAGGAGAAAATATTGCAAGCAGCCAGAAAAAAAAAAAAAAAAAACAAGCAACAATTCAAGTACAGTGGAGCCACAGCCAGGATAATACAAGAAAAAGCAGTTCTACATTAAAGGATCAGAGGGCTTGGAATATGATTCCAGAGAGCAAAGGAGCTAGGATTTCAACCAAGAATCACCTATCCAGCAAAACTGAATATAATCTTTCAGGAAGGAAATGGATATTCAATGAAATGGAGCCCTTTCAAGCATTCTCGATGAAAAGACCAGAGCTGAATAGAAAATTTTGCTTACAAATAGAAGACTCAGGAGAAGCATAAAGTGGTAAATAAGAAAGGGAAATAATAAAGACTTAATAAGATTAAACTGTTTACATTCCTACATGGGAAGATGATACTTGTAACTCATAAGAACTTTCTCATTATTAGGGCAATTAGAAGGAGTATATATAGACAGAGTGCACAGGTGTGAGTCGAAAATGAAAGGATGATATCTAAAACAAGTAAAATTAAGGGGTGAGAGAGAAATGTACTGGGAGAAAGGGAGCAGTAGAATGGGGAAAATTATCTCATAAAAAAGCCAAGAAAAAGCTTTTACGATGGAGGGGAAGAGGATGGAGATGAGGGACAGTGAGTGAATCTTACTCTCATCAGAACTTGCTCAAAGACGGACTAACACGTGCACTCAATTGGGTATAGAAATTTATCTTACCCTACAGGAAAGTAGGAGGGGAAAAGGAAAAGTGAAGTAAGGGAGGTGGTGATAGAAGGGAAGTCAGACTGGGTGAGGGGTAGTCAGAAGCAAAACACTTTTGAGGAGGGATAGGCTAAAAGGAGAGAGAAAACAAAATATATGTGGTGTGAGGATAGGACGGGGGAGAATACAGTTAGTAATAGTAACTGTGAAAAAAACTGAAGCAACTTTCTCTGGTAAAGACCTCATTTCTCAAATTTATAAAACTAAGAGCCATTACCCAATTGATAAATGATCAAAAGATATGAACAGTTTTCAGATGAAATAATCAAAGCTATCTATAGCCACATGAAAAAATACTCTAACTCATCACTGATTGGAGAAATGCAAATTTAAATAATCTGAGGTACTACCTCATACCTATTAGATTGGCTAATAGGACAGAAAAGTAAAATGACAAATGTTGGAGGGGACAGGGGGAAAATGAGACATTAATGCACTGCTGGTAGAGTTGTGAACTGATTCAACCATTCTGTAGAACAATTTAGAACTAAATCCAAACTATGTAAACCCTTTGACCTAGCAATACCACTATTAGGTCTGTATCCTCAAAGAGATTTTTTTTAAAAAAAGGAAAAGGACATATATGTACAAAAATATTTATAGCAGCTCTTTTCTGGTGGCAAAGAATTTGACATTGAGGGGATGCCCATTAATTGAGGAATGGCTGAACAAGTTATGGTATGTGATTATGATGGAATACTATTGTACTATAAGAAACGATGAGCAGGATGCTCTCAGAAAAAATTGGAAAGACTTACGTGAGCATCACGATGCAAAGTGCAATGTACTATGCAGAAAGTAACAGCAATATTGTAAGATGATCAGCAGTGAATGACTTAGCCATTCTCAGCAACACAATGACCCAAGACAACTTGAAAGGACTTATGATGAAAAATGCTATTCATCCCCACACAAAGAACTGATGGTATCTGAATACAGATTGAAACATACTTTTTTTTAAACTTTGTTTTTCTTGAGGTTTTTTCTTCAGTATGTATTTTCTTTCACAACATGACTAATATGGAAATATGTTTTACATGACCACACATTCGATTACTTACCCTCCTGATGAGGGGAGTGGGGAAGGAGGAAGGGAGAGAATTTGGAGCTCAAAGTTTTCAAAATGAATATTAAAATTGTTTTTTACATATCATTGGGGGAAAATAAAATACTAAACAAAAAAAGATCCACATGTGGGTCTACAGTAGTATATCTTATTCAAAAGAAACAGACAAGTAAGGAGAAGGTAACAGAAGTCCAGGAATTAGAGAGAAGAAAAATGGTGGGTCACATTTGGTTGGAGCAAGCACTTTTGTTATTAGAATATACCACTGAACACCTAGACAAAAGGAGGAATTCATAAAACAGATCACAAGCCTGGAATAGAGGCATGATATAGCTGTGATAGAGGACTTCAATTATCCAGGCATCTGTTCAAGATCTCTCTGCCAAAAGCAGAAGCAGCCAATAATTTCTTGCCTTGGTTATAATTTCATCTTACAAAATATGGACAAACAAGAGGAATTCTATTCCGGATCTGATTCACACCAACGAGGAGAAAATGATGGATACATTTGGGGAGATGGGGGTGGGGAGGAGGGGACATTGGCCACTACAGTTTGCAATAGAACAAAAGAGAAAATCTGGGCAAAGGCTGAAGAGTACCACAGATTTTAAGAGATCATGTTTCAAAGGGTCCAGAAAAGGATATGTACAATCCTATGGATTTAAATCCTCAGAAGTCAGTCCAGGGGACATGAGAAATTCCCAAGAATGAATTTCTGCCCAAAGAG
Organism: Phascolarctos cinereus; assembly: GCF_003287225.1. Classification (NCBI taxonomy): domain Eukaryota; kingdom Metazoa; phylum Chordata; class Mammalia; order Diprotodontia; family Phascolarctidae; genus Phascolarctos; species Phascolarctos cinereus. Next base: position 107,301,497 of record NW_027555958.1, on the reverse strand, counting down.
ATCATAAAAATGAGAAAAGGACCCACATGTACAAAAATATTTATAGCAGTTCTTTCTGTAGTGACAAAGAATTGGAAATGGAAAGGATACCCATCAGTTGGGAATGGCTGAAGAAGTTGTGGTATGTGAATGTAATGGAATACTATTGTGCAATAAGAAATGATGAGCAGGCAGATTTCAGAAAAAAACCTAGAAAGACTTGTATGGACTGATGCTGAGTGAAGTGAGCAGAACCAGGAGAACACTGTGCACAGTAACAGCCACATTGTGCAATCATTAACTTTGGTAGACTTAGCTCTTCTTAGCAATGCAAGGATCTAAGACATCTCCAAAAGACTCATGATGGAAAATGCTATCCACATCCAGAGAAAGAACTGTGGAGTCTGAATACAGACTCTTTTTCTTCTGTTTTGTTTCATTTCTTCTTTCTTATGGTTCCTCCGATTGGTTCTAATTCTTCTTTACAACATGACTATTGTGAAAATAAGTTTAATGAGAACGTATATGTAGAGCCTACATCAGATTGCACACCATCTTGGGGAGGGAGATGGACAGGGAGGGTGACAAAACTTAAAATTCAAAAGCTTACAGAAGTGAATGTTGAAAACTAAAAATAAATTAATTTAAAAAAAGAATAAATTTCTGAATACACAAAAGAAAATAATTCTAATACAGAAAAAATGTCAGCGTTATCTAAAAAATCCAATGTGGATTCATGTAGAACTCACAGATCAACTTAGATTTTTAAAAGCATATGTACAGAAGATGAAAACAAAGGGACGTGACAGAGGATTCACATTAAGTGTGTCTGAGTTTGTAAGAATAGTGTCAAGAGTGTTAAAACCTAGAATGAGCTGTGACTGGTAAGAATAACTCAGAACAACAAAAGAGTGGATTTTCTATTTTTTTTTCCTGAATTTGGGGTAAGAGAAGGAAAAGAAAATGGATAGTACTACTTCATAAGGCAGATAAGACAACAAAAATTGACAACAGAAAAAAGTCAGAGCAATTTAATTCATGGTTTCCTTCTGTTTTCTCTATGAAGAAAAATAACTTTGCACTAGGAGAAAAAAAGAACAAAACTGACTAGTAGGTAGCTGATACTTAAAACAAGTAAGAATATAGTAAGAGAACACTTGATGAATTTGAGTCACAGCTCAGATGAACTACATCTTGAGGTATGGATAAACTATTGTCAGGGTCATTTGAAAGATTGTGGGGCAGAAATATCACACACCTGAAGGAGGTATATTTTGTCTGGATTGTTAAAAAAACAAAAGGTCTGGAAACTATAAATTATAAACTCTAGACCAGTAAGCTCAATATCAAGCCCATGGAAAATTCTAGAGCATGCTCTTAAAGGCATGATTAATAAATATCTAGATAAGGGAGATCTGATCATAAAGAACCAGCATGGCTTCATCAAGAACAGTTCATGCTAGACTAACTACATTTTCATTTTTGCCAGTTTTACTAAATGAATATCAGGGGGGGAAAATACAGATAAAAATAAATCTAGGTAAACTTACCTATATTTGAACAAGCCTATCTCATGTCATTCTTGTGGAAAAGATGGAGAAGCATAAGCTATGTGCACAGGGATGTGCTGTTAAATGTTTAACAACCAGCTCTCCAAAAAATTTATATAGGACACACTTTTAAGTTTAATCAGCATTATTTACATTTTCTCCATCACTTTCTTAAGTCTAGACAAGCAACAAAATGATAAATCAAGCTTTGATTTATAGTGTTTGATGATTTTCAAGGTGTAAATGCTCACAATGAAAATTTAACAATCAACTCTTACAAGCCAGTCTGAGCTGGATCCAGCACACTCTTGGTTAAGCTTTTTACATTTAGGTGGATTTGGAATTTGTTGAAGAGCTGGACTCAAAGACTATTTATTAATTGTTCCATGTCAACTTGGAAGGAGGTCTTCATGCCTGACCCTGTGCTTACTTAACATTTTTTAACAATGAGAAGCCTTAATTCAAATTTTCAGATGACACGAAGTTAGAAGTTGTAGCTAATTCCCTAAGACAATATCCAAAAATATCCTGAGAGTCTGAAAAACAAGATGAAATTTAAAAGGTGTAAATGTACATTTGGGCACCAGAAATTGACTTTACAAGTACAAGGTGGAGAATGAATGGCTAGGAGGCAACTAGGTGGTGTAGTGGAGAGAGCACCGGCCCTGGAGTCAGGAGGACCTGAGTTCAAATCTGGCCTCAGATCAAATACTTGACACTTACTAGCTGTGTGACCCTGGGCAAGTCACTTAACCCCAACTGCCTAAAAATAAAAAAAAAAAAAGAACAAATGGTTAGATACTTGGCTGTTAATCTAAAAAAAATAAAAGATCTTAGGGTTTTAGTGGACCACATGTTCAATGTGACTCAGTAGTGCACTATGGCCACCGAAAATCAAATGCAATTTTGGGCTGCATTAGGATAGATGTAGTTTCCAGAAATAGAGAAGTGATGGTCTTCTACTCCACCCTGGTCAAATCACATTTGCAGTATCGTGTTCACTCTAGGCACCACATTTTCAAAAGGACATTGATAAACTAGAGAGTTTTTAGATATGGGAAACCAGGAGATTAAAGAGTCTTGAATCTATGCCACATGAGCATTCAACTAGAGGACAACATCTGTAGTTGAATGTAAATTCCTTGAGTACATGGATTTTCTCATTTATAAATTTACATTATCAGCACCCAGTACAGTGCCTGGCATGCAGCAGGCAGTTAATACATACTTTACTGATCAACTGATTTAGCTTGGAGAAGAAAAGGTGCCCGATGGGAATAATCAATAACTAAGAATTAAAAGTATTTGAAAGACTGTCATATGAAAGAGAAATTAGATTTGGCTTGCTTGGCCCTAGAAGCCAAAACTAGGAGCAATGAGTAAAAATAATTAGCCTTCCCCTGCAAATCCTCCTCACTTCCAACTTCCCCATTTCTGTCAAGGGTGTCACCATCTTTCCATTCTTCCAGGTTTATAACCTTGGTATTATCCTCTATTGCTCTGTCTCCATCGACCGACATATATAATCAATTGCCAAATTCTGCTATTTCTACCCCTAAAATATCTTTAGCATCTGACCCCCTTCTCTCTACTGATACAACTACTACCTTGGTTCAGGCTTTGATTATCTCTATCCTAGATCATTTTAGTAGCCCCCAACTGATTGCCAAGCCTCCACCTCAGTCCATATTATACTTCCGCTAAAGGGCAGATCTAACTATGTATTCCTCTACTCAGTCAATTCTAGTGGCCCATTGTTGTCTGTAGGATAAAATATAAACTCCTCCATCTAGCTTTTAAAGCACATCATAACCTAACCCAAACTTATCTTTTTAGACTCACTGGACATTAGTATCCTCCCATTACACCCTATTACAAAGTCAAACTAACTTTCGATCTTTTCTTCACATATAATATCACATTTCCCATCTTCATGCTTTTATACTGATTATATTGCATTCCTGGAATGCACTCCCTCCTTACCTCTGCCTCAGTGAATCCCTTTCTTTCTCCAAGAAACAATTTAAGCAACACCTCCTACATGAAGACTTTCCTAATCCCCCCCAACTACTAGTAGCCCCTCTCCCAAACTACCTTGTATGTAATTACTTTGAATTTATTTGTATTTATTCTATTTATACTTATTCTGCATATATTTATATGTCCCTGTCGTCTCTCTCACTAGAATGTAAGCCCCTTGCAAACAAGAATTGTTTCATTCATTGTAGTTGTATCCCTAGAGCCTTACTCAGTTTCTGGCAAATACTAGGCACTTAATAAATTCATGTTGATTAAGTGACATTACAAAAAGGCTAACTTAAAGCTTGATGAAAAGAAAAATATCCTGGCAATTAGAATTATCCCAAAGTGGAAAGGGTTGCATCAGGAAGTAATGGGCCTCTCTCACTGGAGGTCATCGAAAGCAAGCTGGATGACCACTCACTGAGTACATTATACTAAGGACTATTCCATATAAGGGATGGTCTGGATGGTTGCTAAGTTCCTTTCTAATCTGAAAATTCTGAGTTTGTATAATTTATAATTTTTGTTCCACTGTGCCTGGCACAATGCTTTGCATAATACAAACATATAAATGCTTGCTGAATTGAATAGAGCAGAGGATTCATGTAGTGGTATTTATCTGGAAATATGGATAATCAGAGACAGACTATGAAAAGCATTATCTGTAAATATCAAGAATTCTTATTTTTTTTTTCTGTGCCAGAGAAAGAAATAGATGAGGAACAAGAGGGAAACAAGAATCTGTATGGTGCAATATCACCAAATTCTAGAAGGCAGACAGTTTCAACAGTGTTAGATTCTGCAGAGTTGAATTTGAAGGTCATCAGTGACTTACAATAGTGGTCTTTTCTCAGTCTTTAACCTTCTTGACTTTTCTGCAGCTTCTGACACTGTCAATCCCCTTCTGCTCATTGTTGTTGTTTGTCCCTCATTTTCGAAGAGGACCAATGACAGCATGGGGTGATATCTTGACTCCTGCATAAATTGGATTTAAGTGAGGCAGAGCAGAGCTACACAAAGGTGTCAGCCTCACTCTCTCTTCCTAAGTCATCAAAGTCCAATGGCAAGACAAAGTCAGGATGACTGGCGATGGCCTGGGGTGCAGTGGGTGACCTTGGCATCTTCAATGCCTGACCAAGCTCTAAGCGCTCCACAGCACTTGCTTCATCAGACTTCCCAGCCATTGGAATGAACTGTTCTCATCCATCCATTCTGCTAGGTGAAGTCTTCACATGCTTGAGGGAGCCATCCCCTAGCTCACCAACAGGTTTGAGGCCTGTCAGTTATTCTCAGCCTTAGTTAGCCTGTCTGTGAAGATGACTTTACTGGGGTGTGACCAATGCACATGCTACAGCTTCTTGGAGCCACAGGGGAGAGTTGGATGAAAGGTGGACAGGAAAGGTAAATGAGCAGTGCTACAAGCCCTCACACCAGAGGCGCTAGTCCTCCTTGAACGTCACATACACCTCAATCTTCCCTTTTTTTAGGTTTTCATGACATCAGTCTCTCACAGTTCTCTTACCTATCTATGCTTTTCTCAATCCCCTTTGCTAGATCTTCACCCACATTATGCCTGCTAAGTATGGGTATTCTCCTCCATACTAATCCCTCTTTTCTTCTTTCTCTATTCTATTTCAATTGATAATCTCATCAGCTCCTATGGAGTCAATTATCATCTCTATGCTAATGATTCTCAAATCTACTCATGCAGCACTAATCTCTCTGCTGACCTTAAGTCTCACAGATCCTCCTGACTTTTGGAAAGCTTGAACTAAATGCTCCATAGACATCTTAAAACTCAACATGTCTAACACTGAACTCATTATTTTTTTCCCCAAACCATTCTATCTTCCTAACTTCCCTGTTGCTATTTAGAGTACCACTATCTTCCCAGGCTCACAGCCTAGGTATCATCCTCTGCTCCTCAATATCTCTTCCCCCCCACCCCCATCCAATATGTTGCTAAGGCCTATTGATTTTACCTTCATAAATATGCTCCCTTCTCTCCTCTGACACTGCCACCCTGGTGCAGGCCTCATCACCTCACAACAGGACTACTGCAATAGCCTGCAGATTGGTCTCCCTGCCAATAGTTTTTGTCCACAGGGACTCTGTAGGAGCTGGAGTGATGAAGTCTGCTTCTCTCAAAATATCCTCTTTGATTGGCATTCAGATGAAGTTTAAGCTAACAAAAATTAACCAAAGAAGGCCAGATCCTTGCCTCCTACCTTCTTCACCCATATTCTTTTTTTTTTTTCTTCACACATACATATCTGTCAAAATCAATAGACCGTTCACTTTTCAATTGTATTGCGGTCAATTATAAAACCTTGCTCTCTCCTTACAAACCCCATCAGGAATAGTGAGGCACTTAAGAGTCTGTTTGGTTTTTTTAGGAAAAGCATGACATCTTCAGATATAATCTATTAGGAAACAGGACAGCTCTGTGCAAGAGGAATTAGAGAGGGGAGAGACTGAAGTCAGAAGCAAAAGTTGGCCAACTTAATAGTCTAGTCAAAAGGTAACACTCATCAGAACTAGGGTGATGGCAGCCTTAATGGTGAGAAGGAGACAGCTGGAAGAGATATGAAGGTAGAATTGGCAGAACTTAGCAATGGAGCAAGTGTGGGTGCAGAGGGGGTGGTGCTAAAAGAAAGCAAAGAGTCAAATATTACTCTAAGGTTTCAGTCACCAGGGACTGGGATGATGGTAGTGTCATCAACCAAAATAAAGAAAATAGAAGGAAGGCAAGGTTTAGGAGAAAAAGAGGACTGAATCCATTTTGGACAGAAGAAACCAGGATGGTCTAGAGATGGAGATGTCTAATAGGTAGATGGAAATGTAGAATCTGAGGTAAGGGGGAGAGATCAAGTCTCTAGAGTTATTTGTGTACAGATGATAAGTGAACTCACAGGAGTAAATGAGATCACCAAGAAAGAGAAAAGAAGGACCAGGACAACTGACAGACAACTGTACTTAATCGGGTATGAGGAGGAAAATAAAACAATGAAGTAGCCTTCAAAGAAGCGGTCAGACAGGTAAGAAAGAAGAGAACTAAGAAAAATCAGTGTCACAGAAGTCATAGAAAGGGAAAATATCAAAGTGAAGTAAGTGGTCAAACTGCCAAATACTGCAGAAAAGACAAGAGAGATAAGGACCAAGAAAAGGCCATCTGATTTAGGAATTAAGACATCACTAGTGATGAGAGAGAGAGAGAGAGAGAGAGAAAAGAGAGAGAGAGAGAGAGAGAGAGAGAGAGAGGGAGAGACAGGGGGAGAGAGGGAGAGAGAGAGAGAGAGAGAGAGAGAGAGAGAGAGAGAGAGAGAGAGAGAGAGAGAGAGAGAGAGAGAGAGAGAGAGAGGGAGAGACAGGGGGAGAGAGAGAGAGAGAGAGAGAGAGAGAGAGAGAGAGAGAGAGAGAGAGAGAGAGAGAGAGAGAGAGAGAGAGAGAAAGAGGTTTCAGTTGAGTAATGGGATAAGAAGCCTCTTGGCAAAAGGTTGAAGAGTAAGTGGGTACTAGGAAGTTTTGGCAATGAAGGTAGACTACTACTCTTTCTGGAACCTTAGCAATGAAAAGGAAAATTGTTGTTTGCTGTTGTTGTCATTTGTCCTTCTTGAAGAGGACTAATGTCATTCCAAGGGTGGTGTCTTGACTTTAAAGTGAATTGGATTTAAGTGAGGCAGGGCTGTGCAAAGTCTTTCCTCCAGTGGCAGGACTAAAGTCAAGGTCCAGCGGCAAGACATAAACCAAGACAACTGGCTTCACAAAAGAGTAGAAAGATATATAATAACAGCCTAGAGAACTGCGGGGTCAAGGGAAAAATTTTTTAAGGATAGGAGACATCTGAATATGTTAGTAGACAGTGATGAAGGAACTACTGGATAGAGAGTTGCAAATGAAGAGAGAGAGATGGACGATTGATGGACAGCCATCTAGAGATGACAGGACAACATGGGATCCAGGGCCCAAATGGAGGAATTAATGTTAGCAAGGAGAAGAACCACTTCGTTTCCTGTGACTAGCAAAGAAGCAACATATAGGTGAAGGGAGAAGTGTGGAGGTTTTTAGGTATGGAGGTAAGGAGATGAAGTTCATGATGTATAGCCTTCAATTTCTCAATAAAGTAGGAGATGAAGTCATTTGCTGGGGTGGAGCATGTTGAAGTGGAGCTGGGGGCTTGAGGAGAAAGATTTGTTATAGTCACTGTGGAAATAGTAATAGGTAGTTCTTTCTACGTCCTTAATCAGAAATTCAACGGTAAACGCCCTTGAGAGCAGGTAACATAAATTTATAGTAAACCTAGTCTACAAGGTTCCCAAAGGGCAGGCTCTCAAATCAAAAGACCTGAGTTCAAATATCCATTTTGACCCTTATTACCTGTGCGGCCTTAGGCGGTTTCCTTGTCTATAAAATGAGGGATTTAGACTAGCTGGTCTGTGAAGTCTCTTCCAGTACTGATGGTCTTATGATTTCCAGTAGCATTCAGAAGCTCAGAAATGGTAGCAAAAAAGGCCGGTGGTGGGAGCAGTGTGGGGTTAAAGGTTAGTTAAGCATGAAACACGAAAGGACAACAGGGCAAGGGATTATTGACTATTGACAGCCCAGCTGATAGACAGCATGGCTTTGGAGAAATTTGATTTATGCGTAGGAACAGAGAATAAAAACAATTGTCATCTGCAAGCTTCCAATTCAAGATAGACCACAGATTCCCCCGCATTCTTCATGGTCAATACTGATTTCCTCCAACTTTCAAATTCTTGGCTTTGAAGGAGAATAATATTGGTTTTTTTTCCTGTAACACAGGCAGTGTGAATGAAGCTGAAATCAGTACAGAAGGGAGAATTCTACATTAGCGGTGCTTTGTCTGTTAAGTACCAAGCTCAATTCCAAACTTTGTCTAAAAGAATTCCTGTGGCAGCTAGTCAGCAAGTCTTTCCCTTGGGATTCTCAGCTCTTTGGTATGGCAAACGTCTCATGATAATGCCTATTCCTTTTATGAGATCTTACTGCTAATAAATGGCTTTTCTAAACTTATTAGGAAAAATAATAGATTTTATTGTGGAAAAGGTCCTTTGGGTTTGATATTCTTTTTTTTTTCTTTCCAATTAAATGGCTCATTAAAATCCAAATTCTTTTCAATCAGCCCTAAATACTTTTGTAAGCCAATAAAACCCTCCTGCTGGACTGGTTACACTGCAGAATAACCACTTGAATATTGGCATAGAAAAGAATTAATAATGGGGAAAAGGAATAGGATAGCGTAATTTCTAATGATATCCCATTACTGTCATTCACTTGAAATTGGACAGTACTAGTAGTTAGAGTCCGGTCTTATTCTCAGTTAGACACTTGGGATTTATGTTTAAATACTTACTAAGAAAAGTAAGTAATTTCTTACTGTTAGCTAGTAAACAGTTTTGCATCACTGAGTCCTCAGAGAGGAATAACATGACTTTAAAAAATGGAAGTTGCAGTTCATTGACTAAGAAGCTAGTTCATTTTAAAAAGCTATTTCCCCAATACTTTCCATGCTTTGGAATGTATTTCATTTTCCATTTTTTTTTTTGTTATTCCAACATCTTTTCCAGAAGTGAAGAGAGAGTCAGCCTTGGAGCCAGGACAACCTAGGCCCAAGTTCAATCTCTGACACCCACTAGCTTCATGGCTCTGGGCAAATAACTAAACCTCTAGGTAACTCTCTGAGACTCTAAGTTAAAGAGAAAGTTCCAGCTTTGATTGATAAAGGGAGTTTTCTATAATCTCTTCAGTACTGGTATCTCTTCGAATAATGCAGTCATAAGTCACCCTTGCTTACCCATTACTATTACAATAATGATTACTCTTGTTATTAATACTGCTGTTGCTACTGTATGCTACTGTGGTGTGGAAAGTTCCTCTGTTAATAGAGATTGCAACTCAAGAATTTTCTTACAGACAACTCTGAAAGACTCAGAAAAACTAATCAACACAATGATGGACCACAATTCCAGAGGACTCATGATGAAACATGCTACTCACTTCCAGATAGTGAGCGAAAGTACGCAGAGTGAAGATTGAGGCATATTTTTTTGGATCTAGCTAATGTGATAATGTGTTTTGCTCAACTATACTATCCATATCTGTAATGGGTTTTGTTTTCCTTGCTTTTTTCAATGGTGGGAGGTTAAGGAAAGAGGATGGAGAGAACTCAGAGCTGAAAAGAAAAGAAAATTTGTTGTTGTGGGTTTTTTTTTTCAAAAAAGAATTGCCTGAGACTCAGAAAGCTTAAGTGTCACACAGACAGTAAGTGTCAGAGACAGGACTTGAACCCAGATCTTCCTGACATCTGTCTCTCAGCTATTATTAACAATAAATAGAAAACATGCACCTTAAGGGCAGAGGTCCTTGTTGTCTTTGTATCCCCAGTGCATAACTCAATGACTTGTATACAGTAGGCATTTGATAAATGCTTATAAAATTTATTGTTAATTAATTAATAACAATATGCACATATTGTGTTTCAAGGTTTTCAAAGCATTTTCCTCAAAACAAGCCTGTGAAGTAAATAGATCTTTAAAACGCTCAAGTGGGGCAGCTAGGTGGCACAATAGATAGAGTGCCAGGCCTGGAGTCAGGAAGACTCATCTTCTTGACTTTAAATCTGGCCTCAGATACTTAGCTAATGTGACCTCGGGCAAGTCACTTCACCCTGTTTGCCTCAGTTTCCTCATCTGTAAAATGAGCTGGAGAAGGAAATGGCAAACCACTCCTATATCTCTGCCAAGAAAACCCCAAATGCTTCAGGAAGAGTCAGACAAACACTGAATAACAACTAGAAAAATGTTCAAATGCAGATGATACATGCGCTATTTACCTTAGGGTTGTTGTGAAAAAAGAAGAGCATTTTGAAAAACCTTAATTAAATAATTATAATAATAATGATAATTATATAAGAATCTGATAGGCCATGTTAAAACAAATTTCATCTTACCTCATGTATGTTCTTTCCCTGAAGAAGTGGAATAGAGTTTTCTTGCCAGTTTAGCTTTTTTGTTATCTCCTTTTTTACCTCTGACACATACTGACCCTGGCAAGTCATTTAACTTCTCCGTGGCCCCAACAAACTCATTAAGACTAGAAGCTATAGAGATCCTCTCTATTTTCTTCCTTTTTGTGATACTGCTCTTTACTGGCTCTCCTCTTATTGTCTAGCTACTCCTTCTCAATCACCTTTGTTAGAACATCGTCCAAAGTACATCCCAGAACTCGTGGGTACATATCTCAAAGGATGTATCCTAGGCCCTCTTCTCTATCTACACTCCTGCAGTGACTTCATCAACTCCTGAGAATTCAGTGATCATCTCTGTGCCCCTAGATCTTTAGATTTATCCATGGTCCCTCTTATAAGCTTCATGCTTACATCAGCAACTGCCTCTTGGATATCTGCAGATGAATATCCCTTTGGCACCTCAAATTCAACACAATTAAAATTGAGCTTACCTTTCTCCTTCCAACCTAATCCCCTTCCTAACCTCTCTGCTTTTCTGGAGGTCTTTACTATCCCTCCAGTAACGCAAGTCCACAACAGAGTTATCAACTCTTCATTGTCCTTCACCTCCTATGATAGGATCACTATCTACTAGAGTTTCCCCTGCCCCCCAACAAACAGACTTGGGTTAGGCTAGATTTTCCTTAAAGTGTGACAAAGCTGAGACTGTATTGGTTGGGGGTGGGGGAAGACTCAAGATATGCCTCCTTTGACACTGCTTCCTGGTGGCTTCCTAGTTTCTATCCATGTGGGGTGGATACTTTAGATTTAGTGGATGCCTGAGACGGCACAGACCTGCCCTGCTGACCAGGCATATTTCCATGAGAAAATGAGATGGCATATACGTACTAAAGCTAGATGCTGTTGTATATACTTATATGTTAGGGCTAAGTATATTTCCTTTACTTAACTGTTCAATGACTTACAAGTACCTTGTTCAGATTCTTTGTTGGGATGAAATAACATCCCAACAAAGAATCTGAACAAGGTACTGGTGTCAGGCCTACCCCAAACACACTATATATCCAATCAGTAGTCAAGTCTTCTTGATTCAGCCTTCACAATTCCTCAAATCCATCTCATCTCCACGCAAATGGCCAACTCAGTAGTTCAAGTCTTACTATGTCAATGTCAGTGACCATGTCATTTTCCTACTCAAAAAGCTCTAATAGCTCCCTATTGACTCTATTATCAAGTATACATTCCTGTATGTTTTTTAAAGCCTTTCACAATCTGAGTCCAATCTATTTTTTCCAGACTTTTTACACATCATTCTCTTTCATTTAATCTACAACCCAGCCAAAAAGGCTCATTTGTTGTTATCATACATAGCATGCTATCTCTGGTCTCCGTACCCTGACACTGACTATTCTCCATACCTGGAATGGAGGACATTCTCTTCTCACTGTCTCTTCTTAAAATCCATAGCTTTCTTCAAAACTCAGCTCGAAGGCCACCTCCTACATGACACCTTTCTTTTTTTTTCTTGGTAAGGCAATTGGGGTTAAGTGACTTGCCCAGGGTCACACAGCTAGTAAGTGTCACATGACACCTTTCTTCATCTACTCTCCCAACTGCCAGCATGTTTTTTCCATCCCCCACAATAAAAATTATCTCATATTTACACTATACATATTTTGTATATACTATGTACACATGACATTTCTTCTACCCAATAAAATATAAAATCCTTGAGGCTAGGGGCGGTTTCAATTTTTGTCTTTGTATTCTCATCAACTATCATAATCCTTGGCATGCAGTAGGCACCTAATAAATACTTGTTGATTGACTGATTGGTTAACATAAGTATCTGCCTCAGTAGAAATGGTTTCCCTACCTGAAACTCCCTAAGGCAATGAAATCACAAGTATAGACCACACCATCCTAAATTACATTAGAGCAAGGACCCTAACTGGCCTATAAAAATCATTTGACTACACTTACTTCCTCCTCAGCATACATGCTCCCAGTGATCTCAAGTTTTTAGAAAAAATATGCAGTATTTTATTCCCACAATATGCTTGACAGATTGTCCAAATAACGGGATATCTCCCTAATCAATCCAAACATACTTCCTGATTGGTACCATTTCATGCCATCCAGTGCCCTGCTTTCCTTCCAAATTGATTTTGTTCCTCCTAGGCACTATGATTGAAGGCTGAGCAATTACTGCCCATCTGGGGGATGGTAAGGCAATTTGTGTAGCTCAACTTGGCCAGTGAGAGAAAAATTGCTTCTATTACTATTACTTGCTGCTCTGAAGATGGAGTTGGCTTATCTCAAATGACCCCTTATTTAATAATAAAGGAAAGTCCTGCACTGATTAAAAAGAAGTGAAAGACCACTTAAAGCAGAACGAAGTCAGACAAGTTGATTTCTAAGGTACCCTTCTCTTCCATCATTCTTTCGGTCTGGACTCAAGTCATGAGAATGGAATTGAAAACCGTTTCAATGGAGTTTACTAGATAGATCTATCAATAAGCATCTATTAAGTACTTACTAGGGGTAGGAGTGGGTGCCTGGGCTAAGTGGCAGGGACACAATGAGAAAGCAAGACAGGCTGCCCAAGGACTCCACTTCTCTAGTCATATAATACTGTTGTCATGTACTGTTATTCCTATGTTTATTCCAGATTTGCCCAGAGAGGTTCGTTGTGTTTATTTCACGCTTGTCTATACCAGAAATGAATGCTTTCTAGTCTCTTTAGTTAGTTGTGCTTCCTTAATCTAATCAATTGGGTATATTTTGTATTGAAATGCAGTTTTGCTTTTACAAAACTACATATATTCCCTTTAGTTATACATGTTACCTGAGTGAGAAAGAAAACAAGAAATATTCTAATAAAGAACTATATTTATCCTTATTCTCTAGGATCATTCTTCTATGGCGCAGATCAATACACTCCTATCTCCCACCTCCATATCTTCCGACTGTCCCCTATTCTTGTAATACCCTCTCTCCACACTTATTTCCTTCAAGACTCTACCCAAGCATTTTCTTCTACATTAAAATCCCTGATCATCCTAACTGCTGGCTCCCTTCCTCTCTAAACTACTATGTATTTATTTTGTAACATATATGAAAATGAAATAGTCCCACCTTTTAAATAGCTTACATTCTATCAGGAAAACTGTGTGTGTGTTTACACACACATACATTTACAGACACAGATACATACACATTCCATCAGGGACACAGTATATGTGTATACACATGCACATACATACATATATGCTTACATTCTATTGTATATATATATATATATATATATATATATGCATATATACTGACATTCTATGAGGGAGACTGTATTGCATATATACAGATATACATACATGTATTTTGTGTATATATATGTATAAGCTAACATTCTATCAGGAAGATTTTATATGTTTATGTGTATGTACAAATATACATGTGTTTGTGTATATACTACATATATACTTACATTCTTTCAAGGAGACTTTGCATTTGTATGTGTACATGTAATATACAAATGTGTATTTACACACTTATATTGTATCATGTTAATGCATTAGCTATTTGAAGAGAGGGACTGTTTCATCTTTGATTTTGTATTTCCAACACCCATCACAGAACCAAGCTCTTAGTAAATGCTTAATAAATGCTCGTTGATTAATTGATTTACAATATAGTGAAGTATGTTTTGTTATAGTAGGAAAGCTCCCAATTTGGTCAGAAGAACTGGAAGCTGCATAACCTTGGCCTTATCATTTAACCTAACTCTGCTTCACTGTCTACTCCACATACTGACTGTGAGGATTAGAAGTGATAATGTAGCAAATTATTTTGTAAAATATTGTTTCAGGCTCTGGGCTTATGCTCCCAAACCCAGACAGAACTGGAAAGTCAGGTTCCCAGAGGTCAGTTGTCTGATTTTTCCCATCAGGATTCGACAATATAAATATACAATATAAAGTACTCTACGACTGCCAGAAAGTCTAATTGTCAATTATTATTGTATCAGTAATAATTACATTGAATAGAATAGTCTATATAATTATTGCATATAATAATAATGATTACATGTTATTATTATAGCTAGCATTTATATAGCATTTTAGAATTTGTAAAATACTTCATAAATATTACCTCATTTTATCCTCACAAGAACACTGGGAGGCAGGTGCTACTATCATCCCCATTTTACAATAAGAAATCCGACAGACAAGTGTTGTTACTTGCCCAGGGTTATACAGCTTGTACGTATCTAAGGTAGAATTTGAACTCAGGTTTTCTAGGTATTGCATCTCTGCCAATGCACGGAGGAAGCAAAGAGTTAGTGGCCAACAGCCAAGGTTTACCTCATTTTTGTAGGAGGAATGAAGAGGAAGCTAGAGAAGGACCCAGATAAAACAAGTCCAAAGCATTAGACAGAAGAAGGGGAAGCCAAACACGGGGCAAGTTGACTGGAGGAGGTCTCTCTGAAGAGTAGTCCAAGTTGAACTACTTGGAGAAAGAAGGAAGCCAGGACAAAAATCATGGAGAAATGAGAAAAAAAAAAGTAAATGAAACTAAGTTGTGATGTACACATGACATTGCGTGGCAAGAAGTGCTGGTCCATGACCATTTGACAGAATGTTGATGGTGATTAATTAGCAATTTGATTAACTGAGGCACAGAGTCCACCTGAACAAAGGAAATGAAGGCAAAGCCAGAAGCATTTATTGGATAAGTACAGCACTCA
Source organism: Phascolarctos cinereus (assembly GCF_003287225.1). NCBI lineage: Eukaryota > Metazoa > Chordata > Mammalia > Diprotodontia > Phascolarctidae > Phascolarctos > Phascolarctos cinereus. Next base: position 107,286,211 of record NW_027555958.1, on the reverse strand, counting down.
CACACACACACACAGAATAGCAGAACCTAGTCTGCTACTCTAAAGATTGGGGGTTTAGAGTGGTTTATATGGTTTTACAACAAAGGGAGGCAGGAGAATAGGAGGAATACATAGGAGCCAGGATGTTTGTGTAAGCTCTGTCCATTTGGGTCTGGTATGAACCAGTTTGAGCAGGCCCAATAGTGTCTGGCACAGCAGAAATGTTCTGGGTTCACCTAGTGAACACCACAAAGGATCACTGGTATGTCAAACTCAAGCAACACTCATTTCACCTCCTGACTGGCTGATTTTGATTCTCAGGTTATTTTAACCTCTCCTGGATAATACAGGAGCTCAAGTAAATCAAGGTGACTAGTAAACTCATTATTCATTCCATTTCCACAATGGCCACACCTGACCTACCATCTTAAAGCAATCACAGCATGTGAAACCAAAGTCCTGACAGTGGACCCCTATTAGGCTTAGAAGGGAGTCAGCGACTGCCAAGTATTGCTGAAAAATAAACCAGGAACTCTGGGCAGTTGCAGCCCTTCCTTTGTTCCCTTTTGCAAGAGTATCCTGAGACATAGAACAAAATTGGAGTAAGACTACTTATATAAAGATTAGTCAAATTACTAATAATAAGAGAAAAAATAAACTAAAAATACTCTGAGGTTTCACTTCAAAGCCCCCAAATGACAAAAATGACAAAAGATGAAAACAGTTTATGTCAAAGGGGTTGGGGGAAAGACAGGCAAGCTGATACACTCTAGGTGCAGTGGTCAATTGGTCTGATCATTCTGGAAAACAATTTGTAATTGCTATCAGAATGTAGGATGGCTCAAACAGCCCTGCAACGAGATCTGTTTAAGGTGGTGTCTCAGGATATTCTCACAACAGGGAATTGGGGAAGGGTAATCTTTCATAGGAAAGACTTACGTTCAAATCCCATCACAGACATATATTCGTTTTGTGAACCTGGGCAAGTTCTCACTGCTCTGGACAACTTTTTAAGACTCTAAATTGCAGAGAAGGAACCAACGTTCATTGGTAGAGAGAGTTTCCTTCACTGTGTGCTCCTCATACCAAGGAAATCATGGGTCTAACTCTAGTCTCTATCCCTACATGTCAACATAGATATATTTGATTTTTCTAAATATGAGATTCTTGTCCAATGACAAAGAAAATTTCATACTATTGGGAAAACAGAATCATATTGATTTTTTTGGTATTTTTTTCTGAACTTAAGAAATAAAACAAGCATTTCTATAACAAAGAAGAATAAAAAAAGAGGATTGCACATGAAACTGCAAATCTATTATGTACAACTTGTTTTTCCTTTTAAGTAATAAAGTTAGCATGTAACTTTTTTCCCCCTCTCCCCCACCCTAGAGATGGCTACCATTAGACATAAATGTGTGTGTATAAAACCATATTATACATATTTATATTTATCAGTTCTTTCTTGAATACAGATAGCATCTTACTTTATATGTCCTTTGTAGTTAATGCAGGCATTTATAAAAGTCAAAATGACTCAGCTGCTCAAAGTTGTTCTTAAAACAATATTGTTATTACTGTATACGATGTTCTCTTGGTTCTGCTCATTTTGATCTTCATTATTTTGTGCACCTATTCATGCTTTCCTAAGATAATCTACCTAATCATTTCTTATAGCAGAATAGTATTCCATCATGATCATATACCATAACTTGTTTAGTCATTCCCCAATTGATAGGCATCCCTATAATTTCCATGAATCATATTAATCTTGATGTCTTGACTATAAATGAAACCAGAAGACAAAAAAGGAAGAAATTGCTGCTAAGCGGAAGGATGGCATTCAGGTTTACCTTGGAGAGGCACAGATTAGGCACAGCTGATAGATTTGGTATTATCATTACATCTAAAGGCAACAAGAAACATTTTGTGGATAGTTGTTTGATCATCTCATATTAAAGTGCTCAAAAATGATCTCCTGCAAAAAGATACAGCTAATGCACTAACACAGTTTAATTAATACAAACTTTAAGTCAACATATACTTTAAATACATATATTTTAATAGTTTAGAAAGTATGATTAAGAAGATAAAGAGGTCAAAGGATTATATACTACAGAACTCTCACACCCCTATTTTACAAATATTTTAATCAAAAACAAAGTCAGGAAATGCTGTGTATGGAGAACACCAAAAAAAGATAAAAAACATGCAATTAACTATATCTTATTGACAGGGAATATTGGTTACTAAGGAAGTAGTAATCTTCAATTCAGTTAGCCAGCACACCGGATAAGGTACTGAGCCTGAAGTCAGAAAGACCTGAATTTGAATCCAGCCTCACATACTTACTATCTGTGTGACCATGGGAAAGTCATTTAACTGCTTTTTGCCTCAGTTTCCTTATCTGTAAAACAGAGATAACAACAGCATCTAACGTACAGGTTTATTGTGAAGATCAAATGAGATAATAATTCTAAAGCACTTAGCACAGTGCCTGGCACATAGTAAGCTTTATATAGTAAAGAAATAGTAAGCAGTAAAGAAATAGTAAGGAAATGGCTTTATGAATACATTATATGCAGTTATATGCACTATTTTACACGCACTGAACCTCTCACTTCTGCAAAGATGCATGGGAAGTTGTGTTCTCATATCTCTTCTTTAAGTTCAAGCTTATTTTTTAAAAATAATTTTGCAACTAGTTGTGCAATTAATCATTATTATTGTTGTTGTTGTTGTTAACAGATATGTTAATTACCAAAATAAGGAGGCCTAGACACCACTTTAATCAGTAAACCCAAGGTCTCCACACAAAGCAGAAATGCATAGCTGACAAGGGTAACAATGGTTTAGAATATAAACTGTCTTGTTAAAATACCCCAGAGAAGAATGACAGAAGATTGTGACAAAATCGTCTGATAAAAGAGTAAACAATAGAAGCAGGTGAGAGATTAACAGAAAGCTTGGTAAAAGATCCAGATATACCAGATCATCCCAGGGATATTTAAAGATGAAACCGGTAGGAGGAGAGCAAACAGCTGAAAATTTTAAAAGATCTGCTGAAATACTGATGCCATTTTTTTTTATCAGTGACAATGAACTACCACATTTGTACTCCAAACTCAGTTCCCATTATTTGCGTAAGGAAGTAGAAATGGCACCAAAGAAAGCTAAGATGGGAAGTGCAGCAGAACTACATTAAGTACACATAGATTATGTTAAGGCTTTGATCTCCAAGATACATACGCAACTAAAAGAAATGTATAACATCAAAAGCCATTTCCAAATAAAAAGGTGGTCAAAAGTTATGAAAAAAATGGCTCTGAAATGAAGAATTAAAACTATTAACAACCACATGAAAGCATGTTCCAAATCATTAGCAAGAGAAATACACATCAAAACCACCCTAAGATTTCACCTCACACCTACCAAATTATCAGAGATGACAAAGGATGGGAATCATCGACGTTGTAGGGAATTGTGGACAGACAGGCACACTAAAGTATTGTCGGTAGAGTTAGGAATTGGTGCAACCATTCTATGCGGGGCAGCTAGGTGGTGCTGTCATTAGAGCACTGGGCTTGGAATTAGGAAAACATCTTCATGAGTTCAGATTCAATCTTGGACATTTACTAGCTATATGATCCCGGGCAAATCACATAACCTTGTTTGCCTCAGTTCCTCATCTGCGAAAATGAGATGAAGAAGGAAATGGCAAAACCACTTCAGTGTCTCTGCCAGGAAAACCCCAAAAGGGGTCATGAAGAGTCAGACATGACTGAAATGACTCAACAACAACCTCTCTGGAAAGCAATTTGGAATTGTGCTAAGAAAGTGACAAAAACTATCTATAACCTTTGGCCCAGAGATTCCACTGCTAGAAATATACTCCAAGGAGATCTGTGTCTAAAAGGAAGGCTTTGTATACAACAAAATATTTAAAGCACCACTTGTTAATGTAGCAAAGAACTGGGAATAAAGTAGATGCCCATTGAGTGGAGAGTGGCTAAATAAATATTGATTCATTAATATAACGGATATTGCTGTGCTGTAAGAAATAATAAACATAATGAATTCAGAGAAGCCTGAAAAGACTTATATGAACTGATATAAAATAAAATAAGCAGAGTCAGGAAAGTAATGTACAAAACAACTACAACAGTGTAAATAAAAGAAAAAATGCCTACCACAAAATGATAAAAATTAAATGCCGAAAATGTATTTAAAAAAACCAGGCTGGATCTTAAAGAAGAGATAAGAATACACAATTTCCCCTGCATCTTTGCTGGCATGAGGTTCCATGGGGTGAAATATTGCATATAACATACTATTTCTAATGTGTTGGTTGGTTTTGCCGAACTTTTTTTCTCTTCTTCCTCTTAAAAAAATTCTTTGTTGTAAGGGAAAGGAAACAGAATCGAGGAAATGGAAAAGAAGAGATATAGGGGAAAATACCAGTGATATATATATATATATATATATATATATATATATATATATATATATATATATATATATATATATACAAATGATAGAAATAAAATCTGTTTTCAAAAATATACACAAAGTAGATCCCTGTTAGAAGTAACAGAATTCTGCAGGCACTGAGGGGTTGATTGTCAAGAGAACTGAAAGTGGAAAGGACACCTAAAACTTGGCAAAAATCACAGATATCTGTATACCTGAAAAAGGTAATTAAGAATATATCAATAATAATGGACTCAAATGCATACTTTACCATTTCTTCAAAAACCTTTAAAGTACAATCTACATGTGAATTGAGGGAATCCTAGATGAAGAAGGTAAAAGGGAAGAGGCAGGCTTAGAAGACTATATCTTCACAGTCACACAGTCACACAGATATAAAAGCTAAAGGATCCATTCTGTTTATTTGATTCAGTACAGCAAAGTACCATCTTGAAGAAACTCCTCCAACCAATTGTCTTCTATGCAAGTCAATATCATATGAGAGTCCTTAAAAGACATAACCATGATAACTTGTTTGATGACCCTCAATTTATCAATACTGTGAGATATAAAACAGGAAAATATGTGTCCCCAAAGGTGTTTACAACTGCCCTGGAAGATGTCAAGTGTTGTCTAAACAGAAGAGGAATTCCATGAAGACAGTCTTCTTTCATCGATATGAGTTCTTTCAAATGCTATTATTTATCAATGATACTGTGCTGATTGCATTAAGCCCTGTAACACAGCAGACCAGTGCAGACCCTAGTCAATAAGTAGTCCAGGGGTCAGAGTGCTGGGCCTGGAGTCAGGAAGATTCATCTTCTGAGTTTAAATGTGGCCTCAGACACTTACAAGTTGTGTGACCCTGGGCAAGTCACTCAACCCTGTTTGCCTCAATTTCCTCATCTGTAAAATAAGCTGGAGAAGGAAATGTCAAAGCACTCCAGTATCTTTGCCATAGCTGTTGATCATTCATTTAAGTCATATCTGACTCTTCATGACCCCATTTGAGGTTTTCTTGCTAAAAAACATTTTGCTAAAGAAAACCCCAAATGGAGTCACAAAGAGTGAGACACAAGAAAAAACTACCTAACAACAGATCCACAACAGGAACAAACGAGTAGATAAAGACAGCCCAGAGGCAAATGGGCAAAAGTTACAAACAGGCAAATTTAGGCCTGATTTAAGGAAAGCTTCACAATAATTAAAGCTATGCCAAAGTGAACTGGGGCTGCCTTGGGAAGAAGGGTCAGAACTACGGTAGCAGTAGCTGGAGCTTTGATCTTGGGAAATAAAATTTGGAGAATACAAAAAATTGAGCACATTTATATTATCAGTGTAAAAGTTACTATAGTAACTAACTCAGTAAAGTCTCCATTGAATTTGTCTTCATTATTTACTGTACTATTTTCTAATTATGGATTACAAAGTTGAATGAGGGCATGTTTTGTGCTGTACTTCATATATGCTAAAATTGCTTGTCACTGAATTACAACTTGTCAGGTATGTTACAGGGGAATAATCTTTCAGATAAGCTTTAAACTATATGGCTACTTGGGCCCCTTCCAATGCTAATTCTGTGATTATGGGAGACATGCCTCTTATCCAGACTATAATATGCATTTAAATGGGCAGTTCAGAGAACTAACCCATCAATACATACATATTTTATAGTCACTGCAGGTGGAGAGTAAACAGGGCTTAGAATTTAATTTGAGGAAAAGAAGGTCATTTGGAAGACTGCAAAGAGCTTTTAATAACCCTAAGAATTTACCTGAAACAAGGGCGCATTTTAGTAACATCGGTTTTTTTCCCCTGACAAATGAAATATGACTGCTTAGTTCAGTGGGTAGATTGCCTGCAGAGGATTTATGGGATAACATGAACAAGAGTCATATAGAATAAAGATTTATGAATAAATATTTATAATATTAGAGAGTATCCACTATGATAAGATCACAGACCGACGCTCTTGCAAATATGGACAATTTCATTTTTTGTTTTTGTTGTTCAGTTTCATGAATGTATTAATGTGGAGGACTCTGGTGTTGAAGCTCCCTTCACCAATACAAATTGGCAACTCATCTAAAACTTATAGTCTTAAAGAAATGCATGAAGCACTGAGCAATTATGAATTATATATGATTTGTGTTGGATGAAGGACATGAACTCAGGGTTTCCAAATTCCAAGACCAGTCTTCTATACACTATGCCATACTGCCTCTTAGTTTAGGCATATATGCCTATAAACTAAAACCGAGTTCCAGGAATTTTAGATACAATATCTTTTTTAGCACTTAGCATACTCCCTAGCACAAAGTAGGCACTTAATAAATGTTTCTTGATTTCTGACCTAGTATCTAAAGCTTAGCATCACAAGGTAATTTCTAGTAGCTCTCCTCATATGTAAGACTTTCCTGCTTTTATTCAGAAATCAGAACTAGGTCCAATAGAAGGAAAGTATAGGAAGGCAAAATTTGGTTTAATGAAAAGAAAAACTCACTTAAAACTAGACCTTACCAATATAGAATGTCCTGTCTCATAGAGGGAGTTCTCTATCACTAGAGATCTTCAAACAATCTGAACAATAATTTGTCAGGGATTTGGGGGGAGGGATGAGAGTAAATGACTTCTAAGATTTCTCTCCAACTGTGAGATTTGATGACTCTACTAGATGAAATGGAATGGAGAAAGAATAAGTTATCCTTGGCTCTAAAAATGGGTCCCTTTATGACCAATCAGTTGCCCTTGAAGGAGGACCTTTTAAGCAGTAATAACTATAATGAAGCGTTGGAACAATGGTGCAATTCCCAGATGAAGAACGTTGCTTGCTGTGAGTACAAACTACTGTCTATGAGGCACAAGAGAAAAAAAAGCTTTAGAGAGCTAATTGCTGATGGCACAATCTTAGAAGTATTATGAAACCTAGTGGTATATTTCAAAGCTACCCAAATTGGTCATCTCTTAGTTACATGTTATTTTGTCTTATTAAAAGATATTCATCGTCTGTACCTGTCATCAAATAAGTATCCCCTAATTATACACCTGTCATAATTGTATGTATCCTTTGTTTCATCCAAATCACTCCAACTGAGCTTAAAATTAAGCTCCATTCCATTTCTAAGAGACTTCACTAAGGTTGGAGGAAAAAAAAATATCATTAGATTATTTCTCTACCCCCCCCCCCAAATGCGGAATGCTGTCTCTCTGGCATCCCTACTCTTCAACACATTAGTACACCCTGAAGAAGCCAAGCACACTACGGGACAATCCCAGATAATCCTCAAACTTCCTTACAACAAACCTTCCCTGTTTCCAATAACACATAACATTACTTTAGATCTAGGTTTGTTGGAGTACAGCTTGAAAGGCTGACCCATAGGTACTGTTTCTGCAATTCAGAAGCTGACCCTAGGTGAACAGAGTTGTTTTCATTTTTAGTTTTATGGACCAACCCAGTCAAATTTTTCCCCCAGCACGAATAATGGTGTAAGATAAGAAAAGTAGCGCATAATCCAATAAATTATGCTTTTTTGTTTTAAAAAATCTCTTTAGTCAAAATATCAAGGAATGATAATGAACTAATCATTAGTTCCTTTCACATCCACATATATTTTTAAAGGATATGCTATAAAACTGTACTTAAAGAAATAAACACCTATATACAGTTTGAGAACTTTCCTAATTACACTTCATCTATTACTAACAATTGCTTTGTTTAATCCTGGTTTTTTCCTCTTATTTTACTTTAAACTAAACCTTTTGTTTTCTTCTACCCATAAAACTTCTGGTGTTTTAAAGATTTCTATCCTTGCCCAGCTTCCAGGTCATCTGCATCTTTCTTCTATTTCCAGTGTTTCTTTAAGGGTTTGGGAATTTTCTTCTGTTTCCAGTGTTTTTTGTTTGTTTGTTTGTTTATTTGTTTGTTTTAATGCTGGTTTTAATGACCCTAATGAAAGAATCTTATCTTTAGTTGCTCTGGTAATCCCAGAAAGGATATTAGGTGATTATAATCTCTTTGCATAATAAAGAACTGGTTTCTATTTTTCTCAGTTCTTCTCTTACCCACACAGCTCTGGCTGAGCTGCTACCAGCAACATGGAGGAAAGAGGCTATCTGAGTTGCTCTTGTCTCTGCAAAACTGCATTTTGGTATTTTTCTAATATAGAGAATGTTTCTCATTTATCTGTCAATTCTTCTGCCTATTTCCTTGATCTTTTTCATGGAAATTGTCTCTTTACTAGGCCTCAAATTTCAGCAGAACTTATAACTTTTTAGTTTTTAAAAGGACTATGATTTTTTAAAAAATTTATCTTTTAAAACATATATTAAAAGAACACTAATGATCTACTCAGGCAGCTAGGTGGCACGGTGGATAGAGTGGCAGGGCTGGAGTTAGAAAGACTCATCTTCCCAAGTTCAAATCTGACATCAGACACTTCCTAGCTGTGTGATCCTGGGCAAGTCACTTAATCCTGTTTACCTCAGTTTCCTCATCTGTAAAATGAGCTGGAGAAGGAAATGATAAGCCACTCCAGTATTTTTGCCAAGAAAACCCCCAATGGGGTCATGAAAAGTCAGACACGACTGAAAATGACTAAAGAATAGCAATAAAGATCTATTCAATTTTTCAATTAAACAAATATTTATTAAGTATCCTACTACGTGTATCATCAAAACACAATATTAGATTCTGGAAATACATTTTTAAATGAAATTTCTTATCCTCGAGGATCTTAAAAAATGGGGGTTGGAGGAGAAAAGAGATGAGATATATATATTACACACACATACACACACACACACACACACACACACACACACACACACACAGAGTAACTGCTTCACACTCCCCAATAACATACTTTGCTATAGTCATCGCTTTAATTAGCATAGCTTAACTTGGCATTTCCCCTAGAGCTCTGAAACATAAAAAGTGTTGGTGTCATTTGTAACCCCTTCAGCAGGTAGAAATACCTAAGACCTAGTCGAAAACAATAATTTGTTAAACTATAAAGCTGTCAGATGGCAAGCCTCCTTCACCTTCCGAGGTGAAGTGAGCCCTCTGAGACCCATTCCCATTTGGCCCCCTTCCCTAGTAGTAGTCTTCCCTACAAAGGCCTAGTAGTGTCCCCCGGTCTCTCTCCTCCTACCACAGGTCTCTATCCTCCTGTCCCAAGGTTTTTATTTCTATGGACTTCATGTCCCCAGGTCTAAATTCTCTCCCAAAGACTCTTTATCAGAACTGTCATTTTAAAAAATGTTGATTTCAAGCCTCTTTTACTGTAACTTGAACTAGGACACATTTTTTGGTGTCTGCCCTGGGCATCAGAATTGCTCATTCCAGTTTTTGCTATAATCATAAGGCAGACACATTTCAACCAAATAATTTTGGTCAATTTGATGTAAATGTGTAGTTTGGAACTCTTCATCTCTATCTGAACATGACATTAAATCTTTGTTAGAGCAGGCATGTTTTTTACAACAGAAAGAAAAACTATCTGTTTTCTAAGTAAATCTCACAAAAGATTCTCAGAATCAAGGCCATTATGATAAAATAGAGTCTAAATGACCTTAGAAATTGAGTTTATTCTCTCTCCCACTATTAAGGAAGGTTACTAGAAAATTAATTTTGCTTATTAGAGAGTAAAGAAACATACATTCTTACTACCCAGTCTCTCCTGATAACTGCAATTAAATGGGAGAATTCATCCCCTAGTGTCCCTAATATAGCATCTCAAGAACTGAAAGCACCAGTAACTCATGCTTTAAAAAAAAAAAATGGATACAGTCACTCATCATTAATTAGTGTACCTCAGAAACAAGTTGACATGCCATTACCTCTTCTTTTACTTTGTCACGTACTCTATTAAAAAAATGCTTGATGTTTTCCTAAGAGCACTTTTTTGTTGTTATTTATGTTATTTTGCAACTGAATGTAAGTACCATACTTTCTAATGAGAAGCTCAGTAAAGCAGCAAGAGTATTAGATTTCGATTCAGAGGTGTGATGTTCAACAATTGGTTCTACTGCTTATTAGTCATGGGACCTCAGACGTGTTATTTCAACTCCCCAGGCCTTAGCTTCCTTATTTACAAAATAAGTGCTTCACACTCTAAAGTTCCATCCAGCTTTACATCTTATGACCGAAATGAAAACAGTAAACGTTACATGATGGGCAAGATGGAAGAATCGTCTCTATAACACTCTTCAAAATCAGATTCAGAGTAATTACACGTGATTTCACAAGATAAGAAAACAGAATCCTTTCCCAACTCCATACAAGGTGAAAATCTCATGAATTAATATTGGAGAACTTTAATACTTCAGTGCTTCTCACTCAGCATCTCCACCCTGTTCCTACTACATATGCCTTCATGATAAGCACAAGCAAATTTGCAGCCTCTGTCGGGTTCTCCCACAGCAGTGATTTTTTTTGTCAAATACTCTCACTCCTATTCCACAAGATAAGGCAAACATTCATTTTGCCCAGACATAGGAAGGAAAGCAGAAGGAAAGAAGGAATCAGTATAAATTAAAATATACGCCACTCTTAAAGGCATTGAGCCATAGCTTAGAGGGAAGCAGTCTGGTAGGTCTGAAAGAAAGAGGATTGGAAAACCAGCGAGGGCCCTCCTAAACATTACTCAGGAAGGGAACCCCGGGCCCAGTGGCTATGATATTTCTTAAATTCAGGAGGCTGTAGTTTTTTACAATAGCCCAATCTTTGGTTCTCTACATCAGTGGAGGGGGAAAGAAGAAATGATGGCTAATACAAGAGAACTGCTCAAAGATCAAAGAAGAAAACTTTAACAGAAATCTAGCACACAACGATGTCAACTAAGAGAGAAGATCCTAAAAACAGAAGGAAAAATTAGTAAAAGCTCAGAGAAATGAAAGCATTTTAAATAAATATTGTTCAGCCAAGCCATTCAGACAAAACCCTGAAGATTATTTAAGGCAGTAAAAGGAAATGGATGAAGCTGATGTGAAACAAACTTTTACTGAAGGTACTGGAACGTTGCATGGCTTTGAAAATTGAATTCAATCGTATAATCTTAAAATTATTGGAGAGGCCACGCAGATGAGGAAGCAGCAGCTAAATGTCCTGATGTTTTGAAACAAATTATTAAAGAAGATATGGTGATCAGCAAATTTTTATGTGTATAAAACAGGCTTATTCTTGGGGGGGGGGAAGGATATCTTCCAGAACTTACATTTCTAAGGAAAGAAAAAAACACCTCAATTAAAAGAGTCTAAGATTGGATTATTTAGAGGAAATAAAGAAGGAAGTTTTTAATTAAAACCAATGCTTGTTCATTGGTCAGAGAAGCTATAACCTCTGATCTCTTCCAGTTCTTTAGCGGTCAAATAAGAAATTACAGGTGACTGAAGCTATGTTCAAAAATTAGTTTTCAAGTTATTTTAGCCCAGCTGTTGTAAAATCTTACAAAGACGGCAATATTGCTTTTAAAGCAATACTGATTTTAGATAACATTTCAGGTCATCCAATTACACTTATCTCGTTGTGTGAGAATGTGAGCTTACAAATTCATCGAGAGGATAAAGCTTTCACCTACCACTCTGTATATGAAGATGTAAAGAAAGAGAAGAAAGTTCAATCTATGCTGCTAAAATGTTTTAAAAGACAATAATGATGTTTTTGTCATATTATTAGTATATGCTTATCCTTAGATATTATATTCAGAATTTTTTTTATTTTACTTTCTATAACTATTCTTTATAATGAACTTGAATCAGAATACATTTTTCTTTTCTTCGTGGTCATATTAATAAACAGATGAAAACTTATTTTAAGAAATTTTGACTGCATTTCCCCTTTAGTCTCAGACCAATTAAAATATTTTAAATACAATTATAACTTCAAATAGCATGAATCTGAATAATGCAACCACTTTATGGGATTCATTATTTGCACTAATCAGGACCTAGTTGTAAAAATGGATAAACGTGAACCAAAATTATCTGATCAAACACAGAATCCTATGAACTTTCCCCAAGATCATGGAATAACATGAAGAAATTTCAGTATGGTTCAAAAGCCATAAAAGAAATGAGCCAATTTAAATCAGATATTAGGAGAAAGTATAGGGACTGAACCTATGATTTCACGGGTATTGAGAGGGCATGGGTGAGACTGCTACCAATCAAATCACATACCTGTGAATAAATGTCTTTTACAAAACAAATTTGAAAAATGGGAAGTTGCATAAATGGAGAAAGAGGTAGTAGAGAAAATAAAGGAAATAATGAGTCATCCCTAGTATGTCTTGGTGGAAAAATACAGAGATTTTCATTACTAGAGTGACTCTGGGCAAGGGAAGGGAGTGCAAGAGAATGGAAGTGGCAGAAAAAGAGAAGGCATTGAATCTGGGGGACTTCAAAGGGGCAAATTTAACCAAAGCAGGGGTGCAGGGGTATCTCTGAAGAGCAGCTGGTACCCCAAATGGTAGGGCAGAAAAGGGGCCATAAAGGCAGAGATTAGGTGACATGGCCTTGGGAGGAAGGCCATGTGAAAGCAGAGGTCAGACTGGGCCATGTGATTTGGGATAAGTGTAATTTCTACCACATGGTGGTATTACTTGTATCCAACATTGTTTATCTCATGAATTAATATTTTAAAGAGTAAGGCAAAAAGAAAGAAAGAAAGAAAGAAAGAAAGAAAGAAAGAAAGAAAGAAAGAAAGAAAGAAAGAAAGAAAGAAAGAAAGAAAGAAAGAAAGAAAGAAGGAAAGAAGGAAAGGAAAAGGAAGGAAGGAAGGAAGGAAGGAAGAAGGAAGGAAGGAAGGAAGGAAAAAGAAAAAGAAAGAAAGAAAGAAAGAAAGAAAGAAAGAAAGAAAGAAAGAAAGAAAGAAAGAAAGAAAGAAAGAAAGAAAGAAAGAAAGAAAGAAAGAAAGAAAGAAAGAAACAGAGAAAAGAGAGGATGGAGAATTTCCTTCTTGGCTTATTGCCCTCTTTTGAAGTAAATATCCAAAATGAATCTTAAGTATTGTGGGATCCTCAACTCCTGCACAGGTGCTTAATGTACAAAATAGGTATTGGTAGGGGACCTTATTTCACCACTGGGAAAATGTTTACCATACTAAGGTTTCATTAGAGCCCATGAACAAATATAGAAACACAAAGTACTCAGACCATAACCTCCTATGAGGGAACTGAATTTGGGGTTAATGTGAAGACAATTCTTGGTCCTTTCAGTCAGTACCTTTCTCCCATACTTTAGTCCTTCAGAATGTTTCCGTAGTATTATCCTGTGGTTTAGATTCTGTCCCAGAGCTAAACATACCCTGGGGGCTATTGAATAAACAATCCTATTTCTGTCAGACCAATATGTATGAATAGCTCACTGGCCTTCCTTTCCAAGTAAGACACTGCACATGAAATGCTCATATTGTAGTCATTTTCCTCCAAGGACCACACCATATCAGTAAATCTCTCTTTGGAAGATCTGGTACCTGAACTCTGAAACTCAGGAATTCTTTTATTTTAATGCCTTACTGTATTGCATTTTATTTATTTAGATAGTTTTTGTTTTCAACATTCACTTTTATAAGATTTTGAGTTCTAAATTTTCTCCCCCTCTCTCCCCTCACTCCTCCCCAAGAAGGCATATGATCTGATATAGGCTCTATTTATACATTCAAATTAAACATATTCCAACATTAGTCACATTGTAAATAAGAATTAGAACAAAGGGAGAAACCATGAGAAAGAAGAAACAAAAAAGAGAGAGAGAAAGAGAGAGAGCAAGCAAATAGTGTGCTTCGATCTGCATTCAAACTCCATAGTTCTTTCTTTGTGATCTGAAGAGCTAAGTCTAACAAAGTTGGTCATCTCACAATGTGGCTGGTTACTGTGTACAATGTTCTCCTGGTTCTGCTCACTTCACTCAGCATCAGGTCATGCAAGACTTTCCAGGTTTTTCTGAAATCCGCCTGCTCACCATTTCTTATGAAACAATAGTATTCCATTATATTCATATACCACAACTTACTCAGCCATTCCCCAACTGATGGGCATCCTCCTCAATTTCCAATTCTTTGCCACCCCAGAAAGAGCTGCTATAAATATTTTTGTACCCGTGGGTCCTTTTCTCATTTCTGTGATCTCTTTGGGATACAGATCTAGTAGTGGTATTGCTGGATCAAAGGGTATGCACAATTTTACAGCCCTTTTGGCATAGTTCCAAATTGTTCTCCAAAATCGTTGGATAAGTTCACAATTCCACCAACAATGCATTAGTGTTCCAATTTTCCCACATCTTCTCCAACACTTGTTATTTTCCAGTTTTGTCATGTTAGCCAATCTGATGTGGTGTGATATGGTGTCTTGGAATAGTTTTAATTTGCATTTCTCTAATCAACAATGATTTAGAGCATTTTTTCATATGAATATAGATAGCTTTACTTTCTTCATCCAAAAACTTCCTGTTCTTATTCTTTGACTATTAATCAACTGGGGAATGACTTGCATTTGACTCACTTCTCTATATATTTTAGAAATGAGGCCTCTATCAGAGACACCGGATGTAAAAATTGTTTCCCAGCTTTCTATTTCCCTTCTAATCTTGGTTGCATTGACTTTTTGTGTGTAAAACCTTTCTTAATCTAATGTAATCAAAATTATCCATTTTGCATTTCATAATGTCCTCTATCTCTTGTTTGGTCATTAATTCTTCCCTGCTCTATAGATCTGACAGGTAAACTATTCCTTGTGCTCCTAATTTGCTTATAGTTTCACCCTTTATGTCTAAATTATGTACTCATTTTGAACTTATCTTGGTATACAGTGTAAGAAGCTGGTCTATGCTTAGTTTCTGCCATACTGTTTTCCCATTTTCCTAACCTATTCCATTGATCCACCACTCTATTTCTTAGCCAGGACCAAGTAGTTTTGATGATTGCTGCTTTACCACACAATTTTAGATCGAAACTCAGGAATTCTTGAACTTACAGCTAGCCACAAGGCTAATGCCAAAGCTGATGCCACCCACAAAATCTCCCTTTTCTGTCTAGATGGCTAGATTACAAGATTAAGCAGGAGCCTACTGCTTGCTCAGTATTTATGCACTACGTAAAAATTATAGGATTTTCAGTTCCTTGTACCCTCTTTTCCACCCCTCTACTACCATACCCACAGGAGCAAAAGAGAGCACACACAGGCCTATGGGACATAGTTTCCCTTTTATCCCCCATGGCTTGTCAAAGTTAAAGAACTGATCACTATATGACCAACCTCCTCACAAAAGTCCTCCTCATTCTAAGCTAGGCTAGTTCTCAGAAAGCAGATTGTCTGTTGCTAGGAACATACCTAAAACCTTTCAGCAAAGAACCTGCCAGAGCATA
Source organism: Phascolarctos cinereus (assembly GCF_003287225.1). Classification (NCBI taxonomy): domain Eukaryota; kingdom Metazoa; phylum Chordata; class Mammalia; order Diprotodontia; family Phascolarctidae; genus Phascolarctos; species Phascolarctos cinereus. The sequence continues at coordinate 107,270,397 of NW_027555958.1, read as the reverse complement.
TGAACCATTGCATATAGCCTTTAAAAACCCAGGGTCACCTCCACTCATGATGAGGCATCTGATTAAGACTTCATTGAGATATAAAGACAAAAAGAAATTGAAGGAATATGCATAGGCAAAAAAGATGTAAAAATATTTCCATTCATAGATGTTATTGTGCTTTATTTAGAGAAATACTTCTCAGAGTGTGATCTGAGAGCCTCTGGGGAGTCCAAAACAATTTTCATAATAATACAAAGATATTTTAATTACTAACATGGCAAATGTGGATAGCTATATCCCATATAAACAAAAGCTCTTTGGGGGATCCTCAATCATTTTAAGAGTGTAAGAGAGTGCTGAGACCTATCATTTCATTTCATCTTCACAACAATCCTGGGAGGTAGGTGTTACTATATTGTCCTTATTTCATAGATGAGGAAACTGAGGCAGATAGAAGTTAGGTAACCCTCCCAGCATCATAAAGCTAATGTCTGATCCAAAATTTGAACTGAGATCTTTCTGACTCCAAGTCTAGCGCTGTAGCTGCTGTATCATCTAGTTGCCTCTAGATGGAGAAATTCAACCCAAAAGAATCACAAAATGTATACATTATTAAGACATTAGCCTACTAAGGCACATGCAGGATTTAAATAAATACCCCTAAAAACCCTTTGCAAAAGAAAATGAAGTTTTATATAATTATAGAGACATGTATTGTGTCAAAATCACCTAATATAATTTACAGACTTATGCCAAGCTACAAATGGGTTTTCTTAATAGAATTAAACAAAATAACAAAATTTCTTTGATGGAATGAAAAGTCGAGAAACCCAAAGGAAATAATTAAAACAATAAGGGAATGAAGGAGGTCTAGAAATACCAAATCTCAAATCATATTATAAAACAGGAATTGTTAAAAAAAAAACCAACTATTTTGTACTGTTAAAAAAATAGAAAAACAGATCAGTGGTACAAACTACATGAGCCATCAAACACAGCCCTTTCTTCTTCAAAATCAGGAACATAAGGTACTAGAGCAAAGAACAACTGGAAAAACCTGAAAAATTTGTCAGAAATCATCTAGACAAGGTACATAGACCATAAACTAAAATAAGCTCCAAATGAATATGTAAACTAAAAAGATCCTCTTATTTAAAAAAAAATAGAGAAAGGAGAATGGAAAGAGGTGCTTTTCATTTCTATGGTTAGAATCAAGCAAATAATAAAGGTTATATAAAAGATAAAATAATCTGTTGAGGAAAGTACTAGTGTCAAATATCTCTGATGAAATTCTAATATCCAAAAAAGGTAGCAAATTGACAGAAACATATAACCAAGGGCCATTATCTAAGAGATAAATTGTCATAGGATATAGACAAATTATTTTCAAACAAAGACATGCAAATATCAATCATCATACAAAAACTATTCCAAAGGACTAATAACATGAGAAATGCAAATTAAAACAACTCTAAGATTTCACCTCATACCTATCAAATTGGTAAAGAGGCAAAAATTAGAAAGTCACTAATGGAAGAGCTATAGTATGAGAAGACAGGCACACTAATAATTATACTGTTGGTAGATCTGTGAATTAATCAAACGACTCATGAAAACAAATCATTATTTTGCATGACAAATCACTCTAGTGCTTATATAACTTTTGATTCAGAGATCCTAGAAATGGGACTATACTCCAAGGAAGAAAAAGGCAGAAAGGACCTATTTAAAAATATTAATATTAGTCCTTGTTTGTGATGGCAAAAAAACTGCAAACAAAATGGGAACCCATCAATTGGGAAATGGTTGAACAAAGTGTGGTATATGAATACAGAATATGACTGCCCTGTGGAGAATAACAAATGCAATGAATTAAGAAAAAACAAAAGAAGACTTCAAGAACTAATGAAGAATGAACAATTGCTGTCTCATGAATGTCACACTTCATCTCACAGCTCTGGGTGTTCTCTCTGGCTGTCCCACAGATCTGGAATAATCTTCTTCCTCATCTCTGCCTGTTGGCTTTCTAGGTTTCCTTTAAGTCCCAACTAAAATCTCATTTTCTACAGGAAGTCTTTCTTAATTCTTGTGCTTTCCTGCTTTTAATTATTTCCTATTTATCTTATATAGTTTGTTTGTAGCTAATTGCTTGTTTTCTCCCTAACTATGAAGCACTCCCCTGCTCCTTCTGGGCAGGGATGGTCTTTTGCCCCTTTTTGTATCCTCATGATTCTATGACACTTTACTTAATTCCCTCTATCTACCTTCCCTCCCATGAAAGTCCTCTCTCTCCCTTTGCAAATAGTCCTAGAGCATCTTGTCTGCATCTCTCCTTTGCCCCCATGACACATTACTTACTTTGCACTACACTTTTCTGAATCCATGTTGCATCCTCAGTAGAACGTAAGCTCTTCCAGGGCAAAAGATATGCCATCATTTATCTTTGTTTCCTCAGCACCATGTCCACAGTAGGCAACTCATTGATGTTTGTTGAATTTAATTCCATTCAACTGAAAAGAAGACTGAATAACTTCTGAGTGTTTACCTGGAGGACTCTATCATAAAATAAAATGGAATGTTATTGTATGACCTGTATAACAGCTATTTTAGCAGCTCAAGGGACCTTCCCCCTTTCCTGGAATCTCTCTTTTGTTGCTACAGTGGTTACTGTTGCCAGAGATGTAACTCTGGAAAAACAAGTTATCACTATTATATATTATAAGATTATAATTATAATATAGAAAATATAAGCATATGATATGTTTATATTGTAATTTGCATAATAATTTATGTTACATCAATTAATATCAATTCTAGTATATATACATACATACCTATGTACATATATGTGTATGTACACACATATATGTATATTATATGAATGAATTTACAGTTTTGTAAAAAATCATAGATTTATAACTCTAGAACATATGTGAATGAAGGCTTGAGTCAACAGCATTAGGGAAAACCTCATCACTTCTCAGGGGTACCCCTAGAACCCTGAGAGAGAGATGTAGCCTTGTTAAGAGACCCAACTGAACAATAAGAGTGGGAATCAGTATAAAAGATCCCCAGAGCTTATAAAGGCTACATTTGTATTCCAGTAACTAGAACAATGCTTCATTTGCAGTAGCTACTTAAACATTTGTTTGATTAAATCAGTAAATGATTAGAATACAAATGGCCTTGTCTTCTTGCTATAAATCTGCTATTATTACTGTGCCATCTGGTCACATTGGCTCTCAAGAACAGGTTAAAATGATGCAATTCCTCATTACGACCTCTTGGTGGCTTGGGAAGTGAATCATGCATACATAAAATTAAATTGTCTAGAGAATACAGCATCTGTGGAGAGTAGAGTATTTCACACAACATTTCTTAATGGTTGCACATGAATATTGTTTGAAATTATCATGTCATTTCAGTTGAATTATTCACCAACTGGTTCATCTATGGCATTTAACTGTTTTAATTCTCTCAAGTACTGGAAAAACAAATAAATTTTGAGTCTCATATTTTAAAACTATAAAAAAAACTTTCTTTCTGCCATCATATGTCATATTTTCACAGTCAAAACATTTATTAAGCCCCTACTATGTGTCAGGCATTGTATTTTCTGTATTAAAAGTGTGAATGGGGAAGGTTTAAAAGAATTGAACTGATCCCAAGGTCCTGTGAACTAAGAATTCTGAATATGATCATGTAAGTCATTACTAGACATTTATAAGAAGATTCCACAGGGATACAACTCCCCACCTCCACCCACACAACCTTCACTTCACCACCCCTCACAGAATCTCAACATCACCAAAAGCATGGGGATAGGACAGACTTAGGAGTCTCCAGCCCATCCCATACCTAAGCAACAATCCCTTCTCCATTACAACCAACAAGTGGTCATCCAGCATCTTCTTGAGGATCTCCTGGGAGGGGAAACATCTACCTCTTGGAGCAGTCCATTCCACTTCCTATTATCTCTGTTAGAAGGTTTGTCCTGTTATATATTCTAAATGTGCCTCTTTACAGCTGACTCCTACTTTTACTCTCCTAGTTCAGGAACCAAGAAAAACAAATCAAATATATCTTCCAGATGACCATTCTTCAAATACTTGAAATCTATCTTGAATCTTCTCTAGGCCAAACTCGGAATTCACTTAATTACTCTTAATAGAGGCATTGAAGTGGTGGAAGTATACGGGCTTTCATGGTGGTGTGGTGGATAGAACACTGGGCCTGAACTCAGTAAGACCTGAGTTCAAATCCAGCCACAGGCATTTACCGACTGTATGAATCTGGGCAAGTCACTAAACCTGTTTGCCTCAGTTTCCTCAACTGTAAAATGGGGAGAATAGTAGCACCTATTTCCTAGAGTTGTTGTAAGGATCAAATGAGATAATCTTTATAAACTATTTGTCATGCAGTTGGCACTATACAAATGCTAGCTCTTATTACTAGTTCTTCATATGAGTTCATACACAAGGCCCTTCATCATCTTCATTCATCCCATCTAGACACTCTCTAGCTTATCAGTGTTCTTCCTAAAATACAGAACAAAACAATACTCTAGATAGGGTCTGCTAGGGCAGAATACAGTGGGTCTATTATCTCCCCTCCCCTCAGTGTTGGACAATATGTTTCCCTTAACATTATGTAAGATTGCATTCATTTAACACTATGTAGGGTTGCATTTACTTTCTTGGTAACAGATCACATTGTTAATTCATAGTAAGCTTACATTTGACTAAAACTCCATAACCTTATCAAAGAAACTACTGTCTATCTGTGCATCCCCTATCTTTTTATTGTAAAGTTTATTTTTATAACCCTAGCGTGAGATTTCACATTTGTCCCTGGAAAATTCCATTTCATTAGGTTTGATACAATGTTGTAGCCTCCTAAGATCCTTTAAAAAACCTGCAATTCAGAATGTTATTAACCCTCCTGGCTTTGTGGGATCTGAAAATATGACAAATATTCCATTTATGCCTTCACCCAGTGTGTTAATAAGAAAGTTGAACAGGAAAGGTAAAAGCATAGATCCCTGAGGCTCTTCACTACAGGCATCCTTCCAGGTGGCATCAAACCACTGACTATTCACTGGGTCTCGCCATTCGACCAATTTAAAATTCATCTAATTGTATGGCCACATAACACAGACCTCTCCATCTTTTCCACAAGTGTACTCAGGGAAATATTATCCAATGCTTTGCTCAAATCTAAGTAAACTACGTCTACCACTTTGCTTTGATTCACCAGTTTAGTAAACCTGTCAAAAAAGGAAATAAAGTTTGTCTGGCATGAGCTGTTCTTGATTAAAACAGCTCAGGTAGATAGACAGACAGACAGAAAGATGATGCATTTTTAAGAGCCTACTGTGTGCCAGACTGTGCTAAATACTGGGGATACAAATACAAGCAAGCAAGATATGCAGGCAAGACAGTTCCTGCCCTCAAGAAGCTTACTTTCTAAGGAACAGCACATAAATGAAGACCTGGAAAGTTGGGGGAAGAGTGAGAATAGGAGATTACATAGGCAGGTGCATGGCATGAAAATGGCCAAAACATACAATGGATACTGGCAAGGCAAGGCCAAAGCTAGCCAAGATGTTTTCTGAAGTCCTTTTCTTATTTCTTGGAATCCTCACAATGTTTCCTTCAGGCACTGTGTAGCTTTCCTCTGGGCCCCTTGTAGAGTATTAGAGCTACCTTTCCTCAGTTTATCGTTTGTCCTTGGCTCCCAATATGGATACTGCCAAAAGTCACCAAAGTTCCAAGGACACTGCTAGGAAACAAATGAGAAGTCTAAATCTTACTGGTTCTTCAAAGTTTACAAGGTCTTCCTTTGGTCAAGGGAGCCATTTTCTCCTCCTCTTGACCCCAAGTGATTCCCTCTCCAGAGATTACTGAGAACTACTCTCTTCTGGCCCATCACTGGAATGTAATCACTGTTTTCTTTTAGATACTCACTAACCATCTCCTTAATAATATAGTCCAGAACTCTGGTAGGAATTATTGCACCATTAGTCTAGAGACCAAAGGGACTTTAGATGTCATAATCCAATACTGTCATTTTATAGAGAAGGAAACTGAGTCCCTAGAGAGTTTAGTAAGTGACAGGGCCAGGATTTTATTTTAGGCCCCATGTCTCCAAGTTCAGTATTCTTTCCACTCACAGCCCTCCAAATGAGGAGCTGAATCAAAGTCAAGTTCCTTTGAATACAGTTTATAGATTTATAGATTCTATTCTCTTCCTTTTTTTGAAAATGAAGAGTTCTCCTCCAAACATGTGGTGCTTTTCCCATTCTTCACTTACAAGGCAGGCAATACTTTGAGACATAAACCCAGAAGAAAAAAAAAGAACCACTTTCCAATGGAATAGGGAAGAAAATGAAGGCAATCCACCCCTATATTCTTTCAGGAAGTTTATATTTGATTTTTGAGGGGGCCCTGTATCCTCACCTTCCAGGTATGTTTTATTTCATTTCCTTTTGATAAGATTTTACTAAACAATATCTAGCTAACACAAAAGACAGAATAACGATGTAGGGAGAAAAATGAGGATCATTCAGCATGCTGGTTCAGATTTAAAGATGTGATAGGACAATTTTGACTAATTTGGTCTAATGGAGGGGTTCTTCCTCTCTTTTGTGACATGGACTCCTTGTGCAGTCTGGTGAAGGCTACAGCCCCCTTCTCAAAATAATTTTAAAATTAGTAATTAAATGCTAAATTTCAAGTAGAGGTTAGTGAAGACAAAGATGTAATTTTAAATTTTTTTCCCATCCGAGTTAACACACCTTTTGAAATATGTCCATGGTCTTCTTTGGGGGAATCCATCCACTAAAGGTTAAGAATTTCTAGACTAGTGGAAAGAGTATTATTTGAAAGAAAATCTGGATTCAAATTCTAGTTCTCACACTTAGCTGCTTGACCATAGACAAATCATTTGATCTCTCTCAGCCTTAATCTTTTTATCTATAACATGGAGATAATAGTTTCCATATTAACAGCCCCACAATATAATTTTGAGGGGAATACTTTGTGAATCTTACAGAAACTATATAAATGTGAAATATTGTTGTTGTTGCTGTTATCCACCACCTCTACCAAGCTTCCCTGGGCCTTCATTCTACCCCCATGATACGTAGATTTTCCCCACTATGATGCCTATTTATCCCTTTTCTCTTTGCAACAGACATTTGACTTTTCGTAATTACAGAATTATACAGCCAACAATGGGTTTTCAAGATCTTCCAGTCCAAACCAATGTTTACAGACAAAGAAAATGAGGTTTAGGGAGACAAAGGGATTTGCCCTGATGAGTGTCAGAGCCAGGACTCAATCTCAGCATGACAACCAGGAATGTTTGTACCTGAGACTAAAAAAGCAATTTGATGGGAAGGTGACAGACATATACAACAAGGTCACACAGCTAATAACTGGCAGAGCCAGGATAATAAGAACCTTCAAGTCTGAAGGGTTGTCGGATGGGAAAAAAGACTAGGTTTGATCTGCTTGGCCCCAGAGGACAAAACTAGGAATAATGCCTAGAAGTGGCAGATTTTAGTCTTGAGATAAGAAAACTCTCCCCAAGCAGAATGGCCTGCCTTCAGTGACTGTGGGTTCCCTCTCAGGGAAGAGCCTTAAGGCTGGATGGTGACTTGCCAGGGAATCACTGTTCGAGTCAAGGTTGAGCTAGATGAGTTCTGGGGTCTCTTCCAATTCTAAGATTCTGTGGTAACCTCCAGGGGAACTTTAAGAGAGAAAGAAAAAAGAGGCTCTAAAAGGGAGAAATACAGTGAGAGGCAGAAGTCACCAATGGATGGAGCCAGGAGCCACAGGATGAGGAAGGCAGGACTTTAAACACCGTCTGTGATGCTTACTTTCTGTGGGATTCTGGACAAGTCTCTTTATGTCCTAGTATCTGCAGGAAACTCTCTAAAACCATGCTTTGTAAAACTGGTACCTGATCTATATTGCTAGAGTGGGTTTCTTCACCACATCTTCCCTACTAAGATGAGATGGAGGGAGGAAGAGAGAGGAAGGGAAGGAGAGAGAGAGACAGAGACAGAGAGACTGCAGAGAGACACAGGGACAGACAGAGATAGAGTCAGAAAGTGATGAAGAGACAGAGACAGAGTGATCAAGAGAGACAGAGAGAATGACAGACAAGAGACAGAGAAACAGAAAGAGAAAGAAGCAAAGTGACAAAGACAGGAAGACAGATAGAGATAAGAGAGACAGAGACAAAGACATAGACACACAGAGCGAGACAGATACAGCCAGAAAGTGACAGAGAGATAGGAACAGAGTGATCAAGAGATAGAAAAACAGAGTTGGAGGAAGACAGACAAGAGACAGAGAAAAGGAGAGAGAGAAGCAAAGAGACAAAGACAGAAAGACAGAAGAAGGTAAGAAAGACAATGAGACAGAGAAAGAAGACAAAAATAGAGAAAAAGTGAGAGTGACAGACACACACCCAGAAAGGAGCCTGGCATAAAAGGTGAGGGAACAAGGAGCAGAGACGGTGGAAAGTCAAATGCAATTGCTTCAGGAGATGGGGGGGGCGGAGATTGGGAAGAGAAGCATCCAACCAGTAATTGATGCCTATGCTGCAAGGTGTGGGGACTGAGGTTACTAGTTGTTGAGGGAAAGCCTCCTCGATGGTGCCCAGGAGCATGGAATTTCCAGGAGTCCTTGTTATGGCTCTAACCAAGCAAAATTTGCTGACTCTTCCTCACAACACTGTTTTCTCCTCCTTTCCTGCCTCCTCCCTAATCTAACCTTTTCTGCTATGTGCCCCATGCCCTATGGACCCACAAGCCTGGGAACTCATGGTAATCAGTTGTTCAATTGTTTCAGTCTCATGACTTGGCAAAGATACTGGAGTCGTTTGCCATTTCCTTCTCCAGCTCATTTCACAGATGAGGAAATTGAGTTAAACAGGTTTAAGTGAGTTGCTCAGAGTCACACAGCTCATAAATGTCTGAGGCTGAATTTTGAACTCAAGTCTTCCTGACTCTAGGCACTACTCTCTATAAAGCGAACTGCACTGCACCACCTAGCTGCCCTGGCAATTATACTGGGTACAAATCTGCTCAGTGCACAGCCTCTTTCCCTATCCTCCCATAATACCACTAGCTGGAGCCTTCTAGAAACATAGTGCCTTAAGAAAGAGGGATGATTTTAATGATGGGAAGATCAAACTTTTACAGTATGTCAATCAGGATAGATGTTTGGAGGTTAGCAAGGCCTTATTGCAACTCCCAAACCATGACATACAAATATACATACATACATGTGTACACATGTGTGCATATGCATATGTGTATGTGTATATATGTATGTATATGAATATGAATGTGTAGGTATATATATGTATGTGTGTGTGTATATATATATATGTATATATATGTATGTATGTATATATATGTATATGTATATGTAAATAGTAACTGTAACTAGAGACAGAGCTACTGGGCCTAATCAGCACTAGGAGTCCAGAGAACAAAGGTTTTTAATCTGGAGTCAGTGAATTGTTGGGCTTTTAAAATATAATCAGATAATTGTATTTCAGTGTAATTGGTTTTCTTTGTGTATTTTATTTATGTATTTTATTTAATTCATTTAAAACACTGTTCTGAGAAGGAGACAAAGAGTTTGATGGACCACCAAAGGGTTCTCTGCCACAAAGAAGGTCAAGAACCCCTACCCCAGACTTTGCTAGGGCCAGCAGTTGGCAGCAGCAGCCTGGTTAGGTAGATAATGAGCTTGCTGCTTGTGGCTAGGACACACATAAGGAATATTAGTGAGGTTAAAGAATGTCAGCTGAAGAGGGGACCAAGAAGCCCAAAGCAGTAAGTAGGACAGAAAAGTGGGCAACACAGTAGCCACGCTCTCTGCTCGGATTCAAGGAACTATCTAGGTCAGATGCAAATCCAAACTGAGATCAATCATATGCTAGGTAACAGGTCAAGGTCAGAAAGAGAATAATGACAGTAGATGGTTATGGTTTACCAGGGAGGGATGATAGAAGTAAAACAATCACTGATAGGACTTTGTGGAAGTGAACTCCATTGGCTGGTAGCCTCATGGATATGCCCTTCTTAAGGTCTTAAAAGCTGAAAGCCACTGATTTGATTTCTCAATATAGGCTTTTCCCACCAGCTATACTCCTTGGACTGGATTCAATCATGATCGTGGCCCCTGGAAACTCATCATCCTTCAAGATTGCTTCAGTTTTAATATTTACTCTTCATTAGTAACTTCAGTACCCTCTGCCCCTTTGAAGGGCTAGAGGTTGGATCAAAGAACTCCTCCCAAAGTCTTCATTTAAAGAAGGCTCCCAGGCCAGCCAATTCTTCCTTTCCCATCTACTGTACTCCTTGGAGTGGACACCACCATGCCCCTCTCCCATTCCATCTTGTTCATCTTTCTTTTGTGTGTTGTCTTCTCCTAGTAGACTGTAGGCTGAGAGCAATGACCATCTTTTTTCTTATTTGTATCCCCAACACTTAGCACAGTGCCTGGCACAGATGCTTAATAACTGTTTATTGACTGATGTGCTCCTGTCATGATATAACTACAGTAATCTCTCTGTTATAAAGGACAGGTAGGAAATGTAGTATTACAGCTAAAGAAATAGTTCATAAATGGACTTTTGCTCTTTGTATGTGTGTATGTATGTACACACAGAGACTTGTATAGATTATTAATGTAATGGTTCCCTTGGGATACTAATGGAAGAGCTTTTCCCCCTTCCCCCCTCCCCCACTTTAGAACAGGTACAGATGTCATGACTGTTTCTTGTTGGCCACGTAGACTCTTAATTGGTTGTTGAGATGGAATTCTGTGGATACAGTAAAGAACAATTTCATTTTCCTATTGGTCATGAAGACTAATGACATCTCTCTGAGCTCCAAAGGATCAATGGGAGGGATGCCAGGTAACACAGTGGATAGAACGCTGGGCCTGGAGTCAGGAAGACCTGAATTCAAATCTGGCCTCAGAAATTTAGTAGTTACAAGACCCTGGGCAAGTCACTTCACCTCTGTCTACCTTAGTTTCCTCAACTACAAAATGTGGATAAATAATAGCTCATACCTCACAGGGCTGTTGTGAGGATCAAATGAGATGACATTTGTAAAGAACTTGGCACAGTGTCTGGCACAGAGTACATGCTTAGTAAGTGCTTATTTCTTTCCTTCCCCTTCATCTGAAAAATTAGATGGGTAGAGGTCCCTTCCACCTCTAGGAACTCACACAGAGCTCCCTTCTATACTCAGTAAATTAGGTCCAGATTCTCTCCTCTTCTCCCCACACCTGCCCTGGGGGAGAGAAGAGAAAGATAGAAAGAGAAAGAGAAAGAAAGAGTACAGTAAAATACACTGACTGCTAAATCTACATTGAACATAATTCAGTTGTTAATGCTTCCAAAGATACCCTGGGATCTTGCAATCTTGCAATGCCTCAAGGCCATCGTTATGAATATAAAATTATCACTGTGCTGGAGAAGTGTGAAGGCACCAGAGTGCTAGATAAAAGAGTTTGCTGTATTTTATAATTTACAGCAAGTGTTAGGGTCTATGTGCCAATAACTTGTAATAGTTAGAATTGGTAATCAAGTGGACTATTGAATATGAATTATAGTAAGCTAAAAACATTTGGACGCTACAGTATGAAAAGATTCATTGATTCATTCAACATTTGTTAATCTCAGCTAAGTGCCACACACCGTATTCAGTGTTGCAGGAGGCACAAAAATTCAAAAGACAAGGACAGCTATGCTGATTATCAATCAATCAATCAATCAATCAATGTTTCTTACTATGTGCCAGGCACTGGGCTCACAAGCTGTAGGTTAAGTAGGAATATTTAAGTAACGGGATTACACTGAGTATCCCAAATGCTCAGACTAGGCGATATGCTGAGACCAAGGGAAGGCAAAGCTATATAGACTGTAAGTCATGGAGCAAGTATCAATCTTCTTTGGTTCCTATCTCAATGAAAGCTCAAGTCCAGCTCAGAAATAACAAAAGCAAAAAACACACGCTTCAGCGCTCCTTCAATCCTTCTATGGTTCTATGATCTTACTAACATGAGTATTTCCTCCAATAGTGTAGATCTTCACCAAGCCTTACCTTATTCTGTTCAATTCATGTCCATGGTATCTCATGGATTCTTCACGTGAGCCCCATCCAGTGTTTTGAAGGGCTTACTCTAAATCTTTTTTTTTTTTTAACAGTTCATGGGTTACAGTTCAATATTCATGAGGGCTGCCCCTGGGTTATCCTTTACCCTTGTTATGCGACTGGCCTTCCTCCTATTCCAATCATTCATTTCCTGAATCATGCTACATCTTGCATTTAGGTCATCACTGGAAATGGACTACAACCTACTTTAATTCTTCACAGATTGTGGGGTTTTAAGGTCCACAACCAAGAAGCATCACCAAGAGTATAGTTGTGTTGGGAGATTGCCCTTTTTTTTGCTGAAAATCATTAAAAGAATCATGCTATTCCCCAAACATAATCCAGCTTGCTCTTCTTCTATCTAATGTGGGGCCAATTCAACGTTTCTCTTCACTACCAGTCTCCAGCAACATTCTAATTTACTGACTCAATATAATGGTCTTCCAGCTGCATCTTATGAAGCAGCTAGACGACATAGTGGATAGAAAGCTGGATGTGGAGTCAGGGAGATATGAGTTCAAATCCTACCTCTGATGGTTACTAGCTGAATGACTATGCGCATATCACTGAACTTTTTAGTTTCAGTTTGCTCATCAGGGATAATAGCCTCTACCTAACTGGGCTATTGCTCTGATGATTAAACAAGTTAATATATGTTAAGCACTTTGCAAACCTTAAAATGCTGTGCTAATATTAGTTATTATTATATCATAGTATGTACCAGGGGTTATTACTTTTTTGTCATGATCCCCTTTGGTAATCTAGTAAAGTTTAGGACCCTCTTCTCCAAATTATGTTTTTTAATGAATAGAATAAAATAAATAGTATTACAAAGGAAAACAGTTATATTGAAATACAGTTATCAAAAAATTTATATATACATACATACATACATACACATACACACACACATATATACATATACATATATGTTCACAGCTCCTAGATTGAAAATCTCTAGACCAGACAGCAGGCATTTTTCAATTTTTGCCATGAGGCCAGTCTCTCTTGAGTGATCATGGATCTTAATGGAGATTCTATAATGTCCTGAGGCTTGATACATTTAGGATGATATCATTCCACAATCAAGAACATCTAGAAGAACTCGCCATCCATGAGAAATTCTTTTTCAACTGGGACTCTATGCAGGACCTTTCTCCAGACAGTGGCAAATACCTCTGCTGGACATATCTCCCTGTATTATGCCTTGCTTAACATTGATGATAGGCAGCTAGGTGATGTAGTGAATAGGATATTGGACTTGGAGTACAGAAGACTTGAGTTCAGATCCTACCCCTCAGACACTAACTGGCTGTGTGACCATGGGCAATTCATTTAACCTCTCTCACCCTCAGTTTCCTTATTGTAAATTGGGGGTAATAATAATACACACTTCACAGGGTTATTATGAGAATAAAATGAGATTTTATATATATATATATATATATACACACACACACACAGTGCTACATAAATGGTAGCTATAATTTAAACAAAAATGAGGGCTACTGTGGTTGTATTTATCAATCTTATACGTCCTTCATTTATACACTTGAGGAGAGCTTTTCAACTAGCATGGTGCTCTACCAAACCAAATGCTTTTTTGGTGATCTATAAACAAAGAACACAGCAGGATCTTGTATTTACTGCATCTTTCAGTCAGATGGGTGGCTATAAACATGTGGGCTGCTACAGAAAATCCTTTGTGAAAGCCTACGTGTTCCCTTCTCCTATTTTCTTCAAGGATATCCTTGCTACATAGATAGACTATTCTCATAAAGTTTTTTTTATAGATATTAGAAATTAGGTATGTTAGTCAATAGTTATTGTAGCCTTCTCAATTACCATTTTTGAGGAGTGAGATTATCTATTGGGTTCCCTCCACCATTCTCATAGCATCTTCTCTTCCCTGAGATGGGAAAACAAAACGCTTAATGCTCTTATGATGGTGTTGCCTTCTGCACTGACTTCCCCTGTGTGCTCCGGTTCAGTCATCATTTCCAATTTTACCTTTTTTCTTCCTTCCTTCCTTCCTTCCTTCCTCCCTCCCTTACTTCCTTAATTCCTCTCTCCTTCTTTCTTTCTTTTTTTTTTTGAGGCATTGGGGGTTAAGTGAGTTGCCCAGGGTCATATAGTGAGTAAAGGTCTGAGGATGGATTTAAACTTAGCTCCTCCTGACCCTGGGGCCAATGCTCTATCCATTACACCTAGCTGCCCCCCTCCCCAATTTTACCTTCTCCCCTACAATTTCTACTTTCTTGCTTAGAACATGGAACATTGAGGTGTTAGGGTTGAGATCACAGAATTACAGAATCTCAGAGATTGAAGGGACCCAGAGGCAGGGATATGCTGCTAAATGTTTAACAGCTCTCCATGAAAAAAATAATGTAAACATGAAACACTTTTAAATTTAATCTAAATATTTTTCCATTGCTTTCTTCAGTCTAGACCAGGGGTGGAGAACCTGCAGCCTCAAGGCCACATGTGGCCCTCTAGGTCCTCAAATTCAACCCTTTGACTGAATCCAGTTTGTTCTGTGACCTACAGATTCAGTCAAAAGGCTGCACTTGAGGGCCTAGAGGGTCCCCACCCCTGTTCTGGACAGTCAACAACAACAAAAAAAATCAAACCCTCATTTGTAATATTTGATGATTTCTGAGGTTTAAGTGTTAATACTGAAAATTTAACAATCAGCTATCACGAGCCTGTACAAATTGGCTCCCATATATCCTTGTTCAAAGGCCATCTAGTCAAATCTGCACCTAAGCAGAAATCTCTATAACAAAGGTCATCTAGCCCTGAAGACAACCAAGGAGGGGAAAACCCATTACCTACCAAGGTTGAATGACCTCTCTGCATTCATTAGCTCTAGCTGTTGGGAAGTTTTTCTTAATATTGGGGCTGTATTTGCTTCTGTAATTTCAGCCCACTGTTCCTAATTCTGTCCATTCAGGAAAAAGCAAGTGGTTTCCACTCTTCACATGACAGCTCTTCATCTACCACATCCCTACCTCCCCCCACCACATACACACACTTCCTTCTTTTCTTCAAGCTAAAGAGTCTAAGTTCCTTCAACTTATCTTGATGTGGCTTTAACTTGAGTTCCTTCACCATCCTGATTCCCTGTCTTTGGTTTATCAATGTACCTCATCAAATGTGACATCCAGAAAAAAGCACAGTACTTGAGACCACAGACTGACCAGAGAACAGCGGGTTCATCAGCCCACCAGACGTGGACACTACTGCTGTCTGAGATTGCATTAGCTTTCCTGCCTACCATACCATACATATGGTTCACATCGAGCCTGCAGTCCACTAACAACCCCTGACCTTACTCAGACAACTACCACCTAGCCACAAATCTGCCATTTTATGGTTGTGAAACTGATTTTTGGAACTACCATCATGATGGTACAAGGACACCCATATTTTAGAGGGCACAGATAGTACTTTTCCTTCACTTGATAAAACAACCAATCTCATTACAAGAATAATTAGCTGAATTAAAAAGCCAGTGTTCTTCTTCCCAGGGGCAGCTAGATGGCACAGTGGATAGAGTGCTGGGTGGGCCTAGAGTCAGGAATACTCATCTTCCTGAGTTCAAATCTGGACTCAGACGCTTACTAGCTATGTGACACTGGACAAATCATTTAATTCCATTTGCCTCAGTTTCCTCATTTGTAAAATGAGCTGGAGAAGGAAATAGCAAATCACTCCAGTATTTTTGCCGAGAAAACCGTAAAAGGGCTCACAAACAGTCAGACATAACTGAAAAAAAAATCTAAACAACAATAAGCTCTTCTTCTGAGCCAGTGACTGATCAGCTCCTACACAATCTAGTTCTACTTTCCTAGTGGCATCACCCAATTTTATATTGCCTTTCCTCCAACACATGGCATTACGTCCTGGGCACAGTTGTGGCACTTGCCATGGCTATCAGAATTGTTAGTCATAGCTACTTTTAAAACTCAAGCATACAATTTTATATTTATTCCTATTAAAATTACCTTATTTGAATAAACCCAATTTTCTAGCACATTTCTAGATCACTTGACTATCAAGTCTGTCACGCAGTGATTTTGTGATCACTCCACAGACAAATGAGATAAGCATGCCATTTATGCTTTTATCTAAGACACTGATAAAAATGTTTACCAATATAGGGTCAAGCACAGATCCCCAGACCACTCCACTGTACACTTTCTGTTATGTTGACATTGAGTCATTAATGACTGCTCTTTGGGTACAACCATTCAAAGAAGACAGTACAGAACAGCAGAAAGAATACCTAGGCAAGTCACCACTTCTCTGCACTTCAGTTTCTTAATCCATAAAATGAGGAGACTGAACTAGAAGATCCCCATGGTCTCTTTTAGCTCCAAATCTGTGATCCTATGAACCAGTTCTGGCCCCATTCAATCATACTACCGTCTAGTCCAATCCTCTTTTCCACATCAATAGCAGGAGAGACTTGAGTAAATGCTTTGGTAAAACCTAGGTCAAAAGTCTACAGCACTTCCCTTACCTAGCCAGTCAGAAAAGACAATCAGATCAGTTCAACATCACAGTGTGCTTGATGAAGAAAAGATGTCTTTTTGTTTTCAGCCTTTCTTTTTCTAGAAGTTCACTAACCACCCTTTTAATAATATATTTTCATTTTTTAAAACCAGGAATGGAAGACAAGACCACTAGTCTATAATTTGTAGACATTCTTCTCTTCTCTTTTCTGGGAAAATTCAAAGAGCTTTAGCCACTTCCAAAACTGTCTTACCTCTTAGACTTCCTCCATGTAAGCTTAAGTTTGAAAGGTCACATGATGCAATCAAAAGAGGACTGGATTGGGGACAGATGACCTGGATTCAAATCACAGTTCTGCAATTTATTGGTTATACATATTAGTCAAGTAACTCCTTCCTGGGTCTCACTTTGTTCATGTCTAAAATAAGGATATTAGACTAGTCGACCTGTAAGGGTCCTTCCAGCTCTAAATCTATGATATTACAAATATAACGTGGACAATGGATCAGCCATTACATCTGCAAAATCCTTTAATACCAGAGGACATCTACAATCTGGGGCTCTGAACTCATCAAGTCAGTCAGTAAACATTTATTAAGTGCCTACTACATGCTAGGCAATGTGCTAAGCATTATTGTTGTTTTTGCCCTTCATTCTTGAAGAGAACCTTGATGTCAGGAAGGTGATATCATGACTTGCAAGTGAATTGGATTTAAGTAAGGGAAGGCAGTGCAAAGTCACCAGCCTCACTTTCTCTTTTGGAGCCATCTGGGTCCAATGGCAAGATATAGATCAGGAGATGTCCCCCATAAGCATTAGACATAAAAAGAAAGGCAAAAGACAAGTCTTTGCTCTCTCCTGCCATTTCCTAACCTATCTTGGGTACCAAGTCCCTCATTGTTCTGTTCTTTCCATGTAAATGCCATTCACCATAGCAGAGTGAAAGCACAATGAGTTTCTGCCTTTTTCTCTGTTATAAATCATCATAATTCCATCAACCCAGACATTTTCCTTGATCCTCTTATTTTTCCTAGTATAGCTAAAGGAGAAAACATGCCTTTTTGTCATCCATGGCTTTTCTTTGCCAGACGTAGTACATGTTGAACTTTAGCACTCTTGACACTATTGCTATAGGATGATGACATTATCTTGTATTCATCTCTTAATAATTGCCCTTGCTTCCATCTTCAGTACACATCTTTGTTAAATTTAAGTTGGGCAGTGAATTACCTGTATGTAAATGGAGGTTTGATGTGGAAGAAGTCTGAGAGCCTGCTTCCAGAAAGGCATGATTATGTGTCTAACCCATTCCAGCAGCAGCAGAAATGCAAACTCACGCACCCATCAATAATGTCATATTTGGAAGTGAGCTGATAGAGGAGAATGTTAAAGAGAAAATGCATTAAGTCTGAGCCCACTCTCCCCAGGGCCCATGGAGGTATGGGGGAGAGTGTATCCCAAGTGTGAGGAGGAAATGTTTGTAACCTGTGCTCTTGCTATATATCTCTATAGTAAATATATCATTGTAAAAGTTAATTGAGTTTACACTTCCACCATCTTGGTGCAGACCCTTACCACATCACACCCAGGCAATTCCAATAGCCTTCTGGTTGGTCCCCCTGCCACAAGTCATTCTTTACTCCAGTCTATCCTCCATTTCACTGTCAAATTAAGCTTCCTAAATCATAGGTTTGAGCCTACCGACCCCCTCCCCCTGCTCAATAACCTCCCAAACTTCCCCTATTATTGTCAAGGCTACCACCCTCCTCCCAGTCACCCAGGCTCTCAATGTAGGTCACCCTCAACCCCCTCACTCACTCTCATTTCCCTATATCTAATATACTGCCAAGTCCTGTAATTTCCACCTTTATAACAACCCTCATATATTCTCCTACCCTGTCTCTCCTCTGACACTGCCACAACCCTGGCAAAGGCCCTCATCACTTTATGCCTGAACTTCTGCAATAACCTTCTGGGTGGTCTCCCTGCCTCAAGTATTTCCCCGCTCTTATCCATCTTTCACTTAGCTGTCAAATTGTAAAGGATAACTGCAAGATGAGGGGACCTGCATGAAATTCCTTCCTCTACTACTTTCTATCTTCATGACCTCGGGAAAATCACTTAAGATCTCTTGGTCTTAATTACTCATCTGTAAAATGAAGGGGGTTAGATTATTGGGCTTATAATGCCTCTTCCAGCTCTCCATCTATGATCCTATGATCATCTCTGGTATGTCGTACAATGTACACCATGGCTACTATCTTTGATCTTCTTGTAAAGAAAATATTATGTGTCTATATATATATATATATATATATATATATATATACACGTATATATATATGTATATACACACACACATATACATATATACACATATATACATATATATACACACACAAACACATGCATATATACCTATAAACATATCATGATGTATAGGAGAGGTTTCTGAGCAATCTATAAGTATTTAGTCTCTTTCATTTCTTAAACCTGACCACATTTTCCAACATGCCTTTTTTTCCAACATGTCTTTTTTTCTGTCCTGCCCTGTACCCACTTTCACAATAAAATCATTAATTATCAAAGTATATGTTGAATTGATTTGAAGGATAATTTCAAGTTCTTCATAGAACTTCTCTGCAACAGATGTTAGTGCTTAAACTGCCATTGCTTTTGAGGTTATCCTTTTGTTTATGGTCATCACAAGTGCTACAAGATAAGACGGCCAAATATTTGTTCCATGAAACAATATTTCTTGTTGCTGTAGAGAACACAATAAAATTGACTCTCACTATTAGCCTCTTCATGGAGAAGAGCCATCTCTCCATTTAGCCACAACTTCCTTCCTGTTTCATTTCTCTCTAAAGTGTCAATATTTACACCAGCTCTTCCAGGAGTATATTGATTCATTGATCATTGAAAAAAAAAAGCTCACAGGACACCAACAATTAATGTTTATAGATGGCCTAAAAATTGTGATTCTTAGCATTTTTGTTCCCTTTTCTGCTGCTCCACCAAAATCACTGCTGAAGCACTAGGAGACAACAGAGGACAGAGAGCATTTTTTCATTTTTCTTTGGCTCATGGATTGTCAAGGCCAGAGAATTCACCATAACCAGTCTACTGGAGATGAATCTTTCCAGATTGAGCTACCTTGGTCCTTGAGTAGCACTTGAAGCTTAAACTTGAAACATTTGGGTAGATAGATAGATAGATAGATAGATAGATAGATAGATAGATAGATAAAATAGTCTTAAAAATATAAGATTAATTCCACATGACAGTATGGAATCGGAGTGGGACTTCACATATTCATGTATACATACACACATTTTAATGCTATAAAATTCTGTTCTCTATAACATGCAAGTACTTATTTTGAGATAACAAATTTCTTGAGTCACAGTGAAGGTTTAAAACCTTGGCGGACAGTAGTAATACACCCTCAGGGGTGTGTCATATTTTCCCTTAAAGTACTAGTACGAAACAGATACCAAATGATTAGGAATAATTAGATATGCTATTGACGTTTCACTTTAGTTTACAAAACACTTTACGTACATGTATTATATTTCTTCCCACAATAGTCCTGAGAGACAGATATTACATGTGTGATAGCAGAGAGGAGGGTGGGGTGCTGCATTGTCCCTTATTAGATAAAACCTACATTTTTAATACAATCAGGTAATCACATCTAATCCTTATATTTTGCCTTTCCCCAGTTCTTAGGAAGGGTAACCAAAAGACAGAGTTTAACTCTGTCTCAGGCCCCTGAGGCTAATGACAAAATAACAGATTTAAAAATCTCTGAAGCACAATGAACTCCCCCTGAGACCAAGGCTGTGAACTAATATTATGTGTTTTCTATATACGTTATCCTCAGTAGTCCACTTGAGCCAACTGATGCTTCTTCCTGCTAATGTATAAATATGTACAGAATAAAATCGTTATTGACTTGCATTCTAAAGTGGGTTCTCTTCCTTCCTTCCTTTCTTTCTTTCACCTTGACGTAACTATTGTTACTTCATTTTACAGATAAAGAAACTGAGTTAGAAAGGCAGAACGACTTGGCAATAGCAATACAACTAGTATCAGATGTAGGCTCCCAACCCAGATCTCTCCTTATATCAAAGTCAATGGTGTTGGTACACTAACAGTAAATGCCATTTCAAACTTTAAGTCAACTCTATGCAATACCATTGTTTGTACATCAGTCAACCAGTAAGCATTTAATAAGTTCCCCGCCGTGTGCTAGGCACTGTGCCAAACAATAAGGAGACAGAGAAGGGTAAAAGGTAGTCCCCGATCTCAAGGAGTGCACTGTCTAACTGGGGAACGACGTGAAAATTATTCTATACAAACAAGACGTGTGTAGGAGAAACGGGAGATGGCACAGCATTAAGGGGGATCAAGAAAGGCTTCTCAGAAAAGATGATATTTTAGCTGGGATTTGGAGGGAAGATAGGGAAGACAGGAAGCAGAGACGAGGAGAGAAAACATTCCAGACGTAGGGGATCGCCAGTGACAACGTCAGGGGTTGAGAAATGGTGTGTCTGGTGTGAGGAAAAGCAAAGAAATCAGTGTCACAGAGTATATGGGGCAAGGTAAGGTGTAAGGACTGGAAAGGTAGGAGAAGGTCAGATTATGCCAAACAGAAGACTGGATGTTTCATTCTGGAGGCGATATGGAGTCACTGGAGTTTATTGAGAAAGGAGGTAACATGGTTAGTAGACCTGTGATTTAGAAAGCTTAACCTGACAGCAAAAGAGAGGAAGGAAACAGAGATAGAGGAGACATGAGGCAGAGAGGCCAATCAGAATGCTACCGTGATAGTCCAGGCGTAAAGTGATGAGGCCCCGCACCAGGGTTGTGGCAGTGTTAGAAGACAAAAGGGGGGCGTATATGAGAGATGTTACAAAAGTAGAAATAATAAGATTTAGCAGAGTATTGGATATGGGGAATGAGAGTAACAATAGAGGATGTTTGGGTGACTGGGAGGATGGCAGGGCCCTTGACAGTAGGAGGAAAGTTTCAAAGTAGGAATGGTTTGGAAGGAAATCATGAGTATTATTGAAAGTAAAATGAAGGGTAGGGAAAATCTATCAAAATACTTATCTCTGCCTGTCAAGTACTGAATAGTATCTCTATCCATAAATTTCTATGAAGACTAAGAGGGAGAGGTAATAAACTGAGGTCAACCCAATTTATGCAAAATTATCATATTGAATTATTTACATAGTAGTTTGGGGAAAAGAATATTACTCCTCTTTCTCTCCCTTTTTATGTTTTCATGTAACTAGATATTAGTGCTGGGTTTTTAAATGGTATCAAACAACCATCTGGTGACAAATATAGAAGATAAAAAAATAAGCTAATGGAGGAAGAGGAATCCAGATTGTCACAGCCATGGCAGAAATAGCTAACTACAGATGTGGAGATAACTGCTAGAAAAACAAATAGAAAAAAAAATCCATTTGCGCAGGACACAAATCTCACTCACTGAGAAGCACAGTGAAAGTACTACTTTTATCCCAGACAGCTCTGAAATAAAAGAAACTCACTCTCAATGTCCAACTGCCAAAAAGAGTGACAACCAATTGTCATTTCAGTAATTGTTTAAAAAAACAACAAAACACAACCTTTTACATTCTACTAATTTTAAATGAACTTCCCTCAGGGCCAAATAGCAGTAATTAAATTAGATACTATTTAATACAATGGACTCCAAAGAAGGGTGCACGTACCCTAGAGGTGTGAAGGGTAGGGCAAAGGAAGAAAATACTGAAACTGAAGAGGGAAGCATAACTGTGCAGCAAACTAGCAGCTGCTCCCTGCTTCAGATACTCTCCCTTCCTCTGCCTAGACCCGTGACAGATTTCACCATAGCGTTACTCCCGTGAGCTCCTCCCCAGACAAGCAGGCCAGAAGGGAGGCAGGCAAGTGGGTAGGCAGTCATTCCCCATCAGGCTCCCACACTCCCTGTGCTCTACTTATCCATACCTCCTAAGACACAGCAGCACCACAATCTTCTACACCCAGCCCTTAGCCCAGGCACATGAGCCTATGCAGCTCATCTGAGCTCTTCTCTCTACTATTAGCTCTTGCTCTCTTGGAAACAGCAGCCAGAGAGCAAGAGACAGCTCTTGCCAGCTTGGGAGGAGCTGAAGCAAGAACAGTCATGAAGCAGGCACAGTGACAGTAGCAGCAGCAGTAACCACCACAGAATCCTCCCCTCTGTGAGCTGCTGCCACTGATGTTTTTCTGTTGCTGCTGCTGCTGCTGCTGTTGCTCTGGAGCTCCAATAACTGAGCACAAAACTTCCTCACATCTGTAATCTTGCCCCTAAGATGAGCCCATCACCTTAGAAATGAAATAAAAGCAAAAAATAAACAAACGAAACCACTTAGGAGAGCTTGGGAATAAAGGAAGTAGGAAACTAGGGCCAGCTGCTCTTCTGCTGCTACTTTCTCTCTACATTCTGGACTACCCTTCCCACCCCCATCAAGAAAGATAGAAGCTTACTAGCCAAAATTAATAAAAATCTTTTCATAATTGGTGGGCAGGATTTAGAAATGTGTATCGTGATTTAGCAAATGCAGCCATAAGCATGTATAGTGGAAGCTCTCATCTCTTCCCACCTAGATTACTGCAATAGTCTTCAGGTTGGTCTCCCGGGCTCAATTCTCTCCCAACTCCATCCTCTACCATCCTCCACCCTGTGGTCTTCTAGGGGCAGCTAGGTGGCACAGTTGTTTTGAGGGGTTTACGGGGAGAGTTCAGCTGGGTTGCTGTCTATATTCTGCCATCTTGGCTCTGATCCCCCCCTCCCAATTCCTCTTAATGTTAGTGCCTTCCTTCTGTTGATTATCTCCAATTTATCTAGGGGCAGTCAGGAGGACGGGAGTTCAAATCCAGCCTCAGACCAAACACTTGACACTTACTAGCTGTATAACCCTGGGCAAGTCACTTAACCCTAACTGCCTAAAAATAAACAAACAAAAAAAAAAGATCTTCTAAAATGCACATCTGGTCATGTAACCACCCTACCAACCCTGCCACATTCTATAAACTCCAGTGGCTTGCAGGATCAAATATAAAATCATTTGGCATTCAAAGATCTAGTCCCCCATAACTTCCTAGTCTTCTTACACTTCACTCTCCCTCAGCACTCTTCAATCTAATGACACTGGCTTCCTTGATGTTCTTTGTGCAAGACACTGCATGTCCCCCTACCCATCTCCCATGCATGGAATTCTCATCCTTCTTATCCATCCCCTAGCTTACCAGGCTTCTTTCAAGTTCCAAATAAAATCCCACTTTTTATAAGAAGCTTTTTACCAATCCCACTGTATATATATTTAAAACTTATTACTTATTTTTATATTCTTTTCTTTTTAAATTCTGAGTTCTAAATTTTCTGCCTTCTTCCCACCTCTCCCCCATCCATTGAGAAAGATAAGCAAAATGGTATCAATTATACATGAAATTAAGCAAAACATATTTCACATTTTCTTCTAACCTATTTTTTCATTCTTTGACTTTGTTTATAGTTTCTTGACGTCTTGTGGAGGCATTATCTTCTACTTGCCCAATTCTAATTTTTAAGGAATTATTTTCTTCAATGAGTCTTTGTACCTCTTTTTCCATTTGGCCAATTCTGCTTTTTAAGAAGTTCTTCTCTTCAGTGGATTTTTGTGACTCTTTTACAATTTGGCCAATTCTGATTTTTAAGGTATTATTTTCTTCAGTATTTTTGTTCCTCTTTTTACCAAGTTGCTAATTCTTTTTTTCATAATTTTCTTATATCACTCTCATTTCTTCTCCCAATTTTTCTTCTAATACTCTTTATCTCTTTCTTTAACTATTCCAGGAATTCTTATTGGGCTGGAGTCCAATTAGCATTTTTGGAGGCTTTGCGTATAGCTAGTTTTACATTGTTTTCTTCTTTCCAGTTTATGTCTTGGTTTTCCATGCTACTGTAATAGATTTTTATGGTCAGTTGTTTACTCGTTTTTCCAGCCTATTCCCTGACTTTGCACTTTATGATAAAGTAGGGCTCTGCTCACTGAGAATGGGGAAGCATTGTCCCAAGCTTCAGCCTTTTTCATACTGTTGTTTTTCGAGCTAGTTCTGAGAGTCTGCATGTTTTTGGTGCTTCCAAGATGATGTGATCTAGGGAGAGGTGTGGTCACTGCTCTCCTGATCTGTGCTCTGGTTTTTACTCATGAAGGACCCCTGTTCCTCTGTAGCCACAAGAGCTAGTGCTCCTCTATTCCTTGGAACCATAACCATGGGTCCTGCTTGCTTATGGCCTAGAACAAGTGCTCCTCTGCATCCTAGAACTATGACCCAGAGCTAGGAATGTGCAACAGAATTGCCAACCAGTGCCAGCTGCACCGAATGACAGCAAACGGTCCTTTTAAATCTCTTTCTGACCAGCTGTCCAACCCCCTTTCCGTCCCTGGGCTGAGAGACTGCCCAAAGCTATTGCAGCTGCCTCCAAAGCCTACCATTTGTGCTACTGCTCTGCTCCAGGTGGGTTCCCACCACAGTGTCACAGACCTCTCCTGACAACCTCTTAAGTTGTCTTAAGAAAAATGTCTCACTCTGACCTTATCTTGGCTCTGCTGCTCCAAAATTTGATTTGAGGAGTTATTTTAAAGTTGTTTTGAGGGGTTTACTGGGAGAGTTCAGCTGGGTTGCTGTCTGTATTCTGCCATCTTGGCTCTGACCCCCCCCCCAATTCCTCTTAATGTTAGTGCCTTCCTTCTGTTGATTATCTCAATTTATCTCATATATATCATGTCTGTACATAATTGTGTGAATGGTGCTTAGCATAGTACCTGGAACATAGTAATTGCATAATAAATGCCTGTTGACTGAAATATATACAAAATATAACAAATATTACAAGGTGATTTGGTGGGGAGGGCACTATTGGCTGGGATCATCAAAAAGGAATTCAGGTTAAAGGTGATTTTTGAGTTGAATGTTGAATAAAACAAAGAATTCTGAATTAGAGATAAAGAAGGAATGCCTTTCAGAAATGGGAGAAACAGCAAGTCTAAAGGCATGGAAATGGAAATGAAATGACAAGCAGGAGGTCAGTCAGGCTGAACCACAAAATACCAGGAAGGGAATCATATAACAAGGTTGGAAAAGGAGATGAGGACCAAATTATGACAGCATTTAAAGACCAAACTAAGTTTAGATTGAGGAGAGGAATGACATTGTCAAGTCTGCATTCTAGGAAAATCATTTACCAGCTGGGTGATGCATTGAAATTGAGAAAGATGAGAAAGACAAATTAGGAGATTAAATCAATCTCTACATATATAAAGGGGTGTGTGTGTGTGTGTGTGTGTGTGTGTGTGTGTGTAGTGTGTGTGTGTGAGAGAGACAGAGAGAGAGAAAGAGAGAGATAAAGAGAGAGAGAGAGATAAAGAGAGAGAGAGAGATTTCTTGGACCAATCTTTTGAGAATGCTGAAGATTTTCTTATATTATAGCTATGTATACAATTCTTCCCCTCTGCTAAAATAGGAACTTCATCTTTTTTATCTTTTTTTTTTCTGGTGAGGCAATTGGGGTTAAGTGACTTGCCCATGGTCACACAGCTAGTAAATGTCAAGTGTCTAAGACCAGATTTGAACTCAGGTGCTTCTGACTCCAGGGCAAGAGCTCTACTCGCTGAGCCGCTAAGCTGCCCTTATCTTTCTTTATCTATTCCCATTTCCTGGCAGCCAACCTTGTGCCTTGAATTAAATTTGTTTAATTTCCAAATTAATATCCCTTTTTACCCAGATGAAAAGTTCAGAACTCTAAAAAAGTCATTCTAGTTCTCTGGCCTAGAATATTCCACAGTTATTTGTCTCTTCATATCCTGCGTAATAAAACAGATAATGTTTTCAAAAGGCAGTTAAAACAACCAGCTTTTTTAGCCACAATGACACATAGATGATGGTGATTACCATCAGTAGCATCTTCTTTGAATACCAACTTCAGCCTATGCTAATGAACTGTGCTGAGTTTTAACAAAAACAAATCACATGAACACACACACACACACACAGACACACACACACACAATCATATAATTCTTGCCCTCTGGGATGCTGACAGAACAATAAAAGGTTGCACAGCACCCCCCTCACCAAACAACAAGCAGAAAGATAAGATCACCAAAATAATACTTGTGAAGATATATCAGGATTTTCATTATCAAGAACTCTCGACTAAACACTTAGCATGATGGAAATTTAAAAAAAATATATATATATGTGTGTGTGTGTGTGTGTGTGTGTGTATAATATAAGTATACATGTGTATGTATATGTATGTGTGTATATGTTTGTGTATGTGAAAGATCCTATTCCCAGTTCTAAAAATTCTATATGGTATTAGCAATTATGGTTTTGCACTGAAGAATGTATGATTTAATCATCAGACTTTGGTGGAAGAAGGAAAAGGGAGAGACAGATCAAAATTGGAAGGTACCTTAGGAGGCCACCTGGTCCAGCTGCCTCTTCTATAGATGAGGAAACAGAGACACAAATTAATTCATCCAAAGTCACACATACAGGTGTACATAGAGGATGGGCTGGTCTAGGATCACACAGAGAATAAGTGGCACATATGGGATTTCAACTCCTATCCTCTGATCTCAAACCCAGCCCACTTTCCACTATGTCAAACGTCCCCCCTCAGAGATGAGATCCTCATTTCACTTCAGGCCAGGATCCTAACTTGTCTAAAAGCAACCCTCGAAGAGCACACCTCCTTTAGGCCTGAATAAGTCAAGAACTGACTATTCTTCACATCTGTGGGTTACAAATCACAATCAGACCTTTTGCTCTCGAAACTGTTCCCAAAGAGGTTTTGCAGCTGTTTGCAGTCAGCTAATGGATAAGTCTAAAAGATAAGTGATGAAGTTACAACGT
This sequence comes from Phascolarctos cinereus, assembly GCF_003287225.1. Taxonomy (NCBI): domain Eukaryota; kingdom Metazoa; phylum Chordata; class Mammalia; order Diprotodontia; family Phascolarctidae; genus Phascolarctos; species Phascolarctos cinereus. The sequence goes on along the minus strand of NW_027555958.1, from coordinate 107,242,766 downwards.
GGAGTAACAGAATGAGAATCAGAAACCAACATTTTACCCTCTATTCTTCAGGGGGCAATTTTTTTTAAGGCAGATAATAAAAATCATTCCAGGGAAAGCAGGTGGGACATTATCATCACAAACCCTTTCCTCCTGAGGAAAGAGCTACAACAACAGAAGAAAAAGCTTAATAGAACAGATGGTTTGATACAGGCTATTGGGAACTTGTGTACACAGTTAGAAAGGATGGTCTTTAGTGTTCCCTAAATGCAGTTTCTGATAGGAGAAGCAAATTCCAAGTAACTAAAGGACACTTGTGAAAATGTCATTTGGTAAATAGTGACAACACTTGATTTGTGCAAAAGAAGAAGCCTAGAGGTCATTTCTTAACATATGCTAGATAGGTCTTGGTTTTACTGATAAATAAACTGATCACATCTGGAGAAAGCTATGATGCGGCAGTAAGAACCTTTAGAGCACAGTTCCTAATGGAACACAGAAGGATGCTTATCTCCCCAGATCACCATCAAAATGGAATGTCCCCAGAAGACTTGCTTCACTTTGAAGCGGCAAGATCAAGGAACACATGGTACAGGCAAGATCTTACAGACTGCTTGATCACTTCTAACTGAAAAAGAGATGCTTTCAAGGCAATTACTTATGGAAATGGCACAGTCTTAAAAGCAGGGAAGGAACACTTTGGTCTACCAAGAGTCCCAGAAAAACAATCACATGCCACGTGAAAACACAAAGCATTTAATTTGGGATTTTGATTTTTTTTTTTGTTTAAGAGATATATAAAATGTTCAACACGGTGGGTGGTAGAGTGTTTAGAGCACTGCGCTGGAAGTCAGAAGGAGCAGAGTTCAATTATTGCCTCAAACACTTCCCACATGTGTGACCACAGACAAGGCATTTAACCTCTCTCACCCTCAGTTTCCCCATTCGTAAAATGAGTGGAGTTGACCTTGATGGCCTCAAAGGTCCCTTCTAGTTCTAAATATATGATCCTATTACCCTCCTTATTTTGAAATTAAGAACACAAATATAAAATTTTAATATAATAAATGAAGTACACAAGCCAAGAAGACCAAGGTTAAGGTCTTGCCTCTGACACATACAGACCATGTGATTCTGAGCAGGTCATTTAACCTCCTAGTAGTCTAGGCAATTCTTTAAAACTATTAGTTGCACAGAAGTTGCCAATCTTCACTAGTAGAGGGAATTCCCAGCCCTTCTCTTTATGTAAGAGCCATTTCCCAACAGATAAGTAGGCAAAGGATATAAACAATTTTCAAAACATTTCTTGTTCAGTCATGTCTGACACTTTATGACCCAATTTGGGATTTTTTTTTAGCAAAGAAACTGGAGTGGTTTATCATTTTCTTCTCCAGTTCATTTGAAAGATGAGGAACTAAGGCAAACAGGGAGAAGTGACTTGACCAGGGTCACACAACTAATAAGTATCTGAGGCCATATTTGAGCTCAGGAAGATGAGTCTTCCTGATTTCATGCCCTGTACTCCATATACTCCACCACCTAGCAAAATATGAATTATCATATGAAAATGTGCTTCAAATCACTAATAATAAGAGAAACATACATTAAAAGTCCTCTGAGGTTTCATCTTATACTCCGCAATATAGAAAGATGACAAAAATGTAAAAAAGTTTTTAAAAAGCTTAAAAGGGCTGTAGGAAGATAAGCATACTAATATACTTGGTAGATTTTTTAACTGATCCTATAATGCTGGAAAATAACAATTATTAGAGAAAAGTCATCAAATTATTCATACCCTTTGTCTCAAGGAAGTCAAACAGAACAAAGAGTTCAGCATATCATATCAGCCTTTTTTTGCTCGCAAAAACACTAAAAGCAAAGTGGGAGAAAGAATGTGACCAATAAGATGGAGGACTAGACATTTTCTCCGATCCTCATGACCTTTTGAACATCTCTGAGACAGGAATTACTCACAAAGAGATAAAGCAATTTCACCTGTTTCTACAGACACTAATAACCCTAACATGGGAACAACATGCTGAACTAACAACAGAGAAGGCTAATCTCTAATTCCTGATGCTCTCACTCAAACCACTGGGCACCACCACTTTGTCAGAATGGCATAAACCCACCCAATAGCAACAGAACTCAACTCTGCACCCTTTCTGCTGTACCATGAAAAGCCAAAAGTCAGAAGTCTGCTGTGCTATCCCAGTATGGCAACACGGCTACTTGTCCTGCAAAAACTAGAGAACTGAGAAACAGAGAGAAGGGGGACAGTGCACCAGAGTGCATTGCGAGGCTTTGCAAAGCTGGAAACAAAAGAGGCTGGCAGCCATCTGAAACTAGTTCCGCCCCCTTGAAATCACTTGGGTCAGAGTTTGAGACTGATCAAAAGTGAATTCCCCAGTGTGGGAAGAGGCTGGGATAGCTTTGAGGTCAAGCCCCAAGAGAATCCACAATCAAAGAGGAAGGAGTCAGAAATTGTGCAATAGGGGAATGTAAAGAAAAACAGATGGAACCTTATCCAAGATTTCAGAAGGAAGAAAACTCAGTTAAAGATTTTGACTACAAGCAATTAAGCCAACAGGGGAAATGTTAATCACAGGAGGGAAAACAGCCTCCAGATCATCCAAATATTTACAAATAAATATTGCAAGACAAATAAAAATGAATTAGCACTTAAGGAAGTAGAGTACCCAGTGGATTCCCAAGAGAACATGGAAGCTCAGCAGGCTGAATGGTTTCAAGAGGACTTAAAAAACTACTGTTGCTTCACTGACTGATATGAATGTACTGCATGCTGTGCAGTAAAAATGACAAATAATAAGAATTCAGTAAGACATTTGTAGCGTGGGCGTTCAGCCAGTCTATCCAAAAGCCAGGCTACTATATATCCCCCACCCCAATGGTTTTGGAGTACCTGGAGGATGCTTTTCTTGAGCACCTACTGTGTTCACACACACACACACACACACACAACACACACACACACACACACACCCCCAATATGAGTTTTTGTCTTGACTATTTCTGGGCTAATATTCCAAAGGTCACTCACTGCAATCCAGACTCTGCAATGCTGAAATACTGGAGCACATCTGTTGATCTTTTGAATTCCCAAGGTCAGAGACTCCAATCTTCTCTACCTAAAAGAGGAAAGGACAAATGCAGCAGAAAGACCAAGTCCCACTTATGGGGCAATAAAGCTTCAGAAGAAAGAAGGTCCTGAGGCATCTCCCCTTACAGATTCATCCCTCACCAGTCACATTTTTAAATGCATAAAAGAAGCCAATTATATTAAAACAGTTATCAAAATATTTTGAACAAGCAAATTTACAGACCTAAACTGTGAAGAACTTCTGATGTAGACAAAATGTAATTCTATGTCATAGCAGTAGTTCAGATATTTATAGAAAATATTTGACATCACATCTCTCCTGATAACCATCACCATTTACTTCAGGTTTTTTCATAATACAGGCCCCAGGGATAGGGGATGTTAATAATAATAGCTAACAGCTACACTTACTTTTAATGTGCCAGGCACTGTACTAAGTGGTTTATCATTATTATCTCATTTTATCTGGGTAACCACCCTGGGAAATAAGAGCTATTATTGTTCCCATTTTGCAGATGAGGAAACTGAGGCAGAGAGCAGTTCAGTGACTTGTTCAGGGTCACAGAGCTAGTAAGTATCTGAAGCCAGATTTAAACTCAGCTCTTCCTGACTTTAGGCTTGGTGATTTTTCCATTTCAATGTCTAGACTTGGGTTGAAGGGAACAGTGAGAGCCAACCGAGGGCAATTTAGAGCAAGGGCAGGGTTTATTGATTTTTCATTTCTATAAATTACATGTGGCCACAGTTTAAAACTTCACAGGTAAATATGTGGTTTATGTTTAAGAGGCTAATTGTAACTACTAGGAAGAAATATCTATACCACTAGTTTTAACAAAAAGGAAAACTAACAAAACATTTGTCACAGGTCTTTAGAATAAAAGTAGCACATGAACACTCTGAGTAATTCCCATTTTAAAATACAATACACTAAGTTCTGTGGCAAATTTCCAGAAGATCTCCAACCATCTTCCATTTTTATGGTAAGCCAAATTCTGTAGTCATAAAGAAATGTGCTTTTTTTTGGGGGGGGAGGGGGAGATGGAAGAGGGACTACAATTAGCACATTGAGGGGGAAAGTATTCAAATATTCAACATCACTATTTTTTAATGTATTTTTTTTTAACCATTAAATACTTTAGCAACAGGCATGAACTACACCCTCACAATATCCCTGTGAGAGAGATAGCTTTGGAACAAGAAAGAGAAAAAGACAGAGAATGAGAAAAGAAAAAAAAACCTATATAATCTATTCATTATAAAGAAAAATATCTAACAGAGTAAAGGGACATATTTAGTTGTTGAATCTAGCTTAATTATGTCTTTATGTTAAAAGCAATTGGCAATTTGTCCTCTAAGCAACTTTCCTCTTAAGAATATGTTTAATTTATAAGAAAATGTAATGCATTTAACTGACAGCTGTAATATTCAGCCTATAACCACTAGTGGGTTGAAAAAAGGATTTTTTTAAATTGAAAATGTGTTTCTTTTAACTAGAAAGTCTTAGAAAGATATAGACAATGCAATTCTACTGGTCTTTCATTCACAAATAGCATGAAGCAAATCCCTGGATAATTATCATAGGTCTTGAAGTTTTACTTCAATATTTCTCATTTAAATCAGATGTGGGGTTGCCTCTGGGAGGCATGGGCAAATTGAATAATGATGGGAATAGGGAGGAATTCTCGTTCCATTTTGTAACATACTGTGCAGTGACATTACAAACTCACTGTCACACCAAGGAATCCTGGCTACAAAAGGTAAGGAATTAAGAGGTTCTAAAATGTGTGAAAGCCTCACAGAAAAGCTCACTGAGGGATTGGCTGGGGAGTATTGAGATGCAAGGGGAAAGAAGCCTTGCTAATAAGAGTCTACCATGAAACACAGGTGCTACTGAAAGGAAAGCCCCCACTTTTTTGGGTATATACTTTTTTAGAAAAGAGTCCCTTATCCGCTTGGTGATGACATGGTGGAAGAAAACCAGAGGATCCTTTGTCTCTCTAGCCCAAGACTGTCCCTTCTTTGCCAACATCACCATAGCTATTGAGTTTCAAAATATGTTCAGATTCCTCACTGATGAATGGATGTTTTTTTTTTCAGAAGAAGAAGAAAAGAAAGGAAGGAAGAAAGGAAGAACATAGTAATATATTTACAACAATGAAGTCCCTGCCACCAACCACTCCCCCAACACACACACATACACATATACTTCTCTCCATGCCCTGCCCTTTCTCTTAAATAGAATATTCAAGGAGAATCCCTGACATGGTTTATAATAGCTTGCCAAAGGAGATGTTTCTATTTTAAAAGCAAAGGAAGAGCCTGCTGGTATCTATGACATGTCTTGTGATAAGTCACTGTTTAGAAGGTGCATGTATTGCTCCTGCCGCCTCCACGGGAATCTGGAAAACAACAGTGGAAGAAAAACCCTCTCTTGACGTCGATGCTATCTCCTCAAAATGTGCTGTGCAAGAAGGGAGGAGTTGGCCAACATCCTGGAAGAGAAACAAAATGAAAACTCTGGGCCTGGGAGCTCCAGTTGATTGACATCATGAGTTTCTCACAAAATGTGGAACACATAGGAACCCTACAGAATAAATGTTTAAAAATATGATGATGGAGCTTCAAATTGGCTGTATTTTTTTTTAATCCAAGAGACCGGGGAGTTCAAGATGCTTCTATATTATACTTCTTCTTTATTTTGTAATGTGATATTTGTACAAACTGTATCCCCAAAGACTTTGCTAAAAATAATACAACTATAGAGATAAATAATGAGTAATAGTAGAAAGGGAGCTGTAGTCAAGGGAGAAAAATATTTGCAGCTGAAGTTTGAATGAGGAGAAGCAGTGAGGTGAAGAGATCAGAAAATAGCTGCTGCAGATGGCAAAAGCTATCATGGGGAAGCTTGTCTGCCATCCAATCTTATGCAGATAGAGCCAATGGAAAAAGGTGTTAAAGGCAGTGGCAGAGATGGAGTCAATACTCTGGTAGAGTTTTAAACCAAGATGAGCATTTATGAACTGATGGCTAAAATAAGTGGAAATCCATTGGAATCGTATAAGGTCAAAGCTAATGTGGCCATACGTTATTCTTTGTTAATGAGGAAAAGGAAACAAGTTGGTGTTTAAGAGACCTGAATGGATTCTTTCTTGTTACATGTGGTCAGCGATATAAAGAGTATAAGCCTAGGATCAGAAATATTCAAGTAACACTGATTCATGAAATAAACTATTTGAAATCTGGTTGGGTTCTTCTTGAAAGATATGGTTAGGTTTTTACCATAATCACTTCTACTGTACAAGAAAAAAACTGTAAAACTAGCATTGGCCACACAAGAAGCATCTTGCTATTGGGTGAGATACTGTCCCCCAACCATCCAGTACACAAGACCTTCCCCATCTATGGTATGGCTTTTAGATTCACATGTAGTAGGGCAATTAAGCCAATTTTGTCAGAAGGTATAAATGTAGAGTATTAAGTTCTACAAGGGCAAGAACTATCTCCTTTTGTATTTACATCTCCAATACTTGGCATGTAGTAAGCGGTTAATAAATGATCTTTGTCCAGATCATGCCCACTAACAACAGACTCTGTCCTGGTCCCTCTACTCTTTTCCTTTGTGATCCCATTAACTTACATGGATTTCATTATCATCTATATGCTAATCATTGTCAGATGCCACTTCTTTCCTGACTCCCAGTCTTGCATCTCCAGCTGCCTATTGAATATCTCAAATTAGAGTTCCCTTGGACAATTTTAACTCAACATTTCCAAAAGTAAACTTGTTATCTTTTCTTCTCTTCTTAGAGGCAGCTAGTATGAGAGTAGACAGAGTGCTGGGTCAGGAGCACCTGATTTCAAAATTGGTCTCAGATACTTACTAGTTATATGATCTTGGACAAGTCAGTTTCTGTTTACCTCGGTAAAATGGGGATAATAATAGAACCTATCTCCCTGAGTTGTCGTGAGGCTCAAAGGAGATAATATTGCAAGGTGCTTAGCATAGGGCGTAACACATAGTTGGTTCTATATAAATGCTAGTTATTATTATTACATATTATTATAATATTATATATAAATGCTAGTTTATTATTATTTATTGTTAATAATATATCATAACATCTTTTCCTTGTTCAAGATTCCCATAAATGTTACCTCAAATTATTGAAGGGCAGAGAGTCATGTTGGAGGGTATGGGGGATTATGACAGTTTGGACATCTGTCTCTTAAAGCTATAAATGTCTTGGATACTGATTAATGTTAAATCCAATAGTGTTGCTTCTGGCAGACTCAAGCCTGAATTGCAGAGTACCTTATTAGTACAAAATATTTCCCAACAAGGGGCATAATGTGGATGATGAGCTGGAAAAGGAGACTTTTTTTTTCCTTAAATATTTGAAAAGCTTTCATCTGGAAGAGGGCTTAGATATTCTGTGCAAGTTCGGAAGGACAGAACCAGGATATGTTCCAATGGGCAGAAGTTACAGGGAGGCAGATTTCAACTCAATATAAGGAAGAACTTTCTCACTATTAGAATAACCCAAAAATGAAACGGGCTACCCTGTGAAATTGTGAATTTGTCATCACTGGGCATTTCTGTAATAAGGTAGGATACCCATCGCTCAAGTATCTTGTAGAAGGGACCCCTGCATGGTTCAGGAATTTGTACCAGATGACTTCTAAGATCTTTTTCCACTCCATGAATCTCTCATTTTAATGTAGCAACATACACAGTTCCAATCATAATCAAGATCCTATATGTGCAAAACAAATGGTAAGAATTAAAATGTTATATAGCCTTGAAGCAAAGCAAAAGCAACTGTCCAATAACACTAAAAAACGAGTGACCTACATCATGGTCTTACCCATCGGCACCCACCAGGGCTTAGTCAAATGAGACACCAACTTCTAATACTAAACAAAACAGAACAAAAACAAGCCAAATGATGATGAAGCAAGTCCTATGATGCTTTATCACCTTGCCTAATTAACCACCTCCTCCAGATGAAGACGTAAGAATCTGCTTTAGATCTGCAACTGAGTCAAATTGCAAAGAATCACTGAGAGGTGGGCTCACTGACCTCTTATAGTCATTACATATGATCTGGTCACATAATGTCTCCATTACAAGGAAGGATAAGAGTAAAGACAAAGTGAGGTCCTAGACAAATAGGATGAACTCTCACAGTCAAATAGAAGCCTATTCAGAAATCTATTCAGTCACCAAGGTTCCATGACTGCTAAAAAGACACAGCTCAGTAAGAGTCTATGAAAAAATTTGTAGGTTTCTGCATGTGGAAGCTAAGACAGAGAATTTGTTTCAAGGGTACTTTCCTCATAGCCAGCAAATTTATCTTTCCAAAACTTTTCCAAGTTTTATCTATCCATTTATCACTGTGTGTGAATTTATTTTTCTTCTAAATGTGTGGATGGAGCCTTCCTAAGATGTTTTATATATCCTTAAACCTCTCAGTAATGTAGTACTGGTTCTCACCACTTTATTAAAATTACATTCTTGAAGGTCACCAATTTCCAAATTCAAATACCTGTTCTTAGATCATTCCTCTTGATCTCTCTGTTATTAAAAGCAATATTCTATTTAAAATTAAGTACCTTGCTTGGAGGGAATGGGAGGGAAGGAAAGGAAGAGAAAGAAAAAGAAGCTGAGGGAAGGGGAAGGAGAGGGGAAATGGAAAATTATAAATATAAAATAGATAAAATTATACAAAGACAGTTATAAAAATCTGTAAAACTATAAAATTTGTAAGAGTCCTACACATTTGAGATTAGTAGACCTTTATCAGGAAAAACATGTGGATTCCTCCAGTGTTCTTGTTCGACTCTTGTCTCAACTGTACTTCTCTATGCCCTTTTTTGCTTCTTTCTTTTCCTTCTACTCCTTACTCTATTCTTTACATTTTTATTAGGCCTCACCCTTTGCAGTCCTTTCTTTTCTCCACCCAATGTCTTTAGAAGAATCATCCATTCTCATAATTTCAGCTATCAACTCTTTATAGATATTATATTTCCAACTTTAACTTCTCCATGCATCTCCACTTGGAACCTGACATCTTATCTCAACTCCTGGTTTCTTGTCCTATTCTCTTCCACTGACTGTGATCATGAGCAAGTCTTTGACTCTCCTGATTAGATGATTCTGAGAGTCCCTCATGAATTTAACATTTTTGGATGGTTCTTCTAAAAGCAAATAAACTATATTTCCCATCATAGCAGCTCACTCTATTGACTTCCTTATTATTGTCAGGGGTGCTATTATTATCCCCAGACTTTGAGGTACAAAAACATTATTGATTCTTCTTTATTCCTCATACCCCATATTCAGTTGGTCAGCAAATCTTGTCAATTTTTTCTTTCTAAAGAAGACAGGTAAGGCAGCTAGGTAGTGCAGTGGATAGAGCACCAGCCCTGGACTGAGGAGGACCTGAGTTCAAATCTGGCCTCAGACACATAACACTTACTAGCTGTATGACCCTGGGCAAGTCACTTAACCCCACTGCCTAACCAAAAAAAAAAAAAAACTAAAGAAGACAGGTAATATGATGTATAGGTAGCTGGCCTTGAAATCAGAAAAACCTATTTTCAACACTGACTCTGACACATCTGACTATGTGAATCTGGGCAAGTCACTTACTTTTTCAATATTCTAGACAATTTGTTAAGACTGTAAGTTGTAGAGCAGATGTTGATCTGCATTGTTGGATAAGAAGGGTAGTCCATTATATGCCAGGAATTGCACTAAATACTTTACAAATAATATCTCATTACTAGAGTGGATTTCTGTCTCAGAAGTTTCCTACACCAATGAAATCACAGATTTGGCTTAGGAAAAAAAAGCCCCTACCTTTCCCTTTCCATGCCCACTGTCATCATACTAATTAGTGCAAAGAACATAAGGGACAATCAGTTATAAAGTCCAGAATTTAGTTTTTTTTTTAATGTCATGATACAGAACCCATAGGAACCCAACAATTACATATGCTTAAAAGTCCATTTGATACCCCTCCTACCAAGGTGGCCAATTTTAAAACACATAGATTTGTAATAGTAGCTTTATTCCCACTACTTTTTTTTAAATACCTTTAATATTTATTTATTAGTTGAAGCTAAGTATTTTTATTGAGTTTGACCAAGTGAAGTCATGAGATCTTTTGCAGCCATTAGCCATCTCTTACCAAGTCCACCTCCTCCTGTTTCCTTCAGTATCCTTCCTTGGCATCCTCATACTTCTCCAGATCAGCTGCTGTTTTTGCTAGGAACAGAACTCTTCCAATTCTCCCCCTTCCAGAGCAACCAAGAGGCAGGAGCTCTCTTTTCCTCTTACTACACAAAGATATGCTTCCTTCAGTGTTAGCTATTTGGGGAAAAAAACCTGGCTGGTGATTAGATTTTTACATAATTTCTGGAATCCAGGAAGAGAAGCTGAATTATGCAATGCTGATTCAATTATATGAAGATTTAATATTTCATGTCATTATTACTGTTAATATTCTGGAAATAGGAAAGCCCAAGTACATCAACTAGATTAGAGCTACTACCCAAGGTATTTGCCACAGTGCTTCTCTACATTAAGAAGGCAATGAACCTTAGGGAAATCATCTGGAAAGTTAAAGTCAAATGTCTCCAACATAATAATAATTAATTGTGTATGTGGTGCTTAAGGTCTGCAGGGCCTTTTGGGCACACTATCTCCTTTGGGCTTCATAACAATCCCACTACAAGCATTCCCATTTTACAGATGAGGAAACTGAGTTTCTGAAAGCATAGGTGACTTACCTCTAGCTTTCATACATAGTTCATATCAGAAACTCTATTCCAATCCAGAACTCTGCAGACTCCAAATCCAGCATTTGGTCTATTACATTTGTGTTGTTTTCTCTGATGGAATATAAACGGAGGCTAAGGGCTATTCTATTATAGTTTGTCTTTGTATTCCATGCCTAACACAGTGGCTGGAACAAAGAAGGGGGTTTAATTAAGGTTCATGAAGTGACTGACTGTCCATATCCTTCCATAAATCCTTCCCCAAACCTCCACTGAGTATGCCTGGGACCTTCCTCTAGTTTTCTTAACCTTTCTTAGATATCAATGGAGAACATGCAGGCAGATCTCGGACTCCTGACACATCAATCAATGACAAGTTACCCATGGGCTTTTCTAGTAATGTACATCTCTGATGACATCCTTTTCTTTCATGGGCTTGATTGGAGTAAGTTGCAACCTATTCATATCCACCATGTTTTTCCCTCCATTGCTCTTTGTGTGAACCTCAACTACCTACTGGTCATCTTGAACTGGACATCTCATAGATATCTTAAACTAAACATGCTTAAAACTGAACTCATTCTCTTTTCCCCCAAGACTCTCCTCTTCCTAATTCCTTGTTATAGTTAAGGGTACCACCATCCTCCCGTCAGGCTTACAACCTAGGGGTCATTCCACTCCTCACTCTCACTCCCATATCCAATCTGTTGCCAAGTCCTGTTGATCCTACCTTCATGACATCTCTTATGTATGCCACTTCTCTCTGCCACCATCCTGGTGTGGGCCCCTATCCCCTCACACTTAAGTCTATTGCCATAGTCTTATGGTTCGCTTCTCTGCCTCAAATCTTGTCTCTCCCCACTCCAGTCTATCCTCCAATCAGCTGCCAAAATTATTCTTCCTAAAGGGTAGATCTGACCCGTTATCGCCTATTCCCCATTCAATAAATGACAGTGGCTTCCTATCGCCTCCAGAATCAAATATAACTTTCTGTTTGTCTTTTAAAGCCCTTCATAACCTGCTTCCTTCCTACCTTTCCACTCATACTTTACTCCCTCCCTGTACTCTGGGGTCCAAGGACACTGGTCTTCTTGCTGTTTATCCAGGCATTTTCACTGGCTATCTTCTATGCCTCAATCTCTCTCCCTTCTCATCTCCACCTCCTGCCTTCCTTGGCTTCCTTCAAGCTTCAGCTACAGTACCACCTTCTGTAAAAAAGTTTTTCACAGGCCTAACTCTTAACGCCTTCCCTCTGAGATTCTCTATATTTTATCCTGTCTAAATCTCATTTGTACATAGCTGTGTGCGTGTTGTTTCCCCCATTAGACTGTGAGTCCCTTGAGAACAGGGACTTTCTTGCCTTTCTTCATATCTCAGGTTCTTGGCACAGTGCCTAGCATACAGCAGTTAGTTGCTTAGGAAACTAGAAGGTATAGGGAGGGACAGGAAACTTCAGAGATTGCTGAGAGACAGAAAACGTGAGACGACCATTTCATTTATTCTTCAGTATTGTCATATCAGATCTTCTGACGGCCCTGGGGCAAAAGTCTAGTATCTGTTATACTTTGCCACTTAATCTATGAAGATTATTTTGTTCATATTCATGGTGTGAATCTCCAGACCACTTGGTAACCAGTGTTTGTTGACTTGACTATGGTATTCCATTACTGGCAGCCATATACCACTAGAACAATACCGTTGTTTAAAAGAAGAAAAAAAAAAGGCATGCTTTTACCTTAGGAAGAAGCTTGAGGTCACTGAGCAATTTTCCAAAGGAAAGTCTTCTCTCCTCCTATTGATGGCAGTTGCTTAATGGACTAATTCAAGTCACACATGGTAGAAAAACAATTCAAACCTTTTTCATCATCATTGCTAGTTTTGGTTTAGGAAAAAGTAACCTGAAATATGATACACCATTTCTCAATACAAACTGAAAGGTATGTGGCATATACACATCAGATAGAAAGAATAAAAACTTCTAAACAGCTACAATTCTAGCTGGGGAAACAAAGCATACAAAGCTTCTTGGTAAATAGACCATATATTTGAGAAAACCACCTTTATCATTTAAATGAAAAATGCCCTTCTCAAGACCCATTCTGATGCATCCAAAAACTCTTTCCAACCAGAATTTTTTTTAAAGAAGGAGGCATTTCCAAGATATGTTTAGTTAAGCAGAAATGTTCCTTTTGATCTGGTTTGCAGCTGTTTTAAAAAATCTATGAGGTCTTTCTAAAAGGAAGTATCATTCTGTAAAATTCAGCAATGGTGATATATCACTACAAGCTCAAGGCTAAGAAGAATTTTCCAAATTCTAACTTCTCCTTCCCTGACTTAGGAATCTTTTCTTGCCATTTCTTGCCCTTACTCTTCTTGTCTTCATACCTTCTTGTCAATAGTGACAGTGAAATATGTTATATTTTAATGGAGCAGCTAGGTGGAACAGTGGGTAGAATGCCAGGCCTGGAGTCAGGAAGACCTGAGTTCAAATTCAGCCTCAGACTTGTACTACCTGTGTGACTCTGAACAAGTTACTGTTTGCTTCATGTGTTTCTATATATTTAAAATATTAATTCCAGACCTGATCAGAGTGAAGCCACTGTCTTAGTGGTTGGAGATAGGAAGGAACAGACTGGGTGTCTGCAGGCTGAGCACCTCAGAGATGTTGTGAGGATCAAAAGAGATATTAGTAAAGTGCTTACCAAACTGCCTGGTACACTGTAAGAGCTAGCTATTGTTATTATTATAACATATATAATATACTGACATAATATATCATAAAATAACATAGATATATAAATATAAAATATAATGATATTATAAATGCTAGCTATTGTTATTAGCTTAATTTTATTCCTATAACTTCTTTATATTGCAATTGCAACTCTGCTACATATTTACGCAAACTCTTCAGTTGGAGGAGATGATGGTGAGGTAAGAGACAAGGATAATAACAATAGTAAGAAAGGCACAGTTGATGGAAATTTGGTGGGCAAAACAGTTTTTTAATTAGACATCTGTAAAAGTAAGTTAATTTTCTGAAACACCGATTTTATTTATTTTTCAGTTGTCAAAGAGTTCAAATTTAGAACACTCAATGGGCAAGGGAGTCAAACACCTAGGGGAAGAAGAAAGGATTCAAAAGATATCATCAGGAAAAGGTGTAAGTAAAAAAAAGAAGATGAGCTGATTATGTGATAAGATCAAAGTCACAAGACAATAACCAAAGGGAAACCTGGTGTCCCATTTATCTCCTTGCAAAGTCCAAGGAAAGAGAAGAAGGCCCTTGGAAGGTTGGATTGGTTCCCCGGGGCAAACCGAAGCGAGGCAAGGGATAGGAGTCACGCAGGATGAGTTTTGGTCTGTTGTTGAAGGGAGTACCTGCATTGATGAAATCCATTAGGGTATTCATCCTAAGGAGTAATAAGTATATTCTGACCAGCCTCCTCTCCCTCATTTTCATTATATAAATAAACCATATGAATGATCTGAATAGCATTCATTTCATTACTTAAATGTAAGCTGTAATATACACATGACCTAACACTACTTTGTGCTGAAATAATTAATGAACAAACATAGTAAAAACAGTAAAAAGAATGCTCTGCTTTTCTGTGGGCAGAAAAGCTAAAGGGTAGATTCGATTTAAATTTACAATGCAATACCAAAATTATCAAGTTGTGAATCACTGAGTAATAAAATGTTTCCCTTTCATCCGATTAATTATAGGTTCATTAGTGGGAATTTTTTTTATTATATTACGAGAAAATAAAGATCACCAGAGATTATATATTCCATTAAAAAAAATTGTTTTAATTATGAACTTAAGAATCATGAACAAGTAAACCAATAGGGCATTCCTCTCACTTTAGAGGATTTTGAATCCTGGCTCTTTCATTTACTACTTGTGTGACTTTGAGCTAGTCATAACCTCCCTGGGCAAATAGTTACTTCATCTATAAAAAGAGAGGGTTGGTCTCTATTGTTTCTAAGGCCTCTTCCATCTTTAAATATATTATTCTTTTAACTGCAGCACCACATATTTCAAACAAAATTTACGTATTTCAAACCCTTCAATTTATAGATGAAGAAATTTCAGGACTCATCCTCGGTTTCATAGTGGATAGTGGCAAAACCAGATTATTTCAACTCTGATTGAAGTCATCACCTTCAAAGCCACTTAGTTATACTCTTTGTATATTCCACTCATCCTTGTCTTAACCAGTAATGAATGTTTGCTGTATATTCTCAAATGAGGTCTCTCTGCCTACTGTCATGATTTTTCCTCACTACCTTGGAAATCAGTCATAATGTTATCCCTTAATTGTCAGAAAATAAACTATCCAACAATTAGAGCTATTTAAAAGTAGGATGGGTTGTCCCAAAGATTGTGAATTCTTTATCACTTCAGGTCTTCAAGAGAACATCATATGATCATTTGTAAGGGATTCCTATTCAGATATGAATTGTACTAGACTACCAACGAGATTCTTTCCAACTCTGAGATTCTGTGATTCTTCCTTTGATATTTCATATTTGTAATTCATGGGGCCCCTTTACTACTACTGTTGGGTAATATATCTCAAGTGCTGTTTTCCTGAGTCCTAGAAAAAGGCAGCATGGCATTATATTCATTATCTATTGAGGGAGTATGCTATCTGAGTTGCTTGGGTGCTCATCTGCCAACTGAGTGAATACCTACTTAACACACAAACCTCAAGGTCAACATATGGTATAGGCTTCCTTGAAAGGCTGCATCATCTCCACTAGCCACCCGAGGTGCTCAGTCTGCCTCCAACCACTGAGACAGTGGCTTCATTCTGATCAGGACTGGAATTAATATAGAGGGTAAAATGGAATATTACTCAAAATGTTAAAATATCATACCTATTTTCTGTACATAGCTCTAGATCCCAAAAGTCTGTGTTCTCTCTTGGGTCACAACTCTTTCCAACACACACAGGACTCAGATACTTATTCTCTAATCACATAGTTCATTGAACACAGTGGGAAAAAAAGATGAAAAAGAAATGAAAAGGTCAGACATCTTTATGTGGAACCATCCATATCCAGCCATTTCAAAAGCCTTCTCCTAACTGTTCTCCCAGAATCTTAGGGGAATTGAGTAGGAATTTCCAAATCACTGGCACCTAGAGCTCATGGAAAGAGTGTGTAAGTCTCCAGAATCCTGTCTCTGGATCAGGTAACATAAGAGATAACATGAGAAAATAGGAGAAGAACAAAGAGAGAATCACCATAGTATCACATATTTACAGTGAGAAGCAACCTCATAGGCCATGTAATCCAACCTTTCATTTTACAGATAACAAATTGAGGCCAACAGAGATTAAGTTACTTGCCCAAGGTCACACAGGTAATAAGGGGCAGAGATGGGATTTGAACTCTGGTCCTCTTACTCCAAATCCAGTACATTTTGCACTCTATCATCCTACCTCAAATCAGTTTCCCTTTCCTTGCTCACCAGCCCATTATGATATATGGTAGCTGGTAGTCTTCATATTCAGGTTCCTCTCTTGTCATAGGCCTGCCCCAGATCAGAAACTCTCCTGTTGAATTGGTCTTTGGCAGGCTCATTCACCAGCCAATTGAGTCTCATTAGGTGCCCCCTTCAGCAGCAGTAGTCGCTATGGACGTAATTTCTAACAGAAATGCAGCAGAACCAGTCCAACAAAAGCCATTCCCTAGGTGTGAAGGAAGCTTAACTTTCAAGAACTGGAGAAGAAAGAGGTGGCCAACCCTGAACGCAACAGCATTCTAAGTATGACACTCTTCAGCAACAAAGTGAGTGAGTTTAGGGTAGAAAAGCTTCCTTTCCTCTCACCATCCTGGAGAAAATGAGGGCAGTTTCATTTCCCCATGTCTCATAATTCATCTTTCATTGGCATCCCTCTTTGGAAACTTCCAAGGGCTTTGGGTCCCCAAAGAGATGAAAAGGCTAGGCAGAAGCACCAGCTATAAGGATAAGGGTATTTTTCACATGTGTTTCAAGGCTGTGATTCAGTTTTTACATACATAAAAAGGAAAATTATAATCATAGAACTATGCCTCTCAAAGAAAATATACAAGTGAACTGTTAACTTCTATAGCTGGTGGGAGGGAAGGAGAGGAGAAGGTAGACAATGTATTATTTCCGTCTTTGTAATGGTATTATTAATGTGCTATTTCTGGCCTTGAATTTTCCTCAGAATATTATGCATTGGACATTTCTTCCATGATGTTTCACGACATGTGCTTCTCCACTCAATGGCATAAGTTGAAATAATAGACTTCAAAGCAAAACTTGCAAAGGTCTCACACTGTGCTTTCTTCTTGCCTGCTGCCCCCTTGAAATGAAGCATGGCATTGCTGGAAAAGAAGTGTCCTGGGAGATAGAAGACTTGGGTTCTAGTCAGCACTGGGCTGATAAATGCTTAATAACTAGTTTTCCAGGGGAAAAACAAATGTATGCGTGACACACTTTAAAGTTTAACCAGCATTGTTAACATTTTTCTCTATCACTCTCTTAAGTCGACACAGTTACCAAAACAATAAATTAAGATTTGTAGCATTTGACAATTTCTAGGGTGTAAATATGCTGAAAATTTAACAATTGGCTCTAGCAACCCCTTTCAACCTTAATCCAGCACACCACTAGTCCTAGTTCTGCTGTTGTTGTTTTTGTCGTTTGTCCTTCATTCTCAAGGAGCACCATGACATCAGGAAGATGTTGCCATGACTTGCAAGTGAATTGGATTTAAGTAAGGGAGGGCTGTGTGAAGTCAGTCTCACTTTCTGCTCCAGAGCCATCTGGGTCCAGTGGCAAGACATAAATCAAGACTGGAAATGCCACCCCACCTTACCCCCAGATCTGTTAGTGAAATAAGGAACAACATGCCCATCATGCACAGTTCATCTTCCAGCCCCAGCACAGTAGTCACACTTCCCCGTGCAGTCCAGTATCCTCCCCACCTAGTCACCTTGGAACTACTTTTACCTTCCTCCTTGTACTGTGAATTTCTGACCTGGACTGGTTTCAACTATGCCTTGGAAATCCCCCTGTTGCCTAGTGCCTCTAATAAAAGTAATCCAGTGTGGGTTTAGATGTGGCTTCTGGGTACTCCACCGGTACTATTTATTCTACAGTTGCCGGTATGCCTGCCCTCCTTGCCAGGAAGGGCAACTACAATGCTACATACCAGACCTACCTCTTCCTCTTTAGACTTATTGTTGCTTATAACTCTAATCTTCCAATCTGAAGATTGCATGACCTAAGGGACCTGAGTGACTAAACTTAGTATGTAGTTCCTACTCACTTCTCTTTAACCATTCACTTCTCCTCCTGGCTAGTGTTTAACCTACATGATACATAACTTCTTATAAGATTGTTTACCTTATTTTTATTGATAACTCTTTTTATGTGACCTTAAATTCCAAATGCATGACCATCCCTTCCCTTGCCACTGAGTTATTCCTTTCAGTAAAGTGCACATATCTTTTTTTTTCATACTTTTAAAAACTAGACCAGTGATTTCCTTGGTATAAGGAACTGTCAATAAAACAACTTCCTCTCTCAATTCAGATCAGCTCCTTTTCCATAAAACATCTTAATGAAGCCAGAAACTTTCAGCTTTAGGCCTATGCTTAAAGACATTTTCCCTTCCCCCCCCTTTTTCTTTGCAAATATTTTAAGCAGACAGAAGAAAATGACTTTGCAACATAGTTGTACTGTAATTTCTTTTAAAGTGTCTCTTTAAAGAAGTAGGTGGAGGCAGCTAAGTAGTGCAGTGGTTAAAACACCAGCCCTGGAGTCAGGAGGACCTGAGTTCATCCAGCCTCAGAAAAACAGCTGTGTGACCTTGAACAAGTCACTTAACACTGACTGCCTCCCCGGAAAAAAAAAAAAAAGGAAAAAGAGGTAGGTGTTCGCACATACGGGACACATAAAACTGCTAATACAAGCAGGTTAACATGGATTATATGAAAAATTGGAGGAGGGGAAAGCACACAGGCATTTTCTCAAAATCTGCCCCTTATAGACATGAAATACATATAGTAGGTAATGAAATAAGTTCATTTTTGAAATTTTATTATTATTTAGTCATTTCAGTCATGTCTTACTCTTTGTGACCCCATTTGGGGTTTTCTTGGCCATTTGGGGTTGTTTGCCATTTACTTCTCTAGGTCATTCTACAGATGAGGAAACTGAGTTAAACAGGGTTAAGTGACTTGCCCAGGGTCTCACAGCTAGGAAATAACAGGCAAGATTTGAACTCATGAAGATGATTCCTTTTTTTCCTTAATGGCCTTTTGCAAAACAAGACAGGATCGCCAAAGCAGGAGTCAATAACTGGATGACTGAGAACTCCCTAGCAGAACTAGACCAACTTTGCCAGTGAAGAAATAGTTTAAAAGGATAGTCAGTCATATGTTCCCTTACAAATGACTGTGTATCTCACTCACCACTACATCTAAAACACAATCAATACTATGCTGAGGGATGGAAGTTGCATTTGGCTCTATGATTTTACGCATATTAAGTCATTGTGCAGAGGAGGGAACAAATAATATGCAAACTGGCAGAAATTTCCATTCACACTCTACCAACCTGTTCTACATTGATTAAAGCAAATTATACAAAATGAACATGGAATTAAACTGGAAATGATTAGATGAGCATACATTACGTATGGAAAATTATAGTAAAATTTAATAACTTGAAAAAAATTTATAATTATCTAATGCGTTGATAGAACTACATAAAGCATAATTATAATATGACAGTAATCCCAGGAGCATTACAGCTCTTTTTTACTAGGGAGACAAAGCAGTGTGGTTTAAAGGGCACTGAACTGGAAATCTGGAGCCCTCAATTCTAACCCAAGCTTTGTCACTGACCAGCTATATGATTTTAAATTCTGTGTAACCTTGAACAAGTATTTAACTTCTCTGCAAAATGAGGGGGAGGAGTTGGACCACATGATTTCTAAGGTCCCTTTTAACTCTAATGGGCTATGATTACAATTCTGAGCCCATGAATATAGTTGGCATTGTTGTTGTTCATCCTTCCTTCTCAAAGACCAGTGACATCAGAGGGTAATGTCATGACTCGTGCATGAACTGTATTTAAGTGAGGCAGAGCTGTGCAAAGTCATCAGCCTCACTCTCTCGTACAGACTCACTGGAGTCCAGTGGCAAGAGAAGAGGCAAGATGTGGTGGGAGATCTTGGCTTTTCTTAAATAAGGTCTTTCCCAGGTTTCAGTTTGTCTGGGGCAGCACCCATTCAATGACTAAGGGCTAGGGAAGAACTGAGACAAAAGATGGTTCAATTTACTACCATAAAGATATCAATCTGGGAGGAGAAAACCCTTAGTGCTTCTGGCCAGAACAGGAAATAATTGCTATTTATACTCATTATAAGCCATCAAGACCTAAACAATGAGCTGCCCAGGCTTTGGGGGCTATTATTGAGCATTTAGTGAAAGCAGAGTGATTTGGGTTTAAAGATAGTCAAGCAGCTCCATTTGAAACACAGAGGGGCTTTAAAAAAAACTTTTTTTCGGAGCTATATTTCAATAAATCATAAATCAAAACTGTACAGGACAAAAATAAATTGTCCCAAGTTCTTGAGAAAAATATTAATAATAAATCAAGTAAATAAAATTTAAAAAAAATTTAGCCTCCAAAATCCAAAATATCTTACATGTAGTGGTGGGAAAGAAGGAGATTGGAGGAGGAGGAGGAATAGCAGCATTTTCTAACTTCTGGTCATATTGTCAGGGTGGGTTCCCTGACAGCAGCTACTCCTATTCTCAGACAACACGGTAAAGACAGTTAATATAAAACATTCTCCTACAAAACCTCATTCATTCCTTCCCTCAGTATACACACAGCATCCATGGGAGGAGTAAGCTCAAATTTAGACCCTAATAGTAGTCAGGCACAGATGTCAGGAACATGTGCGACAAAGGTTTAACCTACAAGACCTGCACTTGAAATCCTTCTGCCTGTGTTAGTTGGTATTACAGGCACTGAAGGAAATATGATTGTTTCCTAAAGAGTTTTACCAGGGCAGCTAGGTGGTACAGTGGATAGAGCACTGGCTTTGGAGTCAGGAGACCTGAGTTCAAATGTGACCTCAGACACTTAATATTTACTAGCTGTATGACCCTAGGCAAGTAACTTAACCCTACTGCCTACCAAAAACCAAAACAAAACAAAACAAAAAGTTTTACCAGATCAATATGCAGAATATATATATATATATATATATATATATATATATATGTCTGTGTGTATATACATATACACACACAGAGCATAGTTCTGAGCATGTAAATCATATAAAAAATTATTAAGTGCTTGCTATATTCCAGGCACTGTGTTAAGTACTGGGCATACAAATCTAAACAAGAAGAAAAACAGACCCTGTCCTCAAACTTCCCAGTTCAATAGGAGAAAACAACACATAAAAGGAAGTTGAAAAGCTTTGGGAGGGAAACAGAGGGTGAGGAGGAAGAGAGTTGATCTGGGCATTTTCTTTAAAATGGACATTCAAGGAGCAATGAAAGGAAAGGTCCACAGGTGAAGAGTGATCTTCTCATGTGAGAAACCATGGATGCTGTGTGTATTTGTGGGAAGGAGAGAATGATGTTTTGTAAGAGAATGTTTTATATTAACTGTTTTTACCATGTTATCTGAGAACCCGAGTAGCTGCTCTCAGGGGACCCACTCTGACAATTTGACCAGAAGTTAGAGAATGCTGCTATTTTTTTCTCCTCTTCCTCCTCTTTCTTCCTCTTCTTCTTTTTCTTCTTCCTTCTCCTTCATGTTGGAGAAAGAAGTCTGAAAAGTTAGGAGCAGAGCTCCTGCAAGAAAGCAGTAGCATTGATTGAGTTTTAATTCTACTTGGTTATTATATACCAAAAATACAGCATATTTTTTTTAATCAATGCTGCCCTTCATGTCTTACAAGATTCAGAGCTTGAAGAGACCTCAGATATCAACTCATACAACACCCTCATTTTATAAAGGAGGAGACTGAGGTCTGAGAAGTTAAGTCCCACACCTTAACATACCATGATGGGGGAGAGTTATGGCCACAAGATGCAACCTGGATGTGATACTGAGAAGCCTGTGGCAGAAGATTCAAAAGACAGGTGGGAATAAATATGAAGAAGACTTGGGGGGGCAGCTAGGTAGCGCAGTAGATAGAGCCCCAGCCCTGAAGTCAGGAGGACCTGAGTTCAAATCCAGCCTCAGACCAAAACACTTGACACTTACTGGCTGTGTGACCCTGGGCAAGTCACTTAACCCCAATTGCCTTAAAAAAAAAAAAAGAAGACTACTTGTGGAATGGCACCCTGGGCACTCTTCCTCTCTGGTAGCCTGGTTCTAACGATGACAGCCTGACATCTCTTCACTACTAGGGTCAAGATTCAAATTGGATGAGAGAAGAGAATAAGTACTTATATAGCACCTTCTAGGTGCCAGGCACTGTGCTAAGTGCTTTTGATACAAATATTATCGTAAATGATACTCCCAACAACGTTGTGAAATAGGTACTATTATTTTTCGCATTTAAAGGAAACAGAGGCAAACAGAAAAAGTGTGGAAAATACATGTGACTTGCCCAGGGTCACACAGCTAGGGTCTGAGGCCACATCTGAACTTGCACCTTCCTGACTCCAGGCCCAGTGCTCTATCCACTCCAATGAGTACATGCGAAAAGTGCTAGACATGAATTAAGGCTGCCTGAATGGAAAAGAAATTATCACATGCAGATTGCCTATTACACTTACACCATTCTTCCAAACAGATTCATAGGGCCATAGGATTATAGCCTTAAAGTTGGAAAGGGTCTTGGTAGCCAGCCGTCTTGTCCAACCCTTCATTTTACAGATGAGGAACACAGGACAAGAGTCCCATTACTAGTGTCCGAGATAGGATTGGGATCTAGATCTTCCTGATCCTAAGCTCAGCCCTTTATTCAATATGTGATGCTTCCTGAGTCACTGTAACAGGCTGGATACCGACCTCCCGCGAGTTTCTATCTTACACTGAAGAGCCCTGGACAATGGTCTTGGCGAGTTCCACGTTGGGGAGAACTAATTGTCCATTGATTTTGTCCAGTCTGCCAATAGGAGATTCTAAGGAGGATTGTACTAATTGGATGTACTGATGTTAAATTGTTCTAATCTATTTCTGCTGCTTTGATTAAAGTTTTATTCAATAAAATAACAAATGATAATAGCAAACATTTATACTGAGCTTACCATGTTTCAGGCACTGTGCTAAGAGTTTTACAAATATCTCATTTGATCCTCACAGGTCACAGACAATTATCTAACACCTGGCTTATACTCAAAGCCTTTCTGGCTTGGCTGGCTCTGTCAGAGTTTGTGTCCTTGTGACATAATCTTTGAAAACCAAAGATCATCTCCTCACCCTGATGAAGCATCGGAGTTGGACTTTAGATGACGTTCCCTACTGCACAAAAGTGAAATTCCACTTTAACAGGTAAGTGTTCATTCTACAGGAAAAGTCATGTGATTAGGAAACTATGACGGTTCAAGCCTGAGTTGAACAGAAAACAGAGAAAACTGATGAAAGATGGGTATAGAATTCTGAACTTCAGGACTAGATATGGAGTACTTTCTATGGTTTCTTGGGGGTTAACATGTATTTTCCACACTTTTCTGGAGGGAGGAAGAAAGCCAGGGGCCAGTCACCTTTAGAAATTCAGCCAAAGATTTGGTATCATGGGGATTTTTCAGCTAATATACAGTCCCACCCTCTTAGAGATCAACTAGGTATGTGGCCATGCTTTGACAATCAGAGTAAAGAAGAAAATAGCCAGAGTGAAAGAATCAATAAATAAGGAAATAAATTGTACCTTAAGGAGCATATTAGAACTAAAGGAAATTTTACACTTACATAGTACCTTTTGTCTATAATCACTAATATCTTTTTATAGAATGGGTGTGGTGATGAAAGCTTTTATATGTCCAGCTGGTCTACAGAAAAAAAGTTAACAAAGGTCACATAAATAAAAAGCAATAGATTAAATTAGGGTTTTTGTGGGGGAGGGGAGAGAATGGAGAAAGAAAAACCAAATGTTTAACTTGCCTACTTTTTTTAAAATTCAATTTTATTTTTTGCTCTGAATTCTCTCCCTCTCACCACTTCCTCTCCCTGACCCATTGAGAAACAAAGAAAAACAAAACCCATTACAAAAATGTATAGTCAAGAAAAACAAACTCCCACATTAGTCATGACCAAAAAAAAATGCCTTAATCTACACTCTGAGTCACATCACTTCTCCATCTAGACTTGGGTAGAGTATTTCATCACGAGTCCTTTGTAACTGGGATTGGACATCGCGCTGATCAGAGCTCCCACATCTTTCAAAATTTCTTTACAATACTGTTGTTATTTTATATAAACTGTTCTTCTATTTTTGTTCACATCTTTTTTGCATCAGTTCATGCAAATCTTCCCAGGTTTCTCTGAAACCATCCTGTCAGCATTTCTTTTAGCGCAACAGTACTTCACATTCATATACCATAACTTGTTTAACCATTCTCTTCAGTTTCCAATTCTTTGCCACTAAGAAAAAAGCTGCTATAAATATTTTTGTACATACAAGTCCTTTTCCTCTTTCTTTAATCTCTGTGGGGTATAGACCCAGAAAGGTACTGATGGATCAAACAGTACATATACACAGTTTAATAGTTTTTTGACATAGTTCTAAATTGCTTTCCAGAATAGAATCATTTCATTAATGTACCTGTTTTCTCACAGCCTTGTCATTTTCCTTCTTATCAATTTTGCCAATCTGACTGTACAAAGTAGTAACTCAGAATTTTTATTTTTTAATTTGCATCTCTAATTATTAGTGATTGAGATCTTTTTTTCCAATATGGCTATTGATAGCTTAGATTTCTTCCTTTAAAAACTGTCTATTCATATCTTTGACCATTAATCAGTTGGGGGATGGCTTTTATTCTTATAAATGTCAATCAGTTCCACATATATCTTGGAAATAAGACTTATCAGAGAAACTTTCTGCAAAGATTTCTTTTTCCAGTTGCTTGCTTCTCTTCTAATTTTAGCTGCATTAGTTTTGTTTGTGTAAAAATTTTTTAATTTTAAAATAGACAGTCAACCTCCAGTGAACCTCTCTTTATCTTAGTCATGAACTCTTCCCCAATTCATAGATTTGACAGGTAATTTCTTCAATATTCCTCTAATTTGTTTATGTCTAAATACTTTCCCACTTTTAATATTAAGAACAGGGAGAGACAATGTGGTAGAACAGATACAGAGCTGAACTCAGAGTCAGGAAAAGGTAGTTCTGTCTCTGATACAGACACAGGCTCAGTGACTGAGGGCAAGTCACTTAACCTCTCAGTGTCCTTCTTCATTACAAAATTCTGATATTTATGAGTTTCAGAGCAAGGGCTGTTTTGCATAATGGAGGGAGTTTCCTAATCAGGATTTTCTTATACCAGTGAAATCAGAGGTCAATTCCCCTCCATACTCATCACAAAAATCACTTAAGTATTCTGATTTATAAGTAAAGCTAATAAAATAAGTACTTTAGCTCTAGAGGGAACTAAGAGGGAAGAGATATGAGGAAGGTGAGTGAGGAAATACAGCATAAAAGACAAAGAGGGGGGCAGCTAGGTGGAACAGTGGATAGAGCAGTGGCCCTGGAGTCAGGAAGACCTGAGTTCAAATCCACTCTCAGACACGTGACACTTAGTAGCTGTGTGACCCTGGGCAAGTCACTTAACCCTAACTGCCTCATCAAAAAAAAAAAAAAAGAGAGAGAGATGAAGATGGAAACTCAATGTTCCATCATAGTTGAAAATCTAAGATAGCTTCTTTGGACTGGATGTTTTTTTAATGGATAAACTTTTTCAGAACTTGTTACAAAGGGGTTTAATTACTACCCAAAGTTCAGGAAAACAAGTATTATCTACATTTTTCTTTCATTCATTCTCAATGGAGAAAAACCTTTAGTATGAAAGTGAAGAGTGTCACATCTCATTTTATCAAGAAAAAAGTCTGCTTTTATAGTCCGTCAACAAGTATTTATCAAGTGCTTATTATGTGGCAGGCATTATGCTAAGCACTGGGAATAAAACAAAACAAAACAACAAAAAACGAAAAACCCAACAAGAACCAAAAACAAAACACAAATGTCCCTGCCCTCAAAGAGATCTGGGTGTGATGGAGAGGCAGCACGCAAACAACCATGTACAAACAAGATGTTATTTATTGTTGTTGTGTGCCCTTTCTCCAAGAGGACCATGACATCAGGAAGGTGATGCCATGACTTGAGAGTGAACTGGACTTAAGCGAGGAAGGTACCGTGCAAAGTCACCAGCCTCATGTTCTCCTCCAGAGCCATCTGGGTGCAGTGGCCAGATATCGATCAGGATGACCGGAGATGGCCCCCTCAAACAAGATATAGGCAGGAGAATGTGGAGAAAATCAACAGAAGGTAGGAACCGTTAAGGGAAAGATGCTAAGTCCCAGAGGGGCTTTATGTAAGTAGTTAGCATGTCAGACCACCATCCACACAATAAAGAGCTATCAACCAGTCAATACTCTCTGTATCAAGATGTTTAAGTTCATTGCTACCAAAGGTTTTAACTTGTGTTTTTACAATTATAGATATAAACAAAACACAATAGTGGCCAAGCTTGGCCCCAAAGAAAAGATGAGAAAATTCATGTCCTCCCTTTCATTGCAGAAGTAGGGGACTATGGGTATAGAGTATTGTGTGCGTATGTGTGTATTATACACATATACACATCCATATATACATATATCATCAGATAGAGTTGATTCTTTTTTTTTTTTTTGCTTTTTTCTTATTCTTTTAAAATATTTGTTACATGAGATGGTTCGCTGGAAGGGAGATATATTCAGAAATGAATTAATATAACAGCAAAATACATTAATGATACTTTTTAGATATTTTTAAATACTTAGAGAACACACACAGAAACAAACCAACAAATCCTAACTACAGATATAAATGGAACAATTTCTTTAAAACAAGAAGTTCCAAGTTAATTGCTTCAATTTCGAAAATAGTAAAACTGAATGACCATCAATCAATAAACATTTATCAAGCATCTATTATGTACCAGGCACCGTACTAAGAGCTAAAGAACTTGAGTGATCTCCAAATACATGTAGCTAGGATAGACGAAAACAGAAATTCATATGCACTGACCTCATCAAACTCATACTGCCACTCATGAACTATAATTAGTTGAATCAGGCATTCAAAAGACCACTTGCTCCAATGTAATGAACCACCTATGATGGATGCTATGCTGGTAATAAGTAGCACTGGTTTTATTTTACTCTCTGTGGTGGTTGGCATATAAATCCTCAATATCACATGTGATATATTTGTGTAGGAATAGAAGTTAATTAAAAATCAGATGTGCTCATATAAGACATACCATAACATAACATTGTTGTTCAGTCATATGCGATTCTTTATAACCCTATTTTGGAGGTTTTCTTGGCAAAGATACCACAGTGGTTTGCTATTTCTTTCTCCAGCTCATTTTACAGATAAGGAACTGAGGCACATGGTTAAGTGACTTGCCCAGGTCACACTGTTAGAAATATCTGAGGCCAGATTTGAACTTATGAAGATGAGTCTTTCCAATTCCAAGCCCAATGCTCTCTCCCAGCCATTTATCTTTCCCTAATGTATACTTAGCCTCAGCTCTATAGATTTGGACATCTATAAAAGACGGAAGAATTTTATCAGCTAATTACTGGAATGGATAAAGCAGCAGCATTGGAGTGAGGAAGGCCTGAGTTCAAACTCTATCTTAGACATTAATTTCCTAGCTTGGTGACTCTGGGTATATCATTAAATTCCCTCTGCTTCCGTTTCCTTGTCTGTAAAATGGAGGTAATAGCACCTACCCTACAAGGTTATTGGGAAGATCCAATGAAATAACTAATATAAAGCACTTCGCAAACCTCAAAGCACTATGAAAATACCATTTATTATTATTGTTATTATTATGGAGTAAAATGAAATCAAATTACTTGACAATGTATTTTGGCT
Source organism: Phascolarctos cinereus (assembly GCF_003287225.1). NCBI lineage: Eukaryota > Metazoa > Chordata > Mammalia > Diprotodontia > Phascolarctidae > Phascolarctos > Phascolarctos cinereus. The sequence goes on along the minus strand of NW_027555958.1, from coordinate 107,214,776 downwards.
ACTTTATGTTAGACAAGCATCTCAATGAAAACATTCTTATTCCATTTCTGTTCTGTGAACACTGAAACAGTCATGGAGAAAAACAGTGGAAAAAATAGCTTGAAATGGAATGTCCAGAGACCCATAATTACAGTGTTACACCAGACACAGCTGAACTGAAAAACAAACACTCATTTAAAATATGTTGAAGTTCCCCTTTTTTTATGTCTGAAAAGTATTATTTAGTCATTTGCTAGTGACCACACCCTCTTTTCTCATCTTCCCTTATGAGCCTGTTGATAGGGAAATCTCTTCTTTCAATTTCTGTGGAAATGGACACGTGACTTTTCTACTGGAACACTCATCTGATTTATCTTATCAAATTTTCTCCTTATGAAAACACATTCTATTTAAGACACTTAATGACATAAGGTATAACAGGATGAACTCCTTAAAAAGCATTATAACATCTTTGATATATAGTTTGTCAGAAAGATGCAATTTGCATCTATTACATTACCTCTAATTCAGGAGGGCTTTTGCTAAGAATACCTTGGTCCTGATTACAGGTTAAGGCAAGAAAGGGTGCTTTACTTCAGCCATCACCAACCCAATTTACACATATCTTTTTACTTGAACATGTAGCTTTCACCCTACCTTGCCAATGATCATTTTAACTTGAATGTAAAGAAAGAATGTATATCAGATAGGGGAAAGGAGGAAGGGAGAAGAGGAAGAAATTGTGCAATCAGAATCTCCACCTTGGGACTGTATACGAAAGACAGGGAGAGGGACTCAACTTGAGATTTTATTGCTATAGAAAACTTCTGGTGGGGAAGATAACTCTATCAATGCAGATCAATACCTGCCCTGCAACTGAGAATCTCAGAGTTTTCTGGGTTACTAAGAACATAAGTGACTTGCTCAGGGTACCATAGCTCTTACGAATCAAAGAGTAGGATTTCAACCCAGTTCTTTCTGATGCTGAGGCTAGCTCTCTATCCATCATACCACACTGCCTCATGACATATGAGGGAAACCTAATAAATAGGGACAATTTTCATTCTCCCAAGTATTATTTAACCATGATGCATACTTTTATATAATACTTAATTTTTCCCAAAATTGCATGTTAAAGCGATTTATTACTTTTTTTTTTAATTTTGAGTTCCAAATTCTCTCTTCCCCTCTCCCCCCTGAGATGGTAAGCAATTTGATATACGTTATATGTGTACAACATGATGTATACTTGTTCATTGGTTTTATTATTATATTGTCAGAAGATGTGATATGCATTATTTCTGGAAATGATGGGCATCATTTTTGTTCATGTTTCTAAAAGAAAGTAGTATAGTAGATAGAAGTATAGTATAGTAGTACAGTAGGTAGAAGATATACTTATATCTGTTTTGACTATTAGCTACTCTGCATCTCTTAAGTGGGGGGGAAGTTAGGTGACACAGTGGATAAAGTGCAGGGCCTAGAGTCAGGAAGACTCATCTTCATGAGTTCAAATCTGGCCTCAGACACTTACTAGCTGTGTGACTCTGGGCAAGTCACTTAGCCTTGTTTGCTCATCTGTAAAATGAGTTGGAGAAGAAAATGGCAAACCACTCCAGTATCTCTGCCAAGAAAACCCCAAATGAGGTCATGAAGAGTCAGACATGACTGAAAAACAACTTAAAAAATGACAACTAATCTCTTTAGTGCATTTCAGTCCAACAAACATTTAAGTGGCTACCAGACACACAGCTTTGCTCTGTGGACTGGTAATACTAAACTAAAAACACCGACTTCCCTGCCTTGGAGGAACATAAACTCTTTTAGGGGAGGAGATGACACATACTGAAATAATAATGATAAAAGGCAGGATGTGAAAGGCACAAAGAACAAATCTAGCCACTGTGCTCTAAGAACATGTGAGGAAGGAGTGAATCCAGCTGGAAAGATCAGGGAAGCTTCACAGAGGAGGCAGCACCTGAGTTGAGCCTTGAAGTAAAGAAAGATTTCAACATCTGGAAATAGGGAAAGAATGTATTCTAAAGCTGGGGAAAGCCTAGAGGAGTGCACACAGGAGAGAAAAAGCTAGTAGGCCAATCAGGCTGGAAGGTAAAATGTGTGATGGGAGGTAATATAAACTAGGGCTAGAAAGGCAGGCTGGAGTCAAGTTGAAGAAGACTTTCAATGCTAGGCCAAGTTTGCATCTGTCAGTTTTTGGTTTATAGGCATTAAGGAACCTGGGAAGGTTTTGAGTAAGAGAGTGATGTGAAGTCAATAAGCATTTATTAAGCACCTACTATGCTCCAGGCACTGTGTTAAGTCACTGGTAGCTGTATAAAAGATAGACTGACAGTAACAGAGATTGGAGACAGGGTCATTGGTTAGGAGGAAATTACCATAATCAAGGGAGATAGGGACTGGACTTGAGATTTTACTGGTATAAGGTGAGGTAACACCATCTTCCAATACAGGGTAGCACCTTCTATACAACTTACAGAGTTAGTTGCCTAGAAAACTGAGAGGTTAAATAACTTGTCCAGATTGACACAGCCAGTGAATGTCAGAGGTGAGAGGGGTTCCTGGCTTTGAGGCCAGGTCAGCTCTTTTTCCATTATACTATGGTATCTCTCATAGTGAAGACAAAAAATAACGTGGGCCTGGACTATGAGGAGGCGGAACTTGAAGAGAAGGGGGTAACCACAGAAAGTGGCATTCCGGGAGAAACTACATTCATTACTACCTTTAGAAAAACAAAATCAGTGGAACTCATACAGATAAACAAATACTGTCCTCTTCAAAGCAGTTACTTAAGGAACTTCTATGTTTATTTTAAAAGATCACTACATTCATTAAAATGAGCTGGTTCATCTGCCATAATAGAAAATCATTCCTGTTCATACTTTTATGATTCAACCAATCAACATAACATTATCAAATTTGATAACCTGCCTCTAGCAACAGACTTGACCCTGAATGACTTTTGGCTATTTAAAAACAAAACAAAAACCAACAAAAAAAATCTTACCTTCAAGGATAAAGTTAGCCCCTTTCCTCCCACTGAAACATTCAAAATAATGTACTACAGGTTTTGAATGTTCTCATCCATGGCCGGGTCTTTGAACTCAGTGGACAGAAGGCGGTCCTCCTGAGGAACCTGAAGAAGGCCTGAGGGAAGAGGAGTTGTTCTAGATGCTACCTTGTTAGAGAGTACTCTACTGTTTAGGAGACACAGTTATGTTGGTTTTAGTGAAACATGGTCCTAGGATTTTTAAATATCATTCTGAGTAAATTTTTGTTTTTAAATCTCTCTTCAAGGACATAGAATCCTAGTTCTGACAGCTTGATATGGTGTATTTATTTTAGCATTAGACCTGCACATTCTTGAGGGCAAGGGGTTAGAGCTGACCATAGCTAACAGGTATTGGTAAAAGGTCTAAATGGAAACCACAGCTTTCCTATTTACTATGTGTGACGAAGGGCCAAGCAACCATTCTGAGACTCAGTCTCCACATCTTTATAAAAGAAACCAGCCATCTCCTTTCCTTAGGATCCCTCCAGGCATTTTCTGCTTACATTCCAACAGCTCTTCTCTTCCATGTAAGCTTTTACATGAGGTCCTAGGGGCAGGGAGTGGATAGGGTGCCAGGCCTGGAGTCAAGAAGACCTCAATTCAAATCCAGCCTCAGACACTGGCTAGCTGTGTGACCCAGGCAAGTCACTTAATCCTGTTTGCCTCAGTTTCCTCATCTGTAAAATGAGCTGGAGAAAGAAAAGACAAATCTAGTATCTTTGCCAAGAAAACCTCAAACGGGATCACAAAGAGTGGAACACAACTGAAGAAAAAAAAAAGACAACAACTGAACAACAAGGCTTTGTTAAAACTAGTGATCTCAGTCTCCTCTGTTCCTTGTCCTCCCTCTTAAAACAGCTGCTAAGATCAGTTTATCAGAAGCTGCGTTGGCCTATGGGGCCATCTTGGCCAGCATGTGCCCAGAGCTGTCCTAGAAATTTCTGGAGACTCCAGGAACATGGTCACTCAGAGATGATAAACTCCTTGGCTGCTTGCTAGCCACCTGGAGGCTCAGTGAGTAGAGGACTTCGTGCTTTGATACCATGAAGGCATCCCTTTGTTGGATGCTCAGCTGGAGGAGCTGATAATTCAATGGTGCTTTTAAAAATCAGAGACAAGTTCTGCATCGGGCTCAGGCCCTACAGGCAGCATCAAGTAACTCAGAGATTTCTTCCAGAAAGGGGTAAGGGTTACAGATAGGCAGGCTGGCCTTTCTCCACTCCAGAATCTTATGGCAATTCCAGTAAGGGGACTCCATCAGGGGAGTTTTCACCAGGGCCTCTGGCTACCTCTTTGGATTAATAAATGCTAGTTGACTGACTTTGTGTTTCTTTCCCTAAAGCAGCTGATCAGGATGGACACATCTAGGCTTGGAGGTAGAGAGGCCCAGAGGTCCAGGGTCCATTGAAAAAAGCTGACTGGAAGCAAGGAATTTCTGTCCTGAAGAAATGATCATGATAAGGGGAGACCAAGGCCCTGACTTGGCCTGCCAAGGACGCTGGCAGAGCTGAGGGGAAATGGAAAATGCTTAATCACCAGTCCTGAAAACGTTTACTTTCCGATGAGGTCGAAGCATCAGCTTCCCGGTGGATTATAACAACAGTTAGAGGCTGTTGTTGAATTCTGTTTTGAAGTTGTGCGGCAGAGGTTTGCTATGAGCTCATCTGTTTAGCATTTCTTTTGCCCAGAGGAATAAAATCCTGTCTTATACCCAAATTATACCGCGAACTGAGTGCATTTTTACCCCTCCCTTTAGGGAACACCTAGATATATGTCCCCAAACCTATAGTTAAATAACTTCTCCCTGGGCTATGTAGGAGGGCAATTAAGGAGCTGGCGAACATGAGAAACAACTCAACTCTTCTCTCATTAGACACCAGGCTGGGGGCCCCCACCCCCGCAGGCCTGAAACCATCTGCATCTAACGTCTGCATCCACAGTTGAAAGGGGATGAGGTCAGTCCCCTCAAACCAGCGTCGGTTCCTTAACGTTGGGTTAGAAGCAGAGTGTTACCTAATTCCTCTGTGGGTAGAGAGGCAGGCACCCTCTCCTCTACATATCGCACCCCGTGGGGGCTCTAAGGAACCCTGGGGACAAAATGGAGCAACTCCCTAAGGATTCGAGCCCGGTCTGCCCGAGGCCAGGCTCAGCATAGACCTGTTCAGGTGTACGACAGTAGGAAGAGCGAGTTTGCCTACAGTGGGAGCCGGCTGGCCTGTTCTGCAAATTCACTCCTAATTTCTGCCCAGCCCAGGAGAGGAGATGGGGTGCGGTGCGTTCGAGGGGTGGGGCGCTCCAAATGAGCTCACTACTTTACTTACCACCAAAGGGAAGAGAGAAGGGAGGAGGGGAAAGCAAACCGCGGCAGAGGAGCTCAGTCCTGGGGGACCCGGGCCTGGATGAGGAGGGAGTGGCCAGGGGGCCGCCTCCTCCCCCAACCAGCCCCTTCCACGCCCCGTAGGAGGGGGTTTTATAAGGCGGGAGGTTCCGGGTCCTATGACTCGAGTCAGGTGGTGTGTAGGAAGCTGGGGTGGGAGTGGAAAGTTTCCCCGAGAAAGTTGAGAGCTTCAGAAGAAAGTTCTGCGCTCTCGTTGTGCGCGGTGCGCCCGGCGGTGGAGCCGCGTGCGCTCGCGTCCGGATCGGGAAACGGGAGGCTCCCGGCGGGCACCCTGGGCTGGGGGCTCCGGGCAGCGGCGGGGATGGCTGGCGGGGCGTCTGGGGAGCCCGGCCGGGGGGCGGCCGCGGGCACCGCGGTGCCCGAGACCCAGGAGCACCTCTTCAAAGTGCTGGTCATCGGCGAGCTCGGGGTGGGCAAGACGAGCATCATCAAGAGATACGTGCACCAGCTCTTTTCTCAGCACTACCGGGCCACCATCGGCGTGGACTTCGCCCTCAAGGTCCTCAACTGGGACAGCAAGACCCTGGTCCGGCTGCAGCTCTGGGATATTGCAGGTAAGGGATGGGGGGTCCTCCTTCTTCCACCCCACCTACGGACCTCCCGGCTAAAATCCCACCTCCTACAGGAAGCCTTCCCCAACCCCTCTTAATCGCAGTGCCTCCCCTGTGTTAGTTATTTCTCATTTATCCTGAATGTAGCTTTCTTTGTTTGCATTGTTATCTCCTCCCTTAGATTGTAAGCTTCGCGAGGGCAAGCACTGTCTTTTGCATCTTTTTTGTATCCCTAGCGCTTAGTACTGTGCCTTGCACATAGTAGGTGCTTAATAAATGTTTATTGAGTTATTAAGTATTGGCTGGTTGTCCTCAGTGCCCTCTCAGGCTTGGAGGCAGCTGCAAGGCGTCAGCTGTTTTTATTTATTTAGTTAGTTAGCTTAGGCAGTTGGGGTTAAGTGACTTACCCAGGGTCTAGTAAGTCTAGCTAGTAAGTGTCAAGTGGGCTTCAGCTGTTTATTGATTAATTGATTGTCCTCATGGGGGAAGGCAGCTTGATTGGGGACATCCACTCTGCATTTGGGCCCAGAAGGGAGCTGTCTGCAAATGTTCAGCTTTCCAAGTTTTGAAATTAAAAGACTTTAATTAATGCCTGCCATCAGGAAGACCTAGGTTCAAATTCTGAGCAGGGCACTTAAAACCATTTAAGTCACTTCACCTTAGTGCCAAAGTCAGTGTTCTCTCTCTCTCTTTTTGGTGAGGCAATTGAGGTTAAGTGACTTACCCAGAGTCACACAGCTAGTGAGTTTGTCTGAGGCTGGATTTGAACTCAGGTCTTCCTGACTTCAGGGCCGGTGCTGTATGCACTGTGACATTTAGCTGCCCTCTAAGTCAGTTCTCTTTAAGACAAAAGTTGCAGAACTGGTGGTGAACTGCTTTGACAGAGTTTTCTCCTCCAGCATTTGCTGTGCCAAGGAAATCATAAATGCAATCCTCCTTCTCCCTTTCCAACAAATAAATAAAACTCAGGGCTAAGTTACTGTCTTCTAGGAGTCTTCCTTCTGTTTGGAAGGTTAATTGGGGAAAAAACAACAAAAAACAAAACCACAGACAACAGTAACATTAAGATTGGTAGGGAAGCATAAACTTTTTCATTATCATACTGAAACTTCTCTTTTTTTAGATAGGAATCCTCAACTCGCCCTGCTAAGTATACCCATCTTGCTGCCAGGTATGGGATAGGAGAGGGAAACGGTTAAATAGAATACTTTAAGATATCTGCTGGCTGGAAATTGACCAGTGCAGGACCAGCAGCAAATTGGTAGTCATCTGGCTCTTTTAAATGGCAATTCTTCCCTGACTTAGTCATCTGGCCCTTTTTTAAATGGCAGTCCTTCACTAACTTAGAAAAAAGGAGGTGATGACAGTTGAGTATTTAATGGGATTTTACAATGTGCGAGGCAGGAACCCTAGCTGGAGAGAAGGAAATGCATGCAGACTTCCTTGTGGGCTACAGCTTACTTCAGTTTTCTTTGCGTTCACATCCTCTTTCCCTGTGCAGGATACCCACAGTAAGACCGTAGACCCTTAAACTTTCCTTAAGTGTCAAGCACCGGGATATAAAAGGAGGCAAAAGACAGTGCCTGCCCTCAAGGAGCTGGCTTATTTGAATTTGTTGAGAGAAACTCTTGGTAGAATAGGTGGATTGGAAAATTTTTTTTAAGAAGCAGGAGGCAAGAACAAATAACTTAAATTTAAGCTAGCTGTAAGTCGCACAATTTGAATTTATAGAGTGCTCTAAAGTTTGTGGTGAGCTTTTGAGGATTGAAGTGGTCCAGGAATTCTTTCTAGGAGTTTGTTGTTTTTTTTTGGTGAACACTTGATATGTGCTCTAACACTTAATAACAACAAAAGGAGGGAACAGGAGATTGATAGAACTGTGTGGGTCCTTATCAGTCAACTGATCCTCCATCTTACTTACAGAAATAAGGAAACTGAGGCCCTTACAGCTAATTTCCCCAAGGTTACACAGGTAACTACTGTTAGAACCCCAGGCTCCTGCCCCGTATGGCTTAGGAATCCAAGCCTAAAGATACTTTTGTGTGAGAAAATATTTCCTTCTTTTTTTCATCTCAGTTATGGAAACGTTCATATAAATTGTACTTTGCTTAGAGTCAATTGGTGATTAATGTGAACTGAAGTTTCCAGACCTTGGCTCAGCCTTCCTCTCAGTGGCTTTTCTGAAGTCATCCGTTGAAAAGTCTTCTTTGTAAGCCAGATATTTCTCTTTTGAAACACTTCCTGTGATTGCACAGAACTCGGTAACTGCCTTGTTTCCTAACAAAATCTATCCTTTTAAATGGTGCTTCAGCGTGTGATCATTATTTTTTTTTTGAGGCCTCTTTTCAGTTGTGGTCTTCTGTCTATATGGAATTTAAACTTGGGGATTGACTCTTTTTTCTCTCGGGGCAGTGTGGTTTAAGTGACTCGCCCGGGTTCACACAGCTAATAAATGTCAAATGGCTGAGACTTGATTTGAACTCAGATCCTCCTAACTCCAGGACCAGGTCTTTATCCACTGCGACACCTAGCTGCCCCTTGACTCTTTTTTAGAAGTCAGTTTGGGAAGCTTTCGTTACCACTGTCGGCTATAACTTTAGCATGCATAACTAGATTAAAAAAAAAAAGTCATATAGTTCCAGAGTGCTGGACTTGGGTTCTGGAACACTTGAGTTTGAACCTTCAAAAGGCATTTAGTATCTTCAACGTCAGTTTCCCCGGATGTAAAATTCGAATAATAATAGCACCTGCCTCCCAGGATTGTTGTGAGAATCACATGAAATAAAGTGAAAAGTACTGTACAAATGCTAGCTGCTATTAAGTTTCCTTTTTTTTTTTGGCTAGGCAATGGGGTTAAGTGACTTGCCCAGGGTCACACAGCTAGTAAGTGTCAAGTGTCTGAGACTGGATTTGAACCCAGGTCCTCCTGACTCCAGGGCCACTGCTCTATCCACTGCACCACCTAGCTGCCCCTGTTAAGTTTCATATAAGAGTATATTGCTCGTATTTAAAAAGAGATGCATAAGACGCCTTCAGTAATCCCTCCTTTACTTCAAGATGTTTTCCTCCAGTATTATTAACCTGAAGCAGGGGGAAGCTAAATTTTAATCAAACTCCAAATAGAATGTTCCCTACTGTTCTTAAAAACCAATAAATCTGAACTTTGTTGGGAAGGAAAGTAGTTTTCAACTTATATTGATGTGTAAGTGGAAAAAATGGAAATAGCAGATGATATAGTTGTAACATATTGGCTACCATTAGCATGGGGTGTTTCTGCTTTAACTTTGCTTTGTTCTTACACAAATTAATGAAAAAGCAGTTATTAAAGGCCTTGTATGGGCCAGACATTGTGGTAGAGATACAAAGGAGCAAGTGAGACGTCCCCCCTTGAGGTACTTGTATACATTGAGAGTGATGAGTGTCTGTGTGTGTGTGTATGTATGTATGTGTGTATATATGTATGTGTGTGTGTATATATATACTTGTACTTTAAAATGGAGACACACAGTTGTTTGCAAAGTGATGGAGAAGCTAGTGTTACTGGGACCTAACAGTTTTTATATTAAATGATTTCACCACAGGTCACTTGAATGGAGTAGTAATAATGGCTCCCAATTAGGTAGTTCTTTAGGATCTTTAGGTTTGTTTGTCCTTAGTTCTCTAAGAAGACCAATGACATCAGGGAGGTGAATTGGATTTAAGTGAGGGAGGGCTGTGCTGTGTTACCAGCCTCACTCTCTCCTCTCGAGCCATCTGGGTCCAGTGGCAAGATATAGATCAATAGGCAAGGCCCATCCAGTAGGTTGCTGGAGAACTTTTTCAAACATTGTGCAGATGAGCAGTGACTTGAGAAGTTAAGTGACTTCCCTGTGGTTATACTCATTGAGTATCCGAGGAAAGGTTTGCATCCATGTCCCCAAGTAACCAAGTCCAGAGCTCTTTCCACTACATCAGATTGTACCTATAGAAATCTAGGGACTCTTCATGTTTTGAATTTATGGACCCTGTGGTGCTTGAAGCTGGGGCCTGATTAATTCCCTCAAAAATAGGAGTGTGGATTGCAAAAGGGTAGGTAGGTGGAGTCTGCCACTAAGACAATGAGTAATCTACAGTTTGGGGCTGTGGTACTAGTTACAGAGCTTCCTACAATCTGTGTGCTTGGAAGCAGAGGGAGGGGGGAGTCTTTAACCGAGTCAAGCGGCAAGAAACGATTTTGCCTTTGAAAGCTTTAATGCTGAGTGACAGGGCTTCAATATTTAATATTTTCTGTAAACTATCAGAGCTGATTAATCTGAAATTCCTGTGAAAGAAGGCAGGAAGGAATTTGGATAAGTAAAGTTATGAGTCATTCTGATATGAGACCTGTGAATGGTTTCTCACTGCATACAAAAGAGCCCAGATTTTAATGTAAATTTAAATCCCATTTCAGTGTTAGGATGTTGCCTTACCTTGAGTTGTGTTTGAGATCTTCATTCCCCAAATCCTCATTAAGGTAAGGGCTTCCTGCTCCATAGGATAGAGAGGTTCTAAAGCCTGAAGTACTTTATCTTGAAGGGGGGGAGGTTGAGTTTATAAAGGATGCCTGCTAAATTAAGATGGAGTCAGATGTGCTTTATAGACCAAAATGCCCCATTAATCTTTTCTTGCTGCTTCCTCATTTACAAGAAATAGTATTTAGCTTACTGTTCAATCAGTCAACAAGTAATTATTAAACATTTGATTATGTGTGAGGTGCCAATTATACAAAGACACCCAATGAAGCTATACTGAGAAAGAGCACATTCATATCTAGTTATATACAGAATAAAGAGAAAACTTTGTACAAGGGAGAGAGGGTAGGCACTGGCAGTTGGACAGAGGACAGATCAGGAATGGCTTTGCGTAGATGCTTGGGCTGTCTTGGAGGAAGTGAGGGATCCTTGATAGAAGGGTGAGGAGGGAAGTACATTCTAGGCAAGGGGAACAGCCAGCATGGCATGGATGTGATCGATGCCTGTGAAGAAAAGAGAAGAGGCCACTTGCACTGGAAAATGGGAGTAATCTATAATGAGACTGGAAAGAGGTAGGGACCAAATTGTGGCGAACTTCCCCAGCAAAACAGAAAAGTTTGTAGTTGATCCAGGCATTAATAGCATTTGTTGAATAGGAGAGTGACCTGGTCAGATCTGTGCATTAGGAAAATCACTTTGATAACAGAATGGAGAGTGGTTTGAAGGGAGGGCTTGAGATACACTATTTGGGAGTCCATTGTAGCTATTGTTGTTGGTTCTTTCTTCTTGAAGAGGACTGTGACATCAGGAAGGTGATGCCATGATATGCAAGTGAATTAGGTTTAAGTGAGGGAGGGCTGTGCAAAGTCACCAGCCTCACTTTCTCCTCTGGAGCCATCTGAGTCCAGGGGCAAGATACAGATCAGGATGACTGGCGATGGTCCTCCATTGGAGTAGTCCAGGCAGGAAGAAAGTATCATTACCCCAGTAGAGAGAAGTGGTCAGATCGGAAAGATGTTATAAAAGGTCAAAATGGCAAGATTTAGTAACTGATCAGAGTTACAGATAAGGGAGAATGAGGAGGTAACAGAAGTTACAAACTTGGGAGACTGGAAGGATGGTGGTCCCCATAATAAAGTAGGGGGTGGGGAACAGAGGGAGTTAATTTTTGTGAGATAAACTATGGAGTAAGAATATGTTAACGGTACATAAAAAGTATGTATATCTGAGTTATCTTGGCAGTGACTAATAACCTTTTTGAAAACACACCCATCAGTATCATTTACAAATAGCTATGCATTTCTGTCAATTTCCTCACCATTTAACTAACAACATCTTATTCCTTGCCAAGTTTCTTTACCAGGTCTTCTCTGTTTTTGATTCTTAACATTAGGGAATTTTCAGTATGGATTAGATATATTCAGTAATTAAATAAGGCAATGTGATCTAATAGGAAGAGAAATAGACTTGTTTTAAATGGCTTAAGTTTGAACAAAAATTTACACACTTAACTATGTGTTTGAAAATGGGCAAATTACTTAATCTCTGATCCTCAGTTTCTACATTTGTAAAATGAGGATAATGTCTATGTTGTTTACCTTGCAGGTTTCTTATAAGGAAAACATAGATGCAAATTAATATTGAATAGCTAGGATATACATACACATAAGTATGTGTAGACACGCATATTCGGCTACCCCAGTCTGATAACTTTAATAACATTTAATATTGATCCCTTTTCTTGTCCCCATATACTTTTTCCTCATCTAGGGCCAAGTTTGTAGTAGACAATCTCTTTTTGGAGAAATTTCCTTACTTTTTGCAATAGAAAAGATGCAGAAGTGAGATAATTGTCCAAGTGATGTATGCCTGTGTATCATTGGGCACATCTTTGAAAAGTACTGACTTGTGACAGCAGCCATAAAATACTCTCAAAACTCAAGGGCATTAATAGGAGAGTATTAATATGGCTGCCATAGAGGAAGTTTATCAGTTTCAAGCCCTCTTGTGGCATGTGGCAGTTTAAAGGGAGTTTGAAGAAATTGGCAGGGATCAGAAGTCACAGAATTCACCTTTCTAACCAGCTGGCCACATAAATGAATTTTCTACCCAGCTTCATTGTTAGACTTGAAGAAATAAATATAAAACGTTACCTCTTAATTTTTTGAATTGTCTCAAGGGTTAGATTGGGACATAGTCTTATGTGTATGTTTCTGGCTAGTTGTGATACCTGTGAATTTTCTAGGAAAGAAACCTTTGTGGCATAGAGCAAGTAGAAGGTTATGGTGTCGGGCCTACTGCCTTTCATGTCTTTACAATGTAATACAACTAACTGAACTCTAGCTAATCATTCCAATATAATGAGCCAACACCTTTTGGCCAAGTACTTGAATGTTTTTTACACAGGCCATTATAACATGATTTCTTCATTGAGTCATAGAAACTGGTTTTTGTATTTGTAAAGAAGAAGGGACTTGGAAGTCAGATGATCTGGCTTAAAGTTCTGACTCTGCCATTTATTAGATGTGTGTGTGCTTGGGCAAGTCACTTAACCTCTCTGGGTTCCAGTCTGCTCATCTATAAAACAGAAATGATAATACCTGCACCCGCAGTTTAACTCACAAGAAGTGAAGAAAGAGTCATGTGGATGAATTATTTTATTTTTCCCTAACCCTTCCATGTCCCCTGATGTCAGCTACTGACACATTATCAGAATATGTTAGAGATGGAAAGGACCTTAGAGTTCCAATTCCCAAATTTTACAGATGTGAAAACTGAGCACAAAGAAATGAAGGAATTGCACATAGTCATACAGCTAAGTCAGTGGTAGAGGTAGATCTAGAACCCACATCTTCTGACTTGCAGCCCTACAAAGGGCAAGAATAAGAGTTTTGATGCCCATGTTAAATTGACCAATGTATGGCTTGGTGGCAGCATTCATAGGCTTTGCAAGCTTTGACTTACATACAGCTGTTGATTCTACTTTACTTTCCATCCATCTAACTGGTTTTATATTTGTCTTCCCATTAACAAACATTTATCACCTCCTGGCTGTTTATCTAGCATAGTATCATTGAGAGATTATAAGCCAATCAGGGCGAAGAATTACTTGCCTACCTAAAGGTAACTGAGATAATGATTTGCTAGTCGGTTGTTGTTAGAGACCATCTTAAGATGTTACCTTAGGGACTAATCCATAGGCTGGGGCAAAGTGTTGTTCCTAATAAGAACCAGATTCTACCTTTGTAGCTCACATTTATATGTTATATGTTAAGAAAAGACCTCATGAGCAAGCTGGTTACTCATACAGGCATGAGAATACTTTACATCTTCAAACAGTTTTGGATTTAAATTTTAACATTCTTTTAAATGTTAGCATTCTTTTAAAGGAGTTATTGAACTGGGGGTCCATGATCTTTTTTTTTTTAAATAAAAATATTTCAATAACTGTGTTTCAATACGAACATTTTCCTTTATAAACCTATTATGCATTTTATGCATTTAAAAATGTTCCTAGAAAGATCCAGTAGGCTTCTTCTGACTGCCGGAAGGGTCTGTGACTCAGAAAAGGTTAACAACCCCTCTTCCAAAGGAGCACTTAGAGGAAGTTGTGATCTTTAGAGCTATGTTTGCAGAACTCTTCTGATGTGGAGGAGAATTTAAAAGCTTTATATTGTGTGATTCTTAGGCTGCCTCCTGAAAGTGGCAAAGAATACGCCTTCACATCCAATCAATAAACTTGGGGAAAGTGGGAGAGAGTGGGTTGAAGCTGACAACTGAGTTGAAGTGTTACAATGCTACTAATATAGAAATTCTGTGTTGAATTATGAAAAGCCAAGGTACAGGGATGATCCCAGGAAAAAAGATTTTTTTGTTTGTTTTTTAAATAGAAGGTGATACAAACAGTTTTGAGATGGTTGTTTTGGCCTTTGATTAAATAATTAATTTTTAGAAAGGAAACCACATTATACTGCCCAGATATGTAGTTGTATCCTCTTTATGTGACTGTCCTGGAAAAGAAGTAAATGACCATCAAGAAATTTATTGGATTCTCGTTCAAAAAGAGGAGAAACCTCCTTTTCTGCTCCCAGTATCAGTAGTCTAAGACTTAAATGATGAAGCTGTGAAACTTTTTCCTCCCTCAGGACTATAAAATGCTGAAACTCCTGCTATAGTATTACCGAATACTACTTACATATATTGGATAGCATCAGGGAACCTAGGTTCAAATCATGACACTGATACTTCATAGTTGTGTAAATTTGGGCAGATGTATAATCTCTAGCCTCAGTTTCTTTATCTGTAAAATAAGGATAATATTTTTGCCATCTGTTGACAGGGTCATTACTGTGAGGTTAAAATGAGAAGAAAGGTCAAGTGTCTGTAAAAACTCTAATATGGAAATCCAGGCCACCTGAGTAAAGATAACTGCCTGCAACAATTCAGATTCTGTCTGTTGGGATGGTGGGGGTGTGGATGAAGGCAGTGGGTTCTTCCTTAGTAAATGTCTCTGTTGGTCATTGGGTTTTGATGGCTCACAGTGACTGTAAATAACAGTTTCTGTTCTGGCCAAACTGTGAGGGTCTTCCCCTCACAAATTGATTTTTTTTTCTTTGAGTAGGTAAAAGAGGCTGTTTTTTGCCTCATTTCTTACCTAGCTTTAATCACTGAATGGGTGTTGCCTCAGACAAGCTGAGACCTGGGAAAGACCTTATCTAAAAAGTGCCAGGTCTCCTATGAATCCAGGGCCATCTCCAGTCGTTCTGATTTATATCTTCCTGCTGGATCCAGATGGTTCTGGAGGAGAGAGTGAGGCTGGTGACTGTGCAGCCCTGCCTCATTTAAATCCAATTCACTTGCAAATCATGGCATCGCCTTCTTATTGTCATTGGTCCTCTTTGAGAACTAAGGATAGACAACAACAAAGTAATATATAAATATGAGCTATGAAAATAGAATTTGGTGATTTCCTAGAAGAGTTATTTAACACGTTTTTTCATGACCACATATCCCTTTAGGGAAACCCAAAAGATGCCTTGTGGAACTCTAAAGTTTACAATTTAAAAGCTACTGTTAACAGAGTACACATAGTCCACTGCTCTTGAAAAATAGGTTTAAAAAATTTTTTTTTAAAGTTTGGATTTTTATTCCCATTAGGCCATTTATGGCAGAATTAAGGACTACTTTTTTTTTTGCATATGATGAAAAAAGAAAAGACCCATTTTACTGGACTGAAGAATACCAGAAGGAGAGAGCTGTATGATGAGATTGAGATTCAATTTGTGAAAGACTTCCGTAGCCAAACAGAAGATTTGTCATTCTGTTCTAGCAGTCGAAGTCATGTTTGTTGAGTGGGGGAGTGACCGTCAGATGTGTGCTCGAGAGAAATCACTCTGGTAGTATATCTCTAGACATCTCTAGACCTTGTTTTCACTCATTCAACAAACTCTTATTGAATGTCAGTTCTACAGGAGACCTGTGGAGAAACTCCATGATAGCCAGATATTAATAAGACCTGTGCTTCCTGCCCTAAAAGACCTTACCATCTAACAGGAGAGAAGATGGCTGCAAATAGCCAGTTCTACCAGGTTATTGACAGATGCTCTGAAAATTCTAAGGAGAAAACATAACTGTCTTGAAGAAATCAGGAAAAGGTCTCCATAGAGTGTCATTCTAGCCTGGAATATCTTAACTGTGTGTAAAGTGTAACACCTAAAACTCAGATCCCATCGTAAAGTCCTTCCCTTTTCTTGACATGCCTGTTATTGTCAACCAGGCCTTTGTCTTCCCTTTCTTCCAGCTAGTTGCCTTTTGTTCAGTCTTATTTTAAGTCCTGTCCAACTCTTTGTGACTCCTGTTTGGAGTATTCTTGGCAGAGATACTGTAGGTATATTCCATTTCCTTCTCCAGCTCATTTTATAGAAGAAAAAATTGAGACAGGGTGAAGTGACTTGCCCCAGGGTCACATAGCTAGAAAGTGTTAGAGGCTGGATTTGAACTCAGGATTTTCTGACTACAAGCAGAGTGCTCTATCCACTGCACCTAGAGGTGGCTAAATAAATTTTAGTGAGAGCACTGAGAGATGAGTCAGAAAATCTGCATTCTCCTTCCCAGTTCTAGAATTTTCTTAATGTATAATCTTTGGCAAGTTAATTCTGTTTAACTGGACTTCCTTTTCCAAATCTGTAAAAATGAGAGGTTGAACTACATGGTCTCTAAGGCCCTTTCCAGCCCTGAAAGCAAATGATCTATCAGACTTTGGATTTCTGACTTTAATTCTTTTTTTCTTTATTTTGGAAGATTTTAATTCATTTTTTCATTTAATAAAATCTACCTTCCTTTTCTCTTACTTCTCCCTGTTATGCCCAACATTGAAAAAGAAAGAGAAAAGAAAGGAAGGAAAGAAGGAAGGAAGAAGCTCTTATCATAAGGATGCATAGTCAAATAAGACATTTTTGCATTGGCTATGATCATAAAACATATGTCTCAGTCTACATCCTGAGTCTGTCACCTCTCTTTTGGGCAATGGGTTGCCTGTTTTATCATGAGTCCTCTAGAATTGCTGCACTCCAATTCTCCCACCATGTTCTCATATCTACACTTCTATCTCTATTTTCTGCAAGTCTGCAAAAGTTACAATGTCCTTAGGTCTACAAAATTATAATACCCTAGGCCTTCCTCTTTCCAGTTTCTGTTTCTCCCAAGTCTTTTCCTTCCCTTCTCCCCGCATAATTTGTTGTTGTTGAGAGTCACATTTGACTTGTTGTGACATTTATTTTCTTGGCAAAGGTACTGGAGTGGTTTGCCACTTCAGTGACTTGCCCAGGGTCACACAGCTAGTAAATGTCTGAGACCAGATTTGAACTCATGAAGAGGAGTCTTCCTGATTCCAAGCCCAGTGCTCTATCCACTGTGCCACCTAGCTACCCCCTCCCCCATATCCATACTCAGTAATCTTTTCTTCTGTAATGCAAAGAGAATACGATTTTGAACTTTATAAACTGGTGCTTCTTCAACCGAAGTAAAGTCTCTAGTTATCTACCGTAAGGCCTTCTGCCGACTGACCCATCATCCCTCTCTGGCCATAGTGCTAGCCCTTTAACTGAAAACAAAAAACAAAAAACAAAAAAAACCCCTGTTCCCTAACAAATTCCTGTTTCCAAGTCTTCACACATATCACTTACCAACAGTGCTAATTGCTTCTTCCTTGTATGCATGGTTATCTAAATACTTTGTGAGCATGGCTTGTGGATATGCCTGGTGTGTTTGGCTCCCTAGTATGAGAAGCCTGTGCCACTGTTACTTATGGAATGTGAGAAGCTTTTATTCGCCGTGTTCAACAAGTGAATTCCTTTGAAGATTATGACTTTGGACACATAACCAAGGTAGTAACTCAGTTTCCCTCCCCTTAGTAATCATACTCTTCAAATCCAGTTTTCCTTCCACATTCAACCTGAAAGACATAAATGGTTTAATACAGTGGAATTTAGGCCATGGAAGTATAGGAAAAAGGCCATAAAATATGACTCTCAAATCAATTAAGACCAATCCAGAATGGATTGACCTGAATAAGACTGTAACTGTATAATGTTGAGATCCTGAGGGAATGATAGCTAACATTTAGATAGCACTGATAATATGCTAGGCTAAGTCTTAGCTTTATAAATATTATCTCAGTTGAGCTTCACAACGACCCTGTGAGATAGGTGCTATTATTCCTGTTTTACAACTGAAGAGACCGAAACAAACAAAGGTTAGGTGACTTGTCCAAGTCACACAGTTAATAAGTGTCTAAGGCTGGATTTGAACTCATCTTCTTGACTCTGGGTCCTGCACTTTATCCATTGTGCCATCTAGCTTTCTAATCAACAGGCCCTGGTTTAGAATTCAGTTGCTTGGCCCTGGGAAAGTTGCTTAACCTTTGTCTGCCTCAGTTTCCTCAACTGTCAAATAGGGATAATAATAGCAATTACTTCTCAGGGTTATTGTGAAGATAAAATGAGATAATATTTGTTGAGCACTTAGCACAGTGCCTGGCATGTAATAAATGCATAATAAATGGTTGTTCCCTTCCCTTTTCATTGCATTTGTAATTGCGCTGTTAAAATTTGTTCATCTCTAACCTGAACTGCTACAGTTCAAATAGATGATATTTAATAAATTTGTGGGAGGCAAGTTAAAATGGAAGACGGTGCTAATGCATTATCATAATGATGGTGCATTATCTTTTAAATATTCGTGGTAGAAAATGAATCCCTTTCAAGAATAAAAATATTCTTTGGCAAGATTTGTTTTTGTGTTCTGAGAAATATTGTCCTGAGAGGTAATGGCTTGCTGTCTGCTTAATGAGAGGAACATGGAGTGCAGTTTATTGGATGGATGCCTGTAAGAATTTGGACATTCTGAGAAAGGCGTGGACAGGATCAGATCTGTCCTAATGGAAGGGGCATCCTCATTAATGAGATCCCACACCCATTGAAATACCATGGTATATTAAAGCTTAAGACACTTGTTTTCATTCTAACAACCTGTATAATTTTGGCATGCTAAATATTTGTGTGCTGCCAAATTCAAGTTCACAACAGCTTCATAAAATAACAACATAATGTGTTTTTTAAAAATAAGTTTTTAGGGGCAGCTAGGTGATGCAGTGGATAGAGCTGTGGCCTTGGAGTCAGGAAGACCTGTGTTCAAATCTGGTCTCAGACACTTGACACTTACTAGCTGTGTGACCCTGGGCAAGTCACTTAACCCTGATTGCCTCACTAAAATAAACTTATTTTCAATATTTTTTTTTATGTCTTCTGTTTCTTACGTCATCATAGTATCCCCAGTATCCACTATATTGTGGAATATATAGTGTAAAGTATTGGTCTAAGCCTATTTTTTGCCAGCCTGCTTTCTAGTTTTCTCAGCAATTTTTATAAAGTAAGAATTTTTTTCCTAAATAGTTTATGTTTTCCATTTTATCAAGTACTGGGTTATTGAGTTCCATTGTTTCTGATTTTGCCTTGTCTGATCTGTTCCATTGATCTATAGATCTCTCTATTTTTTAATTAATACCAAACGGTTTTAATAACTGCTCCTATAGAGGCAGCTGTAACAGTGGATAGAATTCTGGAGCTAGAGTCCTGAATACTTGAGTTCAAATCCAGGCTCAGACGCTTAACTGACCCTGGGCAAGTCATTTAACCTCTGTTTTGCCTCAGCTTCCTCAACTCATAAGATGTAGATAAGAACCCTGTGAAGTAGGTATTATTATTATGAGGATAAAGTGAGAAAATATTTGTAAAAATCACTTAGCACAGTTCTTACCACTTAGTAGGTGCTATGTAAATTCTTTTTCCTTCATTTCCTCTTTCCTACCTTTCTTCTTTTATAATAAGTTTGAGGCCTAGAAATGCTATTCCTCCTTCAGCTCTATTTCTTTTTTTTTTTTATCATTTCCCTTGATACTCTACACTTGATATCTTATTAACTTGGTACATTAAAAATAGCAAAACCTATGGAAGGGGAACTTTTCAGTGTAATCTTTAATAGGAGCCCCATGGTCTCTTTTGATATGTTTTATTCCCCAGTGTGAACAAAAAATATCTGTCTTAGTAAATGATTACTGTCCTCTTAGAATATCCAACTGCTTAGCTTTTTAATTTAGAAAACACTCATGACATATAGTTATTAATTAGTTTTGTATTGACCTCAGACCATATTAAACTTGCAGGAGATCCTTCCACCCGTAGGGTTTAAAGCAATATTTAAATACTTTAAAATGTTTATATCCTAATTATAAAATTATTTACAGTGGTCTGATAGGATAATTTGATCAAATTATCTATATTTATATTTGTTATAAATAATTTGACCAAATTGTATATAATATACTTTGATAAAATTATATCTATAAAATTATAAAATGATTCATAGTGGTCTGATCAACCTAGATTAGAAAATTGGATAAAATTATATATATATATATATATATGAAATAATTTTGCACATTTATATTTGTTATATATAATTATATCAAATTATATATAATATATTTTGATCAAGTTATATATATATATACATACACATATATATAATATTATGAAATGACTTATGTATGTGTTCAAAGAGCCTTTTTAAATTATAGATTCTAGTACCTTACCATGGAGTGAGACTTACCAGGATATAGTTCTCAGAGTCTGCTCTGAAACACTCAAAATGGAGAGTAAGATTATATCCATCTGCAACTAGCATTAATCAGGGGACAGGCTACTCTTATTCCAGATGATAAAGGGTTTTTAAAATTTTTATTTTATTTTGAATTTATGGAATAAAACAAGCATTTCCATAACAGTATAATAAAAAAGATAATTTTACATAAAACTGCAAATTATATGCAACTACTGTTCATTTTAAATATATAATAAAGTTATCATGTACATTTTTTCCCTTTTTTTCCTTGCCACCCCCCACCAAGATGGCTACCATTAGACACAAATATGTGTGTGTGTGTATGTGTACATATGTAAAAATCATTCTATACATACTTCTGTTTATCAGTTCTTTCTCTGGTCGCAGTTAGTGTCTTCCTTCATATGTCCTTTGTAGTTAATTTGGGTCTTTATATTAGTCAAAATGACCTGTTCACTCCTTGAAATTAAAGGTGTTACTATTAAATCTGAAAAAAAAATGACTTATAGTGGTTTGATCAGCCTAGATCAGAGTAATTTGATCACATTAATGTATAACAAATTTTATACATATAATTTGATCAAATTATTCTAATGCAGGCTGTTCATACCACTATAAGTCATTTCATAAATAGGATATAAACATTTTAAACTGTTTAAATATTGGTTTAAACTCTATGGGTAGAAGTATCTTCTAGTTTAATGGTCTGTGGCCAGCACATTAATTTATTTATGTATTTATTTATTCATTCATTCATTTATTTAGTACTCGTTCTCTCTCTCTCTCTGTCTCTGTCTCTTTCTCTCTGTCTCTCTCTTTCTCTCCCTCCCCCCTTTATTCTGTGGTGCTCATTAAAGTACCAGGATACAAGTTTATGGAGGAGGGGTAATTAGGCAGGCAGTACTCAGGTCAGTACTATGTTATTTAGTATAGTCATTATTTAGTAGTTCTACTTTGGACAAAGTAAGATGCTCTGCTAATTTGGAGGAGGGGGAGGTGCTATTTTAAGTATTAAACTGTCAACCCAGGTTTCTAGTGTGTGCTTTTGATGTTAGCTAGCTTACTGTCTTTAACACTATATGCCCTTGTTTCTAGAATGTTTGTTAAGCAAATTTCCTTCTTCCCCTCTGACCTCCAAGTATCACTGACCATTTTAGAATAGACAGCTAAAATAGGTGACATGTGGACTTGGTATTTTATATTGCATTTCCTAAGCAGATGACAGTGTTTTGTTACACTGAATGACTCTGCCTTCTGCAAACATGATTAGTAGCTTTGTTCTTCTGAGCTGGTTTAGCTAGGCAGATCTCCATATCAAGGTCAAGTTTTAATTCTACACGCATATATGCTACTGTGGTTTCTATTCAAGCTAAGCATAATATTTTATGTATTTGTGAACCAAATTAAATTCATTTCTCCTTTAATCTTTCATGTTTCACTTTACATAATCAGAGGGGATAGGAACACAGCCAACTCAGTGTGCCATTTTCTGTAAGGCAGTGGGGTAATCAATTGACAGGTATTTCTTAAGGACCTGCACTGTGCTAGGCACTGGTTATACAAAGACCAAAAATGAACTGGTCCCTGTCACTAAACTATACAGGGTAGTTTAGGGAGAGAGATACTAACAACTGGGTGATTGGGACAGTTCTCATGTAGGGGTTACTTTTGAGGGAAGCTTTGGAGAATTTGGAGACAAGCCGGGAATCATAAGGAAGAAGGAAGTGTACTCAGACTTGGTAAGATAACACCCATAATAGGACTATTCTACAGATGGATATAGCTTATTAAAAAACAACAACAGAAAATGTAAAAGGTGCAGTAGCCTAGCATAAATTAAGACTGTAGATTCATAAAGAAATCCAGAACCCAGGAGGAGATAGCAGATGGGTGAAGGTCTATGCAGGGAGAGACATAAGTAATTTTTACAGTGGCGTGTGTAATAAACCACTTGGACAGAAAGAGGAAATGGAATTTGAGAAACAAATTACAAGCCAGGCATAATACTATAACATAATATAGTAAGAATGGGGGACCTCAGTTTTTCAGACATCTTCTGGAGCTCTTTGCCAAAAGTAGAGCAGCTAATAATTTCCTAATTTGTCTTAGTGCTGTTTTCAGCCTTCACAAGGTGGAAGAAAGGGGAAATTCTATTCTAAGTCAGATTCTTATTGATAGAGAGAAACTGGTTGCTGGGGCAGAAATGATGGGAATCTTGGTGGGAGATGACCTAAATCCTAAAATTTGTGTCAGAGGAGAAGAAATATTGGCTTAGTCTGTCATATTCCCTAGATTTCCAGAAAGTAAACTTCAGAGAGTTCAGAGGAAAAATTGGTAGCATCCAGTGGAGTAAAATGTATCAGGGGAAATTTAGCCCAAGAGGCAGCTAGATGTTCTGATGGATAGAGCTTTGGACCTGGAGTTAGTAAGAATTGAGTTCATATCTGGCAGCAGATATGTACCGCTTGATCTTGGGCAAGTCACTTAATCTCTATTTGCCTCACTTTCCTCAGCTGTAAAGTGGGGGTAACATTAACATCTACCTCCTAGGGTTGTTGTGAGAATCAAATTAAGTTAATATTTGTAAAATGCTTGGCACATAGTAGGGAATTAATAAATGCTTATTTCCTCCCTTTTCAAGAATGGGAGACGTTCAGCAATAGAATTATGGAGATGCAAAAAAGAAACAATTCCAGTGAGGAGGGAAAAATGAGATTTGTCTGAAGATACCACTGTAGATGCTCAACAACTCAGCCACCAACTTTGATTTACTGAAAGAAAGAAGGAAAGAAAGAGAAGGAAAGAAAGAAAGAAAGAAAGAAAGAAAGAAAGAAAGAAAGAAAGAAAGAAAGAAAGAAAGAAAGAAAGAAAGAAAGAGAAATGTGTAGCTATTGTAAGCAAGACTAGGTAACAGAGGATAACTCTTGCGGGCAGCTAGGTGGCTCAGTGAATAGAGCAAGTCTGCTGGAGTCAAGAAGACCTGAGTTCAAATGTGGACTCAGACACTTATTTGCTGTGTGACCCCAGGGCAAATTATTTAAGCTCTGTTTGCCTCAGTTCCCTCATCTGTAAAATGGGGATAATAATAGTACCTACCTCCAAGGATTGTTGTGAGGATCAAATGAAATAGTAATTGTAAAGCACTTAGCACAGTGCCTGGCACATAGCAAGTACTATATAAATGTTAGCTAATATTATTGTTGTCATCATCATTATGTAAAAATAGTGTCAGGAATGCTAAAGCTGAGAATAAATTGAAGCTGGTATGGGAAGCAAAAAGGGCTTTGTTTTCTTTTAAAAGCCATGTCAAAGCACCAGCCCTGAAGTCAGGAGGACTTGAGTTCAAATCCAGCCTCAGACACTTCACACTCCCTAGCTGTGTGACCCTAGGCAGGTCACTTAACCCCATTGTCTAGTCAAAACCCTCTCCCCCCAAAAAAAAAAATTGGAACTCATTATTGGAGTCAGAAGGACTTGAGTTCAAATTTGGCCTCAGACACTTGACACTTATTAGCTATGTGACCCTGGCAAGTCACTTGACCACAATTACCTCACCAAAAAGCAGGGAAAAAAAGGCTGTGTGGAGAGAAAAGGGATTGAAGAAGGAACAGGACCTTTACTTGGAGCAGATGGGATAATAACCAACAAGCTGCTTAATTCTTATTTTGCCCTTCTATGCAAAGGAGAATGGCCTTTATATTAAGCATAATAGAACAAAAATGATGGGGTGTTGTTACTCAAGATAAGTGAGGAGATAATAAGAGAATACCTAGCTGCCATTGATGAATTCAGGTTAGCTGGATCAGGTAGGTCCTGAAAGAACAGGTCAGTGGGATAAACCACTGAAAACCATTGAAAAATCTTGGAAAATGAGAGAGATGAAGATTAGAGAAAGCAAATATCTTTTTTCAAAACAGGAGAGAGAACCAATTCTGCAAATTATAGGCCAGTAAACTTGACTTTGTTTCCTGGGGAAAGTCTTGACCACATCATTAAAAAGATGGTTGATAAATAGATAGAAAAGGAAGCAGTGCCAGACTAACCTCATTTCCTTCTTTTTCTCCCCCCTCCATCATTAAACTAGTGCATGAGAGCAATGATTTTGATGTAATTTATCTAGATTTCAGCAAAACTTTTGATGAAGTAGTTCATATAATTCTTATAGAAAAGGTGGAGAGATAAAGATTGGTGATAATTAGATCGATTCAGCACTGCATTGGAAGGCCTGACAAGCAGTGGTTGTTCATGGTTCTTTGTTATTATGGCAGAAGGTATCCAGTGAAGTGCCCCAGGGATGTATGCTCAGCCCTGTGATTTAACATTTTTATCAATTACTTGGGTAAAGCCCTTGATGTGACCTGACAGTCTTATGGGCTGAGAGCCATAGCTAACACCAGATGATGGGATAAGGATCCAAAATGATCTTGACAGATTAGAATATTGGGCTGAATCTTAAAAAAAAAAATCATTAGGGATAAATGTAAAGCCTTACATACAGGTATAAAAAACATCTTTATAAGTATAAGATAGGAAAGGCTTAGTTAGATTACAGTTTTTGTCTGAAAGCAGATCTGGCAAACAGTTGACAAGCTCAGTGTGTGTCAACAGTATGATATGGAAGCCAAAAAAGCTAATCTTGGACTACCTTAAGTTTTTTTAAAAATAGCTAATATTTAGATTTTATATATTTATGATATTTAAATATTTTGTGTTTATCAAATATTTCTGTTTATACAGATATTTGTAATGTTTATACAGTCATATAAATATTTTAATATTTATACACAGGCATTGTGCAAAGTGCTTTGCAGTTATATCATTTGATCCTCACAACAACCCTTGGTGGTAGGTGCTATTGTTATCTCCATTTTACAGATTAGAAAACTTGGGCAGAGGTTAAGTGACTTTCACCCAGGATCACACAGTTAGTAAGTGTCAGAGGCTGGATTTGAACTCGAAGACCCACACCACCTAGCTGCCTCAAAGCTAGAGGAGCATAGCTTTCAGAAATAATGAGACAATGGTCTCTGGAGTATTTGTGTTCAGTTTTGGACACCACAGTTCATGAAGGACATTGATAAGCTGGACAGGGTCCAGAGAAGGGTTGGCAGGATGGTGAAGATCCATGATATATGAGGTTCTCTTGCTCGAAGGAAGTGGGCCTGTTTAGCCTAGAGAAGACTGGGGGTGGGGAGAGGGAATGATAACTCTCTTAAGTTCTTTGAGGGATTGTCATGTGCAGGGTTTGGACATGTTATATTTGGCCCCAAAGGCAGAACCAGGATCCGTGATTGGAAGTTACAAAAAGACAAATTTATGCTTGGTATTGGAGGAAACTTCCTAATAGCTAGAGTTTTTGAAATGGGCTCCTCTTCCTTGGAAGTCTTCAAGCAGAGTCTAGACTACCACTTACCAGATCAGAGATTCCTTTTCTATATATGTCAAAGTAGATAGCTGCTGAGGTCTCTTCCAGCTATGGTTATGTGATTATATGCTTCATAGATTGTGAGTGCCTAGAGACTCCAGAAGCCATCCAGTTTGTACGGATGAGAAAAGGCAGGCCCCAGAGAGGTCAGACATATGATATGTCTAGCATTGCAAAATGTCAAAGCAAGGATTTGAACCTAGATCCTCAGACTCCAGACTCAGTAGTCTTTCCATTGTACCTGCCCCAGACTGAAAGGTCTGCAGTGTTACCACCATATCTATGAGAGAAACTTACAAATTTAATTCTAATAACTACCGTGAATTTGTTAGTGGGTTTGGGAATGTCTTTACATGTGCACCCGTAAAACCTAAAGGATGAGCATTGGATAATTTTTATTTTTTTCAAATAAACATGCTGCTCCTTTGAAAGCTCTGTTTGCAAATGCTATCTTCTGGTGAAGCCAAATTGTGAACTTTTTAGGCATGACATGATAGTTTTCAGAGACAGAATTACAAATAATTGGTTGTAAATTTATAAGCAAGTGCTAGAAACCCACATCTTCCTGTATAGGGCGCCCTAAAGAGGGCTGAAAGTGTTTAGATAGTGCCTCAAACCAACGTACTTTCCCATGGTCATGCAGCCTGCATCCGTGGCAGGAAGTCCAGTATACCATCTAAATGCCACATTGTCTCTGCAGCGGGCATATAAATGACAGAAAATCCCCATCCTTGCTTGGGTGTCCTTGCTGATGTTTGGGAATCTTCATTCTGTTTCGAGTACCTACAGAGGAAGAAATGTCTTAGCTGTCTATAGTATTCCCTTTTCAACACTATGTCTTGCTTTCTGTTCATTTTTTAGTTGATTACCATTCATAAATCTAAAAATCGCTCTTATTAAAAATTGTTCACATAGACCATAGTAGTCAAAAGAATATAAAGCACTTAGCACCATGCCTGGCACATAGTAGGGGCTTAATAAATGCTTATTCCCTTCCCAACCCTACCTCAGTGCAAAAATATTAAGACAAATCCTTAGCATTGTCATTGACAACTTGTAACCCAAACCATAAATCGACAAAATATTATTAACATGCCTTTTTTGACTTAAAAATGAATGCCTTCTTAATTAGAAGATCTTTAAGTGTCTTATATCTGATGGGGCTGGTTCAAAGCTATTTCATCTTTCCAAAAAAAAGCAAGTGATACTTCAAGCAGCAATAATTTTCATCTGCTTTTTTAAGTGGCATCATATTTCATGGTACTGTGGAAGAAACACTGAATTTGGAATTGAAGAACTAATTTAAAATCCTGGCTCTTCCATTTAAAACCTGTTATGACCTTGAGCAGTCACTTAACCACTTTGGGCCTCAGTTTTCTCAGATATAAAATTGGGAGGGAGGTTGGCCTGGATGACTTCCCTTCCATCTCTTAGTATCTTCCCTGACCATGGTAATTTCCTAATTAATGTATTACCGTGATCATATCAGGACCCTCCTTCGTGGAACTTTTGGTGAATCCTCTGTCATTCAGAACTCACCTTTCCAGTTTTCTCAGCTGCTTTCCTTCTATATACTCATTGTTCCAGCCAAACTGACTGTGTTTCTTATTCCAGACATAATAATAGCAAACATTTGAAGCTTTGTGGTTTCTAAATTTTTATTTTCTTTATTTACTCTTCATAAATAACCCTGTAAAGTTGAGGCAGTTGGTGATGCAGTGGATTGGATGCTAGGCCTGGAGTCTGGAAGGCCCTAGAAGACCCAAGTTATACAGATACTTACTAGCTGTATAATGTTGGGCAAGCCACTTGACCTCTTTGCTTGCCTCAGTTCCCTCAAATGTAAAATGGGATAATAATAGCACCTGTTTCCCAGGGTTGTTGTGAGGATCAAGTGAGAAAATATTTGTTTGAGGCTCTTAAGATCATTAGATCTAAGGGTGGAAAGAATCCTGAGGATATAGCCGGTCCAACCCCCCTCACTTTGTAAATGAATAAGCGGATACCCTGGGAATTGGGTGACTTGCTTAAGATCACTCAGAGAGTAAACATGAAAAGCAGGATTTAAAACCGGGTCCTTTGACTCAGGAGTTAGCTCTTTCTGCTATAGCATGCTGGGTGGAGAATTGTTCCTTGTAGCATCATAGCTAAAAATTCTGTTTGAAAACTATTTGATGCTTACCTCTTCTTTTCAGCAGGGTGGGGGACAGTTGCTTACATTTTCAAACTCGGCTGATATGGGAATTAGTTTCACAGAATTCTTTTTCTTTTTTAATCTTTGTGGCAAGGGATGGTTCACTGGGGGTGGAGAAGGATATATTTGGAAATAAAGGTCAGTCCCTGCTGGAGGACTTCAGTGCTCGCAGGGATCTTGGATCTCATCAAGGTTGGAACACTCTCTAATGATACAGATGATAATTTTTCCATGCATGGCAGTATGTGTGACTCCCGTGTGATCTTCCTATCAGTCTGCCGGCAGGCACCATGTTTGTTTTTGTTCTTTATGGCATGGATCCTGGGGATCATACTGTCCCTTACAGTCCCGTGTAACCAGCCCATTTTTTCCTGGTCCTGCATTTCTCTGGCGACCTTTACACTACTCCTGCGCAATCCTTGTAATTGTCGCAGCCTGCTCACACTTGCCTTTTGGGTGACCTCTAGGACACTGACCAGAGATTTTCCAGCATAGTAAGTGGCACTGTAATCACCACAGAGAGCCTCTTAGGAGCTTTTTCCATCCTTCTCGATCATCAGTTCCCTGTCTTACTTTCTACAAATAACTGGTGCTTATCTTTTCCCCTCTCTTGTAGTCCCCAGCTGTAACCCTCGACCCCTACACTCACAGCAGGTAATTTGATGCTTGCATCTTCCCTCCCCTGGTCTTCAGAACTTATCATCATCATCTCTTGGTGTTGAGTCATTTCAGCCACGTCCAACTCTTTATTATCCCATTTGGGGTTTATTTGGCAAAGATAATAGAGTGGTTTGCCATTTCTTTCTCCAGTGCTTATTCTACAGAAGAGGACACTGAGGCAGACAGGGTTATTGCCCAGGGTCACATGGCTAGTAAGTGTCTGAGGCCAGATTTGAACTGATGAAGATGAGTTCCTGACTCCGGGCCCAGTGTTCTAGCTCCCTCTAATGTAATGTCATGTAATATAATACAACAATAATAATAATAAGAGCTGGGGCATTAAAATTTGCAAAACTCTTCATCGTATTTTATCTTCTTATATCCTCACAACGACCCTGGGAGGCAAATGCTGTCTTTTGTTCCCATTTTGCAGATGAGGAAATTGAGACTGATGAAAGTTAAGTGATTTGCCCAGGGTCACCAACATCTGATGCGGGATTTGAGCTAGGTTGTTGTTCGTCTTTCCTTTAGTTCCCCCACCCCCATCCTTTTTGCCTCTTTCACACCATCCTTTTCTCTTGGCATTGTCAATAGTCTTTCACTGTCACGGCTTTGTGTGTCACTTTGACCCAGATGACTACCAAGTCTGTATGTCTTTAGCTTTTCTCTGACACTTTCTTGTCCTTTACCTATGATATCCAATAAGTTAATACTAACATTGTATCCTACTAATGGTGTTTCCCTAGTACCTTTCAGAGGCATCCTCTCCCCCTTTATTCCCACTGCCACTAGTATAGAATCCCTCAGTACCAATATTCTGAAATGTATCATTAGAGTTTCCTCCTTCTACCCCATCCTAACCTTTCTCAAACTAATCCTCTTTCTGCATAGATTTGGCCATGATTGTCTGCCTGTTGCCTAACAAGTACAAACTCATTTATCAAACCATCACTGCCTTTTGTAATTTGGTTATCTATCAGCTTAACTTTCTAGCTTTCTCTTTAAAAAAATTTGGGGGGGGTATTTTTAACATCACCTCTGTTTCCCAGTGTTATCTCCCTCCCTTCTCCCTAAGAGAGTCATCCTTAATAATAAAGAACAAAAACTTTACTTAAATCCAATTCACACGCAAGTGAAGACATCACCCATGTCTTTGGTCTGCTTCAAGAATGAAGGACTGATGACAAAACTCATCTGTAAAATGGAGACAATAATAGCAACTACCTCCCAGGGTTGGTATAAGGTTAAGTGAGATAGCATTTGTAAAGTGCTTAGCACAGAGCCCAGCACATAGTAAGAGCTTAATAAAAGGGTGTTTCCTTTCCTTCTTCCCTCCTGCTATCCTACCTCCCTGCCTTTTCTCATGCTATTCCATGTAGTTGAAATATTTTCCTTCCCCAGTTTTGCCTGTTGAATTCCTTCTGCCCAGATCAAATGCTGCCTCTTTCATGAAGCTTTCCCTAATTTCCCATCTTCCTTTCTATCACCCCCTTACATTGTTAATGACCTTTATACCTTACACATTAGCTCCCTTTTTTTGTACTTATAATGTAATGTTGTATATCATATACGTGTCACGTTTCTCCAGCCTGGTAGATTGTAAGTTCTATATAGTTAGGGAGCATGTATTAACTAGATATTTGCACACAGTGTTCAGCACCCAGTAGGTATCTGTTATTGGCATAATAGGTCTTTCTTCTACTGAGTTGAATTCAGTTAAGCAAAAACCCCTTCTTCCCACCGAACTTCAGTGTTGAGTTAAGTCATTTGTTCATGAGCTTGACTCCTTGGGAATGTGGGACACTAAAAAATAAAATCTTTGCTTCCCTGCTTCTGGGGATAAAAATATCTTTCTTTGGGATGTATGCCCAGCTTAAGCTATGAAATTGGCAAGTTATTAAGCTTTAGGAAAAACTAGATTTTACTCTTTTTTTCCTCCCCTACATCTACCTTCCTCCAGATCTCATAATTAGATTAAAACAATCATTCTAGTGATATACTGATGATTTGTGTAGCACTGTGATAGCTGATTATAACTTTGTTATCATTTAATTAAAAATAACTCAATAACTCAGAATTCTTTGAAACCTACTTAACAGATGACCTACTTCTCATTTGGGTTAAATGAGTTGAAATCAAAAGTACTTGAAAGTTTGGGCAGAAGTAGGTTCCTTTTGTCACATGGCTGTTAAATGTAATGAGTACATAGAAGACAAACTCAAAAATCACTGGGCACTCATTCTGTCTCGGTGATCTCTAATCTGTAATAGTCTTACTTGTGCTCAGAGACACTGGAGTTGACTTGAACTGGTAATCTCTCTGGATTTGGGAGTCTACCTGGTGCCGCTTTTCTTTCATTCTGAATAATTATAGTCCTGTTAGCACATCTATCCTGTTTGTCAAACTATGTCCATGTTTGACTCAAATTAATACAGTCACTTAGCTAGGTACTGTGTCAGCCAGGGCTCTCCTAGGATGGTCTAAGGTTTTTGGAGATGTCAGTTCCTTTTTATGTATGGGGGTCACAGAAGGTAAGAACAAATAATAAAATCATGAGTTATTCTTTTGCTTATCCCTGTTCCCAAAACTACTTAAGGAGAAAGAATTTTACTGTAGTCAGTGCTGTTAACAAAATATCGGCCCAGGTTTGGTTTCATGGTGTGCAGTGCAAGTCATGTGAATTTGAAACAAGAAGGTAGCCTCCTCCATTGCCTTGCAGATGTCTAGTTTATTCAGATAGTATTTACTCAGAGTTGTTTGGCCTTCCTTGTAGGAGAAGACCAATGACATCACAGAGTGTTTGGTGTCTTGACTCATGCAGGAGTTGGATTTAAGTGAGGCCTTTTGCTAAGAGCAGTATATTTTACGCTTGAAATTATATCTTTATAATTGAAGTTTCTGTGTGTTAGATTAGGGGTCAGCAAACTGCAGGCCAGAATATGGCCTGCCACCTGTTTTTAGTTCATGTACCTGTTAACTAAAAATGGTTTTTACAATACAATGCAGTAAATTTTATTTTAAAATGTTCAAAAATAGGTGGTGGTCCATATTTTGGACTATGGACCATAGTTTACCAGCTACTATGTTAGACTTGAAAAGATAATGATATGTATTTTTTTTCCAGCAATATATATATATATATAGAACTGTGGGGGTTAGTTAAAAAAAGTAATAATATGTCCTCACCCCTTCTGTCCCTGGTGTTTATCCATTCCACTTCTTACAGTGAGCATAATATGGGGAGACTTTCATTACCTTGTACCTGAAATAGCCTCCTTAACTGGTCTCCTTTCCTCTAGCTTCCCCAATCTTGGATTCAGCTTGTGCTACCATTAGAACTAAATCATGGCTTACTCTGTCATGTCCTGCTCTCTACACAATAAAAGTCAAAATACCTTACTCTGGCATTCAAGGCTCTGAACAATCTACTCCCAAGTTACCTTTCTAACCTTGTATTCTACTACTTACTTAAGGCACATTACGTTGTAGCCAAACCATATTACTTGATGGAGAAAATGAAATCTATTTTCATATTTTGTGCCAATATTTTCCAATGCAACCTTCCTGCTTCTTCCCCCCCCCCCCAGTTCCCTTTGAGACAGGGTAATTCTCTAGGTTTCCAACATTTCGTTTAAAGTGTCAGAATGTTTTATGGCTTAATTTAGCTTGGGAAAGACTAAACCAGACAAACGACTTTGCATGCTCAAAAGTAAAAAAGCCAGAGTTAGAACTCAGGTGTTCTTATACATAGTTAATTATATTTCAGTACCTAATACCTACATGATAATAGCAAGCATGTATATAGTGCTTTAAGGTTTGCAAAATGCTTTACATATATTATGTCATGTGATCCTCACAACAACTCAATGAGATAGGTGCTATTATTACCCTCATTTTCCAGTTGAGAAAACTGAGACTAAGGGAGGTTATGTAACTTGCCCAGGGTCACACAACAAGTGATTGTCTGAGACAGTATTTGCTCATTCTGACTCCAAAGTTAGCTTGTTACCCACTTCACCCCCTGGCTGTTTTGTGTATTATTTCCATACCTCCTCACGGAATGGAGGTGGCCCTGGGTTCATCGAGGCTATGGCGTCATAACATTAACTCTGGCTGGTCTCACCAAGCTGAAAGGGGTAAGATTATGAGTAGGCTCGATGTGAGGCAATGTATATTTGAGGATCAGCCCACTCAGGTTTGGAAAGGATTGTTGTCAGATGTGTTATGAGTGACTCATTTATAGACCTTTGCAACTCTCCGAGACCATCTATGAAATTGAAAGAGACAGTGATCACTGAACCTACTTCAACAGAATCATCGATCCTTTAAAACTGAAGACATAGACGTCTTGTCTCTCTTAGATTGTAAGCTCTTTGAGGGCAAGTGCCCATGCCATATTCGTCATTGTATTCTTTCTGGCACCTAGCTCACACTGTGTAGCACAAGGTGCAATACCAGAAGATCTGAATTAGGAGTTAGGGTCCAGCTTCTGCCACTTAATCAGCTCTCTGACCTTGGGCAAGTCACTTAACAAGTACGAGGCTGTTTCCAAATTCATAAAATAAGGGTGTTTGGGCTAGAATTTGAAGGTCCATTATAATTATCTTTGCTTATGATTCTGCAAAAATAGACCCTGAGTATCTGTGATGATATCTAACATTCATACAGCACTGTTCTGGCCACATGCATTCTTAGTCAACATTTATCTTTTTTTTTTTTTTTTTTGGCGAGGCATTTGGGATTAAGTGACTAGCTAGTGAGTATCATGTGTCTGAGGGCACATTTGAACTCAGATCCTCCTGACTCCAGGGCCAGTGCTCTATCCACTGCACCACCTAGCTGCCCCTCAGTCAGCATTTATTAATTGCCTGCTGTATGCAAGGCCCTGTGCGAAGTGCTGGGGTTATTAAGAGGCAAAAGACAGTCCCTGCCAGACCTCAAGCAGCTCACGATCTAATTGAGTAGACCACAAGCAAACCAATATGTACAAACTATCTACAAGATAAATAGGAAATAATTAAGAGAGGTAAAGGTACTAGAATTAAGAAGAGTTGAGGAAGGCTTTCTGTAGAATGTGGAATATTAGTCGGGACTTAAGGGAAGGCAGGAAAGTAAGTAGTTGGAGTAGAAGAGGGAGAGCATTCCAGGCACCAGGAACAGCCAGTGAAAATGCCAGCAGTTGAGAGACAGCCAGGGAAGTCGAGGGAGAGGGGTTTGTGGGATGGCAAGGAGTCCAGGATGTAACATATAAGAAGATTGGAAAGGTAGTAAGGGGCTAGGTTATAAAGGATTTTGAATGAGTATTTTGAGAGTATTTTGTATTTGATTCTGGAGGCAAAAGGTAACCACTAGTTTATGGAATAAGGAATTGACATGTTTGGACCTGTGCTTTAGGAAAATCATTTTGATGGCTGAATGGAAAATGGATTGGAGTAGCGAGAGACTTGAGGCGGGGAAACCCACTGGCAAGCTACTGCCATAATATGAGGTGATGAAGGCCTGCAGCACAGTTGGGGCAGTGTCAGGAGAGAAGGGGGCATATTCGAGAGACATTGCCAAGGTGAAATTGACAGGCATTGGCAATGGCTGGGATAGGTGGGGAGGGGTGGGGGTGAGATAATGATGAGCTGAGGTTGTGGGCCTGAGGGCTTCGGATGATGGTGTTGCCCACTACAGTAATAGAAAAGGTAGGAGAAGGGTAAGGTTTATAGGGAAAGATAATGAGTTTCATTTTGGACATACTGAGTTTAACCTGTCTGGGAGATGTGAGATTGGAGTGCAGCAGAGAAGTTAAGGCAAGGTAGGTAGATTTGACAATCATCAGAGTAGAGATGTTCATTAAATCAGTGGGAGCGGATGAGATAACCAAGTGGAATTTTATAAAGAGGGAAGAGAAAAGAGGGCCCAGGACAGAACCCTGAGGGACACCTACAGTTTCAGCAGTTCTCTTGCTTGATTCTCACAAATTTTGTCAGAGTAGCTAGTATGAGAAAGCAAAGGGCCAGAATGGTTAAGAGTCTTGACCATACCACCGAGCAAGAAATAGCTAGCCAGCATTCAAGCCAACTTTTTTTTGTCTCCAACCCCGCACTCCTCTTTTATGGTGCTATATTGTTCTGCCTTATGAGTAAGAAGTTAAATAGTAATATAAGATTTTTTTAAAATGTTCATAGAAACCACTAAATAAGGTCTATCAAGCATGTACAACTGTGTTTCTAGCAAATTATATCACCCTCATTTTGAAATTTTGGTGATTATTAGGCAGCAACAAATGAGTAAAGTGTAGAGGAGAGGAAGAGCATTGGCCACCATGATCATTGGGAGGCTTTGGGGAAGATGTTAAACTTGGATTGGGCTTAAGAAGATTGGTAGTACTTGGTTGTAGAGGAGTAGGTAGGCATTCCTGGGTGGAAGACTAGAAGTGAACTCATGCATGGGGACTAGGAGGTGTTAGTCAGCTAAAGATAACAAATGACTAGGCCTGCCAAGCTGTTACCAAAGGCTCTTTTGAGTAATGAAAAGGTAGTGTGAATAGGACCTAGAGACCCTTTATCCTGTAAGTAATAGCCATTCAAGGCTTTTAAGCGGGAGACTTGATTATAATGAAAGCAGAGTTTTGGGGAAATTAATCCCCACCGTATATACCAGCAGGATGGATTGGAAAACTGACTGAGGCTGATTAGGAAGCCGTTGAAAAGTAAATCCAGATATGATGTAAAGATGGAGGAAATGGAGTAGCAGCAATAGAAAGAAAGGAGTGGATGAAAGTCATTGTAAAAAGAAAATTTTGGTGATTAGATATGGAGGGAGAAGCAAAGATGAATCAGATTTCAAGACAGAGCATTAGTCATGGACAGTAATTCTATGAGTATCCTTCTGTTATAACACTGGTCCTCCTGCTGTGTACCCTTACTCCCAGGTAGATCTGTAGCTCCTACTCATCTTCATAGTATGAAAGCGCCATCTTTTCTCCTCTTCTCCCTGCTCCCCTTGCTCTGGGAACAGATTGGTCAATCAGGGAACAGAATCAAGTCAGCACCAGCCTTTCACCTGTGTCATTCGATTGCACTGTGACTTTACCCTTTCCTAACAAATACTTGGTCAGCTAGGTGGCACAGTGGCTAGAGTGCCAGTCCTGGAGTTACAAAGACTGACCTTCCTGAGTTCAAATCTGGCCTCAGACACTTACTATCTGTGTGACCCCGAGCAAGTCACTTAACCCTTTTTACCTCAGTTTCCTCATTTGTCAAATGAGCTGGAGAAGGAAATGACAAACCACTCCAGTATCTTTGCCAAGATAACCCCAAATGGGTCACAGAGAGTCGAACAGACTGAAAAATGACTGAACAACAAAATTAACACTTTCCTTTATGTGTTGTCTGCCCTTAATAGAATGTAGTTTCCCAGAAGACAGGAACTGTCTCTCTTATGTCTGTATCCCAAGCACACTTATTTCATCAGTGGCGAGGGGAGAGAGGGTAGATTGCAGTTTCTGTTGGGCTAATTTTGAGCTTCTGAGACATTTAGTATCCTCTTGGCATTTGGAGGTTCAGGACTAGGGTTCATGGATAAAGAGAGATTGGGAAGTTGCCCACAGAATAGTTGACGCTGTGAAGTAGATTTCTCAGTCATGACCCTGTGCTGTTCATGTGGCATCCAGACAAGTCTCATTTGGCAGTGGCCTGTAACCTAGGCAGAAGCTCTAAGTTTACAAAAATAGGCTTGGTAATTAAAGTCCGAAATAGAAAATTTAGGGGCTTCCTGCTGTGGATAGCATTTGGTTCCTTGGCCTGCCTTTAGCTGTGGAACAAGCATGTGTACAACTTACATCATATCCCTCTCCACCTGCTAGTTCTCCATTAGGCAGGCAGTTTCTCCTGTGACCTTGGGAAAAATCACTTCTCCTCTGGGCCTCAGTTTACTTATCTGTGAAATGAACAGGGTAGACTAGATCTAGCTCTAAATCGTGTGGTCCAGTAGAATTGAATCAGACTAAAAGTATTTAACTTCAAAAACTAGTCAGCCTGCCTCTAAAAATACATAATGAAGTATAAGGGTCTTTGTGACGAGTTGCTTATTTTTCAGTCCAGTGACACCGACCTCCTTGTTTCTAACATAAGACACTCTGTCTCTCCCTTGGCCACCCCCCCACCCCCCATTCCTGGAATGCTCTCCTCTTCCTCATCTCTGTCTCTTGGCTTCCTTGACTTCTTCAAGTCCTGGCTAAAATCCTACCTTCTGTATATAGGGAACCTTTCCCAACCTTCCTTGATTCTGGGGCCTTCCCTCTGATGATTATTTACTGTTTATCCTATTCATAGCTTGTTTGTACGTAGTTATTTGCATATTGCCTCCCATTAGACCATGAGCATCTTGAGAGCAGGGACTTCTTTTACCTTTCTTGGTGTCCTCAAGCGCTTAGCATATTGCCTGGCACATAGTAGGTGCTTCATATGGCTAGATAATCTGAATTTAGTGCAGATTTCTCCTTCCTCCTTTCCTTTGACTTTTCTTCTTTTAAGCTATAGCCTTTGGCCTGTTTTGATGAAATAGAGCATAGCAGATGTGTTACTGTTAGCTTTTGTTGAGAAAAGTCAGTCTTTCTTGCTCCAAAAGCCCCTCACCTTTGGGGAGAAACTGTTTGTCATTTGAATTAGAAGTAGAACTAAAGGCTCTTGATTCCTAGCAAAGGTACTTCCAAGTCTGCTCAAGCGCCTTCCTTTTCTAGGTGGCACAATAGATATAAACTGGGCCTGTATTTAGGAAGACTTGAGTTCAAATCCAGCCTCAGATACTTACTAGCTGGGTGATGCGAGCAAGTCAGATTACCTCTGATAGTCTTAGTTTCTTCACTTATAAAACGAGGAGCATAACAGCATCTGTCTCCCAAAGTTGGTGTATCACTGTGATGTGTGATGATATTTGTAAAGCACTTAGCCCAGTGCCCAGCACACAGGAGGCAGTATAGAAATGTTAGCTGTTATTATAATTTATTAAAGGCTCTAAATTACTGGTTTAGCTTACTGGTTTAGCTCCTGGGTCTGCTTAAGTGAATTCCTTTTCTAGGTGGTGCAGTGGCTAGAATGCTGGGCCTGGAATCAGGAACACCTAAATTCATCAGGAAGACTTAAATTCAAATGTGACCTCAGTCACTTAGTAGCCGTATGACCCTGGGGAAGTCACTTAACCACTCTCTGCCTCAATTTCCTCAGCCATAAAATAGGAATGATAATAGGACCTACCTTACAGAGTTGTGAGAATCAAAGGAGGTAATATTTGGGGCAGGTAGGGGGTGCAGTGGGTAGAGCTTGGCCTTGGAGTCAGGAGGACCTGAGTTCAAATGTGGACTTACTAGCTGTGTGACTCCGGGCGAGTCACTTAACCCTGACTGCCTCACCAAAAAGAAAAAAAAAGCAGATGATATTTGTAGAGCGCTTATTAGCACAGTGCCTGGCACACAGTAGGCTCTATATTAATGCTTATTTCTTCCCTTTCCTCACCCCCCCCATTTGATCTTTACAACAACCCTGAGTTTGGTGCTATAATTTATCTGCATTTTGCAGATGAAGAACCAGAGGCTGAGGTAGTATCTGAAGCAGAATCCAAATTCTGGTCTTGTGACTCAAGTCCAGTGCTCTTTGTTTCTGTATTCCAAGTGGATTATCACTGAAAACAAACAATTAGCATCTATAATTCATGGGGAAATGCTCTACTTAAAAATAATCCATATTAAAAGATTGCTTTTTGCCAGTTGACTCTACCATCTTTTTCCCAACTAAGCATTAGTTATCAATTCTGTACTATATTAGCTATGTGTTGTACAGTTCTAGCTTCTCTGGCACTTTGTGCAGTACATTGGTGCATTTAAAACACACACACACACACACACCCCACACACACAATGCCTTTATAAATTCTGTTTGTATAAATCTTGGACTTAATTGAAATAGTTATGGGGGTTTGGCTCTCAAAGGCACATTAGTGATTTAGTCCAACCCTTTTATTTCATAGCTGAGGACCCCAGAAAGGTTAGGGCCACAGCCAGGATCTGAATCCCACTCTAGAAAACAGTAGCTCCTTCCCTCCTTTTCCCCCGATTCATACAGATTGGGACATTTTATGCCCACCATCTTTTAATCTAGTGCTGCTGTCTGTCAAAGTGCTCTGTTTAACTCAGTGGAATTTTTTAAGCGTTGTGTATAAGAACTGTGCTTATGCCCTGATGGATTATAAGGATAGGCAAAATACAATCCACACTTTCAAAGCTTATTGTCTAATAGGGGAGTAGGGATCTATATACCAGTAATTGATCTCAAGGAGAGAAAAGTACAGAAGATAGGTCTAGGCAAAGTGCTGAGAAATTTGAGGGGAGAAAGCACCCCTTTGTTTTGAGATGGAGAGGAAATAATGTCAAGGAAATATGTTCCAGAGGACTCATGTTGAAATGTGCTGTACATATTTGTAATAAGTTTTCTTTTTCATGCATTCTCAGTGGATGGGGGAAGGAAAGAATTCAGAACTGAAAATAAAATAAAATTGAATTACAAATTAAAAAAAGGTCATGGATAATTGGACAAATACCATAGGACTAGAGAACAGCAAATGTCCCTATTTTCCTAAAAGGGAAGATAGTGGAATCAAAATATAAGCCAGTGTGTTAGATTTTGATTCTTGGCAGTATTCTATAACATATTATTAAAGAGATGGTTAGTGAATTTTTTTTTAATTTAAAGGTGTGTTTAATTAGGGGGGATACAAGCTGAACTTTAAAGCAAGGGAAAGGACTTCAGCAGACCCAGGTTAGTTGTATTCTAGTTGTTAGCTATGGGAAATGACTTGAGCAGAGATTAGGAGATGTTAGGATGAGACTAAGGATGGAAAGTTGTCCAGGCTGGAGAGAATCTAGAATGTATAAGGGGGAATAGCATTGGTCAAGGCTGGATAGATGGGTTGGAGCAGGGGTCCAGAAGTAGTTTACTCTTCATTCATTAGGCAATAGGGAGCTATCAGAGGTTAATGGTTAGAGGAATAAACGATTAGAGGAAACATTAGGAAAATTACTCTCAATGGTTGCTTTACTTTTACTGGGTGTACTATATCTACCAGACTCAAAATCATCCTGTTTTGCCAGAATCCTTTAATGAAAACACCAACTGTATCAATGAAACCATTTGATTTCACTTGTGAACTAACCCCAAGTAACTAATTTGCTAATGATTGGTGAATATGTTTGGAAGAACTGGGGGAGGTAGAGTTTAGAAAAGAGGATTTGGGGTGGGGGAAGGCAGAGTGGTGGCAACAGCCGTTGATAGTTATGCAGAAGACTTTTTTGTCTTAGCCTCAAGGGACAGACTGAGTTGCTATAGGGGTATGGGGGTGTTTTATCATCAGGAACGCTGAGCTTGGAGTCAGAGGACAAAGTATAAATCCTGGCTCTCCTACTGACCATGGCACAGGGGTGGGGATGTGGCCCTTTAGGTCCTCAAGTGTGGCCCTTTGAGGACCTAGAGGGCCACACACGGCCTCGAGGCCACAGGTTACTCATCCCTGGATAACTTATTCTCTCTCTCTGCCTTGTGTTTCTCATCTGCAAAATATCAAGATAAAATGTAGCAATTTAATTTTAAGAAGGCATGTTTTTGAAGACATACATTTAGAAAACTTATTGTCATTCATTAAGATGGTAACCAGTTGCTGACTCTAATGTTAATGTACTGGAATTGATAATAAAATTGCCTCCTCTGTAACCACTTTACCAGTGAGTGTGAGAGTGTCAAGTATAAATGTTTCTAAATTCTCTTCCATTCTACCTCCCAGTGTCTCTCAAAGCTGTACCAGCTTTTCAGTCCCAACTACCACCACCTTAGGAGAGACTCTCATTACCAACTGCCTAGCTTATTGCAATATCCTAATAGTTCTTCACACCTCTTTTCTCCCTTCTCCAGTCCGTTCTTTATACCACTGCCATAGTAACATTCTTTGACGTAAAACTGTTCACATCACTTCTTTGCTCAAAAATTTTCTGTGACTTCCTATTCCTTACCAAATATAAGTTCAAATTCTTTAGCCTGGCATTTGAGGCCTTGCCTAGCTAGTCACTTAATAATAAGAATTTGAATAGTTCATTAAGGTTCTCAGAGTGCTTTACAAATATTATCTCATTGGATCCTTAGAGCAACCCCAGGAGGTAGGTGCTGTCATTAGACCCATTTTACAGATCAGGAAACTGAGGCAGAAATTAAGTGATTTCCCTAAGAATCACATAATTAGTGTCTGTCTGAGGCAAGATTCAAACTCTGTTCTTACTAACTCTGGGTCCAGCATGCCACCTAGCTTTTTCGAATTTCTCTCACTAACCACCTCTCTATGGGCTTTATCTCCAACTAAAAATCCAACTCTTTCTACCATACTGTCAACTGTTTATAGGCTTTTTTCCCCCTTCATGCTGTTCCAAATCCTACCCATCCTTCAAAGCCTAATTTAACTCCTACGTACTCCAGGAACTAATCTATGCTCTCTTCAATCAGAAATTATCTTTCCGTTCTCTTACTTGTCATGGTGTTTTGTGCTTCCCATGCTCTTAACTCTGTTTTGTTCTTTAGCAGTTATGTAGCATTGCATTTTTTTTTCAAACCATGTGTGACATAACCAGTAAACTCAATGAAGGCAGGACGTATATCATAATTATCTTTCTTTCTCTACCATTACCTAAAACAGTATTTTTACCCTTATTAAATGAGGGTTGAATGGCTGCAGTAATTTGTTCAAAAGCATTTGTATGAAGGCCAATTACGTCATGTAACTAAAAGGACAAAATGGTAGTCACTGGAGGTAGAATGTAATGACTTGGGATCCCTTCTGTGGTCCATGTTTATCTGTTTTTTCCTAGATTCTTTTATTATGTCTCTCAAATTAAATGGCTAAATCAAAGGTAAATCTTTTGTATAGCTACTATTTTTAAATGGTGTCTCAGTGAGGCAAGTTTAAATCTCATTCCTATCATTATTAGAGGTTCAAAAACATAGCCCAGTATGAAGCCAGTAGGGAGAGCCTTTTCAAAAGGAAATGGAGGAGAATACCAGTAAGATGGTCTTTGCAAAGCAGTCAAGTTGCTTTTGATCTGAGGGCTGTGTTC
Organism: Phascolarctos cinereus; assembly: GCF_003287225.1. Lineage (NCBI taxonomy): Eukaryota > Metazoa > Chordata > Mammalia > Diprotodontia > Phascolarctidae > Phascolarctos > Phascolarctos cinereus. The sequence goes on along the minus strand of NW_027555958.1, from coordinate 107,172,695 downwards.
TGTGTCAAGCTCAACACACACTGTGGGTGCATATTAAATGTTAATGGAAAATGGAATGATGCCACTGTTTTAAAATGTCAGCATATGTAGTGAAATCACACACTAAACAGTTGGCTGCCCAGATTTAAGTTAGTAATAAAATATGAACATGAAAATGGGACCATACTCATGTATAGGGATTAGACATATTTGACCAATTACTGTAATAGGTTTGGCTCTGACTGTGGCAAGCAGAGCTTCAAATGATTCTGGAAGGAGGGACTTGTCAAAAGGTAATTAAAATTAGCCATCTTAGCTTGATTAGTATTTTTCCTCTTTTTCTACTATTCTGCTATGAAATACTTTTTAAGAGTATTAAAGTTACATAGAGGTTTATAAACTTGGGGCATTTAGGCATTTTGGAATTGCTTGGCAGTGCTGACAGCCCAGGGTCAGGCTTTATTATCATCTTTTTGTTTTGTTTTGTTTTAAGACAATCAGGGTTAAGTGACTTGCCGGCTCACACAGCTAATGTCTGAGGTTGGATTTGAACTCAGTTCCTCCTGACTCCAGGACCAGTGCTCTATTCATTTCGCCACCTCGCTGCCTCTTTATTATCATCCTAACTTTGCATCACTTTTGGTTTTCCATCATCTTCAACAACTATTTATTGTCTCAGCCTGCTTAATTTATAAAAATTTGTGGCACTGAGATCAAAGTTGTTCAAGTAAAAGTGTTAACTCTGGTAACTAAACTTAATTAGCTTGGATAATTGTTAAAGAGTTTGAGCTGTTTTAATACTCTTTATTTTTCAAGGACAATGTTTTCCTAAGGCCTTGCGGAGTTTGTGTTTCAGATACCATTTAGACCTGTGGTTCTTAACTTTTTTTTGTGTCCTGGGCCCTTCTGGCAGTCTGAAGTCTGTGGACCCCTTCTGGGAATAACTGTGACGCATAAATACATAGGATTAGAACTATTAAATAAGTAGGATTATAAAGGAAACCAATTATAATGAAATATAGTTATTAAAATATATATATATTTTTAAACAAGGCCCAGAGGGGCAGCTAGGAGGCATAGTGGATAGAGCATCAGCCCTGGAGTCAGGAGGACCTCAGTTCAAATCCAGTCTCAGACACATAACGCTCACTAGTTGTGTGACACTGAGCAAGTCACTTAACCCCAATTGCCTCCCCAAAAACAAAACAACAACAACAAAAAAACAAGGTCATAGACCCCAGGTTAAGGACCCCAGATTTAGACCATGCACAGCATTGGCATTGCCACAGTGTCTCTGGTGATGTTTTGCCAGCACATTTTATACTAAAAACTTCATAAGATTAGAAAGGAAAAATGTAAGTTTAAATCCGTAAGATAACATTCTGTAGTAGAGAAGGAAGAAAACAAACATTTATTGAGAGCCTACTTTCTGCGAGGCTCAGGGCTTACAAATACCCTCCCATTTGATCCCCACAACAACCCTGAGTGACAGGGGACTGTTATTATTCACATTTTACAGTTGAGGAAACTGAGGCAAGCAAAGGGTAAGAGACTTGCCCAGGGTAACTAACTTAGCTAGAAGTGTCTCAGGCAAGATTTGAATTTAGATCTTCTAGATTCCAGGCCCCAGCATTCTAGCCACTGCCACTAGAGCAATCACTTGGTTGAGGGTTACCCTGAGCTCAAGCTAAGATCCTACCTACCAGCCGAGTGACTTAGGTCACTTAACTTTCCTCTAAATGAGGATAACTGTCTACCTCAGAGGGAAGGTCACACGAGGTAATTGATTTGAAAGATATTCAAAGCACTCTAAAAAAAAAAATCAAGGTCTTTGTTTATTATACTGTAGGTGCTACAGAACTCTTGCCCCTCTGTGTAATCCTTTTTTTTTTTTACCGTATGACAAACTCTTACTGCATAAAGAGACTCTGCAGTGAATCACTTTGAAATGCAAATATAGCTCCCTAATATATGCTTTTCACCTAGACTTCTAGAGTAAAAGAGCAGCTCTGCCATAGTTTCAGAAAACCAAATACACAAAACCCCAGAGGACTGGGCCGAGATATGAAGGGAAGATGACTAAAGAATATGGGCTAGAAGAGGAGAAATCATCATACCTTTGTTTTTTGGTTTTTTTTTAATTCTTTCAAAATTTCCTTCTCTAATCTTCTGGCAAGCTTTATCAGTGCCTTACTCTTATCATCTTTCTGAAACACTCATTTGGTGCTACTGTTGAAGCACTCTTCATTTTTAACCTAGCCCTCTTGTCTCTTAGTATCAGAAAAGGCAGTTGTTTTCATTTGCAGTTGTCCCCAGCACTGTTTAGGGCATGTGTGATTCTTCTTCCATGTGCTCAAATTAGATTAGATAGTTTAAAGTGATTATGGATGATGTAGTAGCTACCATTTGTTTTATATTTGTGTATGTGTACATATTCATATATAATTTTATCATAACACACCTAGGGGATAAGGGTTGTTGTTATTATTCCCATTTTACATTTAAGGAAACCGAGGCAAGCAACAGTTAAGTGACTTAACACATGGTTAGTAAGTGTCTGAAGCACGATTCAAACTCGGGTCTTCCTGACTTAAGGCCCATAGTTCTATCCACTCTACCACCAGTTCTTATGGCATCACAGATAACGTACTTCGGTATGGTATGTGGTATGGTAAGTCTGAGTTGGAAGGGAATCCAGAGACCATATAGTACTATCTGTGTTGTTGGTCAGTTGTTTTTCAGTTGGGTCCAACTCTTCTTGACCCCATTTGGAGTTTTCTTGGCAGATACTGGAATGGTCTGCCATTTCCTTCTCCAGCTCATTGTACAGATGAGGAAACCGAGGCAGACAGAGTTGAGTGACTTGTCCAGGGTCACACAGATAGTAAATATCTGAGGCCAAATTTGAACTCAGGAAGATTGAGTGTTCCTGACCCTAGGCCCAGCATTCTACCCACTGTACCACCTAGCTGCCCTAGCCTTCTTTAGGTGCCAGCTAAAATCGTACCTTCTGGAGGAAGCCTTCCCCAACCCCCCTTAATTCCAGTGCCTTCCCTCTAGTAATTATTTCCTAATTATCCTATTTATAGCTTGCTTTGAATGTATTGTTTAAGTGTTTTCTCCCTTATTAGATTGTAAATTCCTTAAGGGTAGGGATTGTCTTTTGCCTCTGTTTGTCTGGTGATGGCACATAATAGGTGCTTAATAAATGTTGATTGATTGATTGGTTGATACCATTTGGTAGGCGGAGGGTGCAAAGTGCAGGAGATACAGAGACAAAACTAAAATCATCCCTGCCCCTAAGAAACTTATGTTCCAATGGGGGAAATCTTTTTAGTGGTTATCTAATATAAAATATAAACTCAGCCTATCATCTAAAAGTGTCACCAATCTGGCTGTTACCTACCTTTCCAAAATTATTTCATATTATTCACTTTTATGTACTGAGGCAACTTCATGGTTCAGTAGTAGGTAGAACACTGAGCCTGGAGTAAGAAGGCCTGAAATCAAATTTGATGTCTGACGCTTCCTAGTTGCATGACCCTGGACAAGTCACGTAACCTTTATTTACCTCAGTTTCCTCATCTATAAAATAAGAATAATAATAGCACCTACTTTGCAGGGTTGTTGTGAGGATCAGGTGAGATGTGTGTGAAGTGTTTAGTACAGTGTCTGGCACATAGTAGGACTATATAAATGCTTATTCCCTCCCCTTTCCCTACTGAATGTTCTGACCCAACTAGTGTGCTGTTACCTGTGCATGGCATCCCTGTCTCCCACCTCTGTCTATCCCTTTGCTTCACAGACTGTTTCCCATAACTAGAATGAGTCCAGTGCCTTTTAGAATGCGTAGCTGCCTCCTATGGAAGTCTTTGCTGAATTTTCTTCCCAGCCTTCCCCAGCTCCACATACTACCACCACCCACCCTTCCATCCCCCGCCAGTTATTACTTTTTTCTTCCTTTTCAAAGTACCTAGCATTTACTTATTTGTGTACATGGTTTTATCCTCCCAGTAGAATATAGGCTTCTTAAAGGCAAGGATTGTTTCAGTTTTATTTTGGTGTGCCTAGAGCAAAGCCTTGGATATATTAGATACTCCATAAAAGTTTGTTTGATTTGAGTATTTTAAAAAACAGACATTCAAATTGTGGACTTATTTTGCTTTTGTCCTGAAGATTCTTTCTTGTAAATGCATTTTCAGGTCAAGAACGGTTTGGTAACATGACTAGAGTATACTACAAAGAAGCCGTGGGTGCTTTTGTGGTCTTTGATATATCAAGAGGGTCTACGTTTGAGGCAGTCCTCAAATGGAAAAATGATTTGGACAGTAAGGTACAGCTTCCAAACGGCATCGCAATCCCTACAGTTCTCCTAGCCAATAAATGTGATCAGAACAAGGACAGTGGTCATAGCCCTTCCCAGATGGATCAGTTCTGCAAAGAAAATGGCTTTACAGGATGGTTTGAAACATCTGCAAAGGTAAGAGCCTGGATCTTCATGTGGCTATAAAGGAAAGGGAACTGATGAACTCTGAGTGCAGATTGAAGCATACATTTTTTTCACTTTCTTTATGTTCCTTGCTTTTTATTTTTATCTTTTTGCAATATGGCTACTACAGAAATATGTTTTGCATGATTTCACATCTATAATTGATATTATATTGCTTGTTTTCTTAGACGGCAGGAGGAAGGGAAAATTTGGAACTCAAGTTTTTAAAAACTACTAGAGCTATTCAAAAGCAGAAGCCGGATGGCTTGTAGAGGAATACTTTTTCAGATACAGATTTGACTAGATGGTCTTTGAGGTCCCTTTGCTCTCTAAGATTCTGTAAATTAACAAAAATGTATGATGCTTTCATAAAACCCACTGTTCTAACAAGTGATGGAAAGGAGATCTGTTTTTGGCACATGCTGCAGAATTGGTTCTATTGACCGATTGTAGGTGGTAAGGCTATAAGAAAATAATTCATCTCAATAGATTTCAGTCCCTTTTCTGAGTACGGACTTGATTAACAGAATCACTGGGCCCAAACATAAGCATGAGGAATTTAGTCTTCATTTCTCTTGAACCTTCAGTGGTGGGAGATAAAGAAAAGAGGATTATCCGTTGTCTATCTTGGAAGCTAGTTAAAAGGACATTACTGCATCAGTTGTAGAAATTCATTATCAATGAATGATTTCTCTAGGATGAGAAGTTCATGAATATTGCCTTTACAAATTAGTTTTTATTCTGTGAAGTTAATAGGTATTTGAAATGCCAGATTTAATATAAAGTATATGTTAATGCAGAGGGAACACATCCATCACATTGAACTAAAGATTTTGAAAGCATGTTTTCTAAGCGTATTACTTAAGTCAACACTATCTACTTTCTTACAGCTGGAGGAATGAGTAAAAGTAATTGGTGCTGATGCTGTGAGGGGTACCGAAGGATGAAAAGCATAGCTACTGTTCTATATTACCCATTGTGTATCTAATGACAACTTATAAATCACAGAGGAGAATGTTGTGATAGCTGCTTGATTCCTTAGGATGTTTTTTTAACAAAGCTCCACAGGTATCATACTGTTCAAAATTAACCAATTTGTACATGATACCCCAAAACAACAATCTATTCTAAGGGGGAAAATAAAAGCAGTTGTGTGTAGAACTCATCACGTGCTTCAGTGAAGAGACCATTGGAAATATCACCACTGGCTCACATCATGTACTCAGTGTTTGGGGCAGAAGGGACCTCATGATGAAACATTTGTTTGAACTCTTTCCTTTGGTTTTTGTGAGTCTCTGAGGAGTGGGCAACTTAAGTGGCACAGTGGCTAGGGAGAGTGTCACACCTGGAGTCAGGAAGACTCATCTTCCTGAGTTCAAATTTGGCCTCAAACACTACTGGCTGTATGACCTTAACCTTGTTTGTCTCCGTTTCCTCATCTGTAGAATGAGCTGGAGAAGGAAATGGCAGACCACTCCAGTAACCCCCCAGAATGGGGTCACAAAGAGTTGGACACGACTGAAACAAGATTGTAATAGTGTAACATTGACTGCTTTCAAATCATACAATTTAAGAGCTGTAATGGTGTATGAATTTAATTGGGACAGGCTATAGTTTAATATGCTTTCATTCTGTGACATCAGTGCTCATTCATATTCATGCGCTCCTACCAATGACTTGGAATAGCTGACCCTGACCAGAGGAAACCAGATGGAGATTGTTTTGCCTACCTTTAGTTAGTCTGCTGTCAGTTCATTGCTAAATTTTGTTCCACTTGAGGGCTCTTTTTTGTTATGTTTTTGCCGTAAGAATAATTATTACTACAAAGACATGTGAAAGTTTTGGCTCTTTAAAAAGTACATTTCAATGAATAGTAGAGTACTTGTGGAGAATTTGAGAATTTCAGCCATGATTCAAGGGCACAGTGAAAGTCAGGTGCACAAAAGTGCTAAGGAAAATAAGGGGCCAGGATGGGGGTGGGGGGTGGGGGGTGGGAAGGTCAAGAATTTACAGAAAATAAAAGTAAAAAAATTTTCAAAAAAAGATTTACGAACTATTGTTGCAAAATAGAGTAAACCTCAGAAAACAGGTAAAGATCTTCAGAGGCACTGGCATGGTAGGGTTGTTAATGATTGATCTGTGATGCAGTGTAGGCTGCTTGAAATAGTAAGTATTTCTTTCCTGGTTGCAAACAGAGTTAAAAATGATTTACTCGGTCATGCAAAAAGGAAGCAGAAGATGTAAGATAGGAATACAAGCATTGCCTCTGTGTCACATGTGCCTTTCTTCTATACCACATTGCCTCTCTCAAGGACCTCAAGATGCATAGGTAATATTTGAACTGGGAAAGCTAGAAAAAGGAAGATTGCAAAAATGTAGTGCGTGTGATAAAATTCATTTTACTGTTAAGAGAACAGATGTGTGTGTGTGTGTGTGTGTGTTTGTGTGTATATGTACATATGTGTGTGTTTTGTCTCTCTTTTAAGCTATAAATTCCATGAGGGCAGAATCATATCTCAACAAAACTTGGTTTCTTCCTTACTGGGACAGAGCATGGTATTCTCTGTAGTAATCAAGTGCTTAAGAAATATTTAAAACAAGGAACCCTTGGAGCATTCAGCAGATCCGGTTCTTAAAATCTTTTCTCTGATTCTCCTGAAGAGCTTTGGTACTCTTTGAAGGATACAACATTGATTTTATTTTTCTTCATTTCAGGATAATATCAACATAGATGAAGCAGTTCGATTCTTGGTGGAGAATATTCTTGCAAACCATAAAAATTTTCCTAATGAAGATGATGTGGACAAAATACAGCTGAACCAGGACACTTTGAGGGCAGAGAGTAAATCCCAGTGCTGTTAATGTTTCCCCTACTACTTTTTTTGGTATAAAATGATAGCTGACTTTATACCTATCCAGACTTAAACCGAGACTGGATTCCAGATGAACTGCCTGCTGTATTGGGACTTGTCATATGGGTGGTTCTTTAAAGTGGTATCCCTGGGTGCCTGCACTTCTTAGTTGGAAATGGAACTTAGAGTAAATTGTTCCATGCCATGGGTCCGGAACATATGTTCAAAGCTTGTCTTCTTCTTTAAACGATATCAAATGTTATGCTTTTTTTTTTAAATTCCTTTTTTAAAAATAAGCACAGTTCTTCCATGTTTGGAAAGACTTCCAAGTTGAATTATTTTATTAAAATTGTTACTACAGAAGAAAACTTTACAGTACTGACTTTGCTAACAATTTTTATGCATAATTTTTTTTCTTGAAGGATATTCTGGTAGTTTATCCCATTAATTTGGGCATTATAACTACCATTAGTCACAGAAGGGGTCACTTTTCTTGTTTAGCAGTGTTTGGGTTTTTTAAATATGTGTGTGTATATATATATATATTCAAAAGTTTTTGCATTCCATATTAAACCTTTTAAAGGTCTACAGTTTTAACTTTGTGCCAGTGATTCTGTATTCAAGCTTCTTCTAATCCATTTAAGCATTCATTAATTTCTTAATCTGGGTTTGATCATGGGAGACTTCCTAGGGATCTAGTCCTTTCCAGGGGATAACTTTGATAGTTAAGTTTAGACAGCCTTTTCTTCTTTACTCTCTGATGGGGGTGGGGGGTGGAGTGCGTGCATATGTGTGTTCTTACCATGGAGGTCTCATTTCAGAGTTGATCAGTGGTATAAACCTCACCACTAATGGTATCATGGTGAACCCAGATGACAAAATTAAAAATTGTGGTCAGTGGGGAATGAATTAACTAGCAAATGAACTGAAATATTCTGCACTATAAGCTTTTGAGTAAGCCCTACCCTAAATATTTTCTTGTCACTTAAAACACAATTGTAGAGAAATTGAAGGCCCCAAAGCCTAGTACACCCCTAATTTTTTGAGTGAAATTGTCACTTACTGGAAAAGAATAAATGTTTTGACAATTAAGATTAATATGGTTGTTGAGTAACAAGGAAATATTACTGGCCTTTTTAAAACTATTTGGTGTCTACTTATATTAAAATATCTTGTTTGAAATGATTCACTAGCTTCAGATAGACATGTCTTCTGCTTTATTTAAGAGAAGTTTAAATACTGTTCAGTGGTTAAATTCTTGTGTAACCTAACCAATGCCTAGTTACCACTTAAAGTGTAAACTTAGGCACATAGGTAGTATTTTGGAAATTATGCTGCAATTGGAATTAGGAGTTGAATTCAAATCTTGCCTCATATACTTAATTGGGGAATGTGATCCTAGACAAGGTCAGTTAAGCAGTCTCAGTCTGTTTCTTCAACTGTCAATGGTGATACTAGAACCTACCTCACAGGGCTATTATGAGGAAACATGTATAAAGTGTTTTGCAAACCTCAATACCCTATGTAGATATTGACAATTATTATTTTTAGAGAGAACACTTAGAGGGGAGGGGTGTGTGTGTGTGTGTGTGTGTGTGTGTGTGTGTGTGTGTAAGCATCTAGGGCTGAAATCCTCAAACTACTATGGTTTTTGTTATGTATATTTGAATAATTAAGAACAGAAGAAAACAATGGCTTCTGCATTGCCTCAGTTTTCATGGGAAAAGGATTCAGTTGTCATAAAATGCCTTATAAATGTCATACAGCTTTTGTCTGTCATTAGTACAACCTTAAGGTTCTTATTTAAGAAAGTAAAGCACAAACCAAAGACATTGAACTTTTTTAGGCCTGTATCCGTGATATCAAAATTGATTCTCAAGTTAACAGAACAGAAAAGAATCTTAGGATTTTAACCAAGTGACATTTGCCATAGCCACCATGCCTTCCTGTAGAGTTTCTTAGTTTTACAAAACCCGCCTTTAGAATAGGAGTCTTGTGTGAGTCTTAAATTTGTACTTTGTGTCCACACTAGACAAGAAATGTGTTAGGATGAGCTCTTAGTGGGTATTAACCCAGTTTGAAATGTTGATAGTGACCTGGATGACTAAATGACTTGAATCATTTTATTAGGTAGTCACTCCGTATATTTATTACTTCAGGTATGTGTGTGTCTATCTGTCTAAGAAAGATTCAGCATGACTATAATAATGATACCAGCTTGAGAATCAAGTGTCCTTGTGATCTTACCAGATCCTTCCTTCCTTTATTCTTGAGAATCTGAGCATTCCACTTTCTCTGTGCCTCAGTTAACCCTGTATGAAAATGGCAGCAATCTTCCCAGAGCTTGAAGTTGGATTCGCTTAATATTTGTGTTGTAGTGTTTTTGTATGGTGAGTGAATGCAGCAGAATGTGTGGTAGGGTCCTTTCGGTCCTCTATGGTATTTAGAAATGTCTGTGGTTTTTGAGTGTTTTCATTCCTTGAGTACTTCTTTTATGCAAGATCTTCTGGAGAATATAGTGAATAAGACAAGGCGTTGCTCTTGTAGTGCTTAGAGTAAGTAGGGGAAGTAAGGCATGTGGGCACCAAGGTAGTGCAGTAGATAAAGGGCTGGATTTGGAATCAGGATAGACCCAAGTTCAGACCCTCTATCAGATACTTACAGTGTGACCCCAGGCAATTCATTTAACCTCTGTCTGCCTCAGTTTTCTCATTTGTAAAATGATGATGTAGTAGCACCTACTTACCATAGGTAAGCACTTTGAAAACCTTAAAAACTTTGTCACTGCTACCTGGGTAGTTAGATATCTTGGCTCAGTAGAAAGAGCTCCGGCCCTGGAGTCAGGAAGATAGGAGTTCAAATCCAACCTCAGATACTTAACTACCTGCATAACCTTTAGTGAGACCCTTAACTTCTGTTCTCCTTCATCCACCAGAGAAGGAAATGGCAAACCACTCCAGTATCTTTACCAAGAAAACCCCCATGGACAGTATGGTCTGTGGGATCAGGAGGGGTCAGACATGACTCAACGACTGAATAGCAAATGCTGTTATTAGTTATTATTATGGGTTACTCTATAATTTGAGGTAGTGCTAAGCAGACGTAAAAAGAACCGAGGAAGAAGTCAGTCACAGCCTGAGTGAAGGGGGAAGACTTTGAAAACATAGAGATTATACATATTTGAATTGGGTCTTTAGTGCCCCCCTCTTGTTCTACCTAGGGAGGTTGGAGGGTGCAAATTGATCATTGGGGAGGCATTTTAGGAGGAAGAGTGTGAGCAAAGGTCCTCATGACTGTTTTTTTTTCCTTCTGTGTAATTTTTGTAACTGGAGATCTGAATTTAGAGTAGGTGTTGTCAAGCATTCATAAAGAGAAGGAATGCATTTTATTGCTTCCTTGTTCTGTTTAAAAAGGAGTAGCCTTTGTTCAGCTTTATGAAGAGGTTTTTTTTTTACATGCATTTTTGTTTGATTTTCACCACTACTTTTTTAAGGTATTACAAGTTATTACCCCTCTTTTATAGAGGAAGAAACTCAGACTAAAAAGTCAAGAGCTTTGCTTATTGTCTCACAGCTAATAATTTTGAACCCAGGTCTTCCTGGATTTCCAATCTTTTTCTCCTGCATCATGCTGCCTTCCTATCAGTTAAGGTGAGAAACACAGATCAACTGGGCAAGTGAAAATGAGTGCATCTCCCTATCGGAGCATCATCATTATCATCATCATCATCATTGGCACTTAATAAATGTCCAGTGATTAGTAGCTAGAATTTAAATAGCACTTTAAAGTTTACAAAGCTCTTTATAAATATTTTTTCATTTTTTTTCCTTACAACAACCATGTCTGTATTACGTAAGCAGCTTAAAGATTCCAGTCAGCTAAAGGGGCATAGTGAAATATAGCAGAGCTGGCTCATGGGTCAGAATGTAGGATTCATATCCTACCCTGATACTTACTACCTTTTGCCCTTGGGCAGGTTACTGTTAAGTGACTCCTTTGGCCTCAGTATTTTCGTCTTTAAAATGAGGTCAGACAAGATGCCTCTGAGAGCCTTTCCAGGTCTAAACCTGTGGTCTTGTCCTCATAAGGCCATTTTATATATATCTATGGCTCATATGTGTCAGAGGTCAGACCTGAGTCTGGGTCTTCCTGACTCCCCACCCGTGCACCCTGTCCACTGCTACCTGTAGTGCTGTATCCTTATAAACACTTGTGATGTTAAATTGCTATTTCATGAAGCCAAAGTTTAGGCAGTTCTTTAAACTTACGAAGTGGAAGCTTTGGGACAATATGCTGTGAATAAAGGATTGTATTTGTCTTTTGAAACGAAGGGTCATTTATGAATTCAGGAAAAAAACAATCTTGGGCATAGCCTACCTGTACAGTTCTCTACTCACATGTATATTTTGTCCTAGGAGAAGGGAAGAAATATTGAGACTCTTTTGAGACAAGTTTTTTACCACCTCTTCCCTCCCTCCATCTTCCCCCCACATACCCTTTTAAAGAAAATTACCAAGGTACCTTTGCTATTTCTGAAGCAGGACTAACGGAGCTAATAAGCAAATGGATGCTAATTATGGAATGAGCTCAAGAGGTTTGAAAATGTATGTGAGAAAAATCGTAATAAAAGTCTTAATTTTTGTTTTGATGTATGATAGAATCACATTCTTTAAAAATAAATACATTGTTCATTAATAAAATATGAAATGACTACTCTTTTTACTATTAATTTTGTTGGGGTTGTGTTTGAACCATTTTAATTTTAGATACTGACTCGGATATTGCTTCCGAGTTACTCATAAAAAAGGCTGGGTGAATGGGGGATGAGGATGGTGGTGGTGGTGGTGAGGGATCACTATTTTGGCTCAAATCCCACCTTCTTGTAGGGAGACCTTGAACTCCCCCTCCTCCCTTCCCTTTCCTCTGAGATTACCTTCTGTTTACATGGTATGGATCTTGTATGTACGTAGTCATTTATTTTCATGTTGTTCCCCCTGTAAGAATGTGAGCTCCAGAGTAGGCGAGGTGGCACAGTGGATAGAGCATTGACCCTGGAATCAGGAGGACCTGAATTCAAATTCACGTAACACTCACTGCCTGTGTGACTCTGGGCAAGTCACTGAACCCCGATTGCCTCATATTAATAAAAAAAAGGAAAAAAAGGATATGAACTCTTCAAGAGTGAAGGACTGTTTTTTCTTTCTAAGCTTTCACCAGAGCTTAGTGTGGCATCTGATAAGGGCTTACTAAATATTTTGTTGGCTGACATGGGATATTCTAACGGGATCAGAAATGTTTGCTTCATGAAGAAAGTAGTTGAATTTAGGATCTTTCCTGTATTACATATATTCTGGGCTCATAGGATCATAGATTTAAGGCTGAAAGGGACCTTAGAAGTCTAGTCCAACCCCCCTTTACAGGTGAGGAAGCTGAGGCTTAGAAGTGAAATGAGTTGCCCAAATTCACACAGGTAATAAGTGGTAGAAGCAAGATTTGAACTCTCTGACCATCGCTCTTTGCATTATACCACAATAAATGCGTGTCATCCAATTTCCTGTTATAAAGCATATGTCTTTCAAGGCTATATCCTAAACTGCTTTGTAGAATATAAGTCTCTACACTCACCTTTCACTGTTCTCCATGAGGGGAATTCTTCAATTCATAGTGAAATTTCCTGGTTTTCATGCAGCTAGTCAATGACCCTTCCAGCTATAGCCTTCAGGGCGATGTTCTCACTTAAGCAAGCATAAGCCGTCTTATTCATTCTCCTGACTTTGGAAGGACCATGCCTAAGCGTTCCAGAAAGATTAAAATTCATCCATTCTGAATGCCTTCCAAAATGGAAAATTCCAAAAGGAACATATCCCTTTGTTAAAGCAATGCACCCCAGCAGATCACTAAAATTAAAAGCATGTCTTTCTCTTTTTATCCCTCTTGCATTTGCATATCTTAGTGAATTGATTTGTCTAGATGGCTAGGTGGTATAGTGGATAGAACGCTCCACCAAGATTCGGAAAAAATCCGAGATTCTGCCCAAGACATTATCTTTGTGATTCTAAGCTAATCACTTAACTTCTGACTGCCCAGTTTTCTCTGTAAAGTGGGGATTAAAATTGGCTTGTGAGAATAAAGTGAGATAATACTTGTAAAGCACTTTGCTGAAATTAAAAGCACTACTATATAAATGCTAACCATTGTTTGATTTCTCCTTGGGCAGGGTCTGTGTCAATTTGAGTTAACTTTTGTGGCAGAACACCTTATGCGTTTAGGTAGAGTAGTGGATGGCTGTTGCCAGACAGATGTCATAACTTTCAAATAGAAGGGAAAGAAAGCCCCTGGGGATTGGTTTTGAGAGTGACTAAATACCTCTTTTGGGAAAGCTTGACAAGCCATCCAAGTCAAGAAGTATTTAACTACTTGTAAATGTGTTGAACAGTTCTAGGCACTTTAGCTACAAAAATAAGTGAAATCATCCTTGATTTCAAGGAGCTTACAGTGTAATGGGCTTCTGAGGAAACATCTGTGGATAAGTAAAAAGTAAAGGAAGACAAGGTACCACTCATAATTGTTTTGTAGTTTTGGTTTTTGTTTTTGTTTTGCTAGGCAATGGGGTTAGTGACTTGCCCAGGGTCACATAGCTAGTAAATGTTATGTGTCTGAGCTCAGATTTGAACTCAGGTCCTCCTGAATCAAGGGACTGTGCTCTATCCGCTGGGCCACCTAGCTGCCCCTACTGCTAATAATTGGAGGGAGAGTGATCAGGAGAGGTCTGGTTTAGGGGCTGGCATTTGAGCTGAGCTCCTAAGGCATTCCAAGGACAAGTGAAGGAAGAGTATTCCAGGCTCTGGTTAGGGGTGTGGGGGGGGAGATAGTTTAAGCAAAGTCATGGAGGCAGGACATGGAATATTACATACAGGGAATAACAAATAATCCCGTTTGTCTAGAATGTAAAATTTATGAGTGGTGGTTATGTGTGATCAGTCTAGAAATGGAGGCAGGGGTATTCTGGGAAATAGTGAACAGCCAGCTTTCCCCCCACCCAATGTATGCTCAACACACTTTTACATTTCATCTACATTATTAATATTTTTCTCCATCACTTAAGTCTAAAATCAAAATAATAAATCAAGCCCTGATGTGTAGCCTTTGATAATTTCCACACTGAACATTTAACAATGGCTCTGAGATCCAAGCTCACATCAGCATGCCCCTGGATAAAACTCAGCCAGATTTTGAAAGGTTTTAAAATGCCAGACAGAGGAGTTTGCATTTTATTCAAAGAGCAATAGAGAACCACTGAAGCTTCTTCAGCAGGAAAGGAACCTTAGGACTATTGATTTAGCAGCTTGTGCAATGGGCAAATTGGAATGATGAGAGACGGAAGGCAGAGAGATCAAGGCTGTTGTTACAGCCTAGGTGAGAAGTGATCTCCTCACCAGGATCAGGTCCATGTGATTACAGACACCTCACGGAGGGAGAAGCGACAAAACTTGGTAACTGATCGGTTACGCAGAGTGAGCGGAAGTGAGTGGAGGATGATAAAGTTGTGAACCTGGGCGATTGGAAAGATGGTGGGTTCCTCAGCAGAGATAAAACAGTAAGGAGGAAGGGCGAGTTTAGAAGAAAAGACACTTCTGACCAAGATAACTGACCTCCAAGCAAAAAACCTGAAATTCACACCAGGTCAACTAATGAAGAAATCCAATGGGACATTGTGGTAAGTGACTTTTTCTGCCCCAGAAGTGCATAAAAAGAAAAGGGTCTACCAGCAGTGGAATATGCAAACAAGGCTGCGGCTCTGTCTGCTAAGGCACACAGAAATGGGTCAGAGATGTGTAGTTTGCAAGGCACCGTGTCCCAAGGCAGCAAGAGCACAGTGCTCCCCCAAGGGAGCTCCAGGGACATCAGAAAACCACAGCATGTAATTTGCTTTGGGGATTAAGAGGGCGCTCAGACCTTTGGGCTCTGAAGTCTCTAGTACTCTATCCTGAGATGCCATAGAAAACTAGAATTGACCAAACAAAAGTAAATAACTATGTGACAGAAACACTTTTAAAAATTAAAGATTGAAAAAAGAAGAAAATATAAGATGTAACAAAACAAGTGACTTTGAAAATAGATCAAGGAGAGAGAATTTAGGAATCGCTGGACTCCATGAAAACTATGAATTTAAAAGCCTGGAAACCATCTTTTCTTTCCTTCCTTCCTTCCTTCCTTCCTTCCTTCCTTCCTTCCTTCCTTCCTTCCTTCCTTCCTTCCTTCCTTCCTTCCTTCCTTCCTCCTTCCTTCCTTTCCTCCTTCCTTCCTTTCCTTCTTTCCTCCTTTCCTCCTTTCCTCCTTTCCTCCTTTCCTCCTTTCCTTCTTTCCTTCTTTCCTTCTTTCTCTCTTTCTCTCTTTCTTTCTCTCCTCTCTTTCTCTCTCTCTTTCTTTTTCTCTTTCTTTCTCTTTCTTTCTTTCTTTCTCTCTTTCTTTCTCCCAGGGTCACACAGCTAGTAAGTGTTCTGTCTGAAGCCAGATTTGAAATCAGGTCCTCCTGACTCTGGGGCACTGTGCCACCTAGCTGCCCCATGGAAACCATATTTCAAGAAATCATAAATTTTAAACCACGCAGATCCATTAGAACCAGAGGGCAAAGTGAAAATAGAGATCACTGATTGAATCCTGAAAGCAAGCACAAATGGGGGGGAAAATGTCATAGGAATGTCATAGCCAAAATCTAAAACTACCTTTCCTTCCCTAATTTCTCTGCTGACCTCCAGTCTTGCATCTCCAGCTGCCTTTGAGACATCTCAAACTGGGTGTCTAGTAAACAACTTAAATTCAACACATTCCAAAACTGATCTCATTATCTTTCCCTCAAACCCCCCCCCCATCCATCCTACCTTCCCTATTACTGTAGAAGGCAACAACATCTTCCAGTCCCTCAGGCTGGCAACCTACAAGTCCTTGATTTCTCACCGTCTCTCACCACCCACATCCAAGCTGTTGCCAACGCCTGCTGATTTCACCTTTGCAACATCTCTTGAATATACCCCATTCTCTCTTCTGATCCTGCCACCACACTGCTGCAGGCCCTCATCATCTCACCTGCTGGTGGGTCTGCCTGGAGTTTCTTCTTGTTGCAATCCTTCCTCCATTCAGACTCTGAAAAATGATTATTTCTCTCTTGTATTTAATAACTAATTATTGTATTAGGACCAAGGTTTTTCCTGTTTTCTACTTCCTCACCCAGAAATCAACGAGTATAGGAAATCTTTCTAAAACATCCAGCCAGGATGGCTAAGACATGATCAAAGACAATAAAAGAAATTATAAATTTGGGCTAAAGGGCACATTTCCTGCTCATCGTGTTTGTTCAGACAGGTCTGGAAAGTGTTGTTGATTCTCTCTTTTGCCAGGTGATAGGGAAATCGATGTCTCTTTGACCAAGGTTTGGGTGACCAAGATCACTACCCCAAGACCCTTAATGCAATATAGCCCACTCTCTCGTTGCATTCTCTCATTAATTATTAACCAATCAGAGTTGATTGCCACTCTCAGGAGCACCTGCTCCTCCAAGGGCATATAAACCCTGAGCCACCACCATGAGAAGCCTTTGGTCTAAGAGAGATGGCCAAATGACCATCATTTTGTTAATAAACATGCTGGTCTTATCAATAAAATGATAAAATTATCCAGAAATTCTCTTGGAATTTTTTTAAATACCACAACACTAAAGTGATTTTGCAAAATCTTGGGTCCAATCATACCATCTCTCTACTCAGTAAACTTCGGTGGCTTCCTATAGCCTCTGGACTCAAACACAAAATATTCTGTTTGACATTCAAAGCCCTTCATAACCTAGCCCCGTCCTACCTTTCCAGTTTTCTTAATTGTTCTGCGTGGGTATTCTTCAATCCAGTGACACTGGCCTTCTGGCTGTTCCATGAATAAGATACTCCATTCCTAACTCTCCCTGTGTTTTCATTAGCTGTCCTCCATGCCTGAAGCTCTCTCTCCCTCCTCAGGTCCACTTACTGACTTCCCTGGCTTCAAGTTCTAGTTAAAATCTCCTCTTTTACAGGAAACTTTCCCCAAATCCTCAATTCTAATGACTTCCCCCTGTTAATTATTTCCTTTTTCTCTTGTACAGAGCTTGGTTTATATTTATTTTCATGTTGTCTCCCCTGTTAGATTGTAAACTCCTTGAGGGCAGGGACTGACTTTTGTCTCTTTTTTATTTTTTTTTGATCCCCAGCACTTAGGACAGTGCCTGGCACATGGTAGGCCTTCATAAATGTTTATTAATTGATTGATATCAAAGAAAACTACTGTAAGCATCCAGAAAGGAATTCAAGTACCAGTGAACCACCAAGGATTACAGAAGGCTTGGCAGCTTCTACTACTGATGATAATAGCTAGCACACTAAATCCAAAGAGATCTTGGAATACATTTCAAAAACCTTACAACCAAGAATAACTTATCCTGCAATACTGAGTATAATTCTGTAAAGGGGTGGGAGGAGGGTGGGGAGAGAATGGATCTTTAATGGAATTAGAGGACTTTCAAATTTGCTGATTAAAAGGCCAGAGTTGAGTAGGAACTTTGAAATGCAAATATAGGAGTCAAGAGGTATACCTAGATAGACAAATTAATTTGAGCAAATACAAGGGGTTATATGATGATGTAATTCTAAAGTTCTAATAGAGGGAGAAGAAACAAGTATTGCTCCATAACTTTCATTCAGAGGGTACTGGGGAATTTAAATTTTTAAAAGTTGAGGACATGGGTAGGATTGGTTTACTTTGGGGGATTTTGAGAGGAAAAAGAAAAGGGAGGACAAAAGAAATACCCTGATGTCACAAAGAGGAAGAAGGGGGTAGAACTTAGTATTCCTCATAATTGGCATGCATAAGAACATAAAACATGGAGGAAAGGGGTAGAGAAAGGAGGATCAGATGAACCTTACAATGACCTGAAATGGAAAAAAGAAATTTGAACTTATACCCAGTATTGTGTGTAAAAACATCAAATTCAACAGGAAAACAAACAGGGAGAGGGGAAAGGGGTTCAAGAGATAAGATAATACCTCGGAGGGAATAGTCTTGAATGGAAATAATGAAAAGGGAAAGGGATGAAAAGAGGGAGAAAGGAGGAAAGAAGGAGGAGGGTGTGTTAGGAACATGACCTACCAGAATTCTCCCCTCCCCTCCCTGAACTGAATTAGATTTTCCCTGAAAAGGAGGCAAAGCCAGGACTTCATTTGCTTAGTGGTAAAGCAAGACTCCATGCTTCCCTTGATGAAGTTTCCTGGCATGCGCTGGTTGTATTGACATGGGTTTCTGGGCACTTAGGGTCATAAAAAGGCCTACCCACATGGAGTCAGCACCTTTCAGACATGATGGATGTCCTGGGTGTACTGACATGGCAGATGTCAGCACACCTTGCTCTCCTGATGAACTTCATTTCCTTATAGAGCTGAGAGCTACAGAAGCCTTGTTGAATATCCTTTGTATGTTAGGGCCAATCAAACCTCTTGTTATTAACTAATGAATTAATTGATTCACAACAATCTCAGGGAAGTGCAAATTATTTTTTTATTAGGACTTGTGAAATCATGCAGACTTCTTGCATGGAAATTCCCTTCTCTGATGCAAATCAGCAATTTATCTGCAACTGTTGGTCTTAGTTGCCTGAAGCACTGTGACTTTAAGTGATTTAAGTCATATGGTCAGTTTAAGTTAGAGGCAAGACTTAAACCCAGGTCTTTCTGACTGCAGGTCTCTATCCATTACACCATCCTGTCTCCCTGCAAGTATAATTGTCAACATTTTTTTTTTCAGATTATGAAACTAATATTCACAGTTTAAGTAAGTTGGTCTCAGGTTATCATAGGATCATATCTATGGGTCTAGAAAGAACTTGAGGTCATCTGTTCATAGGATCATAGATTTATAAATTTTGTAGGTGATGAAACTGAGACCCAGAAAGGTTAAATTATTTGTCCTAGCCCTCACAGAGTAATAGAAACATGATTTAGAGTCAAGTCTTCTGGTTTCAAAGCCATGTCATATTCCAACCTCGTCATTAGATTGTAAACTTCTTGGGGACAGGTCTTTTGCCTCTTTTTGAATCCCCACTGCTTGTTTAGCACATAAATTAGTTTAATAAGTGTTTTTGATCAATTTTACAACTTCCAGAATAGAAAGGCCAAGAGAGGTTAGGTGGCTTTTTCATGGTAATAAGTAGCAGAGCTAGGATTCTGAATGCAAGTCCCGTGAGGCTAGGCTCTTTTCACTGTTATCCCACAGCTTTGAAGAAGGTTGGAGCTAGGATTCAAACCTCAGTCTTTCAAGATCCCAGCTCCTTCAGGCCAGGAACTTTCTACAACAAGTCTCCACAATGCAAGAGGGTTCTCTTCTCTAATCCAGCCCCAGCTTACCTGCAGTATCAGAGTCCTTAATTGGCCTGAAGGGTTATAGAGCAAGGTTTTGTGTAGAAGGCAGAATTTCCTAGTGGTATCTTTGGGGAATAGGAAAGCTGTGAGTTACTTTTTTGCTGTTGAGTCATTTTCAGTTGTGACTCCATTTGGGGTTTTCTTGGCAAAGATCCTGGAGTGGTTTGTCATTTTCTTCTGCAGCTCATTTTACAGATGATGAAACTGAGGCAAACAGGGTTGAGATGCCCAGGGTCACACAGCTAGGAAGTGTCAGAAGCTGGGTTTGAAGTCGGGGAGATAGATGAGTCTTCCTGATTGCAAGCCCAGCAGTCGGTCAGGCCACCTAGCTGCTTACATTGGGAAGGGATTATTTGAATGCATAGAATTCAGAGTGAGATTCTGACAAAGGACACCTCGTCCTTGAGCAGTTATGGTCCTCTTTTGTAAAACAATTAGGAGGTAGAGAGATGTTAAAAGAGTGAGAGATTTTGCTTTAAGCTGTCACTGAAGCACGTGCTGAGGTGTCCTTTAGTCAAAACAAAACAACAGCAAATACAGAACAAAACGGAACTGGTTATATCATTTCTTAACAGATGTCTTTTAACTCTTAAAAAAAAGCTATTTCAACAGACAGTAAAGAAAATTCATCTTTAGTTCTAATCGGGCCTCAGACACTAGCTGAGTGACCCTGGGCAAGACTTAACCCCTGCCTCAGTTTCTTCATCAGTAAAAATGAGGATAATAGCACCTATCTCCCAGGGTTTTTTATGAGGAGAAAATGAGGTCATAACAGCAAAGTACCTAGCACATAGTAAACACTTAGTAAATGTTTCTGTCTTTTCTTCCTTTCTCTCCTCTAGCTATCGCACCTGTTGCCTTTTCTGTGATCTTTCTCTATGCCTCTTTTGCCTAAAATGTACATCCCTGCCACACAATTCTTAATGTACTGTCATATGACAATCTGTTTGTTTTGCTTCCTATGCACAGTAGCCTTCAGAACATTACAACTATTTTCTAAGAACTTTGCATTACATTGGAGAAGCCCCAGGACTGTTGCTAAGGGCAAGAATAGGCAGTGAGGCAATAGTATGGACTTGGCACGGCTTATGGCCCCAGGGCTCCCTGGGTCTGCTCTAGTTTTCCTGGTACAGGGAAGAGATGGGTGTTGACTGCAGAGGTGGAAATGTGGAAGCTACAAAAGAAACACTGTCCTCCAGTGGCACAGAGTTGAGGAGGAAAAAAAGACTCTAATTACCCCTGTCCCATCTTTTGTGACAGTGTGCTGTTCACTCCTACAGGTCAAACTCATTGAGCAGCCCTACCCATTCTAGAGGAAGGTTAAGAAAAAAAGGCTTAGGTCTTAGATACCTATAAGAGATCAAAGGGACAAGCCAGAACAGCTGAGATAGAATTACTGAACTTTGTATTCTGCTTGCTGTCTGTACTCCCTTCTCTTAAAGTACACCTTAAATTCCTTTGAAACAAAAACTGCTGCTTATTTGTTTTTAATTCTTCACCACTTGAAAGGCAGCTTGATGTATACTGGGTAGAGTCAGCAAGAACTGAAATTTCCAGCCTCTGATACATACTGGCTGTGTGACCCTGGGCATGTTACTTAACTGGCAAAGTGCCCCCTGGAAAATCTGTAAGACTTAATTGCAGAGCAGGTGTAGATCTAAACTGATATAGGGAGTTTCCTCACAGAAACGCCTCAACAGGAAACCACAGGTTCCGTGGAAAAATGCAAACTATACAATATTCAACATTTAGAATAGCACCTTTCACATAGTAGGCACTCAGTATTTTTTCTACTCCTTTTCTATTTCCTCCTCCTTGAGGGAGAAAAGGAAATAAATAACTCTAGCAAAAAAAATTAATGTATTATGACAAGAAATTCATAGAATCAAAATAAGTTTCATGTGGGCAAGACTATTATACCTTTTTCATTTAATTTGTGTATAACACACACTACACACACACACGCACATATTTATACAGTCACATATATATTTTATATATATATATATATATACATACACACATATATATACATACACACATATATATATACATACACACATATATATATTTTTCCTGAATACTCAGTATTGGTTATAACTTACTTTTCTTAATGGAGAAAAGATATGAAACCTGCTGGATCAGGAGGTTTGCCCCAGGGAAGATATTGTAGGAGGAGGTCATTGACTCTCTGAAGAGATTAAAACACTTCTACTCTTTCTCACGACTAGGGAGACCAAATTGTCAACTCATTTTTCCATATCTACCGTCACTGGAATAATCCTGATTATAAAGGAGAAGTGGAAGTAGAAGTCAAGATTTGGAGCCCAACAAAGACCAAAAATGAGTTAGGCATTTCCTCAGCCTGTATACTTGCAGATAGCTAGCAGCTGTACTTTCTGCTGCTTTCAAAGACAGCTAGATCCAGTTTATTGTTCTAACTTTGGGCAAAAGTCTCAGAGTTCTGTGGGACAAAAGCCAAATGTGGGGTAGATACCTTGTCAATCCATCAATTGTCAGTCAGAGTATGCATGCCAAACATATAACAATTCATGTTGTGATGACCACTTCCAAAAGTTGTCCATGATAATATTTTCAAGAAATTAGAAAAGCTGAAAATTAGATAGCAGAACAAAGACAATGGAAAGAGAATCATTTTTGAACAAATAATACTGTTCATTTTTGTTCAATGTAAAGTGATGTTTCCTGCTAAACTCTTGTATCTAATGAAGACAATTTTAAAAAATTTTTGTATCTTTCCCGGGAAATAAATCATTAATTGGCTAAGGGATCTAAACAACAGTCTTCAAAAGAATTGCACAGTCAACAACCTTAAGAAACATTGCTTCCAGATCATTAATAATAAAAGAAATGCAAATTTTTTTTAAAAAAAGATAAAACCTCATATCTAGCTTATTGGAAAAGATGACAACAAGAATGGTCATTATTGGAGGGCTGCTTGAAACCATGCATATCAATACACTTGGTGGAGCTATGAATTGGTCCAATTGTTCTGGAAAATAATTCCAAATTAGGCAGAGAGAGAGAGAGAGAGAGAGAGAGAGATCTCATGGCTTAAGCATGTACCTTAAGGAAGTAAAAAACAGAAAGACCCTACATGTACCAAAATAGGTGTGGCAGTACTTCTTACGGAAGCAAAAAAAAAAGTAAGCAAAGTGGATGCCAATTAATTTGGGAATGGTTGAAAACTGGTGGCATATCATTGTGTCATAAGAAATTACAAAAACGAATTCCTATAAGACTTGCATGAACTGATAGAGTAAAGTAAGCAAAACCAGGAAAACCATATAAACGATGAGTAAAATAATGTAAAGAAAATTAGCAGAACAATGAAGTTGAATATTGTCTAATTTTAATGAGCGAGCCCTCATGGCACCAAGGAAACAATGAGGAAATGTACCTCCTTTTCTTTGGAGAGGTTGGAGGCTATTTACACTCTGACCACACAGTTACTCTACCAATTGGTTTTACTTGACTGTTTTTCTTTTTTATGAGGAAGGCTCACTAAGTGGATGGTGACTTGGGGAGACAGCATATTTATCTGGTGAAAACTGTGATGTCAAAAAATATCATCAAGAAAACAATAATTTAGAAAAAAGTCATCTTCATTATTAAAAAATGTACATCAATATAAGTACGTGGCTCATATTAATCTGAATGAACTTAAATTAACTCTTATCCTGCTACATGAAAGTTGTTTCTTAAATCATTAAAGGAAAAATTATTTGGGGACCTGTACCAATTGCCTTTACTTTAAAGAGGAAAATGTTTTGATAGAAGGAGAATCTGGATATTACAATCAAATTCTGTTTTAAACAATTATTTAGGGGCAGCTAGGTGGCGCAGTGGATAGAGCACAGCCCCTGAAGTCAAGAGGACCTGCGTTCATATCCGACCTCAGACCAAACACTTGACACTTACTAGCTGTGTCATTTAACCCCAATTGCCTAAAAACACAACAACAACAACAATTATTTGTTCCTTCTACACTTTCTGTAATAGAACTTTATATGACAATTGTCTTTCACTTCTGAAAGACATAGCTCTTACTATGTCTCATAGTACAAAATACTTGAACATAGTAGATATATTTAATAAACAGATTTGGATGAGTAGAAGGGATTTCTCATGGAGTTCTTTTCTTAACATGATACTCATGGTAACCTATCCATACTCAACTACACATAAAACACATTCCAAAGCATTTGTTTATGATATCACTTCCTTAATCATTTTAACTGCCACTTTTTTTGAGGGAAGGAGGAGTATGCTACATCTGCAAGTGGGTTCATGTTGATGTTATCTCTACTTCAGATTATAAATATTGGCTTTGGGTACGATGGTATCTATTGTTCTCAGAGCCCCATCCTACCCAGGCCTGTCCAATTTGTCTTCTGTGTCTAGGCCATCTGCCTCCTGCTTCTACCCAGTCCAAAATCCACTAACGTATGTGATGGGCTTCAGGTACAGTTCTGGTGAGTGACAGCTTTGGGTCAACATAATTAGCCTTTAAGAAATGTCAAGGTGTACAACCAGTCTCTCTGATAAAGGCCTCATTTCTAAAATATATAGAGAATTAAGACGAATTCATAAGAACACAAGCCATTCCCCAATCGATAAATGGTCAAAGGATATGAACAGACAGTTCTCAGATGAAGAAATTAAAGCCATCTATAGTCATATGAAAAAATGCTCTAAGTCACTATTGATTAAAGAAATGCAAATCAAAACAGCTCTGAGGTACCACATCACACCTATCAGATTGGCCAACATGACATAACAGGAAAATGATAAATGTTGGAGAAGATGTGGGAAAATTGGAACACTAATACATTGTTGGTGGAGTTGTGAAATGATCCAACCACTTTGGAGAACAATTTGTAACTATGCCCAAAGGGCTACAAAAATGTAGCCTTTGATCCAGCAATAGCACTTCTAGGGCTATATCCCAAAGAGATCATACAGATGGGAAAGGGACCCACATGTACAAAAATATTCATAGCAGCTCTTTTTGTGGTGGCAAAGAATTGGAAATTGAGAGGATGCCCATCAATTGGGGAATGGCTGAGCAAGTTGTGGTATATGAATGTAATGGAATACTATTGTGCTATAAGAAATGATGAACAGGCTGACTTCAGAAAAACCTGGAAAGACTTATATGGTCTGATGCTGAGTGAAATGAGCAGAACCAAGAGGACTTTGTACACAATAACAGCCACGTTATGCAATGACTAAGATTGTTAAACTGAACCTTTCTCAGCATTATGAGGATCTAAGACATCTCCAGACGCCTTGGGATGGAAAATGCTGTCCACATCCAAAGAAAGAGCTATGGAAGTAGAATTGCTATCACTTATTTTTACCTTCTGTTGAGTTTTGTTTCATCCTTCTGATGGTTTCTCCTATTGGTTTTAATTTTTACTTACAACTTCACTAATGTGAAAATATGTTTAATGGGTATGTAAATGTAAAGCCTATATCAGATTGTGAGCCGTCTTGGGGAGGGTGGGGGAGAGGAAGGGGGAGAAAAATTTTCAACTCAAAAGCATATGGAAGTGGTTGTTGATAAATCAAAATAAATTAATAATAAATAAATAAATAAAAAGAGAGCAGCATGAAATAGACTCACAGATTCATGTAGAATGTACTTTTTGTATTTTGCTGTGTGTATGGTAATGCTCCTTTTCATGTATATGCAAGTTCATAATAAAGACATGTGAATAAAAAAAAAAGAAATATCAAGGTGTGAGAAGTTTTCTCCTCTGTAAAATGAAGAGGATGAACTAGATCATGGGTTCTTAACCTTCTTTGTGTCATGGACCCCTTTGACAGCCTGGGGAAGCCTATGGGCCCTTTTTCAGAATAATGTTTTTAAATGCATGAAATAAAACATAGGATTACAAAGGAAACTTTGTTGTTCAGTCGTTTTAGTAGTGTCCTACTCTTTGTGACTCCATTTGGGATTTTCTTGGCAAAGATATTGGAGTGTTTTGCTATTTCCTTCTCTACACAAAGAAAACTAGTTATATTGAAATACAGTTATCAAAGGTATATATTTAAAAAAAAGTTCACAGACATCCAGGTTAGAAAACTCCTGACTTCATAACCTCAAAGGTTCCTCTAGCTCTAAATGTGATCTCTCCAATATGATCCCTATAATTTAAGCAAAAATGAGAAATCTTGCTTCTGAAGTAGGATTTTAGCTCAACAGTGGTACCTTAATGTACATTCAATCACTTTTCAGGTCGTGTCAGACTCTTTGTGACTCTATTTAGGGTTTGCCATTTCCTTCTCCAGCTCATTTTACAGATGAAAAACTGAGGCAAACAGGGTTAAATGATTTCCCCAGGGTCACACAACTAGTAAGTGTCTGAGGTGAGATTTGAACTCACGAAGATGGCCTGGCTTCAGGCCAGGAACTTTATCCACTGGGTCCTATCAGTTATACTTTGCTTTTAAAACGTGACCAACCCATCTCCTCTTCCAATTATATGGTTCTTCGAAAATATCATTAACATACACCATTTCTCTCGAGCACTTCTGTGTTAGAAACTGGTGGCAGCCTATTCATGCCCACCACAGGCCTCTCAGTGGCCTTTTGGGTGACCTGCGATTTGAATTCTTTGGAGACTGTGGTGTTCCATGCTTTGTAGCCATGTAGTATCACTGGAAAAATGTTCATGGTTTTGTTTGTTTGTCTGAAGTATTTAGGAGAAGGGAAAAGCTCAGAGGTCATTGAAAGCACCCTTCACTTTTCCAGAGTCTGAGAATTATCACAAATTCACTTCTTGGAGGAGGAAGACAAGAAGTGCCATATTTACAAGTTTGGTCACATTGGCGTTACCCTGTGGGTAAAGTCTAAATTGTCTTTATGCTGTATTAAACTCTGAAGAGATTGTTGTACTATAACTTTTACTGAAGAACTACTGGGCCATATCCTCCTTTCAGGCAGGGAGTTTGTCTTCATACTCCTGTGTCGCCCTCCTAGTTCAAGAAATATTTATTCAGTGAATGAGCTCAGAATTTTGACAGCCCAGCCACTTCAACATCTACTATAACCTTATGAATCATGTTAAATTCCTGGAGAATGAATCTTTGCCTTCTTTCTGGCAACCATTGCTGAAATGCAAATGAGATAAGATCTAATAGTCACTTGGCTTGGATACAAGGACTCAAGGTTACAGGGGAAAAAGAAGTTTCCTATATTCTTGTGAGATACGGATACTTTTCTTAATTAGCAGTTAATTTTATGGTAAAGAAAAAAAGAGACATTATTTCTTGACTTCCTTAAGGTCCTAATTTGTCGTGTAGCTTCCTGCTAGTGACTCTAGATTTATTAGTTAGCTGGGATAAATGTCCCCAAATACTGAGTATTGAGTAAAATTTTAACCTAATATTTCTGGTTCCAGAAAGGAGATAATGTCTATGTTAAACTCCTACTTGTCTTTCTGCTTCCCTTCCCTATCAGTTTCAAGCCAACAGATCTAAAGACAATGAGGCAGACTGACAAAACCTAGATCGTGTTCCCATGTGTTGTATAGACCCACCTATGGGACGTGCCAACAAGTCCCTTTCCACTTATGCAAGAAAGGATTTGCCTCTGAAAATGGGAAGGAACATGTTTACCCTGGGGAGAAGAGATAGACACTAAACTGCTCACAGGACATATAGGAGAGAGATCTGTGTATTCATCAAGTCCTTTCAGGAAACCATAACAACCAAGGAGCCAGAGTCGGAAGGAAACCTAAAATGGCAAGAGAGTCCTGAGAAGGAGGAGAAAGCTTATGGATCTTGCCCTTGGTGCTGCTAAGGAGATTGCTAGAGCAGGAAGACATACACAAAGGAGCAACCTGGACCTATGCCTTCACTTGAATCATGTGGACTATGTAAATCCGTGGATGGAGTGGAGTGGGTGTAGATGGGGGAGGGAAGGGCACATATTCTAGTGACCCTGGTCTATAAAGTATATCATTATAAATTGGAGAGACTGCATAGGTCCCTGTAAAAAGGGGAGGAGAGAGTTTACCTCTTATATGAGGGAATTTGTTATGACTATTTTGAATTTGTTTGTGAGACTAAATAAAGCTTTTCCTATAGTCAGTCCTTAGCCTTGTGAATGTTTGTAGGGGAGCTCAGGGTCCCTTTGGGTAAAGCATAATTGGCCAGATATTGATGTTTCCGGTATTTCTCTGGCTGGGTACATGAATTAAAGAATAATAATAACTATTATTATTATAACAATTATTGTTTTCAGTGTTGTCATTGTTGTTAGGTGAGAGGTACAAATAGATACTGATATTGCCATGGTCTGGTAGAGGGGAGGAAGGTGGGTGAGGGGCATGGTCCTGAGAGATGTTACACAAGATCTCCCCATACTCTATTATCTATGTTTATCATTTCAGGATATGAGCCCCAATTGACACCCTTCTAGTTGTTGGCTTCAGTATTTTTACTTCTAATTTGTTTGTTTTTTAAGGGAAGGAAATAAGCATTTATAGAACACCTCCTGTGTACCAGACACTGTGCTAAGCACTTTACAAAAATTATGTCATTTGATCCTCACAACAACCCTAAAAGGTAGGTGCTGTTATTATTCCAGTCTTAGGGAGATGGATTGTGGAGAAGAAACAGAAGCAGAGTTTAAGTGATTTTACCAGATTCACACAACTCAGAAGTAAATGAGGTTGGATTTGAACTAGTTTTTCTGAGTCAAGGCTCTGTCCACGCTACCACTTACTGCCTAGTTTTTTTTTTCTTTTTTAAGAGTGGAAGAGATCTTGATGTATCATTTGATCTTCATCACTTGCTTTTAAGTAGATAGTCCACCTCATTAAATGGAACTTCATGTTGGTTCAAATGTAAATCAAAGGATCAAGATAGTTGCTTGATTTCTGTGCCGAGTTTTTCATGCACAAGGTAATCTGTAATATGCATGATACTCTTTCTTGTCCATGTATGTGAATGTGTTTGTCTTTCCATGAAAGCCAATTGAAAGCTATTCAAAGGTAGGAACTGCTTTCATTTTTGTTTGTATAGCCTCAGTGCCCAGCAGAGTCCCTTGCAATGATCAAGTAGGTGTTTAATTCATGTTTGTTGAATTGAAGCAGCATTTCTCCACCATCAAAGCTACAAGGCAAACATTAGATAAATGTATCTTAACTTGGAATCACAGAATTTGAGTTGGAAGGAACCTGCAACATAGTTCAGTTCATCACTTTACATGTAAGGAAACTGAAGTCAAGTCAAAGTAAAAAATCAAGGCCAAAGATGTCAAGTAATGTATTTCATTTAGTTTAAAAAAAATAATTAAAGGAGAATTGATCGCCCAAATAAGATTCCTTTTCAAGAGCTATGTTCTTCCTCCCTAACTGGCTCTCTTCTCAGCTACCGGGGATGACCCTCTTGTCCAACACCTTAGAAAGAAGATGTACCTTCATAACTGGGTGGTTGTTTTAAAGGCCACCAGCAGTGTGAGTGATCCTCGCCCAATAGGATGAGCCAGCTAACCAATAGGGGTATAGTGATAATTGCCCCATAATTCCAGCATATTGATGGAGAAACTTCTTCACACTCCTAAAAGATCAATGAAACTTTTTATATTCCTTTACAAGTGTGAACCAGGCCCTGCCAATTTTTCACACACTAAAGTCTATAAATAGGCCACTCAAGGTATAAGCCTCTCAAGGTCTCATAGCATTTATGGGTTTAAGTGGGACTACTTTAAGTCTGAGGCATGTGGGGCCTCAACTCCCTGTCTCTGTTTTCTGCCCCTAACATCCTATTATTTCATTAAGTGGGCTAGGGAACTCAGTTGATCAAAGATTCCATGATCAATCTCCCTACTATGCATTTAAATTAATTTATAAGTTGTTTTATAACATTTAACTTTAAATTGCTATAGATCCAATTTTGGGGAGATGATTTTGTACTAGTTGACCTTGTTTTATAGATGAATATGTTTTAGTGGAGAATCCATTCCTTCAACCAATTTATATTTTAAACAATTATATGTTCTTATAACAATAATTATATGTTCATATATATGTTGTGTATCATTTAAGAGGTATTTTAAAGTATGAAACATTGATATGTTGTCCATTTCTACCTTCCAACCTCAGAAGAAAAGCAGACCCAAATGTATTCAGGATCTCATGAAGACAGGGAAAGGAGGGAACTATGAGAAAAGGGAAATGGACAAATATCTTCATAGTAAGTAGTTATTTACTATTGTAAACATGTATATACGCCTTCTAGGTTATTTCAGTCCTCTCATTTGTTTTGCTGAGCTAGGACATCGGACTGTTTTTCTCCTTGGGGTTTTAGGGATAACCCTAAGGGATTGAGGGTTTTTATATTACTGTTGCTCCAGAGCCCAAATCAGTATACTTTCCATTAATTACAACGTAGTCATACTAAATTAGCTTTTAGAAAACAGGGGTGGAGTAAGAACAGTTGGTCAAAAACCATTCCCCCAAAAGACTCAGATGCAGTCTTCTACCAGTACATTCTGAATCCACGGTACAGTGGTCCTGGTTTATGGAAGTCCTTTTCTCCCACTGTGGAGTCCTCATGAAGTTCTCTCTCTCTCTCTCTCTCTCTCTCTCTCTCTCTCTCTCTCTCTCTCTCTCTCTCTCTCTCTCTCTCTCTCTCTCGGTATGTGTGTGTGTGTGTGTGTGTGTGTGTGTGTGTGTGTGTGTGTGGTTCTCTATTGGAATTCCAGGATTGATGCCCTTATAGCTTGAGTGAAGCTTCCTTTCTTCATTGTTATCTAATTTGTCCTTGATCCCAAGATTAATGGGAAATCTAAATCATAGATCTTTCAAAGTTTACCAGTTCATTTTCTTGTAGGGCAATTGTAGGCACATTTGTAGGCAATCTTGTAGGCACATTTTCTTGTGGGGGTGGTAAAGAATGATATCTCTCCTCTCCCCTCCATTACTCCATGAGTAATTCCCTTTCATAGTCTCGGCTGAAGCTGCTGTACTACAAGGGTTCACTTCTATTGGAATTCCCTATTCTGGACTATCTTGTTAATCCAAGTCCCGCAGCTAAGACTAATTCTTTTCAATCAACAACAAAGCTTTTCCAGTGTGGTATCATCTGTTTTCATTCAATTTGTATGTAGTTTATGCCTTTGATTGACCAAGTCATGGAGATATCTAGACCTGTTCATACCTAGTTTATACCTTTGGTTGCTTGATAAATGTATTAAGTCTTCGATAATGCTGTTGTATTAATTGGAGTTGAAAGGGTGTGGGATACCATTCTTACACCTGTAAATGGGCACTTCATAACTATCAAAGCTCAGGGGCTTTTTGAGGGCTTTCCTTTATAATAGGGCTATATACAAGAGTTTTTCTTAACTAAAAGAAATAGTTAAGGGGCACATGAAAATATAAGTAACTTGAGAGTGTATCACAAATGACAGATGGAATAGACTTTAGAAACCATTTAGTCTAATACCCTCATTTTATAGATTAGGAACTAAGGCCAGAGAAATTAAGAGGTTTGTCCGAAGTCACATGGGCAATGAAGAGCAGAGCCAAGATTCAAACCCAGATCCTTGACTGCACACTCACCATTCTTTCCACTATACCATGCCTTTCAGTGGATAGATGACAAAGACTTGCAGCTGAGACCTCTCTTTTACCATATGACCCCAATGTGATTGTAGCCTTGCTTCCTAATTTTGCTGCTAGAAGTAGGGAAAGGAGAGGGAAAGAAGACATCTTTTTGAAATTATTTTCTACATACTATGTAGTCTTTTTCTATATCAGAAACAAAGAGGGGAAGCGACATGTTCATAAAGATGAGAAGGCAAAGAGATAGAAAATTAAGGGTAGTCTTTGTATGTTAATGCTGTTCTGTTCCTCCTTCTTGAACATCCTTTCAATTTTTCTCTGCAATATCTCCGACAGGCATATTTGTGTCAGAATTACTCCTACTTCTGTCCTCTCCCCATGTCTAATTCCACAGCAGCACTTGAAAGTGTCTAGAAAGGTGACATGATCTAAA
Source organism: Phascolarctos cinereus (assembly GCF_003287225.1). Lineage (NCBI taxonomy): Eukaryota > Metazoa > Chordata > Mammalia > Diprotodontia > Phascolarctidae > Phascolarctos > Phascolarctos cinereus. The sequence continues at coordinate 107,140,902 of NW_027555958.1, read as the reverse complement.
CAATGAAATGAGAAAAATGAAGAGTAATCACAGTCTACTTAAGGTGCAGTATTAAATGTTATAATCTTTTATGTCTGTTGAACTTAGAAGGAAAAAAAAAAGAAACTTCAGTGAAAATATCACCAAGTCAAAAATAGACTAAAGTTACTCCTTACCACCATTTGATTAATATGATGAATAGTTTAATTTAATTTTGGGCAACTCCAATGAACCATCAGTGTTATTCTTGTTAGCAAAATGGACTGCATTTTAAGTTAAAATCCAATGGACTTAACTCATCTTTCTCAGGTTTTTGGAATGCTAATGTTAGAAGCACGCTTCCACTTTTTCTTACACTGTCTCTTAAAGTCACATTAATTTTTTAGTGGAGGAAGAAAATTAGTTGCCCAAGGCCATGGCCTGTATTATAGCTGTTTGCATCTGATATTGACACTTAAAAACTGGTACCAGAGGTTCAGAAAAATATAAAAAATGGTGGGGTATGTGTTGGGAGAGGTATCAGGAGCTACTGATACAAAGACCAGGAGAAACCTTAGTGATGTTGATAGGAACTTCTGGCCTAGGCCACATCCCCCAGTGTCAGGAAAACTTTCACTCTCCTACCCCTTGCCCACCTCTCATCCAAAAATCTTAATATTATTGTTCTCTCACATAGACATTACTATTCTTTGCTGTTCACTGCAAACTTAAAATACAACTAGGGAACATTACCTAGAGAAATAAATTCTTTCTAGAAAAAGATCTATCACTTTCCTTTCTATTTCTTCAGATATTAAGTCTTATGAAAACCCCACTTCTAAAAGGAATAAATAGCTAATGCTGTCTAGTTTATTATGGTCTTTCCTATTTCATAGAGGATTTTCCACCTTTTGGACCTAGAAGCATTCAATCTATCCATCAATAAACATTTATTAAGCACCTACTATGTGTCAAGCATTATGCTAAGCACTGGGGATACAAAAAAATGAAAAGACCATCCCTGTCCTCAAAGTGCTTAAACTCTAATGGAGGAGTGAACAAGCAAACAAATACATGCAAACAAGCTATACACAAGATAAATAAAAAATAATCAACAGAAAGAAGGGATAGAATTAAGAGGAATTAGGGAAGGCTTCTAGTAAAATATGGGATTTTAGTTGGGACTCAGAGGAAGCCAGGGAGAGTGTTCCAGGCATGTGGGACAGTCAGAGAAAATGCCTGACTCTGGAACCTGGTCATTGGGTTACTAATTTCTTCTGGCATAGAGCTTAAGAACCAGCTTCCTTCCTTGTAATAAATATGCTCCCTGAAATTACCTATGTTGTCCAGAATGTTCATAATGTGTGTTAATTCTGTGGACATCTCATGTTTGCTGATCAACATGCAGGTGAACACACTTAAAAAAATTAATTGTGATTTGATTGAAATCTACTTCTGAAAATATGGTTCAGATTTCATTTTATTTTTTAAAAATAAAGTGTATTAATCTCTTTTATTTTTACATCAGCTACATTTCCATATGTGTCCTTCTCCCTCTCCCTGATCCAGAAAGTTATCCCTTAGACCAAAAAATAACAGGGGGGGGGGGATACAATTTAATAAAACCAGTCAATATATCAAAATAGTTTGATATCTGCAGAATTTCACACCCATAGGCCTGTACCACTATGGGGTGGGGGGGAGTACGTTTTCTCAAGGGATCCAAGGTTTGTCATAATTCCACAAAATTAATTTTCATTTGCTTTGTTGTAGTTATTATGTATATTGTTTTCCTAGTTCTGATTACTTTATTTTATATCAATTCACATATCTTCCCATGCTTCTCTGTATTTGTCATATTTTATTATTTCTTACAACATAGTAATATTACATTTACATTCATGTCACATGATTTATTTAAACATTCCTCAATTGATGGACATCTTTTTTTTTAGTTCTTTGTTATTTCCGAGAGGTTTGTATAAAAATCTTGTGGAATATGGGGCATTTATTTTTATCATTAACCTCCTTAAGGAGTATACCTATTCATATAATCTCTGAGTCAAAGAGTGTTGACATGTTAGTCATATCCATTGCCTAATTCTAAATCACTTTTCAGAATGGTCAGACTAATTTATACCTCCAACAACAGTGCATTAATTTGCCCCTGTTTTTTCAACCTCTCCAGAATTGATTATTTCCATCTTTTATAATGAGGTGAAACCTCATTGTGGAACTCTTATTTCTCTTATTATTAGTGAGTTGGAGCATTTTTTAACAATTTGGTTGTTAATAGTTTGCAAGACTACTTTTGAGAAATGTTTATTCATATCCTTTGACAATTTAACTATTGGGGATTGCTTTTGGTCGTATATACTTGTATCATTGATATTTGTATCAGTGGCTTAGATATCCTGAATATCAGACTTTTGTCAGGGATATTTGATACCAAGATCCCCCCCCCCCACCGGCTACTGTTTCCTTTCTTGTCCTGGTGGCCTTAATTTTGTTTGTTTCCAAGCTTTTCAATTTCATGTAATCAGAATTATCTGTTTTATTTTTTGAAATTGCTTTTATCACTCTTTGGTTAAGAATAGCCATAGATATGAAAGCGACATGATCTTGTTGTCTTCTAAATTTTTTATGGTATGATCTTTAATGTTCAGATTGCTTATCCATCTTGAGTTTACTATGGTATATGTTGTCATATGTTGCTGTGCACCTAATTTTTATGAGACTACTTTCTAGTTTTCCCATCAATTCCTGTTAAATAGGGAGTTCTTTTATATCCAAAGGGCTATAAAACTGTGCATACTCTTTGATTGAACAATACCCCTGCTATTTATTTATTTCAAGGGAGGATTCTAGGGGGTTGATGGTGGATCATTAGGAAGTGACAGTGATGTAAAAAAGAAAAAGATTCATGGAAGGTTTACAAGGAACAAAAAAGGAATCTTGTGAGAGACATGTGCTTTCCTACGTGGTTTGTGAGGGAACCAGCCCTGAAAATCTGGCCCTATAGCTAGAGATAATTGGAGCTACTGAGCAGTATGCTTACTAGACAAAGACGGGGATCATTTATGTGATTCTTACAACTGGAGATTTGTAAAGGGTTGCTAAAGCCATCAGATAGGAGGGCAGAAAACCTATATTTTGCTCCCCACTATTCTAGCAAATTACTCAAAAATTACAAGTCTGATGGGAAGGGAATATCTAATAGCCCCAAAATATGTGTACCTTCTAGGGGGACTCTAAGTCATAGGGTCTCACCAAGAGTCTGGGAGAAACGGTATAAGAACCTGTGGGATAAAAGGATTTCACCAGACTTGGTAGGGTGTTTCCATGAGGGCAATCTCAATTTAAATTTCCTTCCAAGGAGAGCTTATGCATTATTATGAATTTTTTTTTACTGTCTAGTGCTTAGTACTTTTATCTCAATGCCTTATACAGAATAGGTAAATGCTAATTAAATGTTTATTAAGTTGATTTTTGTTAATGGTTCAAATACTTCTCCACATGTGAATTATAAAGTCCCATGTTTGGGTTCAAAAAACTAAGCACATATGTGTGGAATGGGGAGATAGAATTAGAAATCTGTTTATGTGAAAAATACTTGAAGGTTTCAGTGTGCTATGTGTTTAATGTGAACTAATAATGTGATGTAACAGCCAAAAAAAAAGCTAATATGACCTTGACTACATTAACAAAGGAAAAGTGTCCAGAACAATGGAGGTTGCTGACCTGTAGCACAATTTCTTCCCTGGTCAAACCACAACTACAATATTGTGTTCAGATCTGGTTGCAATATTTGATAAAGGGCATTGGTGGTTAACACAAATCTGCCTGTAAAAGGAACTGCCAATGTTGAATCTGGAGAAGAGAAAACTAGGGGCAAAGGGGAAGAGGCAGGAAGAAGGAAGAACACAGGCATGATGGTTATTTTCAAACATCTAAAGTGGCATCACGTAGAGGAGAAATTCAGTTTTTTCCTGTTTGGCTGAGAAGGTAGAACTGGGAGCAATGAATCGAAGTTAACGGGATTAAATTTTAGCTGTAATTGTTATGAGGTCTTTTCTTATATTTGACTCTGTAAAAATAGAATGGGTTTCCTTGATAGATGGGGAATTCCCTGTCCCTGGAGATTTTTGAGTAGAAGCTAAAAGATAATTTGTTGATGGAAGATATTGGTGAGGAGATCCCAGCCCCAAGTGAGGATTGGATTCAGTGGTCCTTTTCATTTCCAAGAATCCACAATTCCATGATTTATCTTTCAAGAATCACTTCAATTTCTGCAACTATTGTTTTCCTATTGCACAAGATGAACATATTGTTTGTAAAGTGGGAATACATCTCATAATAGTTCTAAAATTGCTACTAATTCTGCATGTCACTCTTTTAGTAGTAATAGTCAAAACATTCGAAGGATTAGTTTTTTTTTTTAATAGAATGATTTCTGATAGCATTTTGAATGGCACTTATGGAATCAGCCTTTGATTATAAACTCAATGGGGATAAGCAGGAACACAGAAAATCCAAAATTTCTAAAATTGTTTACCTTTGGAATGACTATATATTTACATTTATATATTTCAGTGTGCTAGAATTCACTTTCAACAAAATAGTGGCTTATCTGTAGCATGCTGAGGAGGTAAGCATGATACAGTAGGGAAACCACTGGATTGGAAATTAGAGGATGTGAATTTGAATTCTGCCTCTACTATTTATTACTTGTGTGATCCAGGGCAAGTCATTGAGCTCTTCAGTTTCCATGTTTGTAAAATGAAGGAATTGGACCAGATAAACTTCAAGTATTGTTTTAGCTCCAAATCTGTGACTCTCTGAGTCTCATAGTTCCTTTCTAACTCTAAATTTCTGATCCTATGAAGATTTAATTCTGTAATAACCAGAATTCACAACCACCACTTACTCACTATCCTCTTCCCACAACCCTAACTCCTTCTTTCCCCTGACTCCAGACTAGGACCATTCTGATGCAGTTAGCATTCATTTTTAGTCAGTATTAATAACTTGGGTTTTCAAAGTTTTTTCCTATATACAAAATCTAATGAAGCAATTTGAAACATCAATAAAACTGTGATTAAGCAGATCAGGTGCCACTTGCCAATAGTGAATTCCTGAGATGTCAATCAAGTAGAAGCTTGATAATATATGTAAAGGTCCTGAGTAAGTTCAATATGGACAATCTGTCTGGGATAATGGAGCAGTAGTCACTGGATGCAGACAGAAAATTGTTGGCTGCCCTATTAGAGGAGGGATAATTGTTGGATAAGAATTATGTCTTTGTGACTTTCATGCTGAGAGTTAAGTCAATTTCATGATGAGTACAGGTGTCCTTCATTTTACAGCGTAACTGTGTTCATTAAAAGCATATTTGTAAATCAACTATGAGTGTGGATGCATTAGGGGAGCTTGATATTTAAGGGAACATGCTAAGTAAATCTTTTTATAACATGAAATCTTGGGATGCAAAGAATGTCAACAGTTTTAAGTCAGGGTATTGATATGTTGGGTAATACCTGTATTAATACTTTATCGTATTTTTTCTTACTAAAACAGTTATTTTGGAGCAATTGTCAGAGCACAGCTTGGTGAACTTAAAAGGTTTAAATTCTGTCTTTTTTCTGTTGCTATGGGCAAGTTGTTTGAATGACTTGAACAGAATTTTGCACTGAACAGAGATTGCATCCCACTCAGTTATAATTTTACTGTGTGGAAGCTAGAAATTGAGAGTGAAAAAATGAAGGAGGTCACTCGGGTTCACATTTAATGTTCTGTGTGGGATGAAGCTGATAATTGGAGAGGTAAAGCGTGACCTAGTCAAAGACAGATCTTGCTTCATGCTCTGAAATGGATTCTGGTAACTTTGACTTTAAATTTTCATAAGCATGTAGAATGATGACTCTCACGATGAAGAAAAATAATAGTTCACCTTTACATAGCTTTTAATAAAGTGAATTCTTCATAACAGCCCTATGGAAGAGGCATTATAAATATTATTATATGTGAATGAAAAAGAGGTAATTCTCCTTCATGCTAAGGTTAACCATCCGTTTGTGCCTTTGACCCCATCCCTTCTCTTGCCAGAGTTTTTCCCTCCAACCATTTCTCCTATTATAACTCTGTACCTACTGATTACTTTTTACATATTTATGAACAAACTCAAGTTTCCCCCAGGCTTTTAAAAAACAAAAACAAAAACCCAAGCCTATCCCCTCGAGCCAGTGTTCTACATAGTTTTTTTTCCCCTTCACTGTCACATTCCAAGAACCCTTTGCAATAAGGCTTTCAACCCCACCTCTTTATTAAAACTACTTTCTCAGATGTTACTAATGATCTCTTAATGGCCGTATTACTCGGACTTTATCCTTTATCTCTCTTTGAAGCTTTGGACAGTGTTGGCCACACCCTCTCGCCTTGGTTTCTGTAACATTGCTTTCTCTTGGTTCTACTCCTACTTTCTGACTGTTCCTTTTTGTCTCCCATTCTGAATCATCAGCCATCTCTACCGAGCACTGGTGCCTCTAAAGGCTCTGTCCTAGACTTTCTTATCTGTGCTCTTTTTCTGTGGCCTTTGCCTTGGAGCTCTCATATGATCTTTATGTGTTCAGTTATCGTCTTTTTACATATGACTCTCAAATTTATATACCCAATGATAACCCCTTGCCAGAAGTCCAATCCTATATCATCAATTGCTTTCTGGACATCTTTTATCTAGATGTCTCATTTAGTACCACTTCAAACTCCACATCTCCAAAACACAGCTCTTATCTGTCTTCTCTATCCCAAACCTAACTCTCCTCCAAAATTCCCTATTTCTGTTGAAGATACTACCATTCTTCCAGTTACCTGGGTTCATAAACTCTGAGTCATCTACTCTTCTTTCTTCTTTATCCCTCATATTTAATCAATTGCAAATTCCTACTGATTTTGAATCTGTCCCTTTTTTCCATTTACATAGTCATATTCTAAATCAGGTCTTCATCATCTCTTTCCTAAACTTTTCAACAGTCTTCTAATTGGTCTTCTGGTTTCTAGTCTCTCCTGTCTTCAATCAGTCCCATACATTCCAAAACTCAAATAGATCTATGATTTTATGGATATGGCTACTGTCTCCAAGTGTGCATCCTTGCCTGTTAACCTTGTGCTATCCAAGTCCTCCCATAACCTACCATAAGTGATTCACTTAATATAGGAACAATTTTCTAGTATTCTCTTAGAATTGTATGGATTCCACATGGCATGCTGGCTGTTCATCAGATATTTATAACATTTGTTATGTGACCAGTCAATTTTTTTCTGGCAAAACATTCTATAAACATCCTTTCCACTGTTTCTCTTTCATGATTCTTAATTTGTAATGAGTACTTGCTCATGTCCACCATGAGCCATTTGAATGATTCTCAACTTCTTCCAGGGATGAGGAGATTGTTTTTTATCCTAGAAGCAGTAGGAAGGCACTAAAGATTTTTGCTCTAACAGTTATATTATCAGACCTGTCCCTTAGGAAGATTATTTTGGCACCTATATGGAAGTTTCAAGAATTAAATGGACCAAATACAAACAACTCTGATTGGCATTTAAGGTGTTCCACAATCTGACTCCTATCTACCTTTCCAGTTTTATTTAATGTTTTTCATTCACACACTCTATATTCCAGTTAAATTGAACTACTATTCCTTTTATTCAGTGTTCCTGTCCATTCTCCATTCATTTCTAGAAGTCATATGCCATTTTCTGCTAATTGTAAAAGTCTCCTTTGCCTAGAATGTACTTAGTCTCTCTCTTAGAATCTATATTTCCTTCAAGGATCAACTCCAGTGCCATGTCCTCTGACATGGCTTTCTTCATTCTCAAATTACCTTGTATTTCCTTACTTGTTTTGTTTTTGTCTTTGTATCTGCGGTTTAGCAAGACATCTTGCACATATGTAACCCATGGGTCAATTGGTCCATGACCCTTTCCACATAAAATTTTGGGGAGGTCCCTCTCAAAATCTCTCTAGCTTTTAGTTCCCTGAGGGAAACCCTGGGAGCATCCATACCTAGTTTATTTTGCTCTCATAAAAAGGACCCTTGGCTCCTGGCAAGTACTCAGGCTAATAAAACATCAAATGGAGGAACTGTTTTATTCACATAGCAAAAACATAGAAAGGATTTACACGCAAGCTCGTGGACGATCAAAAAAACTCTCCTACCTTCCCTATGGGGAAAGAATTCAGGGATACTTGACTCTACATTCACTCCTCTTCCCCACCCATTCAGTGAATGTGAATTAGAGTACCAGCAAAGAGAAAGGTCTGGGTTGCTCCTCGTTGTTGTTGTTCAGGCATTTTTCATTGTGTCCAACTCTTCATGACCCCAACTTGGCAAAGATACTGGAGTGGTTTGCCATTTCCTTCTCTAGCTCATTTTACAGATGAGGAAACCGAGGCAAACAGGGTTAAGTGACTCGCCCAGGGTCAAAAAGCTCATAAGTATCTGAGACCAGATTTGAACTCAGGAAGATGAGTCTTCCTGACTCCAGGTGCAACACTCTATCCACTGTGCCATCTAGCTGCCCTTGGGCTGTTGCTCAGCACCCAACAAAACATATCCCCTCGTAAGACAGCATCACAGTAAGTGGTGATTCTCCATCATTTGCTAAGTAGTTCTCCCCTGAGGCTCCTTCCTCTTTGCCTCTTTCTTGTTGTGGTTTTGTTTTTTGTGGGGACATGTTCCAGATCTGTGCAGGTGGACTTGCTCTCTCTGTGACTCTGTTGTCATGTTATCATCTTCACCTGGTATTGACTCTTTGGTGCATGTAATAGAGCCTTAGATTTCCTCTTAGACTGGGGAGCAGGCCTGGGAATCTCCTGAGAATAAGGTAGAAGAACTAAATTCCTGATATGTCTAATAGGGGATTAATAAATGTTTGTTGAATTGAAATGGTGGAAATGGAAGTCTAAAAGATGATGCCAACTTCCTAAAGGTTACAACATTAATATATGGCATAGATCTGGCTCTCAAAACCAAGCCTTTGACTCTTCATTTAGTGTTCTTTCCACCACAGTACATTGCATCATACCATTAAAAATATAGCTTGTAGATTTAGACATGCATCTAAAAGATATAATAGCTGAGCCTTGAGCAGAAAGCAAACCTCTGGGACTACTGGATGAGGAAGACAGAGAGAAAGAAAGGAAAAGGAAAAGGGAGAAGGGAAAACACCCTGTATTACTGAGTCCTGTCAACCAACCAATCAATCAGTCAATAAACTTATCAAGAGGCATTGTACCAGATGTTGGGGATACAAACATCAAGAATGAAATAATGCCTACTAATGGGAAGTTTGCAGTCTAACAAAAAATTGTACATTAGCCCTAATAAAAGAGGTTATGGGGCATACATGGAAGATACAGCCCTGGATTTGGAGTGAAGAAAACCTGAGTTCAAATTCTGTCTCATATACTTGCAGCTGTGTGACCCTTGGCAACTCACTTAAGTTATCCTAGCTTCAGTTTATTCATCTGTAAAAGGGTAGTAATGATAGCACCTGCCTCACAGGTTTGCTATAGGGATAAAATGTATGTTAAATGCGTTACCAACTTTAAAGCAGTATATAAATTTAGCTATTATTATTATTCTAACAACACTTTGCTTTGAGTGCAAGGGAAAGATCCCAGGCTCAGACAACTTACTAGCTGCTTATGGGAGAGTCTAGGGATAAGAACTCAGTTCTAGCTTGCCTCCTGAAGGGAGATTTGGACCTAATTTGAGGAGATAACTCAGATAATTAATTCCTATTATTCTGATTGATTTTATTTGTAATATGCTTTATTTTTTAAAATAGCATTTTTTTTCCAAAGTACATGCCAAGACAATTTTCAGTATTCATTTTTACAAGCTTTTGAGTTCCAAATTTTTATCCCTCCATCTCCCCTTCCTAAAATGGCAGGCAATTTGATATAGGTTATATGTGTGCTATCATGTAAAACATATTTCCATGTTAGTCACTGTTGTGAAAGAAGAAACAGATCAAAAGGAAAGTAATCACAAAAAAGAGTAAAGTAAATGAAAAAAGTATTCTTCATATGTTTCGATCTACATTCAGAATCCATCAATTCTTTATCTGGATGTGGATAGCATTTTCCTTTGTAAGTCCTCTGTATTTGTCTTAGATCATTGTGTTGATGAAAAGAGCTAAGTGTTTTCCTGGTTCTGTTCACTTTACTTTGCATCAGTTCATACAAGTCTTTCTAAGATTTTCTAAAATCTTCCTGCTTATCATTTCTTATTGCACAGTAGTATTCCATTACATTCATATTCCCCACCTTGTTCAGCCATTCCCCAATTGATGGCCATCCCCTCAGTTTCCAATTCTTGACTACCACAAAAAGAGCTGCTATAAATATTTTTGTATATTGGGTCCTTTTCCCATTTTTATTCTCTCTTTGGAATACATACCTAGAAGTGGTATTGCTGGGTCAAAGGGTATGTTATAGCCCTTTGGGCATAGTTCCAAATTGCTCTCCAGAATGGTTGGATCAATTCACAACTCCACCAATAGTGCATTATTGTCCCAATTTTCCTACATCCTCTCTAAAATTTATCTTTTTCTTTTGGTCATATTAGCCAATCTGATAGGTGTAAAATGGTACTTCAGAATTGTTTTAATTTGCATTTCTCTAATCAGAAGTGATTTAGAGCATTTCTTCATATGCTTATAGGTATCTTTGATTTTTTCATCTGAAAACTGCCTATTTATATCCTTTGACCATTTATCAGTTGGGGAGTGACTTGTATTCTTATGAATTTGAAACACTTCTCTATGTGTTTTGGAAATGAGGCCTTTATCAGAGATACTTGCTGTAAAGATTGTTTCCCAAGTTTCTGCTTTCCTTCTAATCTTGGTTGCATTCATTTAATATAATCAAAATGATCTATTTTACATTTTGTAATGCTCTCTATCTCTTCTTTGGTCGTGAACTTGTAACTCATTTAACATCTCCTTTAAGATTTGGATGCTATACCACTTGGTGCATATATGTTGATTATTGACATTGCTTCATTGTCTTATGGTACCTTTTAGCAAGATGTAGTTCCTTTCTTATCTCTTTTAATTAGGTCTTTTTTTACTTTTGTGTGGTCTGAGATCAGGATCACTGCCCCTGATGTTGGTATTTGCCTGCTCTACCACCTTAGGGCTCAGGATCTCCCATTGGTTTGCTGAAACGGGGCTTGCTGCTGGCTTGATAGGATGTTTCTTGTCCTGGACTGCATTACCCTTTTACCTGAGTGAGACAGACCTTTCTTGCCAATCTTCCAAGTTTCTTGGACTCAAAGGTTGTTTTACCCCATCTTTTTTCTGGTTATGCTGTTCTGGAATTTGTTTTGGGACACTATTTTATGGTTGGAATATGGGCGAGTTACTGTGATTTACTGTTTACTCTGCCATCTTGGCTCCCAGAAGTCTGTAATATTCTTTAAAATGAATTAATGAGTTATGGCTAGTAACATATGGAAGGAGAGGGGCCAGGGAGTGGGCTGTATATCTTTCATCCAATTGGGTAATTTATACCAACTGCAGATGTTGGAAAAAGAATTTGGATTACTGAGTCACAGCCACTATCATAGTGTCTGAAAGAGGCCTCAGAAACTGGATGATACCCAGGAGTTCCCTCTGGTGTTCATTGTTGCACTGACAGGTGGAGTGAATGCACGTCATCTGGTCCTTGCTACTGAAGAAGAGCAAGTACTGTCCACAGTAATGCTGGCATCATCTCCAGCAAAGATTTTGATTCAATACCTTTAGATTATGCTATGTATACTTAATGTTGCTTTGAATTTTGAGAGGAGTTGAGGCGAGGAGTCACTGGGCTGGGATTTGAATCCAAGCTCTGCCTCTTACTGTCTGTGTGACTTTGGATAAGCCACTAGACTTCTTTGGTCCTTCACATTTCTTCAAATGTCAAATGGGAGGATTGAGCTAATGTAAGGTCTCTTCCAACTCTAAGTCTATAATCTTATAATCATTTGACAGGCAAGCAAAACTCATATGTTTCAAGATGAAATCTTAGTAAACCACCCCCACGATTTTGTTTAATTAAGGTTAGATTCCTGGCTTTGCTTGATATTTGGAGTCAAAACCTGATAGATTTACATGTATATACTTCATTTAGACAGACTCAAACCCTTAGGAACCTATTCTTAGGATAAAAGAAAATGTTTTAGTATCTTGGAAGATTTTCATGTCAACAAAAGACTAGAGGAACACCCAAAAATGGGAAATGGAAGACAATGGTTGAAATAACAATTCAAATGCTTTTAATCCTAGTGATCAGGATTGTTTCCCTGTAACTGTGGCAGGTAGAGGCAAATATGTTCTGACATTTCACAAACACTGATTAAATTAAATTAAATTTCCACTTGCTATGCCGTCAAAATTATCTCCAGAACTTTATTTCTGCAGCTCAGGGATCTGATTGATTCTGGGGCTTCAAGACTTGGCGTTAACGTATTTTCCCTTAATTTGGATTTTTGATATATTATTTGCATTTTAGTCAGCCTCTCTGACTTATAAATATACGTTGGAAGGATCATAGATTTAAAACTGGAAGGGACATAAGAGGTCACTTTGAATCCTGAAAAAAGATTCAAAATCAAGTTATTCTGACTCCTAATCCAAAACTCTATCCACTATGCCATACACCCTTTCAGGGAAAAGGGAAACTCTCCCTGTCCCATTACCTCTGCCTGCTAGGGTTCTGCAATCACTAACAAAAGTATTCCTAAGGGAACAAAGAAGTTCTCACAAGAATAAAGCTAGTGTTGACTTTCCATCCTCCTCATTGTTCTCCATAACCAAGTCCTCAAGCAGTTCTCCACCAAGTCAAGCCCAGCACACAAGACTTTGGCCACACACACACAAAACAGAAAGGAACACAAACATAGACATAGAGGAAAAGATACCAGAGAATACCAGACCTTCCATAGTTTACTGTTGTATCACAAGGAGGTCTCACTCTTTAATTTACTGTCCTACCAAGGCATTCAGGTCTACGCCTGAATTATAACAGATTTACCTATAACAAAGACTAAACCACAGTTTCTGATTCTTCTTTCTTTTATCCTGTGCCTATAGGTAGCTTTAATGTAGAAGACAGTCTGATTCTATCATTAGGTCTATAGGTAGCTGTGCCTCCTTGCCCCCACTGCTCACCTGCCTTGCCTCCTTGGTTTTGTTAACAGATACTGGCAGTGGAAAAAATTTCCCCAAAAACTCAATTAGTCAATCAATTAATGAACAAACATTTGTTAAACTCCTACTGTCATCAAAGCACTGTGCTAGGAATTCAAAGACAAATGTAAACTATTACCTAATGCTTCAAATATGATACTTATTGACATGTTATTCAATATGTATAATTTTTGAGTCAAATAAGAATTGTAACCATTGCAAGGTAGCAGAATTCAGTAGAGTGTTGATGGATATCTATATGCTATTTATCTATGTGTGATTGATATCTACATAGAGATATCCATCTGTACATATAGGCACACACATTTTATATGTATATATATATATGCATATGCATATATATATATATGCATATATATATATGCATATACATATATACACACACACATACATATATCTATCTGCTAAAGTACTCCAAGCTACTAATGCCTATCAATGATAAGCACATTAGTTAAAACATAATGGTCTGTTTATTTAACTGTCATTAGAAGGGGCTTTGGCATTTCAAAGGAAGGATCTTCCTATTCAGACCTCCCCTTGCCACTCCCCCACACAAAAAGGAAAATTAGACATGAATGACAATTAAACATTAAAAAAGTACAATATTTCATTATGCTGGTGTCATGATACAAGTTTGACCTAAAAGTAATCTGTAAAAAAGGCAAACATTCTTATTTGTGTCTTTAAGACAGAAATCATTAGGTTGAGAATAGAAGTAATTGAACAGAATGAAGATGATTAGCTTGGATAACAAAATTTAGGGGAGACATGATAGCTGTCTTCAAATATTTTAGAGGTTATCCTATATAGGAGGGATTATACTTGTACTGTTATACCCCAGAGAGATAAACTACAATCATTAGAAGTTGCAAAATAGGAGATTTAGGCTTGATGTAGTAAATCTCTTAGTGGAGTTCTTTAAGACACTACCAGACAGAGAATACAGTTGTGAAAATCAACATTGAAGGGGCGGAGCCAAGATGGTAGAGTGAAAGCAGCAACTTGCTTGAGCTCTCCCCCAAACCTCTCCAAATACCTATAAAAAATGGCTCTAAACAAATTCTAAGGCAGCAGAACCCACAAAAAGACAGAGTGAAACAAATTTCCAGCCCAGATTGATCAGAAAGGTATATCGTGCCGGGCTGGGAGCTGAGCGTAGGGCGGGGTGGGTGCACAGCCCGCAGCAAACCTGAAGCATGCCTCAGAGGACTGAATCACGGGCAGCTGTGGCGATTTCCAGACTCCTCAATCCACAAATGCCAAAGACAACTTAGAAAGTCAGTGGGAAAAGTCTGTTTCTGTGGTGCTAAGTGAGGAAGGAGGGGTCTCAGATGCAGTTCCCCAAGAATGTGGCACTGGGGTGGGCAGCTGTTTGCTGAGCTTCTGGCCCACAGACTGAGGGGGTATCCAGTGACTGATCACAGGGGGATTGCAGAGATCGCTCTGCTGGTGCTGAGGCAGGAATCTCTTGCTTTGGCCGTGTTTGGATCTGGGTCACAGTTCTGGACAGGGGTCCTGGGGTGAGGAGGAGCCCTGGCATGGTAGAGCTTGTAGTGGCTGTGGACAGGAAAGCTTCCTCACAGTTCCAGGACAGAAAGGAGTGCTTGTGGTCACTAATAGACCACAGCACAGGCCAGGAAAGGAGTAAACACCTCGCCCCTTATCATACCACCTTGCAAAAACTGAAAACTTACAGGTCCCTTCAAGTATCTCTGAGAACAGCTATATAAACCCCCAAAGCTTGGGACAGTACATTCCCCACATTGGAAGCAGACTCGTACCTTAACAAAGAGTTTAAAACTCAAGTAATTGGCTGAGATCATGAGTCAGACTATATTATCTTACTTTGGTGACAAAGAAGATCAAAATATACAACCAGAACACAACAAAGTCAGAGCTCCTTCATCCAAAGCCTCCAAGAAAAATATGAATCAGTCCCAGGCCTTGGAAGAGCTCAAAAGGGATTTTGAGAAGCCAGTAAGAGAAGTAGAGGAAAAACTGGGAAGAGAAATGAGAGTGATGCAAGAAAATCATGAAAAACAAGTCAACAGCTTGCTAAAGGAGACCCAAAAAAATACTAAAGAAAATAACACCTTAAAAAATAGCCTAACCCAAATGGCAGAAGAGGTCCAAAAAGCCAATGAGGAGAAAAATGCCCTAAAAAGAAAAATTGGCCAAATGGAAAAGGAAGTCTAAAAGATTACTGAAGAAAATACTTCCTTAAAAATTAGAATAGAACAATTGGAGGCTAGTGACTTTATGAGAAATCAAGACACTGTAAAAGAAATCCAAAAGAATGAAAAATAGAAAGAAATGAAATATCTCATTGGAAAAACAACTGACCTGGAAAATAGATCCAGGAGAGAGAATTTAAAAATTATTGGACTATCTGAAAGCCATGATCAAAAAAAGAGCCTAGACATCATCTTTCAAGAAATTATCAAGGAAAACTGCCCTGATATAGAACCAGAGGGCAAAATAGAAATTGAAAGAATCCACAATCTCCTCCTGAAAGAGATCCCCAAAGGAAAACTCCTAGGAATATTGTAGCCAAATTCCAGAGTTCCCAGGTCAAGGAGAAAATATTACAAGCTGCCAGAAAGAAACAATTCAAGTACTGTGGAAACACAATCAGGATAACACAAGATTTAGCAGCTTCTACATTAAAGGACCGCAGGGCATGGAATATAATATTCTGGAGAGCAAAGGAGATAGGATTACAACCAAGAATCACCTACCCAGCAAAACTGAGTATAATCCTTCAGGGGAAAAAATGGTCATTCAGTGAAATAGAGGACTTTCAAGCATTCTTGATGAAAAGACCAGAGCTGAATAGAAAATTTGACTTTCAAATACAAGACTCAAGTGGAACATGAAGAGGTAAACAGGAAAGAGAAATCATAAGAGACTTATTAAGGTTGAACTGTTTACATTCCTGCATGGAAAGATGATATTTATAACTCATGAGACCTTTGTCAGTATTAGGGTAGTTGGAGGAAAAAATTATATGTATGTGTAGGTGATAGATAGATAGATAGATAGGTAGATAGAGGGCACAGGGTGAGTTGAAGATTAAGGGGTCATATCTGGAGAATAAAATTAAGGGATGAGAGAGGATTATATTCAGAGAAGAAGAAAGGGAGAGGTAGAATGGGGTAAATTATCACAAAAAAAAAACAGAAAAGAAAATGCTCTTACAGTAGGGGAAATGGGGAAGGTGAGAGGGAATGAGTGAATCTTATTCTCATAGGATTTGGCTTAAGGAGGGGATAACATACGCATTCAATTGGGTAAGGAAATCTATCTTACCCTATGGGAAAATATGGGGGGAAGAGGACAAGAGAGCAGGGGGATGACAGAGAGGAGGGCAGATTGGGAAAGGGGTAGTCAGAAGCAAATACTTCTGAGGAGGGACAGGGTCAAAAGAAAGAATAGAATAAATGGGAGGCCAGGATAGGATTAAGGGAAATAGAGTTAGTTTTTCACAACTTGTCTACTATGGAAGTGTTTTGCATAACTGCACATGTATAACTGGTATTGAGTTGCTTGCCTTTTCAATGAGGGTGGGTGGGGAGGGGGGAAGGGAGAAGGTATGAAACCTAAAGTTTTAAAAACATTTGTTTAAAAAAATGTTTTCACATGCTACTGGGAAATAAGAAATACAGGAAATAGGGTATAGAGGTCTGTCCTGCCCTACAGGAAGGTGGTGAGGGAGGGGGATGGGAGAAGAGGGGTGGAGACAGAGGAGAGGACAGACTAGGGGAAGGGGTATTCAGAATGCATGTTATCTTGGGGTGGGGGGAGGAGTGAGATGGGGGTGAAAGTTTGGAGCTCAAAATCTTGTGGAAGTAGGTGTTGAAAGCTGAAAATAAATTTATATATATATATATATATAAAAATGAAAATACATTTGGCAAAGCAAAAAAAAAAAGAAATTAACAGTGATTTTATTCTGCAACCATATTCTTTATTCTATGTAAAAAACCTAAGCCTCTTTTCTGTCTCTGGGTAGAGAAGCATGCAAGTTCAAAAGTTCAGCCTTCCTCTCTGAAGTTAGATGCAAAAATTCAAGCTTTCCCATGACCACTGTTAAAGAAAAACTCTTATCTCAGCACTGCCTTAAAAGTTTATTGTTATCCCTTATAACTTAAGCTTCCAAAGCATGTGTGTAGTATCCTTCAGAAGCCAACTATTTGATCTTGTTCCATTTTTAACCTCATCCTTGTCAATTCAAAAGGTAGTTTTATCTAATATCCAGGCATCAGTGAGTCTACATCCCTGGGTCCATATCAATGACCTCAGGATGCGGCTGGTACCCGTAAATTCACAAAAGCATTCCATAGGGTGTTCTTCATCTCATGTGTGTGCTATGCCCACTTTCTTCAATGTAACCAATCACGATCCCTCAAGTCCATGATGTTGTCAATTCCATAACCAATGATATAACTTCTGTTCTGCTTTTGGTTTTGTGTTTATAAAAATGAGTTGCATCTTCAGTTCTGGATCTTTGGCTGGAAACTGAGGCAGGCCATTAACCTGTTTTATTGGCTGGCTGGTAGCACCCCTGCTAAATAAATCATAATCTTGCTTGGAGAAATATGCCTTGGTTTATCTTTTTGTTAAATTTCAATCACAACAGCGTGCTGGAATTGGAGTCAGGAAAACCTGAATTTGGATCCTGATGTAGACACTAATTAGCTGTGTGACTATAGACAAATCACTCAACTTAGTTTACTGAGAGGTTCCTGATCTTTAGTTTCTTCTTCTATAAACTGAGGGTAATAAAACCTGTAATACCTAACTCATAGGGTTATAATGTGGCTTAAATGAGATAATGTATGTGTAGCATAAATATCAATTATTAATCAAGTAAATCACAGGTAGCCAACTGTCAGTTATGTTGCAGAGGGGATTTTTGTTCAAATATGGTTGGGCTGAGATACTTTCCAACCTTTAAGATTCTGCAGTTCTCTAATTAGTAGAGGAACAAGCTATGTTAGTTGCTTGATAGACTCTATCTGCAACACATATTTATGTTTAAAGTTTGTCCTAGAACTTTTCCTTAGAATTATGAGCCTAAAAGCATGAAAAATATATAGCTCCAACAATATTAGAGTGTCTATTGCCTTGCTTTCTGTGGCTGCTGCTGGTGAATATCACTACCTTGAAACAAACCTCATTCCCTGTTATTCTGATAAATGTATGGGTAAGACTTGGTTTTTCTTCAGCTGTCACTTCTCTGTCCTCAAGCAGAGGATCAGTTCTGACCTTAGCATCTTGCCTGGTGTATTTTCAGATGACAACTGAAGAATGTGTCAAGAAGTTGACAAATTTCTGACTTTGGATGATTTTCACTGGGTATTATTTTTGAAATAGGTGAAAAAAATCAAGTTACCTTAGAAGATATTCAGATGAGTGAACTGTAAATAGAAACTGACACATTTTTGATGTAACAGACTTAAGTCTATTGTCTAAGCCTGACTTTTCAACCCTATGTTTTGGCCTTCCACAAAGATTTGACCAGAATGAAACAATAGTATAAAATTATTTTCATGTTTATTCCCTGTTCTTTTCAGGTTTTGTGAGTTTTCTGTCAGCTCTTGGAACTAAGTCAAAGGTAAACACATGCTTAAGGGGAATGACAAAACAAAAATTATTCCAATGTTCAGGATGTATCTGAGAAACCTGCTTCAGAGCAATCCAAATATAGCCTAACCTGAGATTGCTATGATCAAAGAAATATTTAGAAGATTCCTGAAATTCATTTCTTAGGAAAATTATGTATAGAAACACTGCATAGATTCCTATCACCATCTGTTTTAGCCTTATAAAAATATTAGGGAAATATTTTACTAAGATACTAGTGAAATCATTATTGAGATTGCATGGGAGACAGTCATGGACAGAGAATCTGGGTTCATGTCCTGGTTCCACCAGTTACTGTGTGACCTGGGGCAGCTTACTTAACCTCTGAGCTACCGTTTCTCTATTTGCAGAACGGGAACCATAGTATTCTTATCCTATTCTGAAAATGAAGTAACAATGCATAAAATGCATTTTGTAAGCACAAAGCATTACATAAATGTAAGTTATCACCATTAGCTAAGTATAGAAAGGCTTGTCATAGGAAGGTTGGCTTATAAATTTTTTTTTAGCCCTGGTGACCTCAAATACAGTGGAGCTGTGAGCTCTTTTCTTTGGGTGACCCTACCAACAGTGCTGATCACATAGAACCCACTTGTGCTTATGCATCTTAGGTGACTCTTGTCTAAGTCTTGTCAGAAGAGGTCCATCCAAAGTGCTGGAATCCTTCCTTATCTTTTCTTGACATCATGAAGATACCAGTGACACACTCTGGCTGTCTACCTGTCATCCCTCAACTTGTGATCAGCCTATCTTCTCTCTAGGATGGTCTGAAACAGATAAAAGTATAAAACAATATTCTGTCTTTTGTGGCTGCCTTCCATTTCTACAGTGATGGTGGCAAAGTGGTGGGAAAAGGGATGGTGCATGATAACAATACCATTTTAGGCCACCTAAAAATATTAACTTAGAACTTCATATGTGGTCATCTTCCATAGACCAATGAGGTGATACTGTACCACAGGAACTGAATCACATTCATATTGACCTTGTTATAAATGAAAGCTGAAGACATGAAAAACTTACAATTAGATGGATAGCCCAAATGTTACATTGATACCCTCAATATATTAAAAGAACTATTGTAAGGCCTCCAGTGCATGAGACAAATTCCTCTGGGAAAAGCATGAACAAAAATCACATAAAATGAGAAAACATGAATACCAATCTCCATCAATAGAGGGAGGAACTACCTTGACATCTTTGGAAGTATTATTGTTTATTATTATCTAATCATTATTATCCAATGACATTTATTTAGTGATAGGGTTATTTAGTTATATAATGAATTTACTACATTGCAGTCATACCATATCAACTCTAAGGGAAAGGAAATCTGTGTGTTAAGATTATAGTATTCTCTATGTATCAAAAACTTTTAGACTCTCTAAGCTGGAGTTAAGGATAGAAGGTATTTTTTTTTAAGGGGCATAGGGGAAAGGAAAGAGACAATTATGTGCTTAATATATCTCAAAAAAAAACCCTATTCATCCAGGCAAGCAAACTTTTTATGTTTTATAAATGTCAAATATCAAGCATGTTATATCTGAACTTTTATATATGATGTAAGCATATTTTACTATTCTTCAATACAGTGACACTGGCCTCCTAGCTGTTCCTCAGAAAAGACAATCCATCTCTCACCTCTGGACGTTTTAACTGGCTGTCCCCCCATACCTGGAATGCTTTCTCTCATCCCTAACTCCTGACTTCCCTGGCCTCCTTCAAATCCTAGCTAAAAATCTCACCTATAAAAAGCCAATATGTTTTAATTCTAGTATCATATTTATTTGTTTCTTATTTATGTTGCGTGTAGCTTTTTTGTACATGGTTGTTTGCATGTTGTCTCCCGCATTAGATTGTAAGCAGTTTGAGGGCAGGGGCTATCTTTTGCCTTTCTTATATCCCCAGAACTTTAGCACATAGTAGGTATTTAATAAAGGCTTATTTCCTGTTGGACTGACCACTACAAGGCAATGAGACTTGTGACTGGTGAGATAACTGCCTGCTTGTGATAAATATCTGTATGGCTACTTTCCTTAACCTGCCAATATGTTGCTATCCCAAAATAGATCTATCCATCCTCAAGAAGGAATGGTTCCAATTATCAGAAAAAAAAAAGTTATGAATCATGTTACAAGTCTGATGCTCAGAGATCACAAAGAAGCTTCTGTTGATCACTCAGCTTTAATCTCCCACCAGGGATGGCCACTTTGATTTGGTTCTTGGGTCTGAGTAAGAGAGTTTGCCTTCAGCACCAGTGTATCATTTTTGGGAAGATTCTTTGCAAGAAGAAGTAGTAGACTTGTGTACCTTGGAGAGTTCTGGACCTAGAATTCAACCCTTAGGTTGAATCAACCCGAGGCTGATACCTCGAGATAGAGGATCTTTCAACTGTTATCTGGGTTCCTGGAAGTTGGGGAAGGAAAGAAGACAGATGCTCAGAAGAATTGAGAATTCATGATTTTATCATTTTATTCATAGTTTCATAGATTTAGATCTGGAAGGGATCCTAAAGCTCATCAAGTCCAACTCCCTCATTGTTTGTGTGAAAAACTGTGGCCAAGAGATTAAATGACTTGCCCAGGGCCTCATAAATAGTAAGTATCTGAAGTGAGAACTGAACCCAGGTCTTCCTAACTTTAGGTCTGGCAATCTATTGACCATTCCATGTTAAGTAGATACAATCACAGAATGTTATAGTGATATTTAAAACTATTATTATTTATAGGACCTCAGCTAAAAATCATTTTCATCTGTATTTTTGGCTAAATGATTCATATAAGTGCAACTGATAAGAATGAATATTTTGCATATTTGTGGTTTTTTTTTTTTTCAGAATATGCACTTATTTGTCTCTAGAAACCCTGAAGAACATACCCTTTCCACTTGTACCCTAGCAGCCTTCATGGTTCTTTTATTCACTGAGTTGGAGAAATGTTTCATCCTTCAGTATCTCCTAAATCCCAACTCCACATAACCTTGTTGTCTCTTTCAGGCTAACACATTCTTGATATGTGGAAGATGATGACTCGGATGGTGAGAGCTTGCATTTATATAGTGTTTCAAAAGTCTTAGGGCACTTTTAAGCTTACATAGGCTTAAAGTTTTAAACTATTTAAGTTAAAGTTTTAAGCTTAAAACATAATTTTAAGTTAAAAAAATTTTAATTTTAAGTTTTAAACTTAAAGCTATTTTAAGACTTTTGAGATACCCTGTATAGTGCTTGGTGGTTACAAAACCTTTTTAGTTGTACTAGTAAAATCCTCATTTCACACAAGAGGAGGGAGAAGATCATACAGGTTGTGATTTGCCGAGGATTATACTGCTAGTAGTAGTCAGGATTCAAGCCCAAGTTTTTCATTTCACAGTCAGTGATGTTTTAGTTATCATTATTCATTCCTAATCATTGTAACTCATACTTCCATAATGCTTCAAGGCCAATAAAGTATCTCCCTCCCAACAACCCTGTAAAAGAGGCAGCATAGGTATTAAATTTGAGGGAACTGAGTCAGAGAGAGTTAAATGACTTTCCTGAGACCAAATAGAGGTAGACCAAATGAGAGACAGACCCTATAGTTGAACCCAAGTCTTCTGACTTCAGATCCATCGTTCACTACAACATACTGGATTTGAGGAGGGACAATATTCTAGAAACTACTTGTTACTATGAAGATTCTATCCTGCTGCTAAAACCCTCTGGCTACATCCTGGATTCTTATCCAGGTTTGATTAATTTTATTGGTAAGTAGGAGTCTCCTCTTCTAGGGCAATTAGCCTGGGGTGAGTCCCATAATAGGGACTGCGAAATTGTCACAATTCAATTAGGAGCATATGAAACAAAAAAACAGAGTGGTAACAGCATATTAAGAAGAGCAGTCAGTCAACAGTGATTTGGAGAGATCAGGGTTCTAATCTCTCATCACCTCACCCCAGACTGTTACTGGTTGGCCTCAAGTCTTTCCCCATTCCAGTCCATTCCCCACTTAGCTGTCAGCTTGATTTTTCTAAAGTGCAGGTCATGTTACATTCCCTCCTACCCCGCCATTTTTGTTTGTTTGTTTTTGTTTAGGCAATCAGGGTTAGTGACTTGCCCAATGTCACATAGCTAGTAAGTCTAAGTGTTAAGCGTCTGAGGCTGGATTTGAACTCAGGTCCTCCTGACTCCAAGGCCAGAGCTCCATCTACCATGCCACTTAGCTGCCCCCCTACCTCATCATATTCACCAAATTCCATTGGCTCTCTATTACCTCCAGATCAATTATAAAATCCTCTGTTTGTTTTTTAAAAACCTTTCGTAACCCATCCCCACCTACCTCTGTAGTCCTCTTATATTTTACTCCCTTCTACATATTCTGTGATGCAGTAGCACTTCCTTGCTGTTCTTCACATAAGACACTCCATCTTTTGACTTTCGCCTCCTCAAATCATTTCCCAAGATAGGATTTCATCATGCTCCCACCCCAAATCTCCTCTCTTTTCAGCTCCTATTTACATGTTGTCTTCCTGCATTAGAGTGTGAGCACCTTGAGGGTAGGGACTATCTTATGACTTTCTTTGTATCCCCAGCAGTTAGCAAAGTGCCTGGCACATAGTAGGTGTTTAATAAATGTTGATTGATTCTAACTTTGGCTCTGGCCCTGGTTCTGAGTGTTTTCACTAGCTGTTGCTGATGCCTGGAACTCTCTCCTTCCTCATCTCTGCCTCCGAGTTCTCTTGTCTTTTAAGTCTCAGCTGAAGTCATATCACTGCAAGAAGCCTTTCCCAGTCCTCTTTAATTTTAGTGCTTTCCCTCCAATTTATCCTGTAGATTTTTGTATATATTTTGTTTGTACATAGTTGTTTGCATGTTGTCTCCCACAACAGACTGTGAGTTCTTTGAGAGCAGAGACTGTCGTTTGCCTTTCTTTGTATAGCCAGTGCTTAGTGCAGTGCCTGGCACGTAGTGGATGCTTAATAAATGCTAGTTGACTGACTGATTAGTCACCACGTCTGCCATAGACAATAGGTGTGACCTTGGAAAAAGACAACTTTTGTAAAATAAGGAGGTGTTTGAGTTGAGCTCTGAGGTCCCTTCTGGCTCTAAAATATTATGATTGTACTGTGAAATTTCCTTCTGTACACAAACTTCAATTAAAGTCAAGAGGAGCTCTGTGTAGCAGAAAAAATCTAGACCGATGTTTTTAATAAGATAGAGTAACCTTATGGAGCAATAAGTGCAATTATTTTGAAACCAAATTGCATCTTATCTCTTTGGGCAGATATGAAATAGCTAGCTAGGATGCCTGCACTTACAGACCAAAACTAGTGCATGGGTATAGCCTGTTGGCAGCCAGTGAAATTGCAAGACATTCAGTTTACAGAATCAGTGAATTTTTAAGCTACAGGAGATTTTGAAGGTCATCTCATCCAGGCCCCTTATTTTATAAATGATGAAACTGCAGCCAGAGTGTTAAGTGACTTGCCAAAGTGGGTCAGCAGCAGAGCCAAACCCAGAACCTCAGATTCTGTGCTGTCTTCTTTCTTCTTTACCACACTGCTTTGTAAATTCAGTCACATTCAGTGCTGGTAGGTACTAACATAGGAGTTAGCTTATACTTTTGAATATTCACACTTTGCATATTGACTTGTTTAGTTCTTATTTTTTAATTATTAATTTTAAGCATTTCCTTCCTTTTGAACAATTTAATCATCTACTGAGATTTGGCCTCAAAGTTGGCCTCACGGTCAAGAAGAACTAGGTTCAAGTTAGCTTCTGAGACATATTGGCTAACGTAATCCTAGGTTTAGCTTCTCAGTACCCTGGGTGATTTTCTAAATCCTGTAGAGTTAGAGCAGGGTAATGGAATCCCATCTACCCTAGGGACCTATATCATCCAAATGTATTAAACTCATGGCCTGCTGGCAAAGCTTTCTAGGACAGTGGAACCAGATTAAAATGTAATTGGGAAATGTTTAACAACATAAATAAAAATATGATAAAACAGACAATGTTATTTTGTTTTCTAAGACAATATACAGCTACCAGGGATCCATTATTATTTGAGTTTAATATACCACCCTAGATTATATCACCTACCTTAAGGTGGAGCTCCCTTCTGCCCCCTTCATAAATATTTGTGTGGGCCTCAGTTCCAGAACTAATACAGTTCTCCCAACTCATACTACTATTCTAAATAGCCTTGACCAACCTTCCACATAGAGAAAGAACTGGGGAGTCCAGCAACCCTCCCCTCTGGAGAGTCTTGTATTCCTCAACACCACACAGTTCGTATGACTCAATATAAAGTGAAGGGATGGGTTGCATCCTGCTGCCTCAAACCCCTTGCATCTCTGGTGATGGCTCTTATCTATCCTTTTCCTTAAGAGGAAGCCTCTGGAGTTTCTAGTGTCCTTGCCATCTGGTGACCATTTCTTGTTTAGTGTTTTATTTTTCCCTGTTACATGTAAAAACAATTTTTAACATTCATTTTTAAAACTTTGAGTTCCAATTTTTCTCCCTCCCTCCCTCCCCATGCGCTACCCCCACTGAGAAGGCAAGCAATTGAATATAGGTTATACGTGTGTAGTCATGCAAAACATTTCCATAATAGTCATGTTGTGAAGGAAAACATAGACCAAGAAAAAAAACCTCAAGAAAAATAAAGTAAGAAAAATTATGCTTCAATCTGAAGTATTCAGACACTATCAGTTCTTTCTCTGGGGATGGATAGCATTTTTCATCATAAATCCTTCCAAATTATCTTGGATCATTGTATTGCGAGAATAGCTAAGTCATTCACAGCTAATCATCTTACAATGTTGCTGTTACTTTGTATACAGTACATTTCACTTTGCATCAGCTCATGTAAGTCTTTCCAGGTTTTTTCTGAGAGGATCCTGCCCATCATTTCTTGTAGAACAATAGTATTCCATCATAATCACATACCACAGTTTGTTCAGCCATTCCCCTATTGATGGGCATCACCTCAATTTCTAATTCTTTGCCACCAGAAAAGAGCTGCTATAAATATTTTTGTACATGTAGGTCCTTTTCCTTTTTGACTTTTTTTTAAAATCTCTTTGGGGATACAGACCTAGTACTGCTAGGTCAAAGGGTATGCATGGTTTTATAGCCCTTTGGGCATAGTTCCAAATTGCTCTACAGAATAGTGGAATCAGTTTATAACTCCACCAGTAATGCATTAATGTCTCATTTTTCCCACATCCCCTCCAACAATTGTCATTTTCTTTTTCTGTCCTATTAGCCAATCTAATAGGTATGAGGTTTTGTTTTAATTTGCCTTTCTCCAATCAATGGTGATTTAGAGCATTTTTTAATATGGTACAGATAGCTTTGATTACTTTATCTGAAAACTGTTCATATCTTTCGATCATTTATCAATTGGGGAATGGCTCTTATTTTTATAAATTTTACTCTGTTCTTTATGTGTTTCAGAAATGAGGCCTTTATCAGAGAAACTTACCTCAAATTTTTTTTTTCACACTTACTATTGCTAACAGTGTTTCTCTCCACGCCACACCATTTATTCTATTCTCTCTCTCTCCTTTCACCCTGTCCCTCCTCAAAAGTGTTTTGCTTCTGATTACCCCCTTCCCCAATCTGCCCTCCTTTCTATTACTCCCCCACTCTTCTCTTTTCCCCTTTCCCTCTTACTTTCCTGTAGGCACATATGTTCCCAAAGTGGGCAGTACTGCCCCCTAGAGGTGCTGGAATGACCCAGGGGGGGCAGTAGTAGCCTTGGGCACAATTTGAATAAAAATAAGGGCAGTGAAAGCATAAGGAAAGAAGAAAAGATAAAAACATTTTGAAAAACCATTTGTACATGTTTCAGCTATTGTGTAACAGGTAGTCATAGTGATTACATTATTTTGCAAGTTATGATTTCCCTTTCCTGTTTACTTTTTTATACTTCTCTTGAGTCTTGTATTTGGAAGTAAAATTTTCTATTCAGTTTTTATCTTTTCATAAAGAATGCTTGAAAATCCTCTACTTTATTGAATATCCATTTTTTCCCCTGAAGGATTATACACATTTTTGCTGCGTAGGCAATTCTTCATCATAATCCTCTGGAATATCACATTCCAAGCCCTCCAGTCCTTTAATGTAGAAGCTACTAAATATTGTTATCCTGACTGTGTTTCCACACCACTTGAATTATTTCTTTCTGACTGATTGCAATATTTTCTACTTGACCTGGGAGCTCTGGAATTTGGCTATAATATTACTGAGATTTTTCATTTTGGGATCTCTTTCGGGAGGTGATCAGTGGATTCTTTCAATTTCTATTTTACCTTCTGGTTCTAAAATATCAGGGCAGTTTTCCTTGATAATTTCTTGAAAGATGATGTCTAGGCTTTTTTTTTGATCATGGCTTTCAGGGAGTCCAACAATTTTTAAATGATCTCTCCTGGACCTATTTTTCAGGTAGTTGTTTTTCCAATGAGATATTTCACATTGTCTTCTATTTTTTCATTCTTTTGATTTTATTTTATAATTTCTTGATTTCTCACAAAGTCATTAGCTTCTATTTGCTCAATTCTAATTTTTTAGCATAAATAATGAGTTTTGTTTGTTAAATTTATAGTAGTGCAGGGTTTTTTTTTTTCTTTTTTAAATTTTTTTTTCTTTTTCAACAGTCACTTCCATAAGCTTTTGATTGTTAAATTTTTCTCCCCCTCCCTCCCCACCTTTCTCCCCAAGATGGCATGCAATCTGATATAGGCTATACATATAAATTCCTATTAAACCTATTTTCACATTAGTGACATTTTAAGTAAGGAATTACAACCAATAGGAGGAACCACAAGAATGAGAAAACAAAACAAAACAGAAGAAAAAAAATATAGCAACTATTGTGCTTCAATCTGCATTCAAACTCCATAGTTCTTTCTTCAGATGTTGATAGCATTTTCCATCATGAGACCTTTGGAGATGTCTTAGATCCTTGCATTGCTGAGAAGGGGCAAATCTATCAAAGCTACTCATTGTACAGTATGGCTGTTACTGTGTACAATGTTCTCTTGGTTCTGCTCATTTCAGCATCAGTCCATACAAGTCTTTCCAGGTTTTTCACGGTCTGCCTGTTCATCATTTCTTACAGCACAATAGTATTCCATTACATTCATATACCACAACTTTTTCAGCCATTCCCCAGTTGATGGTCATTCCCTCAATTTCCAATTCTTTGCCACCACAAAAAGAGCTGCTATGAATATTTTTGTGCATGTGGGTCCTTTTCCCATTTGTTTGATCTCTTTGGGATATAGCCCTAGAAGTGCTATTGCTGGATCAAAGGGTATGCACATTTTTGTAGCCCTTTGGGCATAGTTACAAATTGTTCTCCAAAATGGTTGGATCATTTCACAACTCCACCAACAATGCATTAGCGTTCCAATTTTCCCACATCCTCTCCAACATTTATCATTTTCCTGTTTTGTCATGTTGGCCAATCTGATAGGTGTGATGTGGTACCTCAGAGTTGTTTTGATTTGCATTTCTCTAATCAATAACGATTTAGAACATTTTTTCATATGACTATAGATGGCTTTAATTTCTTCATCTGAGAACTGTCTGTTCATATCCTTTGACCATTTATCAATTGGGGAATGGCTTGTGTTCTTATAAATTTGTCTTAATTCTCTATATATTTTAGAAATGAGGCCTTTATCAGAAAGACTGGTTGTAAAAATTCTTTCCCAATTTTCTACCTTCCTTCTAATCTTAGTTGCATTGGCTTTGTTTGTGCAAAAACTTTTCAATTTAATGGGTTCTGCCATTTTAGAATTTGTTTAGAATTATTATTTAAAGTATATTATTTAGAGTTATTATTTGGATGGATTTAGGGGAGAGCTCAGGCCAGTCACTGCCTTTACTCTGCCATCTTGGTTCCGCCTCTTGATGACCATTTTTTGATATGCATTGTTCCCTGGAAGGGAGGCAGATATAAAGATACTTGTCTGGGCATGACCACTACCAATTGAAAAGGTATCATGAAAAGATGGAGGGGGAAAGATTTGTGGTAGCAGAAAAAAGAGGAGATGATTTCTGGAACATAGCAGAAGAAGATGAGATCAATGATACCAGTAGAGGGATAATAAAACCAGTGATTTCATGTGTATGTGCATATATGTGCACAAAAGGGTGAAATTGATGGGACCTTAGGGGGAAAAAATGGCCATTTCATCTTGTTATATAACAGAGAAAAAAGAAAGCCATGCCAAATCTGACATGCACTCCAGACTTTGGGAAAGCAGATTTCAAAGGGTCAGAAGGACGGATAACTTCTCATATCCCAGAATTCTACAAGGGAAGACAACTAAGGGAAAATGAGAAGCTTTTCAAGGGTAATTCTAAGGGCATGAAAAGCAATTCTGACAAGAATGAAAAAGGAGGATTTTCTAAAGAGACTGATGTCTCTGAACTTATTAATCCAATTCAATAAACATATATTAAGCCTGTATTGTAAAACCCTATGCTATATACCAGGGAAATCAAGCCAAAAACAAAACAATTCCTGTTTCATTGATCTCTTTTCCTCAGTCACCACTTCTGGGAGGAGGTGGGGCTATCAGGAACACTGCTACATACATTTTAGAGATGACATTGATAAGTTGCAAAGCTTCAGGATGAAGAAAATCAGATGATCAGCAAGATGGCAAAGACCCAACCAGGACAGTAAAAGTGACTATTCCATATAAGGACTGGTAAAAGGAATTGGAAATGGTTAGCTTGGAGAAGAGAACAATGTGGGACATGATACCTATGGTATGGAAGAGTTATTAGACTTAACCTTCATGGCTCCAGAAGGTAGAACTAGGTACAATGATGGGAAGTTGTCAAGAAAGAAATTGATATATTTACCTATGGAAAACCTTCCCAAACAGTGGGCTGTCCAAAAGTGGAATGGATTTCCTTTCCTTTCTATGTTCTCCCTTCCAGGAGGTCTTGGAGCAATGGCTCAATCACCACTTGGTTGATATACTGTAGAGGTAAATCTTGTTCAGGTATGGATTGAATTAGATGGCTTTAGTGTCCCTTCCTACTCTGAGATTCAGTGATTCTATATTTTTTCCTAATGAAAAATAGGGATGCCTTGTCTTCTGAGACAGGAGATAAGGAAGAAATGAAGAGTTTTGAGATTGGAGGACAGGTGAGAAAGTTCTTATCATATGATCTCAGTCTTCTTAATAAGAGATAGTATGATATAGTAGGAAGAACTCTGGACTTGGAGTAATGAGAGATATGAATTTAAACCCTGACTCTCA
This sequence comes from Phascolarctos cinereus, assembly GCF_003287225.1. Classification (NCBI taxonomy): domain Eukaryota; kingdom Metazoa; phylum Chordata; class Mammalia; order Diprotodontia; family Phascolarctidae; genus Phascolarctos; species Phascolarctos cinereus. The sequence goes on along the minus strand of NW_027555958.1, from coordinate 107,110,776 downwards.
CACTTATCAGTTATGTGACTAAGCAAATCACTCCCGGTCTCCAAATCTTCCTTTCCTTGGGAAAAACTGGGGTCATAATGTAGTAGGTGATTTCATAGAGTTGTAATGAGGATTGAATAAGATAATACATTTATAAACCACCAGGTATAGCAGTGGAACACAGGGCTTTAGGTTTTCTTCTGAAGGAGGAACTGAATTCATGCCAAGGGTAAAAGGGCAGAAAAAAAATGCTGCATATTTCAAAGGCTCTTTGTCTTTTGAAAGAGTTATAGAGTTGTTAATAAAAGACAGAATTAGTCAACATTAACTAGTTCTTGCTCCCAGACCTAAAGGAAGAAACCCTCAATCTATATACAAAGTGAGATGAAGAAAACCCCTCAGGGCATTGCACATGCTGTATGGTCTTAGGTCAACCACATATGGCTTATGTAGAGATGCATTCAGGATAAAATAATATGTGAAACATAATCAGGGAACAGATAGTAACATTTGCTTGATGCACCAAATAGGTAAATGCAGAAAAGGATAGAGACAATTCAGTTCATCCACATCCTCTACATGGCATCTCTAATTTGCTAGGTGACCTGCTGCAGTCTCTATATCCTTTTGAAGTAAAGGAAAAATAGGACCTTTTGCAATTTAATCCACTAGCAGTATAATTTCAGAAATGTCCCTTTCAATCAAAGTAATTTCCATTTCATATTAGAGACAGCTCAAATAATGGATGCTTTTCATCTATTGGGCTGATGATCATGGACCTTAAAAGGGAAACTGCTATGCTTCCGCTGATTCCATTAGCTAACTACCATTTTACTCTCCTTTTGGCATCACTTCCCTAGCTTAGGTTTTCATTATCCAGCAAACTTCAGGGACTTAAACATATAAGATTTGGGTACAAACCCTACCTCAGACACTAGTTATATGACCAGGACAAATCACTTAACTGCTCTGTGCCTCAGTTTCCTCATCTGTAAAATGAGGGGATTGAACTTGATGATCTATAAGGAAGGTCCCTTCCAGCTTTAGAACTGTGATTCTATGATCCTAGAGTTTATTCTCATATCCCATGTGTTAGGCATGGTGAACTTCAGCTCCATGGGAATATGTAATTAGTCCCTAGTCATTTGCCTAGTGGGGCTATGTATGTAGCTTTGTAAATCTTAAAGTCATATATAAATAACAGCTATTATTATTAGTGAAGAAGATTTTACTATTTAGTCTTTTTCAAATAATCAAAACTATTTTTTACCAATATTTTCCCTTATTGTAATATCCAAAGGGAAAACTAAAAATGCCAATATAGCATTTTCAAATTAAAATAGTTCTTTAAAATGATCATTCTAGTAATATAATTTCCATTTCCTTTAAAGATAATCCATTTTCAAAAACAAAATATTGGAGGCTGGAGATCTTTTGGTAGATATTTTATAAAAAAAATAAAGATTTTTTTAGAATTGTCACGTTTCTGTCCTAAAAATTAATTCAAGGATAGACATCAATACAATTTTTAAAAATAGAATAACACTTAATTTTTTTGAGATTTTTCAAAGGACAGTGCACATTATAAATCTTTGGAGAAACAGGATGTCAGATGTATTCACTAAAGAAAGCAAATTTCCTTTGTAGTATAAGATAAATAACATAATTTGTAAGATTGTTGACTCTTTAAAAAACCTATCTGTCCATTTTCTGTGAAATTTCTGTCTCCTCTTGCCATTCTTTTAATAGTCCACTGGAAAAAAAGCAATACCCATTATGTTTAGCACAGAATTCTGACAGCCCAATAGATGAAAAACATCCATTATTTGAGCTGTCTCTAATATGAAATGGAAATTACTTTGATTGAAAGGGACATTTCTGAAGATACACTGCTAGTGGATTAAATAGCAAAAGGTCCTATTTTTCCTTTACTTCAAAAGGATAATTACAGTATCCTGAGTAGTATTGATGGCAACCTGGTAAGAGATTTTGTAATAATCAGGAAAATAGTGTTATTTCTTAAACAGCTCAGGAAATTTTATTTATTTTAAGATATAATTAAAATAGGATCTTAAATTTTCAAGTTCCTACAGTATTTGCATTTGTACAGTATTTGTATTCAGAATTTATCTTAAGAGACAATAAAATTCTGTAACTGATCCTGTTGGTGAGCTCATAGTTGGATGGTTTAGATGGTCCTCCTCAAAAGGAGATGGCACAAACTAAATATCGAGGAGAAAGATCAAATGTTCCATAGGAAATAATAGATAGCATTTATATAGAGTTTTCACAGAAGTGCTTTTCTTATTATTGAAAAATCACTTATAGAAAAACAACTATCTCAAAACTACTCAATCAAAAAATGGAAGTTTAAAACAAAATGGAATCAGTTATGCTAAGTCCATAAGCTTATTCCAACTAATTAAGGTACTAAAAACATTTTCACTGGAGTGAGCCTATGACTGACTATCTGTAATTTCAGCATTTATACTGTGGTTCCTAAAGATTAGGAGTCTTCCTGGGCATTTTCTCTGGCTTTCCTCCATGCCAGTAATGCTTTCCTTCATCTGCAGGGACTACTGACTGGCTGCCCTGTCTTCCTTAATGTCTCAACCAAAATCCTATCTACAGGAAGCCTTTCCCAACCCCTTTTAATTCCAGTGCTTTCCCTCTTTTAATTAGCTCCTCTTTATCCTGTAGTTTGCTTTTGCATGTTGTCTCCCTCTTTAGATTGTAAGCTCCTTGAAGGCAGGGACTGTCTTCTGCCTCTTTTTGAATCCCCAGCACTTAGCACAGTACCTGGCAGATAGTAAGTAGGTGCTTAATAATTGTTTTATTTACTGATTGATTGAGATCCCCTTCTCTTCCACACCACTAAGAAGAAGAGAGGTAACCAAACAGGTTCTTGGGAGTTCCTGTACCCTTGACCTAAGAGCAGGGGCTTTAAGAAGTATGCTCACTGTTGTAAAGTGGAGTTATCTGAGATATGGAATGGGCATATCAGCTCAGCGGAGCAAAGAATAACTCTGAATGCGCTTCTTCCTTCTTTTGTGTCATAAAAATATCTCCTTCTACAATTCTTCCCTCCCCCACCCCATTTTCTTCTCCTTCCCCCAGTGACTGTAGCCTGAGATGGAGTCAAACTAGGGTTGGAAGTGTTTGCTGTAAAATGTAACTATGCATCCTTAAGTATTTTTAATTGTATTAGAAAACACCTAAGGGGAACTGTCTGTAGCACACTAATATCTTTGAGCTATAGAATTTCTGGGGTGATATAGTGATCCCTAGGAGTATATCAAGGCCTTCCAAGCTGGAGCCTTTGAAGACAAGTGATGTGTGAAGTTATGAAAAGTCATTAGGACTTTTTCTTTTTGGTAAGTTGAGGAAGGGTTTTTTTTTTCTTCTCGTAAGTTGAGGGCAAAGATAGAGATAGGATAGATATGGGTTCACCCCTCAGACCTTAGGTATGAGACTTAGGGCAAGTGATTTTAACCTTTCATCTGTAAAGTGAGACTTTTCCCTCTCATTTGTATCAGTACGTCTGTATCTAAACTGAGCCCTTTCTCTATCATCTGTAAACTGAGCCCTCTCTCTATCACCTGTGTCCCTAGCTCTATAATTTGTAAACTGAGCCCTCTCTCTATCATCAGTGTCTGTAGCTCTATAATGTATAAAATGAGCCCTCTATCACCTGTGTCCCTAGCTCTATAATGTGTAAACTGAACCCTCTCTCTATCACCTGTATCTGTAGCTCTATAATGTGTAAACTGAGCCCTCTCTCTATCATCAGTGTCTGTAGCTCTATAAATGTATAAAATGAGCCCTCTATCACCTGTGTCCCTAGCTCTATAATGTGTAAACTGAACCCTCTCTCTATCACCTGTATCTGTAGCTCTATAATTTGTAAACTGAGCCCTCTATCACCTGTGTCCCTAGCTCTATAATGGGTAAACTGAGCCCTCTCTCTGTCACCTGTATCTGTAGCTCTATAATGGGTAAACTGAGCCCTCTGTCACCTGTATCTGTAGCTCTATAATGGATAAACTGAGCCCTCTCTCTATCACCTGTGTCCCTAGCTCTATAATGGGTAAACTGAGCCCTCTCTCTATCACCTGTATCTGTGTCTGTAAACTGAGTCCCAAAGGGCTCCTCTCTCAGGGTAGCTTTGGGGAACAAATAAAATGTTTTCTGTAAAACCCCGTGCAAAACCAAAAACTTACAAGTGCTTTAGAAGGTGAGCATTTATTGCTATAGTGAAACTGGGTTTTAGACAAAAGGTTTGAGAAATTCTAAGATGGACTGATTAGGTGTAGAGGGGGTAGGAGACTGGGCCTGCCAGAAATACAAAATAAAACTTTAATAGCAAAAACAGAAGGGAGAAAGAAAACAGTGAGCGGGAATGGCATCCAGGACAAGGATGGGAAAATGATTAAGACGCTGTTTCATTTTCTGTGTATTTGTATCCTCAGAAAATATAAGCACACCATGGGCTCCTAATAAATGCTGATTGATTGACTATTGATCGAATGGCTATAACTTTAAGAAAGCATAGCCTGAAAGGTGTGTATGGGGGAAGAAAGAGATTTCTTAGTTAGGCCAAGGCCGGGGAGATAATGACATAATCAGAAAGTTCGATGGAAGGTCTAGGGGGTGGCAAACTGGGGTCCCGACATCACCACCAGAAATACCCCGGGTGGTCCGCCGTTCCTCCCAACCTCTGCTCGGGCTCCCCCTGCTGCTGGGCATCCTCCTGCCCAATCGGCCACCGGCTTTAGCTGCTTCTTCCCCTCCCCCATCCCTTTCCAGTCAGAAACCCAAGGCCCAGCCTGGCCTCGAACCTCTGCTTCCCGACGGCTGGAACCAGGCCCCGCCCCGAGCAGGGAGAACTACGCCCTCCCCCCGGTCCCTGATAGGCCGCTTCCCCTCTCCCCAGTCCTGATTGGCTTCCTTCTCCCGCCCCTCTCCACCAGCCCCTCCCCCTCCGGGCCACCTCCCTTCTTCCCCTCCCCCCAGGCTGGCTGGGCCCGCCTTGGAACGCGCCCGGGATTGGCCCCGGCCCCGAGCCGCGTTCGGCCTTGACAGCTCTTAGCAACCCCGGGGACGCGGTTCTGAAGGCAGGCGAACCCGGTCGCCCCCTCCGAGTGCCCTGTACGATGGCCTCGAAACAAGGCAAAAAGAAAGAGGTTCACCGCATCAACTCCGCGCACGGGTTCGAGAAGTCGAAAGAGTAAGGGAACACTTCCCACCTTATCCTCCCTTGCTCACCGCCCTCCCCCCGCTCCCCCTCAACCTCGCCCCCCCCAGGGGTGGGGGTGGGGCAGCCTACAGCAGCACCCCCAATCTCATAGGAACTTGGATCTAGGGACCATTGGGCTCGACCCCCTCGCTTTTCTGAGGAGGAGACTGAGGGCCAGGGAGGCTGAGCGACTTGACCAAAGTCACACAGAGTCCGAGGCGGGGTCCCCTCACTCTAGACCCACCCTTACACCCTGCCTCTCCCGGTGCCCCCAAAACATGTTTCTTCCCCATTTATATTTCCCCTCCCCTTCCCTCCAACCTCCTTACCTCAGCAGCACCCCCCCCAGTGCCTTATAAAGGCCCAACTAACTAGCTGTATGACCTTGGGCAAGTCACTTATCCCTGTTTGCCTCAGTTTCTTCCTCCGTAAAATGAGCTGGGGAAGGAAATGGCAAACCACTCCAGTATCTCTGCCAAGAAAACCCCAAATGGGGTCGCAAAGAGTTGGATCGTTAATCTGCCGAGGCAAAGCTAGGCCAGGAGGGGTGGGGTTAGTCCGGGAGACTTGGGTTCAAAAATGGTCTCAGAGCTGCCTCGCTGTGCCACCCTGGGCAAGTCACCAGCCTTTTACTACTGCTTAACCTCCTAGCACGCCCCAGGCATCCCTTGCCCTTCTTTTCTAACTCTGAGCCCAGTCCCTTTCAAAACCACCAGCTAAAAACTGACACTTCATTGAGGTGAGTGATGTTGCAGCCCCTGCTTAATTCAATAGCAAAAATTGTTGGTTAAATGACACAGTAGATATAAAATCCCTTGGAGTGAGGTTCAATGTTCTACAAGAATATCAGATTGTTAAAACATCTTAATACTAATTAATGTTAACTTTTTTTTCCTAAGAAGACATACTAACTAGCTTATTCTTTGGAGCACTGAGGTTCAGATCTGTTTGGGGCACACGGTTTTGTATCTTCTTTCTCTCGGGAGGTGTATGGTTTAAGGTCGGGACGGTTTGATGTTTGACTTGTATTCCCAATACCTAGCACGAGTCCTTGGTACCTCGTAGGTACTCAGTAAATAAATGCTTGTTGAATAGAAGGCATTTGAGCAAGGATGGAATTTTGAGTGCTGGGAGCTGTTACATTCCTGTCTTTTTCTCATTATGATGGTGTCCCTGAAATTTAGAACACACATGAGGGATAAGTGATGCTCCTACCCCAATGAGGTAATTCTTTTTTTTTTCCCTTTTAAAAAAGGAACACATTTAAGCAAGACAAATCTATTCACTGTGTTTGGTTGTCTGAGCTCAGGATTTCTTATTGGCCATTGCATTTATTCTGACTGAAGTAGCCTTGTTTGGGTTGTTTTTATTTACATGTGTTGTTTACTTGTTTCAATCTACATCAGTTCACACAAGTTTTTTCATGTTTCTCTGGATTCAGTCTTTGAGTATCCAGAAGACTGATATGGCTGTTGTGACCCAGAAAGTTGCAGAGGGGAGGGTTTTGGTTAACATTTGGAGTTTCTTAACAATTAGAGTTTGTCTTTGACTTTCTTTGGGACAGTAGTGATGCTGTTGGGTCAAATTTTAACTTTTCTTGTATAATTCCTATTGTTTTTAAAGTAAGTTTGCACCATTTCACAACTCTGCCAATAGTATTGTGCTTGACTTCCCTGGGCCTTGCAACTTGAACTATTTCTGTTTTGATCATCTTTGTCAGTTTGATGAATGTGAGGTGAAACCTTGGGATTGTATCAATTTGCATTTCTCTCATCACCGATTTAGAGCATTTTTACATATGGTAAAACATTGAAAACTGCTTCTTCATATCATTTTTAATAGTATTTTTTTCCAATTACATGTAAAGACAATTTTTAACATTAATTTTTTAATAACATTTTGAATTCCAAATTTTCTCCTTTCCTCCCTCCCCCCCTCCTCTCCAAGACAGTAAGCAATTTGATATAGGTTATATATATGTAGTCATCTTCATATCTTTCCCCCACTTCATATTTTCCCCTACCTGTTGGAGATGATTCTTGGTCTTGTACTTTTGCGTCAGTTCCCTATATAATCTGGAAATTATACTTTTGGTAGATATATTTGATGTAAAGATTTTTTCCCACCTTACAACTTATACTCTTGTTTCAACTATTAATTTTTGCTCTTGAAAAAGCTTTTAAAACTTTATGTAATTAAAATTATCTGTTTTATCTTTTTTTTTTTTTCCAGCCAAAGACAAAGTTTATTAGTTGGGGCAGACTCTTAAGGAATCTGAGCAGTGGCTAGATTTTAAGAATCTGAGCATCTTAATGGAGACAAGGTGGACCTTATATACAGAAAGACTATGGGAGGGATCTAGGAGTGGCCAAGTAGTCTATGAGGTAATAGAATTCCTAGGACCTGGATGGTGTAGCCAAGGGAGAATGGAGCCTAGATAGGATTAAGGGGGGGGGGAGTGGCCTGGGGTCATAGGGAGGTAAGGGCTAGGCTAGGTTAAAGGTAATAGAATTGGGTGATTGGGTGTAATCACAATGAAAGGCCAGTTGATGAGATTATAATCTCAGGTGGACACTAGAGATTTGGCCACATGGGAAAGTCCTGGGTTTTTTTCTTTTTTGGGGTCCAGAACATTCCACCCTCAAACAAATGGGACCCAGATTCTTTTGGGGTAAGGGCAAAGGTCTTGGCTTCTGAAACTGCTTCCTGCTGGCAAGGGGCATAGAGCTATTCCTGCCTTGAGGGGATCTCAAAGAGGAGGTTGACTGGAACTGAGCACAGGCTGCATCCAGGCAACTCTAGGGGCACATTTGCTGTTTGCTGCCTGTAGTTTGGAAGACACCAATATGACAGAAAAGACTGCAGGGCCCAGATGTGACAGTATAAAATATCGTTAGCTCTGTTTGGATTCAGATAATTCAGTTTTCAACCATGCAGTATCAAATCCACCTCATAACCAGACTGAGGAATAGCCAGGTGGGTAACATTCCTTTCCAAAGGAACATAATGGGGAAACGGAGCCAGGAAGATCCTATCTTATACTGAGGTTAAAATTGTCCTCTCAGGTTTTCCCAATGCTGATTTCCCACCATTATCACATTTCCTCTGAATAGCTTGTGGCCTTTCTCTCAGGTGGTAGATTATTGATGGATTATGATCCATCAGGCAACTCAAAATCAAATGCTATGAGCTTTTACCTCAAACGGCAAGTTTCACTAATCACAGCTTAGGAAAAACTTTTCTAGGATTTACATCTCAAATTTAAATTTGTCCTGGTATAAAAAGCTAATCGATTTCTGTATACTTGCAAATTAAATTCTCTCAAGACAAAACCCAAACAAGCTTTTTGGCATGTTTTACACATTAAAACAATAACCAACAATAGCCAAATTATTTTAGCAGTAACCAAATTATGAAAAGTTGCTTGATGTAACTGATACAAAAAGTTCACCAATTTGAAACTTGAAACAAACCCATTACCAATCAGGTGACTTCAGTTTTATTAAATGCACTTCCAAATCACTTTACACAGAGAATCAACATCTCATCATTAACAGTTAAAACTACAATTGTAAAAGAGTGTGTTTACCCAAGTTCAGAGGATAGCTTCTTTAGGATGATGTGCTGAACCTGGGTGATGCTGCCAGGCAAAGGTTGCCCTAGGGTCCACGCTGTAGCTGCTGCCCCTTCCCCCTCTTTCCTTACCCCAGGTGGGGGGAGGGCAAAATCAAAAGTGAGGAGGAAAGGGTGAAACTCTGTTCTCCTATGAGAGGGATTAACAGATACCCTCTTGACCCAAGGGAAGGGAGTGACCAGGTTGTACAGAGTTTTGAAACATTCCTTTATGATCGATCACAAAACTTACAGAATCTGCTAAGATGTTTTTAGCTGTTCTAACTTTTCCTGTAACCTCCATGAAGGAGGATTCAGGGGTGTAGAGGGAAGGGAGTAAGTAAGCCTCAGAGAACCAAAAAGCAACTGCAGTTTTTCCCAATTCCCTAGCACTGAGAGAACTGACAGAATTGGGCATATGCTTCCAGATAGGGGGTCTACCCAGGCCCATGGCCTCGAACTGAACCAGTGGACCACGAGCCTGAGAGCATCAGGCCATGTGCGAGACAGCCTCCTAACTGTCTGCTTGAAAAGCCCCTCCAAGCCTTCCTAGGTGCTTGGAGAATGACTCCAACTGCAGAGCAAGAAAGGAGGGGTCAAGGAGGCTTATGTACGTTCCATTCACAATCTCATGGGGAAAGCTTTTGGTGTTTTTCCATTGCAAATAACACATGCTGTTCATTTTCAGTTTTCTCAAAACTTATGCCAAAAGCTTGAGTTTTGGAGGTCTGAAGGAGTTAGTTTTTCCCCCTTTCCTAATACTGATACTTTGAACATAACTGATTTCCATGGTAGTGAGTCTGTGAACTAAAACAACAACCCAGAAAATCTGTGATTCTGTGTAGGGCTGTTATCAATTTTGAAAGATAAAACTGAACATGGAAAGTCTAGTTTTGAAATGCAGAGAGTTGAAAATTAACATTTTAATAACCACTCTGACAGAGACATATGCTTATTTTGACACTTTAAAAAAGATGTGTGATTTCATCAGTATGGGTATCCCCTTCACCAGAACAGGTGACAATCCCTTCAACAGGTAGCCTTGTGCAGTAGAAGGTACACTGGACTCAAAGTCAGGAGACCTGTGTTGGAGTCCTGACTCTGCCACTAATTTACTGTGTGATCCTGGGTAAGTCACTTAATCTATCTGAGCCTCAGTTTTCTCATCTTCAAAATGAAGGACTGAACTTAATCCTTACTATCCCTCTTTTCCTACTTTTGTCAAATATTAAAAAAAAAACACTGGCTCCTGTATTTCACCTAATAAGCTATGAATCATCACATACAAAAAAATCACCACTTAGTAGCCCACTTTCCATTGATGAGACTCTCCATTTTTAGCTGTGACTTGGATAACAGCTACACAGACTTTCATTGTTATCATACTTGAAGCCTTTCCAACTGAGTAGAAACTTGGGAGTTTATGCTTTGTTGGTATAACCTTTGTGAATCCAGGGTTAACTCTAAGCCATAAAGAACAGGACATTAGTGGAAGAAGATATGTACATGTAGTGCTTCTTAAGGTTGCCAAAGCAATATCGACCCTGGAGATATGTGCCTGCTAAGCAGGATGTAAACCCTCCCAGCTTTCTTCTCTTCATCCCTGGGATTTACACAGCTGGATTTAACTGACAGATTTCAGTTTCCGATCCTTAAAAGGTGAGTACAGAAATGCCATTGGGAGTGAATGTGCTGACAAGGGGAGATAAGGGGAAGAAGCCCAGAGGACAGAGAGGATACTGGTGAGGACATGATGGATACACCCCCCTCCCTTTCTTCATTCTTCCCTTCCTTTCTTCTTCTTTCCTTCTCTCTCCCTCTTTTCCTCCCTAGTACAGAACTAGTATCTTTTCACTTCCCATCCTTTTTCTTTCTTTTCCTCTTGGAAGTTAATTATGCCCCTTCCCCAGTTTCTGTTTCTTAAGAGGTTTATTTTTTTCTATTTTACTATTGCTTTAAATCTGGTTTCTCTAGAATAAATGTGGTTAAACCATTGTATAACTGATCTGTGTGTGTCCCTGTGCAAATGACAGGGAGGGAGAAGCAATAGTTGATAAAGTTCAATTGGAGAGAGAAAAAAAATTCTCAGGGGTATTTAGTGGTATAGGAGTTGGAATGATAAAATACAAATGTTGATTTATATTTTTATAACTTCCAAGAGGACAAAAAATGTGAAAGGCAGATCTGGATTGTTCTGGTCAGAGTTTAAGTTGTCTTTGGTAAGGGGAGTCTTTGATGAGCTGGAGCTGGTTTGAGAGCTGCGAATTTTTTCTTCCAGTTGTTTTTTTGCCCCAGTCAGCTTGAAAGGAAAACCAAGCTACACCTGTTACCGCAAGTCCACATATACACCCAAGGGGTAATGCCAAGAAGGTGAATAGAGGAAAAAGTCATACCCAAAGGAGAGCACAAAAGGAATGGCTGAGATATAGTGACCTAACCTGTACAAAGGCAGGGTCTAAAAAGAAGGTGTGGTCTAAAAAGAAGGTGTGATTAGCCTGTCTTCCTCAGCCCGACACACAAAAACATTCTAAAAGCTGTTGTTTGTGTCTCAACTTCTTAGTTTCGACCAAACAAATTTTGGGAAAGTATTTGTTGTATTTTCCTAACTTCCCATATTCTTTTGTAAACATCCTTTACCTATGACTCAAAGCTCATTTGCATAAGACTCTCTTCATTGGTGGAGATTGATTACTTAATGTTCTATACCTGTTGTATAGTGCTTGAGAGAAGACAAGTCTTAATCTTCTGACTTTCAGTTTTGAGAGAAAAGTTACAAAGTTCTAGGTTCTCTTTTGGTCCCTGAAGGGAGAGAAATAGTTTGGGAAGAAGCTGACGTTTAGAAGAGTTGTTACTCTGATCATGTCTCTAGCCCCAGCTTGCCACACTAAAGACTTTGGTGCATGAAATCTCTTGGTTGAGCTGAGATAATCTAGCTTCTAATAAAAATCTCATTTACTCTTTGTGTTGTCTGGAATATTCTCATCTATATACCTTCTTTAATTTATGTTTATTATCAGATTGAATAAAATGGTTTATGTGTGATTTGCTATTTTGTGGTGGTACAGTAGATAAAAGTGCTGGGTCAGGAGTCAAGAAGACCTGAGTTCAAATCCATACTCAGACACTTACTAGCTATGTGACTCTGGCCAGTTACTTAAATTTTGTCTGTTTCAGTTTCCTTTCAAAGTAGGGAAGCCTTTCAGCTCCAGGAAAAGACAAGTTATATCATCATGCTGAAGAAAGAGTGAAGACAACAAACACAAGATCAGTACTATGGCTGTGTGACAATTTTATAGTTCTTTTTAACTGTTTTTCAGACACTGGGTTGTAGCCCCAGCATTACTTAGCTCCAGAGGGCAGAATTAGAAGCAAAGGGTGACGTTGCAGAGAAGCTGATTTAGACTTTTATGTAGTGATAAACTTCCAACAGGTGTAGTGCAAAGACCACTGGATTTGCAGCCATATGACCTATATCCCAGTTTTGTTATTTATTACCTGTGTTGTGTTAGGTAAATCACTTAATTTCTCTGATCCTCTCTTTTCTCATTTGTGGAATAAGCGTATTTTCTAGGTAATCTCTAAGATCCTTGTATTATCCAAAGTCTTGACTCCTCCAGGACCTTTCTTAATCAATTATCAGTTCTCTGCAATCTTTAGTTTCCTTCCATTGTGACCTCAAAATTCCAATCTGCAACAAAAGGACACTGAGACACTCTGAGCAGTTTCAATTTATTAAGGAAACCATAGTCCTTAAAAAAACTGGATCCAAGACTCCCCTCTGAAGTCATGGGACTCCTCTGCTTCATTTTGAGGGAATATTTATACAATTTGTGAGACCACTAAAAATAGAATGAGGTGGTACACTTCTTCAATTGGTCAATTCCAAAAAAGGGGAAATCTACGTGATTGGTTAAGGGAAATGTCCATCAGTCACTAGAATTTAGTCAGACTTTCCACATGTCATCAAACATGAGTGTTTAGTCGGTGACCAGGCAATAGGATTCTGGGACTTTCCACGAGCATGTTATGAACATCAGGTGTAAAGAACAAAGTAAAAAGGGGAAACTTGTTTTTCTGGAACACAGCAGCTTCCAGGGCACATTCATAGAAGGTGGTAGGGAGTAGGATAGCAAGTTTCTATCTCTGTCCCTAACACAGGCCTACATAACAGACTATAAATCTTTATAGTATAAATCTGCCTTATAAATCATTTAAAAGGAACATAATCATCAATACAAAATGGGTTAATTAATTCTAACTTGCATAATTTCCATTGTGACAGCATTAACCAGCTCAGATTTAATTCTACCTTACCCAACTTACTAATGTAATCATTGAAGGAGAAAGCCACAAAGGTGGGAGGGCATGTGGAAAAACTGGGACATTCATTCATTGTTAGTGGAATTGTGAACTGATCCAATCATTTTGGAGAACAATCTGGAATTATGTCCAAAATGTTATTAAATTGTCTATACCCTTTCACTCAGCAATACCACTACTAGGTCTGTTTCCAAAGATGATTAGGGAAAAAGGAAAACACTCTATATGTTCTGAAATATTTATAGCAGCTCTTTTTGTGATGGCAAAAAACTGGAAATTGCAGAGATGCACGTCATTGGAGAATGGCTGAACATGTGCTAAATGATTGTGTTGGAATAACTACTGTGCTGTAAGACATGATGAGCTCAGTGGTCTTAGAAAAACATGGATAGACTTGCGTGAAACAATGGAGAGTGAAATGAGCAGAACCAAGAGAATGTTATATTCAGTAACAGCAATATTTTAAGAACAACTTTGAGTGAAAGTCATTTTGATGATTACAAATACCCGAATTAACCACAAAGGACCTATGAAGGAAGATTTCTGCATCCAGAGAAAGAACTGATGAATAAAAGTATGTATAGAATGATTTTACATGTATGTATCTATCTACTTGTCTATACATATTTGTGTCTAATGGAAGCCATCTCTAGGGCAGGGTAGGGGGAGGAAAAATGAAATTTACATAATAACTATTATATATTTAAAAAGAATAACAAGTTGTACATAATAGATTTACAGTTTCATGTGCAATCACCTTTTTTATTACACTATGTTATGAAAATGCCTGTTTTATTCCATAAATTAAAAAGAAATAAAAATTAAAACAAAAAAAAGAGAACACAGTAGTATTGATCAATGTTATGTTTGGGAATTTGTGGGGCTTGACTTGGTCTTTGATAATACTCTGGTTCAAATACAATTTAATTGTTGAATGTTCAAGCATGTTTTGGGGTCTGTATGGCTTCCCTCAAGACTCAGCTCAAATGTCATCTATAGGAGCCTTTCTAGACTTCTCCAGTGGTTAGTATCTTCCCTTCTAAGATTACCTGCCATTTATTCTTGGATGTGTCTTATACATATTTTCTCTTCATAATGTAAGCTCTTTTAGAGCCTTTTTTTTTAATACTCAGTGCTTAGAACAGTGCCTGGTACATAGTAAGTACTTAATTAATGCCTGTTGAATGACTAGTTAACCATATTTTCTGGTGTGAGGATTTGTTGTGTGTTAGCATATGAAAGACAGTGAGTTTCTGATGTATAATTCTAGCTACCAGGTTGTTCTTTTGCCAGATGTTTGGCCCGTGGTAGATTATTTTTAGCCTGAAGTTATTTGTTTTTATCATTTCCTTTATCATATTTATCATATCGATTATGATAGCATAGGTATGATCATGTCATTATTCCTCCCCTCCTCCCTCAGCCCTGCTCTCTGTTATGTCAAGGATCAAATATAAAGTTCTTGGTTTGACTTTTAAAGCCCATCACAGTCGGGCCCCTTCCTATCTTTCCAGTCTTCTTACACTTTTGTTCCCATCCAGATACACTGGTTTCCATGCTGGCCTTCTTGCTGGTCCTTGAACATGTCTCAATGCTCTGCAGCCTTTTACTGACTGTCCCCTGTGCTTGGGATAGTCTTCACCTCTACCTTCTGGATTCTCAGGCTTCATTCAAAAGTCTGCTCAAATTCTATTTCCTGCAAGAGGCCCGGCAGTGCTTTTCCCTCGGATTTATATATAATTTACGTTGTATATGCCTTATGTGTGCATAGTTGTTGCCATGTTGTTTTCCCTATTAGAACGTCAGATCATGGACCATAGTTTTTACTGTTTTTTTGTATCCTCAGCACTTAGCACAGTGCCTGCCACGTAACAAATGTTTAATAATTTCTCATTAATTGGTTGATTGATTGACTAGGGTCTTTAAGGATAATGCTTCTGTAATTCCTGGTGTTGGTGTCCTGATCCTGAATTGCCCCAGTAAATCCTTCTGTTTCTTTGAATGACCAGTATGGCTGAACCATTTTTTCATGTATTATTAGCCGAGTTCATATGTTTTCTACAGAACGACCGCTCTTGGAATCTAGGTATTTCATGGGCTCTGTGAGGAAGAAAACCACTTTTATTTATACTTGACAAATCCAATTGCACGAACCTATTGATAGATTTTATCATTACTTTATGAAGTGAAGCTGTTTGTTCCTGGAGTATCTATTTATCATTGTAACCTGTTTATAGTGTGTTCTAAGAACATCTATCATTTTTTCTCATTTTGATAAGGAATTGTTAATTTCTATACATCTGCCTTAGGATAACGGGTACTTTTTTGGTTGATATTGAAGAGGTTTTTGGTAAGATACTTTCTAAATTTGTTATGATCCACTTTACACTCCTAACAATAGACATTAAAATTGGTATGATATGAATGGTAATTACATTAAACATGGTTTTACAAGTGAGTTTTGATACAACTTTTTCTTTATAGCTTTATGCATTATGTGCTTTAGATAGAAGAGACCATGGTATTTATAAGTCTCAAAATGGACTCAGTTTAATCAGATACAGTCAGTTTGGTTCACATAGTTTTCATAATTTTATTTTCTCATTATCATCTGTCCTAAACAGAACTGGGTAGGGCAACCAGGTTAAAGAGAGACTTGTACCAAAATCTCATTAATTACTTGATGTATGTGGATCACAGCAGTATATGGCTCCCCTCAAAATCCCATTAAATAGCTTTTTTCATCTGGTGGAATCTTTTCCCAAGAATATCAAAATATAATTTGGACTCATACGTCAAGGATAAATAGATATTGGAGGCTTCAACCTTAAACCCAAAGATAAATTGAGCCAAAGGATGAAAGTTATACTGTTATCTCCTCCAGTAGACTAATTGAGAGCAGGGACTCTTTCTTTGTACCTCTACTAGTGTCTGGCATATAGTAGGCATTTAATAAATGTTTATTGACCTTTTTTGTGACTTTTATGGATTTCTTTTATTTTCTGTTACTTTCCTAAAGCTATTGATCACATAAATTAGTTTCTTTACTGATTTATTGATGTTTCTTAAGTAAGCCGTCATATCATATACAAACAGGCATAATTTTGTCCTTTTGTTTATTGTTTTTGCGAATGTTAATGCCTTTAGTTTTTACCTTTTCCTTACTGATGTTGCTAGCGTTTCTGGAACAATATTAAATAATTATGGGGAGAGGAGGCATTCTTACTGTATCCCTGTATTTATTAGGAAAGATTTCAATATTTTATTTTAAATAATGCTATATTTTGGGATATATATGTGTTTACATGCATATATATGCATATACACATATATTAGTCATATTTGAAAGACCTTTTGGTGCATTTATTTTTCAGTTTTTTCATCATAAATGAATGCCATAATTTGTCAAAGGATATTTTTGTTTATTGATATTATGTCATTTTTATTGCTTATATGATTAATTATGTTAACTGTTTTTCTAATGATGAACTATCATTACATTTCTGGCATAAATTCAACTTGCCCATAATGCATAAATTTTAGCATATTCTTGTAAGATTCTATTTACATTTTTTCCATTGAGATTTATTAATCAAATTGGTTTATGGTTCTTTTTATCTCCGTGTTTTGAACATTAGAACACTATCTGTCTCATAAAAGGAGCTTAGAGTGATTTTTTTCAATTACTGAGAATAATTTTATATAATTTTAATGAATTGTTATTTAAATATTTGATAAGATCCATTTGTATATCCATCTGGGTCAGGATTTTCTGCCCTTTGGTAGGTAATTATCACTTTTTTTCATTTTATCTATCTAAACTTGGTTGTTTTAAGTTCTCTTTGTCTCTTTTTGTTAATTTACATTTTTTAATTTTTTGTAACTTGTCTTTAAATTCCCAGTTTTCTGGAACATAATTGTATATAGTAGTGTGTAATTGTTTTTAATAATTGTTTTTATTTCATCTCTGTTATGAAATAATCTTGTTGAATTTTAATAAAATGATTTTCCTCTTTTTAAATCATGTTAAAATGTTTGTTGATTTTGTTAGTCTTTAAAAAAAACTGATTTCTTTCTTTTGCATTTAATTTAATTTTTTTGGTTACATTTTGAGTTCCAAATTGTCTCCTTCTTTCCCTCCACACCCCACACTAAAGAAGGTCACCTTTTAACACACACACACACACACACACACACACACACACACACACACACACGGATATACCTATATATGTATATGTAAAACCATACTACGTATACTTCTTTTTATTATTTCTTTCTCTGGAGGTGGATAGCATCTCCTTCCTATGTCTTTTGTAGTTGATTTGAGTATTTGAATACTCAGAATAATTTAGTCATTCACAGTTATTTGGTAAACAATATTGCTGTTACTATATACGATATTCTTTTGGTTCTGCTCATTTCACTCTTCATTATTAAATGCAGGTCTTTCCATGTTTTTCCAAAATCAACCTGCTCATCATTTCTTACAACACAGTAGTATTCCATCACAATTGTATACCATAACTTGTTTAGCCATTTCCTAACTCATGTGCATCCCCACAATGTCCAGTTCTTTGCTACCACAAAGAGAGCTGCTATAAATATTTTAGGACATATAGGTTCCTTTTCCCTGATCGCCTTGGGAAACAGACCTAATAGTGGTATTCCTGGGTCAATGGGTATGCATAGTTTTATAACTCTTTGAGCATAATTCCAAATTGTTCTCCAAAAAGTTTGGATCAGTTCACAGTTCCACCAACAGTGTATTAATGTCCCAGTTTTTCCATGTGTCATTTTCCTCTTCTATCATTTTTGCTAATCTGATATGTGTGAGATGATGCCTCAAAGTTGTTTCAATTTGCATTTCTCTAAGCAATAATGACTTAGAACTTTTTTTTCATATGACTACAATATTACTTTGATTTCTTCATTGAAAACTTGCCAATTCATGACCTCTGATCATGTATCAATTGGGGAATGACTCATATACTTTTAAATTTGGTCCAAGAAACTGTCTATAAAAATTTCTCCCCATTTTCTGTTTTCCTTCTAATCTTGGCTACCTTGTTTTATTTGTGCAAAAGCTTTTAAATATTATATAATTAAAATAATCTATTTAACATCTCACAATGCTCTCTTTCTCTTGTTTATTCATAAATTCTCCTGTCCAGAAGTCTGATAGGTAATATGTTTCATGTTCTTATAATTGACTTATGGTATCTTCCTTTATATCTAGGTCATGTATCCATTTTGACCTTATCTTGGTCAAATGGTGTAAGATGTTGGTCCATACCCAATTTCTGCCAGACTGCTTTCCAGTTTTCCTGACAATTTTTTTACCAAATAGTGAATTCTTACTTCACAAGCTTAAATCTTTATGTTTGTCAAGCACAAGGTTACTATTTTAAGGAAGGTTTCATTTATTCCTATGCTATCTAGTGTTTTTAATAGGAGTGGAAGTTGTTTTGTCAAAAGCTTTTTCTGTATCTGTTGAGATAATCATATGATTTCTGTTAGTTTTGTTGTTGATATGGTGGTCAATTATGCTGATTGTTTTCCTAATATTGAACTAGCCCTGCATTCCTGGTCATATTGTATTATCCTCATGATAAGTTGCTGTAATCTCTTTGCTAATATTTTATTTAAAATTTTTGCATCTATATTCATTAGGGAAATTGGTCTATAATTTTCTTTCTCTTTTTTTTGGCTCTTCCCAGTTTAGCTATCAGCACCACATTTGTATCATCAGAAGAATTTGGTAGGGCTCCTTTTTCTGCTATTTTCCCACATAGATTATACAGTATTGGAATTAATTGTTCTTTAAACGTTTGCTGGAATTCACTTGTAAATCCATCTGGTCCTGGAGATTTTTTTCTTAGTGAGTTCATTGATGGCTTGTTCAATTTCTTTTTCTGAAATGGGGTCATTTAAGTATTTTATTTCCTCTTATGTTAATGTGGACAATTTATATTTTTGTAAATATTCATCCATTTCACTAAGATTGTCAAATTTATTGGCATATGCTTGGTCAAAATAGCTCCTAATCATTGTTTTAATTTCCTCTTTGTTGGTGGTTACTTCACCCTTTTCATTTTGGATACTTGTAAATTAAGAAAGATTTTTCTATTTTATTGTTTTTTTTTTCATAAAACCAGCTCCTAGTTTTATTTATTAGTTCAGTTGTTTTCTTACTTTCAGTTTTATTAATCTGTCCTTTGGTTTCCAGAATTTCTAATTTGGTATTTAATTGGAGATTTTCAATTTGTTCTTTTTCTATTTTTTTAGTTGCATGCCCAATTCGTTGATCTCCTTTTTCTTTATTTTAGTCATGTAAGCATTTAGAGATAGAAAATTTCCCCTAAGAACTACTTTCTCTGTATCCCATAAGTTTTGGTATGTTATCTCATTATTGTAATTCTCTTGGATGAAGTTATTGATTGCTTCTATGATTTATTTGACCCACTCATTTTTTAGGATTAGATTTAGATTCCAATTAATTGCAAGATTTTTTCTTTGACATGCAAATTCTGGACTTCAGCTGTTATTCCTTGGAATTTTCATTTTGAGACTTCTTTCATGAGGTAACAAGTGGATTCTTTTTATTTTCACTTTGCCCTCTTGTTTTGAAAGATCTGAGCAGTTTTAGGATTTCTTGAATTAGGATGTCTAGGGCAGCTAGATGGTGCAGTGGATAGAGCACTGGCCCTGGAGTCAGGAGAACCTGAGCTCAAATTTGGTCTCAGATACTTACTAGCTATGTGACCCTGGGCAAATCACTTAACCCTGATTGCCTCTCAAAAAAAAAAAAAAAAGAAATAGGATGTTTAGGCTCTTGTTATGGTCATGATATTCTGTCAAATGTTTTATCCTCAATCTGTTTTCCAGGTCAGGGTTGGTTTTTTTTTTTTATGAGACACATTTTTTTTTTCCTTTTTCCTGACTTTTGAATTTGTTTTGAGTATTTCTTGATACTTCATGGAGTAATTTTCAGGGAGTTTGTTGTTTGAGCAAGGTTTTGTACCTCTTGTGCTAAGCTGATGGTTTCCTTTCTAGTTCTTTCTTCCCTAGCTTTCATTTCTTATCCATTTCCTTCCTTCAAGCCCTCTCATTCCACTTATATAAATATTTTAAACTCTTTTTAAAAAAGTCTTGCTCTTCTCTTCCAGGAATTCTAGTTGAGTTTAAAACCCAAGCTGTGTTTTACTCTGAGGCATTTCTTGTACATATTTTGGAGTCATTCTCTTCTGTGTTTATTTCTTGAGAATCACTGACACAATAAGGTGTTTCTGGGTTTTTTTTGTTTGTTTTTTGTTTGCCCATTCTTCCTGACTATTCTCTGACTTTAGACTTAATTAATGTTAGGCTGCATTCTGCAGCACTTTTGGAGGGAAGGTCTCAGCTGGTTCTGTTGCTTCTTTCTTGGAGTATTGTGCTGCATTATTCCAGGACCTTAAGAACAGTCTGAGGAATTGTAAGCTCTCAGTGCTCTTGTCTGATCCAAGGCAAAGTCTGATTTTTGTCCCCCAGTCTAGGCTCTGCAAGATCATAACTTGCATTTTGGTCTGAGCAAGAGTAGACTTGCTACTAGACTCTGTCTCTGTCAGCCAGTTAGAAAGTTCTGTTGGTTTCAAGTGGCAGAATTTTAGGTTTCCATGTGTTCTGGGATTCTTACCTTGGGTATTCTTCTGCAGGTTAGGATTAATGCCTTAAGTGAACTTTGCTCTTTGCCTGAGATCTGAGCCATAGCACTGTTGCTGCTGGTTTCTTATCTCTCTCTCTTTCTCTCTCTGTCTCTCTGTCCGTCTGTCTGTCTGTCTTATCTATCTATCTATTCATTCATTTACTTATTTTTACAGACTGAACTGTTTTATTTTGGGGAGGGGTCTGTACAATGGGACATATCTGAGGACAGCTCAGGGATTGAGGCGACCACTGCTTTCCCCAAACCAAAATGTAATAACATGAATGAGAATTTATATTTGAATGTGAGAATATGATTTTGTAGGAGGAGGCTATTCAGGGGTCGGCTGAGGAGAAATGGAACCAGAGTAATGTGAATCATTGGCCTTAGGTGTACCAGAAGCTGGAGGGGGCAGATAGCCTCAGTGTCCTGTTTTCCTACAGAAAGGAGCCACCCTCAAGGGGAAAAGGGGAGGAAGATGATGGGGGAGGTGTTGGGGAAGGGTCAGCCCTTTCTTGCCTTCCCCACGTGGTGGAAGAGATACAACAATGTATTTCTGGGCACTAGGAGGGGCTGTTATTGCAGTGGTGACTAACTGATAATAGTCTGGACACTGGGGACTATTGGTAGTGACAGGAGAGGTAGTGGTAGAGCCAGAGCCAGGGGCTGCCGTGCTCAGAGACAGGACCTGCTGTGAAGATGAGGCACCAGAGGAAGACGACATGACTATGAACTAGGTTTAGGGTGAGAGGCTGGAGGTGAGTGGGGGCATCACAACCCTTGTGGACACCAGTGTCTGAACAAGTAATGCAATTGTGAGGATCAAATGAGATAATATTTGTAAAAATATAATGTAAAACATTATGTTTTAATTTT
The DNA here is from genome assembly GCF_003287225.1 of Phascolarctos cinereus. Taxonomy (NCBI): domain Eukaryota; kingdom Metazoa; phylum Chordata; class Mammalia; order Diprotodontia; family Phascolarctidae; genus Phascolarctos; species Phascolarctos cinereus. The sequence goes on along the minus strand of NW_027555958.1, from coordinate 107,089,069 downwards.
TAGGAAATGTAAAGTATTTGCTATATAAACTTATTCCCCTTCTCATTCCCTTTCTCCTCCTTTCACACAATATTCTGGAAGTAGAATGCCCTAGAATATACTTTCTAATAATAATTTTTAGTAGTCATCAAAATTACCTTCTGTAGTGCCATCTTTTAAAATGGACAACTATTTATAGAGATCAAAGGATCAACAGGGCCACATCATGACTTAAAAATACTACATTATAGATGGGCTTACTCTTTACTGAATATTGAAGGGTTTTCATTACTCCTAATGTCCAAATTAATTTTAAGCACACCCTTGAAAATAAAAAAAAAATTAGCTAGGAATTTGAGGTACTAATGGAAAAAAGAAAGATTGCCTTTGGTTAATTAAAATAGATTTTTTATTCCTCTTAAAATGTAGGAGTTCCTTCGGTAGTATTTGGACCTAAAAAGAGAAAAAAAAGAACTTTTAAATGATTGCCATTCAGATCGCAAAAATTTTTTATCCCGATTTACCCTTCTTTCCATTATACTATCCTACCAACAGGATAGGATGATGGTGTCACATGCAGAAATGGAGGAGACAAAATGGGGATATGCTTTTTTTTTACGAGGGGTTTGTGGAAAGCAGATATAGTTTGGTTGGAGATAGATTGTTTGAAGTTCTGTTAACTGGACTTGAAGTTAGAGTTTGTGTTTTGGCCCTGTCTCTAGTTGGCTGATTTTGAGCAAGGTGCTTAACCATCCTCATTTACTCATATGTAAAATGAGGAGGTTGTGCACTTTATCTCTGTGTTCAGATAATGTTTCATTTTCATGGATCAATCAGTCAGTATTTGTTAAGCACCCACAGTATGCCAACCTCTGTGTTAAATACTGGAGAAGAAGCAAAAAGACAGTCCTTGCCCTCAAGGGGCTTACAGGCTAATGTGGAGTCAGTATGCAAATCCCCTTGAATTAAGATCAAAAGATCTTTGGTTTAGAGCTGAAAGAGAATTTAGAGGTCATCTCGTCCAATGCCATTTTTTCATAAATGAGGAAACTGAAGCCCAGGGATGTTGAGTGACCTACTCAAAGTCCCATTGGTAGTAAGCAGTCTTCTGACTCCCAAGTCTAGCCCTTTCCCCCCATATAGGGGGGAAACTGACTTCTAATAGTCTATGACTCTGTAAGACAGTGAAGTTAACATTTAGGTAACGATGTTCGGCAGCCAGATGGAAATATTGGAAATATGGGAGTTCTGGGGAAGTGTTTTCAGTGACCCAATATACTTGGGGATCATCTTCATAGAGAAAAGTTATGAGATTGAATAAAATTATCAAGAGAAAGAGAGAGACAGTCAAGGTCAGAACCCTTTCAAGTCCCCTATATTTTATTAAAGTCTTGGAAGTTTATGATAACATTGTATGATTTGGATCGGTAGAATTTTGAATTAGTAAATAGGTAGTCACAGTGAATTAATAAATATGTAGCTACATCTGTGGATCTCCAATGACTTCTTTGTTGTTTTCCTAAGGATTTTCTTAAGTCTCTGGATCTCTAAGACATCTCTGAGCCATAGTTATTCTTCTGAAGTATGTATTTAAGCATAGCACTTTCAAGTAATATAATCCCTTTATTTTCTGTGAGTTTCAAATGTTTTTAATTAACTTACCTTTCTTTTTCTAGTCAGTCATCTTTTGGAAGTAGCACACAGTCTGGTTTGACTGAAGTAAAAAGAGGAAGATTCCCAATTTGGCCAGAATGGAATGAAGCAGATATAAATGCAGAAAAGTGGGATGGAGGAAAAGGAGCAAAGGAAAAAGATAAATCTGGAAAAAGTCCTATTTTAGTAAGTGGAATATAAGCTTTCTGGATTCTCATTTTCAAGTTCATTTAGAAATTTTTGTTTATTGTATGCTTCTATACCTAGTGATATATGGTAGTTTGGAACAGCCCATCACCAGGTTGCCTTCAGAGTGATTAATTTTTTGAATTTAGCTGCTCTTAAAGATTATCTAATAAGTTTCATTTAGTCTACAGAGATAAGAGGAAGGCCCTTTGAAGTATTGCCATAAAATAATTTCAAAATTACCCAAATTTTGGAGCAGTTCTTGTTTGCTTTGGCACTCACACTATATTTTTGCTTGCCTTCATATCCTCAGTGCTTAGTATAGTGCCAGGCATGTAGTAGGTGCCTAATAAATGTTTGTTGAATGACTGATCCACACTAATAAAATCATAGTGCCTTTAAATATTTTCTTGCTTTCAAAAACATCTGTGACTTTCTTGTTCAGGCTGCTAGGTTGAGCTCAGCATTCAAATATATTTTTCAGCCACAAGTTACCTAACATTAACTCTTCTAGAGGAATAGTTCTTAATCTTTTTTGTGTCATGGATCCCTTTGGCCATCTGATAAAGCCTGTGGACCCTTTCTCATAAGATTATAAATGCATAAAATTACAAACATAGGATAACAAAGGAATTAAGATACAATTATCAAAGTATTTTTTTTTAAATAAGGTCGCAGAATCCCCTCAGGTAGAGAAATTCTGTCTTAGAACCTTATAAAAAATTTTAACATGCTAGGCTAATACGCAAATTTTCAGTCGTAAGTACTGAGCAGCTAGGTGGCATAGTGGATAGAGCACTAGGCCTGGAGCCAGAAAGACCTGAGTTCAAATCTGCCCTGTGACTCCTACTAGCCGTATGGCCCTGGGGAAGTCATTTAACCTCTTTTTTCCTCAGTTTCCTCATATGTAAAATAGGGATAAAGTAACATCTATCTCCTAGGGTTGTTGTGAAGATCAAGTAAAATAATTTTAAAGGGCTTAGCAGAGTTCCTAGCACATAGTAAGCACTATGTTGCTATTATTATTTTAATAAGGTATTCTGAAATTGTAGGCAATAACAATGTTCTGTTCATTGAATGCTATAATACCAAGCATGAATTGCATAGAAGTCTTCGTATTCAACAGGTGCTCAATAGTTCCCAACTGTTAGTTATGCTGTAGTTTTGATAAAATCCTGAATATTGACATGTGAGAGAATATTCTGGAGACATTCTAGTTAATATGTACATCTGCACACATTCCCTAGCAGGATTTTTTCTGATGATCATGAATCTATGTGAAAAGTCTTGCAAAACTATAACATGTGAATCACATTTAGTTCTAAGTTTAATGAATGATAGAATTATCAGGTCAAATTTAGAGCTGGGAATTACCTTATAGACAATTTATTCTGACCACCTCCTTAATTTACAGATAGGGAAACTGAGGCCCAGAGAGGTTAAATGATTTGCCCAAGCTTAACAAGCGGTAGCAGGCAGCTAGGTGCCTCAGTGATTAGAGTGCTGGACCTGGAGTCAGGAGCATTCATGTTGCTGAGTTCAGATCTTAGTCTCTGACACTAACTGTGTGATCCTGGGCAAGTCACTTAACTCTGTTTACCTCAATTTTCTCATCTGTGAGCTGAGCTGGAGAAGAAAATGGTAAACCACTTCAGTATCTTTGCCAAGAAAACTCCAAATGGGGTTATGAAGAGTTGGATGTGACTGAATAACAAGTACAAGTAGTAAGTGACTCGGAAGTTTTGAACTTAAGTCCTTTGACTTCTCTTTATTGAAAAGAATAGAACATGACAGGAAATAGAAAATTTATGAAAATCAGTAATTAAATATTTATCCTTTAATTTTTGTTATTCACATACTGTTGATAATAAATGGGTTATTATATGCACACTCAGTTAAAGAACTCAGTTTGCTTACTAATTGTTAATTTTTAACTTTTGAAACATGTCTTGGCAAGTCTTTGGATAATTTATTTTGCCTCTCAAGAGAAAGTTTCCTTTTTCAGTGGTTGTTAATGACTTTTTCATTCTCTAATGTGTACCTTTCTCTTTTTACCTGTAATAGCATTTATTTGATGACCCTGAAGGGAAGATTGAAATGCCACCATCACTAAAAATTTTTGCATGGAAACGTCCACAGGAAGTTTTGATCAACAAGGTACAAAGCATTGTTTTCATAACCAATAATGTGTATTGATCAACAACTTGGATACAGTATTAGAAATGTAAATATAATAATAATAGTAGCTACCATATATATGTACATATGTATATACACAGCTCTTTAAGGTTTGTAACGTGCATTACAAATATTGGCTCATTTGATCCTCACAATAACCATGGGAAATAGATGCTATTATTATCCCTATTTTATATATGTGAAAACTGAGGCAGAAAGTGCTTAATGACTTGCTCAGGGTCACACAGCTAGTAAGTGTCTAAGGTCAGATTTGAACTTAAGTCTTCCTAACTCCAGACCCAGTGCTGTCTCCTCTGTGGTACCTAGCTTCCTCTAAATATTCAAACTCTTGGTTTCTATGATAAGAAGATATATATTTTCCTTCAATATTCAGGAAGAATAAATAATCCACATATTTATTATTGCTTGATGTTTGAAAATTTAAAAGTATAAGGTGACGTATAGCCTAATTTTTTACTTTGCTTTTTTGCCCTTATATCTTTCATTTGCCTCAATTGCCAAGAGACAGTTTCAATTTTATTTATATTCTTGAGGGAGTTTTTATGTCAGTATGGTAGACTGAGCTGCTGCCTGAGGAGATGCTAGAGTGTTTGATTGACAGCATTTTCCATTGCCACTTCTCAGAAGGACTTTCATTATAACTATAAAGTCACTTTAAGTCTTTCTTGTTTTATCATTTTTCCAGTGCTTATTAGAATTAGCTCTTTTGTGTGTTCCAGTTCTGTAAGTCTCAGTTTGAATGCATCAATTTCCCTATGCATAGTAATGAAATACTAGTTTATTTGGTTATAGCAGAATTGTATCTTTTCCCCCCAGTTAATAATTTCATATTATTGTTCACATTATATACTTAGAAAATCAGTTTCCTAAGAAGTTATGAGGGGCAGCTAGATGGTGCAGTGGATAGAGAGCTGGACCTGAAGTCAGGAAGATTCAGTTTGGTGAGTTCAACTCTGGCCTCAGACACTTACTAGTTGTGTGACCCTGGGCAAGTCACATAACCCTGTTTGTCTCAGTTTCCTCATTTGTAAAATGAGTTGGAGAAGGAAATGGCAAACCACTTCAATATCTTTGCCAGGAAAACTCCAAATGAGGTCATGGAGAGTTGGACAGGGCTGAAAAATGACTTAAGAACAACCACGACAAAGAAGTTACGTGACTAATCAAGGTGAAATGGTAGCATTGGAGCTTTCCTCTGATGCGTAGTCCTTTTTATCATCTACAATATATTTCTGATATAACAAAAAATTTGAACAGGGTGAAGTTGCAGTTTATTTTTTATGTGGCCCATGTATTAACTGGGCTTTAGTTCCCCAAGATAATATAAAATCTCAGGTGGTTACTCATAAATTCTCTTTAGCTCATGCCCTCTTCCAAGGTTCCCCTTTGGAATATCATAATATGTCATATCTTTCCTTAAAAGAACTCTCAGCTTCACATTGAGCATTCAGACTAATAATATAAACATATAAGCTTTAGCTCTGAGCTTATTTAACCTGTCAAAAATATAAGAATAGAGCCTCTTGACAGGAAAATTCTCCTTTCCTTAACCAACCAATCAACAAATATTTATGATGTGTCTGTAATATGCGATTGACCACCATCTCTTCCTGAATACTCTTTTCTTTCTGAGTTTGCATGACACTGCTCTTTGGGACATACCACACTTGTCTGGGTAACTTCTTCTGTATCCTTAATGGTGGGTTTATTCCAAATCTCTGTCCAGGGCTGCCTTTTTGTCTTTCTATATACTTGCTCTCTTGGTGACCTCATTGGCTCCCAAGAATTCAGTTATCATTTCTATGCAAGTGACTTACAGATCTATATAACCAGTCCTAGTCTTCTCCTGAGCTCTAATACTGTTCCATGAACTGACTTTCAAATTGCCTGACATATATGAATCTTAAATTCAATATATCCAAAACAAAACTCATTATCTTTCCCTAAAACTCACCATGCTTTCTAGTTATTCAGTTGTTATCAAGGACATTGATATCCTTCTAGCCCATTACCCAGATGTGAATCTATTGATTGACTGTTTAAAAGTAAGTGGAATTTAGTTTATGTTAGCAATCTGTCATAATTAATATTATCAGCTTCTTTTGGGAACTTTGGGTGGGTCTAAATCTGTATGTTATAGACCGTTGCTACTGGTATAGATGGGAGATTTCTGTTGTATTGGGCACATAAGAGGTTATGCAAAATGTCCAAGGTCACATAGCTAGTATATCAGAGGTAGCATGTGAACACAGTTCTTCCTGACTTAAGTGTCAGTCCTCTGTCCACTCTTCTAATTTGCTTCTCTTTTTATTATAGATGAAAAAAAAAAAAAAAGGAATTTCCTAGGTATCAGATGTTTATTGAACTACAAATCCAATTCAGGAGACATATTAAATAGATTTTTGTATTTTATATTTTTGTGTTTATGTAAACAGCTGATTAAACTTTCATGTTGACAAGGTGATCATTTACCATTGTCATTTTTATAACAGTCTGATACATATTAACTGTAACTTTTGTTGATTTTGTATTGTTAAATAATGTCATTATTTTTTGTCTTTCAGACTCCTGTGGTAGTGAAAGATGAAATCTCATTTGACTTATTTACAGCAAATGGGCATATAATCTGCAGTGAGGTATGTGTATAGGGGAAAGTCATCCATATTCTAAAGTGGACTGGACCAGTTTTGTAACTGAGTGATGAACTAGATTACAGAGAGCTAAAAAATAAGTGAGAAAGAGAGGAAGCAGAGACAATAGATGTAGATAACATTTTCTAGAAATTTTACTGAAAAAGGGAAAAGAGACAGGACAATAGCTTCAGAACATTGTATGGTTAAGTGAAGATTTTTTTTTTAAGGATGAGGTAGAGTTGGATATAAGGCTAAAAACTGAAGTTCATGTGTTTGTTCCACTAGTAAGCTTTATGGAATCACCAGCTACATCTTAAAGTCATCTTATTCATATAGGTTCTTACCAACAAAGGGAATTCAGTAAGAAGGTGTAAGTAGATGATTTATCACCAACCAACATCAACAATGAAAAAACATACACAGCTCTTGTCCTATTGATGGTGTACAACAGCATCATCTTTATATCTGAAACACAACGTATACAGTTTATATTAAACATCCCTGTGGTCTTATGCTATTTTGTCATACTTTTTAGTTAGTCCAGGACACTTTTGAAACTGACTACGATAGAACAATAAATCTGATCTCCAAAATTTAACTTGCTTAAGAAAGTAAATTATTATAGCTTCAGATTTGTTTATTCATATTTGTCTTCTAAAATAAAATAGTAAGAAATCTTAATGTGCCTTTAAGCTAATTAATAATTATTAGTGCCTGTCAAAATATATGTATATTTGCAAAAGTAAGAAAACCAAGCTTAGTATTTAAATTTAAGTTACTAGATTTCATTATGAAAATCATTTCATAATTCAGTGTTACACAGAAATTAAATATTACTATTTCAATGGGCATTCAGTATTATTTTTTCTAAGTTATATCTGTCTCCCAAAATAAAATGCTATTGTTTCTAAATTGTAACTATCTAAATACATTTGAAATATATTTAGACAGTTACAATTTAGAATATTATATTATTATTATTATAACATGTTATATATAACAGTACATATTGCATATGTATTCTCTGAGTTTTCATGATACTGCCTTTGTGTTTGTCTTTTATTTTCTTCTAATTTTTAATTGTACTTTATTATATATTAGTATTGCCCTCCTTATTTTTTTAAACTTTTCAGTTGCATGATATGTTTTAGAACAACATCCTACTCTTAATTGTAATGCACATGTACTCATAATATATAAATATAATAACATATTATCATTATATATTATTTTTTATAAATTGTAGTTTTCTAAATACATTTTGTATTTAGAAAACTATAATTTAAAAAAATAGCATCTTATTTTGGGAGACAGATATGTATAGACAAATCAGAAGCCATAAAATTTCTTCTTAATTCCAATTTAGAAAATAATAAATCATATCACAATAATATATTAATAATAGTCTATTTTTAAAAATTCATTTTAGATGTATTTAGAAAAATATTATTTTAAATTTAGTAGCATTTTAATTAAAAATATTTAATATTAATTTTTTTTGTCTTTAGCTGATGAGATGGATTATCAGTGAGATACATTCAGTATGGAAGATATATAATGGAAATATTTTAAGCCAGTCCACAGATCCTCCTGTTCTAAATTGGAAGCCCTGGGAACATATATATTCTCTATGCAAGGCAGTGAAAGGGCATCTGCCTCTATATAATAGCTATGGAAAATATATTGTTAAACTTCATTGGATGGTAAGTTCACATGCATTAAAATACGTTTAAAAAATATTGCCAGCATGACCATTGGTGTAACCTGTGTCATTTCATAGAGTAGCCATTGGCAAAGATAGATTCTGGAAATGAATCACTGACTTGATACTTATTTCTCAGCCTCTGTTCCTGCCCCTACTACACATTCCTGCTTCCAGCTCAAAGGCTGCCATTCAGTTTAACTCAACAAACTTTAGTTGATTTTTTTTTTAATTACGTGTGGGCATAATACCAGGTGCTAACAATGAAGCAGTCCCTACCTTCAAGAAGATTACATTTTATTGGGGAAAAATAGAAAGTTTTTTGAGAAAAGAGTAAACATTAACAACTAGGGTGATCAGGGTGATCAATGAAGTCTTCATGGAGCAGGTGGCATTTGAGCTGAGCCTTGAAGGCACTTCTCAGTTTCTCCTTTGCTGTATATCTCTGTGGCCCCCCTTCCCCCCAAGATGACCTAGTACTCGAACCAATTATTATCCTAAAGTTATGGATCTAATTTCCAGACTCCTCATATCTCCATTGTTCCTTCATGCCAGAAGCTGTTCATTTCTGAGACCTACTGGGAGAATAGGGTAATTTGGATTATAAAGAATTTTTGCCATTTGCACTGATTTTAGAAAGTGAAAAATGTAATTCCTCCATCTTTAGGCATTATTTGTTCGTGAAAAATTTGAAAGAATTCTACTTTGAGTACATCTGAAGCAGGTTTTGTTTTGTTTTGTTTCCTTTAAATCAGGCAAATCCTTTTTTCCTTCCTGAAAGAGCATTTCTTTTTTTCCCCCCTACTAATTCTGTGCCTCTTTCTTTCTGTCTGTCTGTCTGTCTTTCTTTCTTTCTCTTTCTCTCTTTCTCCTTCTCTCTCCCTTCCTCCCTTCCTCCCTTCCTCCCTTCCTCCCTTCCTATGTCTACGTATATCTATTTAATTTATCTATTCCTTTATTATTTATTTAGTTATTCATTCCTTGTTTATTTTTATGAACATTTTATTACTGATCCCTCCTATTTCACTCTCATTGAACAGTTTAAAAAGAAAATAGGATGCTCAAAGCAAGTATGTAGAGTACAACAAAACAAATTGTGATATTGGTCATGTTGAAAAAGGTATGTCACATTCGGAATCTTAAGTCTACCAACTCTCAGGCCATTTCTTCCTCCCAGGTTGTTTTACTTAGAAGATTAATTTCCTGGTGTTTCAGTTTTAGCAATTTATGTTTTTATAAATAATTAGCTTTGTTCTTTAACTAATTAGTCAGCAAGTATAATGTCTTTCCTTTTGAATTTATGTATAGCTACTCTATGACTTGTTATGTGATCCTTTGTGTAGGTTTTTGCAAGTGTACTTGAAAATAAAACCTATTTCTTGTTTTTTTTCTGTTTATTTATCTTAAGAAATCATAGTTAAATCTATGATTTCTTAATAACCTTTTATTTTTAAAAAATGTTCTGATAAGACAATACTAAGTCTTGTATTTGGTTTATTCTTGTGACTACTAATATTTAAAAATTTTAATTTAGCCATTGAATTATTTGATATGCATGTGGTAGAAACTATTACATATTATTTATTTTTCCTCTAACTATTCTGTAATGCCTTTGTCTTTGCCTTTCATTTTTTCTAATTTTAATTTTACTTTATTATATACTATTATTACCCTCTTTTTTTAATTTTCGGTTGCATGATATGCTTTAGGACAGTCCCTTACTCCTGATTAATTTGGTTATATCTTTCCCATTATCTGTGGTTTCTATAAGCAACGTATGAATGGGATTTATTTCTTAATTTTATCCTTTTTAAAGGAAAATTTGGATCATTGTTAATTGTAATTGTTACAAGCAATGTATTTGATTAGTTTTCTGTCATTTTATTGTTGTTAGTAAAAGCAGTAGAGCTTATATTAGTCTTGTATAGCTATTTCAGCTCTTAAAATAGCAAATAAAACAGTTGGTATTTCCATTTTCAATCTGTTGACAGAACTGTTTTGGAGGGTGGTCAGGTCCTTCTTTTCATTCTTTTTTTTTTGAGTGGCTGGGTTTTTTTTTTTAGTATTCTTTTGCCCTTTTCTGTTAATCATTAAAATATCTATTTTTATCTCCAAACTTCCATTTTATTATTTCAGTTTGTCAGATAAGATTTTATAAATTGTACATATATCTACATATTAAATTCTAACAAAAAGTAATAACACAATTTTTGTTAGTCATTTATACTTGTCAGTTTTAAACATTCTTTTCCATTGCTTATAGGGATCTCTTTAATTATGGGGTTTTTATTGATAAATTCTGCCAAGTCTTGTTTATCTTTGAAGTGAATTCCTGTTTTCAAATAATATGGTCACATTTTAAAGGCTTATGCTTTTTGGATCTAAAACTATTTTTTAGCATTTTTTTTCTTTTTTTTTAGATTTCGAAAAAGCTTATATTATTCCAGTTGATCTTATTATTCTAGTTAGCTTTTCTTTAGGTATGCTGTTTTTTGTTTTGACTTGAAGAATTTTTTCTTTTCTCTTTTTTTCCCCTTTGTCTTTGTATTAGTCACAACACATAGGGGAGGGAATGGGCTGTGCATCTCAGCAAGTGGAGTCTTAGCACCATTGTGATGATCTAATATTTAGGATTACACTATGGGTTAGTCTTAAGTTCTTGGCTCCCACCTTTTCCAGTGGAGGGTTAGGCTGCAAGGGTTTCTTTCTTCTGCTCTTGGAAAAAAAAGGGGGTGAAACTGGGCTGGGTAACACAGTTGGGAGTCCTGGCATCTTGAAATCCTGAGATATAGACTAATATTGGAGGGGTTTGAAGGGACAGTTCTCATCACCTTTGGTTGAGGTGAAACTATTGTGTGGGATTTACCAGAATTTTGTTCAGAGTGGCATAAATGAAGGCAGAGGTGGTTCTTCTCTCTCCTCAGACATGTCTACCTTATCATGGTGGCAGGTACGTCATAGGGTTTATTTTAGACTCTGGGTCCCTGACACGGTAATGAGGCGGCCTGGGGACTCTTAGGCCTGTGATTGGGTGTGGAATTTAGACACCACCACTCTGCCCTCTCCCTCATCACTCAGATGAGTTCAGGCCACTTTAATGTGGAAGCTTGGATCAGTTAAGAAAGGACCATAACCCTTCTTCTTCCTCTGATCCAATAGAGGGGCAGGAGGTTGTACAGGAGGGGATGGATGAAGATGCTAAGGAGTTCAATTCATTTGATCTAGTTCACTTTTAGCTCTAGGGCTACCAGATTGAGCAAGCTGCAGAGACAGCTTTTATAGTCTCTATGTCCAGATCATTCCCTTTATTTTCCTTTTTTTTTCCATTCTCATTTCTTCCTTCATTATTCTTTGAGGGTGTGTTTAATACCCGTCATAGATTTAAGTTTGAAAGGGACTGTAGAAGATCCTTTATTAAAAGGCAGAACTTATATCTGAACTCAGATCATCTGACTAAATCCAGCACTTTTCTTACTGCATCTTTGCATTTTACCTATGTGGATGAAAACAAAACCAATGAGAATAGATGAAATCATTCAGACAATCACAGAATTTCATAGCTGGAAGGTATATCAGTGGCTGTCTAGGGCAATTCATACCTGAAAAAGAATTACCGCTACAACATTTCCAGCAAGGAGTCATTGACTGTTTACTTGAATACTACTTTTATAGACAACCTATTCTATTTTGGTAGAGCTGTAACTGTTAGGAAGTTTTTTCCCCCCTCATATTAAGTCTAAATCTGCCTCTTTACCACTTCTAAACATTGTTCGAAGTTCTATCTTCTGGGACCAAATAGAATAAATGTAATCCTCAGGGAACAATACAAAGGAATTATTAATTCTTCATTTTTGGAAGCTATTCCTCTCTTGGTGTAGCCCAAGACTACATTAGGTTTTTTAGAGGCCATATAGTGCTTCTAGTATTTAGCTTGCAATCCCATAAATCTCTTGGATTTTTTTCAGATAAACTGTGGTCCATACATGCCTTCCCCATATTGTTTATATGAAGATAATTTTTTGAACCTAAGCACATGATTTTTATATTTGTGCTAACTGAATTTCATCTTACTACATTTAACCCAGTGCTTCATATATTAGCAGGATATTTTTGGATGCTGCCTGACTCTCTCATTTAATGTGTTAGTTATATCTCCTGACTTTGTGTCATCTACAGATTTGATAAGAATGCTATGTATTCCTTTATCTAAGTCATTGATAAAAATGATATATAACTCAAGGCCAGGCAAAGATCCTTAGGATACTCCAATGGAGATGTCCTTCCAAGTTGACATAAATCAGGAGATTGGAAGCCAGTGTGATTGGTTTGGTCACTTAGGTTGTGAGCTTCTTCCCTGAGGTCTAGCTGAACTCTGGCTCTAGTTCCATTGCTTCATGATGGTAGTGGTGGTAGAAGTTAGGGAAGTTTCCTGCCCCCAAAATACAGCACATGTGGAATACGTACTCGTCGTCCTGTTTGGGCTTAAAATGTGAGTCCTTGGTCATAAACAAGACCCTGACCTTGGGAGGCCTCATGTCTGGATATTTTATAGTTGTGGGCTGAGATATGAGGTACTGTTGGATTTGGTGAAGCCAGCTGGCTTAGGTTGTACTACTTAGTATGGCATTAACTCTCAAATGAGGAGGACTCCAGACTCGGAACTCCAGAAGATCCCCAACTTCTTGTTAATGGGATATAAAATGGAGGAATAGACTCTGAGGAAGGAGCCCTGGTGTTAGTGATATACCAGCTTCTAACCCTCACCCCCTTTCATTTCCAACCAGAATGTTTTGGAAATTGGAGACTTCAGTGATGCAGGATAGAATAGAATAGAATAAAGCCTTTACAATAAATCACTGTAGTACAGAAGAAATTGCTGGCTCTGAAGTCAGAGGACATTTATCACCTATGTGGCCTTAGGAAAGTCACTTCTGTTCATTGGACCTTACTTTCCAAATCTGGAAAATTCAGGATAAAGAAAGGCTCTGAGATTTCTTCTAGTTCTGATCCTATGACAAATGGCACCAGGTTTTAAGGTGTAGGGGACTCCAAGCCCAGTTGCTGAGGGGTCTCAAACATTTGAGTAATGACAACTTATGCTCCCAAACCAAAGTGATGGACCCATTTCTTTGCTGTCTCATTTAGTCACTTGTAAATATACTGCTGCCTGGTTTTTCTGAAACTGAAATGAGCTAGATGGAACTTGAGGAAATGGGATAAAAAGAAAAATATGTTTCTCAACCATAATTCATTCCTTTCCCCTCTGCTATAGCCTAAACTTCAGTAGACAGTGTCATTTCAGAGTGATAAAACATCTGATACTGAGCTTACATTTTAGGTAGAATTAGGTTAAAAACAGGGCAGCTAGGTGGCATAGTGGATCTAGTGCTAGGCGTGAAGTCATGAAGACTCTTCTTCTCAGATGCTTACTAGCTGTGTGATCCTGAGCAAGTAACTTAACTTTGTTTGCCTCAGGTTATTCATCTGTAAAATGAGCTGGAGAAATAAATGGCAAACCACTCCAGTGTCTTTTCCAAGAAAACCTCAAATGGGGTCATGAGGAGTCAGACAGACACCACTGAAGCGACTGAACAGCAGCAAGGTCAACACAGATTCAGTGGTCTTAAGGAGTAAGGAGTCATAGTAAGTAATGACCTAGCATGACTAAGACAGTCTTTGGGAATTAAAGCTGCAATATTCAAATAAATTCAGCCCTGGAATTCACTCTTCAGTGGCCTTTCCCTCTGATTGGATGGCTCACATGAAAACCTCCATTTAAGGAGAACTCCTAGGACAACCATGTCATCATTTCTCACCAGGCTGCCCTTGAGATTTTTCTACTAGGCCCCTGAGCCCAGTACCTTCATTACTTCCCCCGACCCTTTTAAAGCTTCTTTTTCTGTTTTGTCTTCTCTCATTAGAATGTAAGCTCCTTGAGGGTGGGGACCATTTTTCTTTTTGCTTGTATTTGTATTCCCATCACTTAGCACAGTGTCTCCCACATAGTAATGGCTTAATATATGCTCATTGACTGACTGACAGTTGACTGTCACTGGGAAAGTTATTCTTCTAGGATAGAGGTGTTCTAAAAATAAATTAATTAATTAGAATAGAGGTATCAATGCCACATGTGGTCCACAGTACTCCTGGGTACAGCCTGATACAGATTAAAATGTAAGTAGGAAATATTTAATAATAAAATTAATAAAAATAAAATGACATAGATAATATTACGTTTTAAAATTAAGTCAGTGTATGGCCCACAGAGATCATTATGTAAGGTTTTTTTCCCCATGCCTCCCATTTCTATATGAGTTTGACAGCACTGTTCCAGAGAATAAAATAATGCCTATTTACCTGCATTATAGTGAATGTTTATTAAAATGGGGGAAGGCGTGAGGATATTGATATTGCTATTCCCAGACTAAAATTAAAAAGATGTAGCTATAGAATGGAGCCCAAGTTTACCCCAAATGAACTTGTAAGGGTTTAAGAGCAGTTAAGAAGTAATAACAGAACTTAAAACACTTGCTTTAACTTTCAGCAGGCATGATTTTTACCTTTTTCCCCTCCAACTGTTCTGACAAAGCTGTTGACAAGTGGGAGTGTACATAGAATTATGCCAAGAAACATCTTATATGTTTTTCCTAAAAAGTTTTTGGAGGTTGGAGGGCATATATATGCAAAAAGTGGGGAAAAGTACAAGTAAACACTATGGTGTTTGTGGAGTGGGGAGCCTTGATTGTTGGGGCTGAGATCTGGCCTTTAGCTTTATTTAACTGGACTTTCCTAACCATTACTACTGCAGAAGAGAAATCTGAGCTACACGGATTGTCTTATTGAAAGAATAGCTTCTCTAGGATTAAAACCACTGAATAGCTGTGAATCGTTATTAACATAATAGCCCACACTTCAAAGCAACATATAGAATAGGACACATTGTTCTGGGCCCTTTGGGAAGAGGTAGAATGTTCTTTGACATTTCAAAACCTACTTGAACTTCTATAACTTTAACATCCCTCCTCCCTCTCTCTGTTTCACTGTTTCCATCCACTACTTGCTCTGAATGTATCTTTCTCCTTCCTAAAATTGTCAAATTTAGATATGTGACCATAGCTGTAGCTTGTAGGAGGCCTTTCTGTCCTGGCTGACCCTTGAAAGATTACTCCCATGAGCTTTAGACTGTCCTTCAAGGATGTCATAGACCATCTCTTTTACTTGTTCCAATTGTCTCAATGGTCCTGAACTCCCTTGAGTCCCTCCTTTCATCCTAACTCCCTACACCAGAAAAACCCTTCCCCAATTTACCTCCAAAGCTTTCTTTCTGGACTTCAGGTTTTCTTACACTCACCTGACTTCCACGTCTTTCTATAGATTTCAGTGACTCTAACCATTGGAAGGTCTTTCTCACTTTTGATCTGTTCTTTTCCATTTGTTTTTCCTGAAGCATAAGATGGTGATTTTGCTTTTAGTAAAGCTTATTTAATCTCTTTATTGTACTAGACTGGTATTTGGGCAGTATCTTTCCTATAGTGCACCAGGTCTGGTGCCATAAAACAGGCCATACAATAAGCCCTCCTGAACCAATATGGGTGTCTATTAGGCTAACATCTTTCTGTTGTTCAAATAAGTACCTACTCTTGCTGGCTTGCCATCAAATTCCTATTTCATGGATGATTCTGACTCCTAACGTAATGGTAAAATTGAAATAGCAGATATGCTCTGGAACCAATGAAGATTGCAATCCTCTCCCTTAGCTTAGTAGCCCTGAATTCTCAGAATGACTTCTCACATCCAATCCTTTTCCTCGTTAACCTATTGCTAGCAAATTGACTTTGTGTAAATAATATTGCATATACTGTGATGCTCATTTGAGGTATTGGTGAGTTGACAGTTCATGCAATGTTATCTATCCGTAGTCCCCCCAATTCTATAAGCTAGGAAATTAATTTTGGGAGGGCCAACTGGTCACTGTAATTTGTATAGCATTCAGTTTTAGGTTTTGTTTCTTACCTTTATATTCATTTACATATTGTTGCGGGGATTGTTTTCTTTCTTAAGTTTACTCTGTAATAGTTAAAATTTCCCCTGCTTCTCTGAATTTTTAATAATCATTGTTGCTTACAGTGAAGTAGTATTCTGTTTCATTCATATACCACAATTTGTTTAGCCATTTCCTTATTGGTGGAATCTACTTTGCTGTCCATTTATTTGCTACCATAAAAAAGTGCTAGTATTAATGTTTCTAGAATGATTGGACCAATTAATGGTCCCAACAGCAATGGATTAGTGTTCCTATCTTTCCACAGCCTGCCCAGTATTAACGATTTCCATCTTTTGTCATCTTTGCAAATTTTTACTGGGTGTGAGTTGAGATCTCAGAGTTCTTTTGATTTGCATTTCTCTTATTTTTAGTGATTTGGAGTAATGTTTCCTATGATTGTTAATAGTTTGTAATTCTTTTGACAACTATGTGTTAATTTCCTTTGATCATTTAGCCATTGGGGAATGACTCTTGGTCAAAGCCAGTCTGTTTAGCAGTGATATCACAGAAGAATCATAAATGACACAAAGCATAGTGGAAAGACCATAAAATATTTTACAGTCTGTATGAGTAGACTCCAGCAAGAAGTGGTATAAGGATGTATAGTCAAGGATATGTATGACCAGAAAAGGAGGTGGATCAGGAGTCAGTGAGTGGTAACAAATGGATAGCCTGAGTATTATACTGGTCTCTATGAAATATTTAAAAAGCCAGAGGAAGGTCTCCAACTCATTGACTAAAGAATATTTATGGGAGGAAATATATAAGAATTTTACAAAGTGAGAAGTGAGTGTCTTATAATCTGTCATGGTTAAAGGACTATTCACACACTAATAAGATTATGAATCCACTTAGTGTATTTTAAAGAGGGATACCCTGTGTTACCATATTCTATTCTTGAGTTACATTCTATTAAGTATCAATGATGTCTATGAGATTAATATTTAATAATAGTGATAAATGCAAAAAAAAGTTTTAATGTTTGTAATTATGCCAAATGTATTTATAATCTGTAAACTATATAGAATTAAAAGCTTTAAAAATATAAAGACCTATTAGAGGAAAACAAAATAATACGAGAGTAGCATGTTGTACATATTTCTGTTGTCCTAACTATGCTGGAGTTATACTGAGGATGCCTGAAGTGAACCTATAAAGGGATGTTTATATCCTAATATTTATCTATAAAAAGTTATTTTACGCACCTGTGTATTAGAACATTAAAAAAGAGTGTTTTGAAAGAACATAAAACATGAAAGAATAATAGCAGGATAATGACTTGTCCCAGGACTGTTTCTATCTGAACACCACTAAAAGATGAGAGTAATAAGATGAAATAACAATAAGAAATTTTAAAATAAGTAGCAGAGATCACAACACTGATTAAAATAATTTAATTCAGAAGTTAAACCAAAATCAGTTGTGGCAAATTAATGGGGAGAGCAAAAGCTCACCAGAAGCATTCACCAGAAAGCATTTTAGCAAATAAGTGAAGTGGAGAGAGATGACTGCCAAAGGCAACAGAAAGTAAGAATATAAACTTTTAATAATATTACAAAGAAGGATAATGGACATTTATGAGCAAGAACATTTCATAAAAAATAGAAGAGTGGATGGTAAAACCAAGTTAAAGAAATCTTGATAACATATCCAACCCAATTAAGATCATTCCAGTGGCATTCAAGGATTAAAATGGAAAGAGGGTCACAAGTAATTAAAATTGAAAAAAAAATTGAAACATTAAGGGCAATGGAAACACAATACTTGGACCCTGCCATAAAAATCCTAGATGTTCTTACAGAGGAGTTAAAAATAGCACTAAAGAAACCAGAGATGGAAAAAATAGAGAAGACCAAGTCTATATAAAGGAGATCTGTACTGAAAGGAATACTATTATGAGGGTATTGAGGGCCTTATATACAAGGTATCTGAAGGAAGAGAAGATACTGAAAGTGTGGAAACAAGTTATTATTAATACCTTATTAATACTGAAAGGTGACTGACAGAGCATCAATAATTATCTGTCTATATGCCTAGTCTTCCATTGTGAAAAAAAAATTTATGATGGTCACCTACACACAAATTGAGGGCATTTTCAGTAAGTATATTTTTAGAGAACAAGTAGATTTTGTGTTTATTGTTTCTAACTATGAAAAGCACTTGACTTCATAGTACAAAAGAAAACCCCATCTTAAAAGTCTTGGTTATTTTTTTTTTTTAACAAGAAGGCCGCCATGGTTATCTCCATTTATTTCTGTGTATCTCTCTCTCTCTCTCTCTCTCTCTCTCTCTCTCTGTATATGTACACATACACACACACACACACATGGTGGGTGGGAACATGTTGCAAAATATAAACCAATGAGAAACACAGCAGAACAACCAGAGTAAAAGAGGTTGTTAAGGAATTATGTGATAGAAAGAAAAGCTGGAATGGTTATATGGCAAAAATGAGAGGTGACAGGTGAATAGCCTGAAGGTACCTCTACTAGTCACTTCACAATGTTGGGAAAAAGTGAGGAAGGCCAGTAGCATATCAGCTGGACCTTGTGTGGTGGACTTTTTGGAGGACATGTACAAAACATGTATAAGACTCACAGGAGATGAATAGGCATAGATGGATTGTAACTGCGTTGTTAGAGGGAAGCTCCAACTAGTGAAGATCAGGTATTCACTTGACTATTAAAATAGATGACACTTATCAAGTGCTTTTTGATTTTCATAGCATTTATCTCCATTATATCATTCGAACCTTACAACAAACCTTGTGAAATATGTCCTCCAGGTATTATTATCCTGATTTTATAAAGGAAGAAACTGACAGGGCTGAAGTGATTTGCCCAGATTTGAACCAACACAGCATGATATCATGGACAGTATATTGGATATGGAGTCAGGAACACTGAATTCAAATCAGTCCTCTGACATTTCTTAGTTTTGTACCCATGGGTGAGTCACAACCTCTATAGGCTTTAGTTTCTTCCTCTATAAATTAAAGGGATTGGAATAGATGAACTATAAAATTCCTTCCAGTTCTAAATTTATTATCCTATGATCCTATGAATTCTGCCTAAAGTCCAGGATTGTTACCATTATGTTACTTTTAGTTCCTTGTGTTTAGGTCATACTTGTTCATTTCTATGGTGTTCATTTCTATGGTGTCTGGGTTAGTGGTTGAATGGGGAAGTTCCTTTTCCCCTCCCCCCACTTTCTTTATGCATCTGTGGCAAAACTAGATTTATTTGAAGTCTAGGCTGGCAAACACCTTATGATTTGCCCTGGATGAGTCTTTGTATAGAGATTCAGTGGAAGCTATGCTTGATCAGTGTCTCCTGAAGTTATCATAATGCTCTAAAGGTTATTAAAAGGAGATAGTGTTGTGAAAGCTATTCATTCTGTGGCTCTAGAGAACCAGATTAAAGGCTGGACATAAAGCCTTTTTTATTGGCATTATTGGGAGGGATTATCCTGTGTTGCTGGAGGAAGGCACCCCTCATTAGGGAACTCTCAGCTGTTTAGAGTTTTTGGAGCCTGTTATTATTAGATTGGTCTATTAGTACATATATCTAGGATAAACACCACAGATAGTTGATGAACTGGGCCCAGGATTATAGAATGAAGAGGGTAAACAAGATTGCATTTAGAAAATTATGCAAGACTTTTAATAACTCCAAGCTTTTCCCTGAAGCTAAAATCCATCTTTTTAACATTAGTATTTTTATCATACTCTATAGCAACAAGTCACAGAATACTATAATCTCTGAAGAATTTAAATTAAGTCACCCAAAAAGCAATGAAATAGTCTATGGGTGGTATAAGTGGGCTATGGGATTTGCCATCAGTGGTAATTTAGATAAAGAATTAGCATAGTATTTTCCAAGATACAAATGGCTTAAAAGGAGGCATGCTGGCCATCTAGAAAGAGTAAGGAGTAGCAGTTGGATAGCCCAAATGCTTATGTATAATAAAATCCTGAAGGAAAGCGTATTGAATAAATTCCCTTGTGAAGGGTTTATGGCAAGATATGAGTAAGAATTGAACAGAACAAGAGAGCATGAATTAATTGTGATTTTTGCCATAGAGAGATTGCCTACATTGACGAGATCATAGAGTCCACAAATTCCCAAGTGGTCAATGGATAGATTTCAGGGGTTCCATGAATTTGGATGGAAGGAGTTAAATAAATTCACAATCTACCAATGGCAAGATACTATTTTCTTCAAATATACATTTAAAATTATTATGAGAGTGGTATATATCCTTCACCAGCCTGCTGGAGTGGTCCACAAAACAAACAAAAAGGTTAAGAATTGTAAAATTCAAGGATTGAAATATTGAGTCTCTCCACCATTAGCAGGTCTTATTCCTTTGGTTAGGGTCGCTGTGGTAATCTAGCTTTCCAGAGACATTTTCATCATGTGTGTTCTGTTGGAATTTCTCCAATATGGGAAGGGAAGCCAGCTGGACGTGTCCCCTCTGTATTCCTGTAGGTGTGTCATGTGATTGCAACTGTTTTCTTTGACTATTTTGGTCTGGACATAGCTAGTACCCTAAGGAGTGGCTTAAGATGAATCTGTTCTGGTTCACATCCATTCTTGAAAGGGTTGCTGGTCAGTTATAGTATATCATAGCACTTCTTACGTGCTTTTTCATGCACTATTTTGTCTTTATGTGCATGTTTTTTCTCTCCCCTATATTATAAACTTTTTGAGGGCTGCAGATGTCTTTTTATTCTGTGTATCCCCCACAGCATTTAGTTCAGTTCTTTTTAATTGTAGGCACACAATAAACGAACAGCTGTAATATAAGCAGCATGAGTCACTGCAGAGTAGTGCAAAGAACATGGTATCTAGTGATTAGAATATTTTAGCTCAAGTTCTGACCTTGACTGGTGCTGGCGTGTTTGCCATTTAATTTCTCAAGTTAAAACATTATTTCAACACTTGCTACTCTTATGTATAGAAAATTAATGTTATCATAGAAATACTTATTTCCTGAATCTTGTTATATAGGTGTAGATAAAAATTTAAGAATATTAATAAGATCACAGGTTTAGAGCTGGAAAGGACCTAAGAGGTCATCATGTCCAACCCCCTCATTTTATGGACGAGGTTAACTGCGGCATAAAGAGGTTGTAATTTGTCCATTTTGAGGTGAGATTTGAATCCCAATATTCCTAGTTTTACTCCAGTGTCCTATCTGCTCTGCCATGCTGCCTCAAACAAATTATGTATGAATTTAGGAAACAAAAACATTACCTACAGAAATAATTTACTTTATGGTAGGAGTGGCATACTTGAATCTAACAGAATGAGAAATAAGAAGTAGTTGCTCAAATTTGAATTTTAAAATGAGCAAAAATAACTATTAGGCTCTGTAGGTAATGCCTATACTTATCATTTAGTAGTACAGTGTTTTAATTGTTCTCTTTGAAACCATTTTAATTCCAATTTTTTTTAAAGTTAAATGAACATAGTTGATCCTTTAAGCAAAAGCTCTATTTTGTCACAACATTTTCCAACTTAGTACAAAAGATTTGATCATTGTAGAATGGGATAACGCTGCAAACTAATAATTTTTTTATTGACAGAATTATTAATGGCATTATTTAAAATTCAACTGTATATCTCTTTGGCTTTTTATTTTGCAATGTGATTACACTGATGTTTGTTCTTCCTGCACTCACATCCTACCTACATTTTGAATATACATAAAGCAAAATTTCAATTCCTGAGAAATTTGAAATTCTCAACGGAAGTGATGCTAGATATTCTTAGACACAGGTGCCTATAATAGTCATGATATTAATAGTAGTCATAATTGGCCATTGCCTTTTAATTAGTGATACTACTTATTATTTGTAGCAAGAATGTAAAATATCTGTTAAAAATCTAAGTAATTAATTTTTTCTGTAGTGTTATAAAATCTGGTTAAAATAATTAAAAATTTTTGGTAGTATGTTTATCATGGATACTAACTTTTAAAATTTTCATTAATGTTTAAAATTTCTTCTTATTTTTAGGGTTGTTGGAGAAAGATAACTGTTGATGACACCCTACCATTTGATGAAGAGAATAGATTATTACTTCCAGCCACAACTTGTGACGTTGAACTTTGGCCAATGATTTTAGCTAAAGCCATCATTAAGCTCGCAAACGTTGAGTATGTTGAAGGAATAAGTTATCAATATTTCCATAAAAACAAACCAAAAATCCAGTTTTAATGGCATACAAAGACTCTTAATTATTTCTAAAGTGACTGCAAATGATTTACAATAGCTTTAGAGACCTAGTATGAATGTGAACACCATAAGACCAGTAATTAAAACAAATCTTCAAAGCCCAGCTTGAATCCTTATAAGTAGTTTGTTTTTCTTTGAGAAGCATATTGGGAGATTTTGATTTCAAGTGGCTGCCAAACAATAGCATAATAGAACATTCTGGTATTTGATTGTCCTAGGGCAATGATTCTGAATTTCCCAAATTCCTTACTTTATCAATAGCTTCTATAGATAATTCAGACACTGGCTTAATTCATCATCAAATAAATAACTTGTAAAATTGTAGTGACACTTTGCTTCCTTACCTCTGTATGTCAAAATAAAATATAGGTAGCTTCTGAGCATAAAGAATAAGATTACTTTTATTTCACTTAGGAAGTGAAGACTCAGGTGATGTGTGACAAGTTTTATAGAAATTATGAGAGTAGCCTTTTTAATGTTACCAGTGCCTTGAGATTGCATAATTTTTTTTGGGAGGAAATATGTTCTGTTCCTTAGGGACAGGGAATGGACTTGTGATTTCATTTTGATAGGGAACTCCTGGGTGAAGAAATTCCCTCTACTAATGCAGGTTGGCATTTCTGTAAGTTAAACATTTAGAGCATTGTTTAAAGCATTGAGAGGTCACAAAACTAGTATGGGTCAGCAATAGTACTTGAGCTCACATCTTCTTCACTTTGTGACTACTCCATGGTACTCTTCTTATTTATATGACTTCATTTTTCTTCATTTATATTCAATTAATATTCCAATTTCCCTGAAGCCAGACAAGTTTTATAGAAATTATGAGAGTAGCCTTTTTAATGTTACCAGTGCCTTGAGATTGCATAAATTTTTTTTGGGAGGAAATATGTTCTGTTCCTTAGGGACAGGGAATGGACTTGTGATTTCATTTTGATAGGGAACTCCTGGGTGAAGAAATTCCCTCTACTAATGCAGGTTGGCATTTCTGTAAGTTAAACATTTAGAGCATTGTTTAAAGCATTGAGAGGTCACAAAACTAGTATGGGTCAGCAATAGTACTTGAGCTCACATCTTCTTCACTTTGTGACTACTCCATGGTACTCTTCTTATTTATATGACTTCATTTTTCTTCATTTATATTCAATTAATATTCCAATTTCCCTGAAGCCAGAATTTAGCTAGATAATTTCTTTTTTTCTTAATGTAAAATAGTGAAATTTAAATATTATTGTCATGTATGTAAGGGTTTGATTATTATGAGCATTTCCAAGTCATTCCAACGATATATCTATTTAAGATATTGTTAAAAATTTAATTTGAAATCATGCCAAAAGAAATTTTAGCACCACTGATACTTTTTTGCTGAAGAAAAGTGAAGGAGCTGGCTTCTTTCTGAAGTTACATGAGTTTCTCACCCTCTTTTTGTGGGCCTTATATATTTGTCCAAATTTTGATATTTTGATAACATGAAAAAATTTGACTCTTTTTTTCTCTAGCATCCACATGGCTGACCAAAGAGAGTTAGGGGAATTCACAGTTCTTCATGCACTTACAGGATGGTTACCAGAAGTCATTCCTCTCCGGTAAATTTGTTAATTAAGTTAGTAATTTAGCTTTTCTTGAAAGATTTTTTTTAAAGTAAAAGGCTTTAAGAATAAAATTCAAGAAAGGTTATATTTTGAATAGTGTTAACTAGCCAGTTAGTCAACAAGCATTTATTAAACATCTACTATATACCAGCCAAGAGCTGGATAACATTTTAAGAACTTTTAAAAATTCCTTGAGAAATTTACTATACAGGCTTCTGATTTCATATACTGTAATATAATTACCAAAATATTTGATTTATGAATGATAAAACATTAGTGATTATTCAACAAAAGTAACTCTTACCTGTTTTATTTCATTATATTTAACATATAATTTATATATTTAATTTTTATTGTATTAAATATGTTTAATATTTA
Source organism: Phascolarctos cinereus (assembly GCF_003287225.1). Taxonomy (NCBI): domain Eukaryota; kingdom Metazoa; phylum Chordata; class Mammalia; order Diprotodontia; family Phascolarctidae; genus Phascolarctos; species Phascolarctos cinereus. Next base: position 107,064,462 of record NW_027555958.1, on the reverse strand, counting down.
ATAAACTTAATTTGCATCAACACAGATACCAAAAAACCCCTGGCCTCAATCTCAGTTGATTATTAAGTAGTCAGGCTGTATAGATAAAGAAATGCTTTTACTATTGGAAAAAAAGAATTCTCAGATGTTCTAAGGAATAAAGTAAAGCACTCACTTAGAGAGCAGCCCTGTCAGCTACCATTAGCAACTTTTAGGGGAAGCTATGTCAGTGCTTTAAAGAGATACTGTCTTGACTGACATAAAGTGAGATAGAATTAAAAAAACCTTCCAACTAGGAGAAGACAACACTTGACTCTATGTACAAATAGAGTGAGTAAAGCAGGAATACTTTTAAAAAGTAAAAACATACAGATTAATGAGGTTTAATGTTTTCCAGTATCTTCTTCCTCCATGTTTGTTAGAAATGCTAACGGCATTGGTGATAGGATGGTGACCAGTAATCATGAGACTAGAGCCCTAGATTTGTCTTTCCTACTATTTGCTGTGTGATTCTGAATAAGTCATTCCTCCTTTTTGAGCCTCATTGTCCCCATGTGTAAAATGATGAAGGGAAATGGAGAGATGTGCATCTTCCTTTAGGTTTCTCCTCCTAGGATGCCTTTGTTTTGTTTTGTTTTTTCCTCTTGTTGACTTTAATTGTATTGCTGAGCTCACTGTGTATGTTGTTCTTTTGTCTTGGCTTCCTACTTTCTGCATCATTCAATAAAGGCTTTCCTTTATTTCCTTGAACTCTTCACATTTGTCATTCCTTATAGTTAAGTAATATTCATTGATCTTCCTAGAGTTTAGCAATTCTCCTATTATTGAGCTAATTTTTTGATATTTTCTTTTATTTTCTAATGTTTGTCATCTCAAATAATGCAGCTATGAACATTTTTAGGCATATTTTTTCCAAGTAGTGGGATCTCTAAATCAAAGAGAATAAACAATTTAGTTACTTTTGTTGAATAATAATTCACACCGTCTTTTGGAACATTTGAACCAATTAATAGCTCTATGAGAAGTGAATTGGCATGAATTTTTTCCTCCAAAGTCCCTATAATTATTCCATGTTTTGTCATTTTTCTTAATTCAGTGGGTGTTAATTCTAAGGTTAAAATGGTAGGTTGGACTGAATTGTGGAAGACCTAGAATGACAGGCTGAGAAGCTGATTTGGCATATAGTGGGGTATTCTAAAGGTTTATTGAGTAAAATTGTATAAGAAACAATAGATAGTGGCCTGTAGACTGATCTGATATTATTCAAGTCCTGTACCAGCACAGTAGGTATATAAAACTCATCCTGGACTTTTACTTCCTCCCCACATCCCCTCCCTGAAATAGAATAGGTATGTATCTCTCTTCCTAAGATGTTTAGGTTTTATTTTGGAGATAAGGCATCTAAAGGAAGTAACATGGTCAGATATGTGCATTAAGATTATTTTGGCAGCTAGCTGATGCAGTGGATAGAGCATTGGGCCTGAAGTTAGTGAAACCTGAATTCAAATCTGGTCTCAGACACTCACTAGCAGCATGACCATGGGCAAGTCACTTAATCCTATTTGCTTCAGTTTCCTCATCTCTAAAATGTGCTGGAGAAGAGAATGGCAAACCACTCCAGTATCTTTAGCAAGGACACCCAAAATGGGGTCATGAAGAGTCAGACACGACTGAAACAACTGAATAGCAGTTAGAGGATGGAAGCAGAGACATGATAGGAAACTTTTTTCGTGTGTGACGGCAGATGCGAAGGTCTGATCTAGAACTGTCTTCATGTGAATTGGAGGGATATGAGAGATGTCATGTAATTTGAATAGATCAGATTTGGTTATTGATTGGCTTTGGAGAGATGAGGAAGAATGGAAAAAAAATGAAGATGAATTTATGGCTTGAGACCTGTTATATAAATGACCTTGCCATCACCCAGTCATTGCCAATCACTGATGGAAATACTTGCCATACCTGGTAGAGATAATGTATATAATAGGACATGGGAAACAAATAATAAAAGAGCAATAAGAAGGAAAGCACTTGGAGAATCAGGAGGAGTAGGAAGATAAAGGAAGCAGTAAACTAGCTTGGAGAAGACAAGAATCAGAAAGAAAAGGTAGAGTCTAATGGTATACTGTACTCTTGTCTATGCATAGTATTGCGAAAGGGTTCCTGGTTTGTTATAGACAAACCAAAAGTAATTAGAAAAATTATTACAAGGCCAAAGAGGGGGTTAGTATCTAAATAAATTATTTAGTCAGTAACCATAAGCCATCATGAAATGGTGGGTGGAGAACTGGCCTTGTGGATGACATGCTAATTGTTTGACCTTGTGCAAATCACTCACCCTCTTTGGGTTCTAGGAAACTCTCTAAAGCTTTAAGTTGCAAAGAAAGTGCTGACCTGCATTGGTAGAGGAAATTGCCTCATCTGGAAGTTCTCTATCAATGAAATCATAGGTCTGTAAGAAGGAAGGAAGTTTCTCTGAACAGAATAATTGGTAAAAAAATCTCAGGGGGTTAGTTAGCTGAGCAAATGTATCAGTTCCCTTGAGGGAATTCTTCAAAGCACCAAAAATGTGAGATAACCTGAGCTCAAGAATAGTAATGTGGGTTATTGAACTTAGGGGAAGTGGGAGAAAGGGTATGTGTGTGTATGTGTGAGAGAGACAGGCAAACAAAGATGGACAGAGAGACAGACTGGGAATGCACTCTCCTATTCAAAAATCTTCAATAATTCTTTATTTTCTAAAGCACGGAGGATAAATTCCTTAGCCTGCATCTAAGTCTACTGCTTCGTCCGGTTCCTACCTACTTTTCTAACCATATTTCATACTATTCATCTTCATGAATTCTACATTATAGCAAAGCTAGACTACCAGTCATTCCCTAAACTCTGTGCACTTTCTCTTTGTTGTGTTCTGGGAATGAACTCTTTTCTAGTCTCCATCTCTCAGAATCGTTGTCTTACCTAATCAGTTCAGATGTCATTTCCTCTGTAAATAATTCCAAATTATTAATGCTCAATCCCTCTTCAATTTTCCTTGTATTCCCCTTATTTCTATTCATGGTATAGGCCATAGATGCTTATTTTTCTTTGAATCCCCAGTACCTAGAACAATACTTTGTACAGAAGTACTTAATAAGTGAACCTTGGTGACTAGAAGAAGGGTAATATTTCCAATGAAAACAAAAGTTTGGAGAAAGGATTGGTTTAGGTTCAAAGGAACTGAATTCTTCCTTGGACATCCTGAATTAATGAACACCTACAACAGGCCTGCACTGTCCTTGAGGATCTTGTATCATTAAAATGCATATTACACAGTCAATATAAAACATGAGCTCAGAGAAGGCTTTATTGAGCAAATAAAATTTGAGGTAGGTCTTAAAGACTTAGTAGGATTTGACTAAGCAAAGAGGGGGAAGAAAACTACAGAAAAGTGGTATATGCATAGTCTGGGAGTGGGAATATACATGGTACAAATAGGATCATAAAATTCTAGACTTAGAGATATAAGAGACCATTTAATTCAATCTCCTCATTTTACAGATGTGATAACTGAAGCACAAGAGTTTAAATGACTTTCCTAAGTAAGTCATATAGGCAGTAAATTATCAGAGGCAATCTTTGAACCCAGGTCTTCTGACTTCAGAGCTAGTGAGAGGAGAGTTGTTAGTCTATACAATGTTGTTTTAACCATACTTTCCACTTATAAATCACCATATATAACTACATAAGGGCGTGGGTTAAAAAGAAAAGAAAGTACTCCTAAGTATAATTATTCTGTTAGTACCTTCATTCATTGTCATTCAGTCATGTCCAACTCTTCATGACCCTGTGGACCATAATATGCCATTACTGTACATGGGGTTTTCTTGGCAAAGACACTGGAATGGTTTTCCATAATTTTCTCCAGTAGATTGTAATATATAGTTCTAAATGCTTCCATATGTATCTTTGTCTTGTCTTTGGACCAACCCAAGACATTTTCATGATTTCTGACCTTCTTGCTCAGAAACTTGTAGCTTTTTGCAATATTCTTGGCCCTTTCCAAAAGGCGTGAAATACTTTCTTAATAACTTCTAGATACTCATTCAGAGCACTGATTGCCTTCAAGTGACTCTTAATTTCTCCTATTTTCAGTTTTCTATCCAGCCACCTAGGGCTTCAACCCTCTGATTTCTTTTTGTTTTCTCCTCTGAACTGCTGATTAAAGGAAATCTATTATCTTATTATATTTGCCCCTAGTTGTTTCTAATTTATTCACTCAGTGCTGATATTTTAGATGGATTATCCAACTTTTTTTTTTAAAGAAGTCAGACTTTTTCAACATTTTGAAGCCATACAATAACGAACAAATTATGGTGTAGATTTCTTTACAGAGCAATAGACTAGATTGCTTGGAGTGAAGAGAGAAGTTTGGATAGGTAGAATGGGATCAGAATTGAGAAAGCCTTGAATGCCAACCAGGTAGGAAGTCTAGGCTTTCTACTATGTTGATTTAAAATCTGAAATACAAAAGTCTGAGGCCTAAAGCATCTGAGTATAATGATTTATTTGCAAAGCTAGCAGTTGCCAACAAATCAAATTATCTGACTTTTTAGTAGTCAGATACAAAGGAATGGATTATAGAACTTATTTTTATAACAGAAAAAGAGGAATTACATATTATAGCAAACTTAGGAAACTTGTTTTCTACATAATTCAGTTGGACAAGGCAGGTCATCTAACTAGTTTACTTTGCTGGGACTTTCCTAACATAGCTTGCTGCTATTGCCAACATTTGGAGTGTGGTCATGTCGGGGGCATAATGGGGAGTTTCTTGTTGGATTATGGCCTGTGTCTGTCAACCTATCAAAGTGAGATTGCCTTAGAAATCTTGCCCCAATGTGTTAGCCAATCTAATTATCTCAGTGATACCTAAGAATTAGTATAGTGAGAATTATTATGAAATTAATAACTGTTAAAATTGCTCTTTTAGGATGAGCATACTATATAAAAACTTACTTAAAATATTTTCTTTTCCATTCCGAATGTTAATATAAAAATAAGAGTTCAATAAATATTAAACAACTGCAATGATACTTGAAACAGAACAGCATTTGTAAGACTGACTTGCTATCAAGTGCACCTTAGATAAAGAGAAAAAAGTTTCATTTTGAAAAAAAACTAAATGTTGACGTATCTATTTTTAAGCCAAGGATATTTGGACAAAGTTTGGGAGTTCTTGAAAGAAATATTGCCAGAGTATAAACTGCCAGAGGACAACAGTTCTGAAAAACTGTCAGATTTCAAATCAAAAGATGGAAAAGATTCTAAGGATGGAAAAGATGAAAGAGGTGGAAAAAATGGGAAAGATGAAAGAGGTAGAAAAAATGGAAGAGAGGAAAGAGGTGGAAAAAATGAAAGAGAAGAAAGAGGTGGAAAAAATGGAAGAGAGGAAAGAGGTGGAAAAAATGGAAGAGAGGAAAGAGGTGGAAAAAATGGAAGAGAGGAAAGAGGTAGAAGAGAAGGAAAAGAAGGCAAAAGTGAAAGTACACAAGGCAAAGGAGCTGATAAAGGTGATAAATCTGGAAAAGGTAGGCAATTATTTTAAAATGTTGAAGTCTCTAGATGTTTGCAAAGATTTCATAATCATTGTTTAATTTAATTAACCTGACAATTTCCCTAGTATTTACTGACTTTCATATGCATAGGAATACTATTAAAAATGTAAATAGACATGATCCATGCTAAGTTCTTATAATCTAAAATGTATTTTGTGATGTGTTTCTGTTTTGCTTTTTAAGGAAACTTTTAAAAAATTCTCCAGTTTTTAAATGTTGAATTTCTGGTCTTTGTTTTGTAAGAAGACATGAGAATAACCATTTTCTATCCAGTACATTTTTTTTTAGAGTATTACCTGTCCAAGGGGAATAAAGGAGAAAAACAAATATTGTAATTGGTTAATTAAAAATATTTAATCAGGAGAAGAACTTGGCTTCAGTATCAAATTATTAGGAAGGAATTTCATATTTGAAAAAAGTAAAAACAATAAATAACAACAAAAGGAAAGGAAAAGAAAAAGTTCCAGTTCTACAGTTTTCTAAGTAAATTTCATTTTTTAAAAGGGATATGGAAAAATTAGTTATATGTTCAATGCTAGCTATGATTATAATGTGCTATGCCTTACATTTCTTTTATGTCTGTCATATAGTCACTATTCTAATGAATATAGATTCACTTGTGGAATGTAGAATTCAATATAGTATTAATAGAATGTATGTTTATACATTGACACATTTTAGATGAACTTAGCTGTGTTGTAAAACTTGTTTAATGTCTCTTACAGCTTTTGGGAAGTTTATGGTTTGAAAAATACCCAGAACATTTTAGCAAGTCTCTTTTCCATTTTCTATGGGGCAGCTAGGTGACACAGTGGATAGAATTCTGGGTGTGGAGTCAGAAAGATTCATCTACCTGAGTTCAAATCCAGACTCAGACACTTACTAGCTATATCAGCTTGGACAAGTCACTTAACCCTGTTTGCCTCAGTTAAAGGTTTTAAGTGAAGTAATTTTTAGCTCTATAGTTCCAACAATATATGTCTATATTAGCCATTGCTCATTGGATTTCTTTTTTAAAAAAATATATTTTATTTATTTAAGTATTTCCCAATTACATGTAAAAAGAATTTTTAACAATCATTTTTAAAAATTTTGAGTTCCAAATTCTCTCTTTCCCTCCTACTCCAGCCCCCTCCTTGAGAAGGCAAGCGATTTGGTATCAATTACATATGTGAAATAATGTAAAACATATTCCACATTACCCATATTGTAAGAAAAAAAAACACAGACAAAAAAACCCAAGAAAAATAAAAAAAGTTAAAAGTAAGTATGCTTCAATCTGCATTTGGAGTTCATCAGTTCTCTTCTGAAGGTGGATAGTATTTTTCATCATGGCCTCTTTGGAATTACCTTGGATCATTGTCTTGATCAGAACAGCTAAGTCTTTCACAGTTGATTACTGTACGATATCACTATTGCTGTGTACAACGTTCTCCTGGTTCTACTCACTTGGCTTTGCATGTGTTCATATAATTCTTCTTAGCTTTTCCTGAAACCTATCCCCCTTGTCATTTCCTATAGTTTAATGTTGCATCACAATCCTATACCACAACCTGTTCAGCCATTCCCCAGCTAATGGGCATCCCCTCAATTCTGAATTCTTTGCCACCGCAAAAAGAGCTGATATAAATATTTTTTATACAAGTAAGTCCGTTTTCCTTTTCTTTGATCTCTTTGGGATCAAGACCTAGTAGTGGTATTTCTGGGTATGCACAGCTTGCTAGCCCTTTGGGCATAATTCCAAATTTTTCTCCAGAATTGTTGGACTAGTTCACAAATCCACCAACAATGCATTAATGTCCCAGTTTTTATGAGTGCACTGCAGCATTTTTCATTTTCCTTTTCTCTCATGTTAGCCAATCTGAGTGATGTGATATGGTATCTCAAAGTTGTTTTAATTTGCATTTCTCTAATCGGTAGTTATTTACAACATTTTTTTTGTGAATATTGATAGCTTTGATTTCTTCTTTGAAAAGTGCCTGTTCATATCTTTTGGCCATTTATCAACTGGGGGATGGCTCTTATTTTTTATAAATGTGGCTCAGTTCCATATATAGTTGAGAAATGAGGCCTTTTTCATAGAAACTTGATGAAATTTTTTCCCACAAATAACTATTCTATTTCTAATTTTGGCTGCACTGGTTTTGTTTTTCCAAAAGCCTTTAAATTTCATGTAATCAAAATTACCTGTTTTACTTCCCATAATCCTCCCTTGTCTCTGGTCATAAATTCTTCCCTTATCCAGAGATCTGATACATTTTTCTCTACTCCAATTTGCTTATGATATCATTCTTTAAATCATTTATCCATTTTGACCTTATCTTGGTATATGATATGAGATGGTGGTCTATGCCTAGTTTCTGCTAAAATGCTTTCTTGGCAGTTTTTATCAAATGGTGAGTTCTTACTCCAGCAGCTTGGATCTTTGGATTTATTAACACTAGATTACTTTGGTCTACTGTGCATTATCTATTTAATCTGTTCCACTCATCTACCTCTCTAAATCTTAGCCAGGACCACATTATTTTAATGGTTACCACTTCTTAATATGATTTGAAGTCTGAAACTGCTAGGCTACCTTTCTTCACATTTTGTCATTGATTGCCCTGATGTTCTTGACCTTTTGTTCTTCCAGATAAATTTTGTTATTATTTTTTCTAGCTCTATAAAATCCTTTAGTAGTTTGATTGGTATGGTACTGAAAAAATTAACTTAGGTAGAATTGTTATTTTTATTATATTGGCTCAGCCTAACCATGAGCAATTAATATTTCTCCATTTGTTTAGCTCTGTCTTTATTTGTGTGAAGTATGTTTAATAATTTAATCCCTGTGTTTGCCTTGGCAGGTATTTTATATTGTCTGCAGTTATTTTAAGTGCAATTCTTCTTTCTCTCTCTTCATGCTAGTTCATGCTTTATTGGTGATGTATAGAAATGCTGATGATTTACATGGGTTAATTGCTAAAGTTATTAACTGTTTCAAACTAATTTTTTATTTGATTCTCTAGGGTTCTCTAAGTATACCATCCTATCATCTGCAAAGGGTGATTGTTTTGTTTCTTTGTTTTCTATTTTTATTCCGTCAGTTTCTTTTTCTTGTCTTATTACTATAGCTATCATTTCTAGTATGATATTGGATAATAGTTGTTAAAATGGACATCCTTGCTTCACCGCTGATATTATTGGGAAGGTTTCAAGTTTATCCCCATTACAGATAATGGTTGCTTTTGGTTTTAAATAGATATTACTTATCATTTTAAGAAAGGCTCCATTGATTCCTGTGATTTCTAGTGCTTGTAATAAGAATGAGTGTTGTATTTCGTTAAAGGCTTTTTCTGCATTTATTGAGTTAATCATATGGTTTTTGTTGTTTTTGTTATTGATGTGGTCAGTTATGCTGATAGCTTTCCAAATATTGAACTAATCCCACATTTCTGGTATAAATCTGACATCATCATGGAATATGATGTTTGTGATATATTACTGTAATCTCCATGCTAGTATTTTATTTAATATTTTTAATATTAATATTTACGGATACTGGCCATTAGTTTTGTCTCTGTTTTTGTCTCCTTGGTTTAGATGTAAAAACCATATTTATGTCATAAGAGGCATTTGATGGGACTCTTTCTTTACCTAATTTTCAAATAGTTTATATAGTGTTGGGATTAGTTTGGTAGAATTCACTTGTAAGTTATTTGGTCCCAGTTTGTTTGTTTGTTTGTTTGTTTACTTATGGAGCTCATTGATGGCTTGTTCAATTATTTTCTAAAATAGGGTTATTTAAGTGTTCATTTCCTCTTCTGTTAATCTGGGTAGTTTAGATTTTTGTAAATATTCAGCCATTTCACTTAGATTTGCAGTTTTACTGGCGTATAATTGGTTTTAATACCTCCTGATAATTGCTTTAATTTCATCTTCATTGGTGATGCATTTATCCTTTTCATTTTTGATACTAGTAATTTGGTTTTCTTCTTTTTTCTTTTTAATCAAATTAATCAATGGTTTATCTGTTTTTATTTATAAAACCAACTCCTAGTTTTACTTATTTAAATTTTTTTTTACTTCCAATTTTATCTTAATTCTATTTTTACAGGATTTCCATTTTGGTGTTTAACTAGGTATTTTTAATTTGTTCTTTTTCTAGTTTTTTAGTCATATCCCCAATTCACTGATTTGCTCTTACTCTCTTTTATTGATGTACTCATTTAGAGATATGAATTTTTCTTTAAGTCCTGTTTTGGCTACATCCCACAGATTTTGGAATATTATCTCATTGTTATTATTTTCTGTAGTGAAATTATTGACTGTTTCTGTGATTTGATCTTTGACCCACCCATTCTTTAGCATTAGATAATTTAGTTTCCAATTGACTTTTATTCTATCCTTCCAAGGCCCTTTATTAAATGTTCTATTGCATTATGATCTGAAAAGGGTATGGTTATTATTTCTGCTTTTCTGCATTTGCTTATGACTTTTTTAGTGCCCCACTACGTGGTCAATTTTTGTGAAAGTTCAATATACAGCTGAGAAAAAGGTATACGCCTTTCTATTCCCGTTCAGTTTTCTCTAGATGTCTGGCATATCAGACTTTTTTCAGATTTTGTTCATCCTTTTGACTTCTTTCTTATTTATTTTTTAGTTAGATTTATATAGCTCTGAAAGGGGAAAGTTGAGGTTTTCCACTCGTATAATTTTATTGTATTTCCTCCTGTAATTCATTTAACTTTTCCTCTAAGAATATGGATGCTATGCCATTTGGTCCATATTTGTTAAGTACTGATATTATTTCATTTGTCTGTGATGCCTTTTAGTAAGATGTATTTTCCCTACTTATCTCCTTTAACTAGGTCTAGTTTTGCTTTCTAGATCATGATTGCTACCATGGCCTTTTTAAATTAAGCTGAAGCATAATAGATTCTACTCAAGCCACTTGTTTTGACTCTGTGTGTCTTTCTATTTCAAATATGTTCTTGTAAACAAAAATCTTTTTGGATTCTGGTTTCTAACCCATTCTGCTATCTGCTTCAGTTTTATGAGTGAGTTTATCTCATTCACTTTCAAAGTTATGATTACCAACTGTGCATTTCTTGCCATCCTATTTTCTTTTTTTCATTCTTTCTCTCTTTTTATCCTGTCCCTCCTCTAGTCTGTTTTGCTTCTGACCACTGCCTTATCTGCCCTCCATTTTATCATTTCTTCCTTTCCCTTTTCCCTTTCTTTGGCTTCTCTGTTTGATTAGATAGATTTCTGTTACCAATATAGTATGCATGTGTGTGTGTGTGTGTGTGTGTGTGTATGTGTGTGTCACATACATACATACATACATATACATATATATGTATATATTCCCCCTCTTTGGACAAATTTAGATATGAGTGAAATTTAAGCATTGCCTGCCCCCCATTTCATTTCCCCTCAAATGTAAAAAACTCTTCCTTGCACACCTCCTTTATGTGAGATAATTTTCCCCATTCTTTCTGTGCTTTTCCTCTTCTGCTAGGGCATCCCTCTTGAGATCAGAACTGATACTGATCCTCAGGGTTTCTGCTGCCTCTTGATCAAAAGTGCTCCTTTCTGCCCTTAAACTATGACCTAGAAGTAGGTATAGGCAGTGGAGTTGCCAAACAGTTCCCTCTTGACTGAAAGTTCTCTCTGCCCTTGAACTGTGACTCAGAAGTAGGTATAGGCAATGGAGTTTTCAAACAGCTTCTTGTCCTGCATCCAGTGCTAGCACAGTCATCCTCTAATCTCTTTCTGACTAGTTGCCAGATCCCCTTAGTATCTCTGGCTTGAACATTCCCAAAGCTGCTATCTACTGCTTCTGTCAGCACTACATATTCCCACTACTGGTATTTAATCCATGTGGGCTCTGAGCCAGACTTTATCCCCATATTATAGATCTTTCTTCCTGACTTCCTAAATTGTCTTGGGCTAGAAAAATGTCTCACTCAGACCTTTTGTTGGCTCTCCCACTTCAGAATTCAATTTAAGGTATCGTTTTAAAGTTGTTTGGAGGGGAGTGTTGGGAGAGCTCAGCTGAATGCTTTTTGTACTCTGCCATCTTGTCTCCACCCTTGGAAGTCCTACCCACTAGATTTTAACAGAAGACCAACAAGAAAAAATGGCAAAGTGTGTGACAAGAAGAATATGATAGGCATTGTTCTAAGAGAATATCATGTCTTTTCTCAGGATAAATGTACTAGTATTGGAAGGGATGAAAATTCAATGAGAAATATTCCTAGGTAAAAGGGGGTGGAGATGTTTAGTAGGGATATATCTTAAAGAAGAATTAAAATTATTCCTTTAAACTTTGTGAAAAAGAAAAAAAACCTCTAGTATTTTCATGTTATGAAACTATATTGTTATATTCAACAGAAAATGTTGATGAAAGATAATTTGATACATAGTTCAGAGTAAATATAGTGTTATTTTGAATTACAGGCTGTACTTGCCTTCCACCTCCTTATCTGCCTTATTTAAAATTAAATGTAATATATAATCTGTTATTTTACATAAATGCTGTTATACAATTTTTTTCCTTTCAAAGAGTTCTCATTTAGGATATGGTCTTTAGGCATGCTCATTTTTGAATCAATAAAATAATGATGATAGCATCTTCATAGTATTTAATTATTTTTGACATAACCTCTGTGTAAAATATTTCAAGACTGTATCCTTAAACTTTCATGTATCTATTAAATTCAATAATAATTTTTCTTGGTTGTTTGGGGTATTTCTAAAGGTTGAGCAGTAATGTTTCAAAGGACTCTGGAGGCTCTGTTTTATAGTTGAAGAATATTTTTCTTTTGGCCTGTCCTTTCAATAAAATATGCGTTTTGAGGTTTTGAAATAGGACTGAATATAATTTTTTTTCTTTTTATGTATAACAGAGAAAGTAGATATGAAAGAAGGAAAGAAGAAGATGAAGGAATTGGAGAAGGAGAAAGCCAAGACATCTGCTCATAATTCAAGGCCTCTATCAGATCTGCAACATTCTGTACCTCAATCACAGGACTCAGAGAGTAAGCCACCATGCTCTCAGGATAATTGCTGGATATTTTGGTTGTGCAAGGAAATGTTTGGGCATTGTTACGCTAGCAGGATCAAGGAAATTAGAAGACTTTGGATCTAATGTTGTGGAAGGTAGTGAGTATTAGACACACACAGTGGGCAGTCTCCAGAATGTAAATTGTGCAGTTTCTCCTGGTTAGGCCCCTGATTTTAGGTTTTCAGAATTGTTAGACTACTATTTCACTTTTCCTTGAATTCCACAGAAAAGTCTTCATTACCCCATGTTATCTCACACATCACTAGGTATTCCAGTGCAGGACACGATCTGCTGAATTCAAAGAGCATATAGCAGACAGTTGTGAAGATTCTCTGTAACCCTTCTTAGTATTGTAATCAATAACTACCAGAATCTAAGGCCCCAAAAGGGTTGTCTCTTGACATTGTGAAGCTTACTGAGCCCCTTTCTTTGTGACTTAATAGTGCCTAGGTGCATCTCATCTCAAATAGACTATGAGTAATTAGTTGTTGGCATACTTTTTCAGATTTCAACTGCCTGTTAACATCACATTCCAAAATGTGTTGTTTGTTTGTTAGCCAATGTTTTTCCTCTTTGGGTTCACTAATTGATTTATAAAACTGTTGTTAAGACTTTTCAGGACAAAGATATCAACATAGATTAGATTTGGCTTGTTCCTCTCCTCTCTCCACCCCTCCATGCACCATGCATGCCTAATTGTAGGCACTCAAAAATACTCATTGTATTACACTTGTGGTTGTTGTTGTTCAGTTGTTTTTCAGTCGTTTTTCAGTCGTGTCTGACTTTTCATGTCCCCACTTGTGGTTTTCTTGGCAAAGATACTGAAGTGGTTTACCATGGCCTTCTCTAACGTTTATTGTAAGGACATATTACTTGTATTTCCTGTATGATTCTTTTTCTTACAGGTCCATTCAAGTCTAAACTGGCTAATCTTTTCTTGTTGTTGCTTATAATTGGAATTTAAAGTGGATAGTCCCTCCAGAAGGCAATGGCTCTGATAAAAAAGAATAAATTAATTGGGCTTCTTTTTAAGGAATGTTTTTGTTATGTCATCGGATTATCCATAAAGCAATAATTTTCCCCTCTAAACCATTCTTCTCTGCACAATTGAAAATGCTTCTTTTTAGAAAAAATTGACAGAACCATGTCTTATTTGGTTTCCTTGTCATTGCTTTTTTATATGATTGTAGATGATAATTTTGGAGGATGTCTAAATTTTTCCTTCCTTCTTAGATTTTAATAATGGTAGCAAATTGTGATCTACATTCATTGGAATTTACTTAGTCATGGAAGATAATTGAATTCTCTACAAAATCTTACTTGGATGTCTTCTCATGATGTAGAGGTTCTTCTTGGTTCTCTATAATTATGCTGTATCTGGAAGATTCTCCCATGCTTGAAAGACTAGACCTACTTCCTGGGGAGCAACTGAGCAAAGTGTAGAGGGGCCTAAAATTATTGGGCTTTCTACTTGGTGAAGAACTCTGTTTACAACAACCCATGAAAGAAAAAAATAAAATATTACAATATGGTCATCAATCCCATAAAACCACTTTTGACTTCTTTAGAAACAATAACAATAGTAGAGAAGGTACCAAATCACACTGTCTCATATTATTTATGAATGAATATATTACTAGAAGAACTAAATCATATCAATCTTGAAATCCTTATTAATTAAACTAGAAGAAGAGTCAAATGGAAAGATGATTCACAAGTTTTCTTTGGAGAGGAAAACAAAAGCACTGGTGCAAATGGTTTATTACACATCTAAAAGCAGTAAGAAATATCATTCTTAGTCATTTCATATTACAAGAGAAGTCAAAAGTTTGTAGACTATACGAGTAATATGTAGCAATTTTTATCTATATAATTAAAATATATCAATATCAGGCATAACCCATTGTATGGATGTGTGCATATATACATATATGTGTGTGTATACACATATATACACACATTTGTTTATATACATGATACATGGATAATTTCTACACAAAAGAAAATCAGGAGCCTCTGAACATTTTAAGAACTGAGTAACAAAATGAGAAATGAAACTGATTATATTGAAACAGGAAATAACAGATAACTGATGCAAAAGTTATTTCTAAATCAACATATAATCAGACTATCTATTTGTTAAAGATCAGAATCATTGTTTTCATGCATAATTAAGCCTCCTCCAGCTGACTCGTTTAAATTAGCTATTGACACTGCCAAATGAATTGAAGAACGGATATGTATGCAGGCTATCACCATTTTCTAACTAAGTTTAATTGAGGCAAAACCAAACATCACAACCAGAAGAGCAGAAGATCCTAAAAATTGCCTTTCCCAATCGATATTTCATCTCCTTGCCAAGAAGATGGATGTGTTAATCAAGAACAATACTGTTTTTTAATGACAACTCTTTTGTAAAATCTTATTAAGGAAGATGACTAGTGGTTATGATGAGCATCATTCCTGTTTTATACACAGCTAGATATTAATAATCAGATTTGCAAATGACATTTTTGCTGACTACATCAAGCCTAAGAACAAATGTTCAGAGCCTCCTAAATGATCCTAGGATTTTAGCTTTTGAGATAGAAGGCAATTTTGAGATCATTTAATCTGACCCTCTCTTTTTATAGATGAAGAAACTGAGGGCAAAAGAAGGAAAAACTTTCTGAAGATTACATAGGGAACAACAAAAGTGAGATTTGAACAAAGACCTCTAACTTAAAATCCGAAGTCTTTTCCTCTGTAGCATATGAAATCCATAATTACTCAAAAGAATTTGACCTAAGTACATCAAAGGAAACACAGAGTGGATGGAGAATGTCTGTTGTCTAGACCATGACATGCAGTTGAATATCAACCTATAAAATAACATATGTCTTGAAAAGTTACTAAAATGGACAATGAATTGGACCCATATTTGAACAGAACAAAGGTATCTGGCCAAATTGTCTTTGAGAACAACACAGTTCTTTTAATGACCTGAACTTCTTCCTGAAATGAAGGGATGTTAACAAGATGTTAAAACTAGTAATCTTCATGAGAGGCATTGAATTCCACAGACTTTGATGATGAATTGAAGGTGATTACCCAAAGAGCAATAGAGAAGTTCTGTGTTTGTGTGTGTGTGTGTGTGTGTGTGTGTGTGTGTGTGTGTGTGTGTGTGTTTAATATTCCTATTAAACATATTTTCACATTAGTGATATTGTAAGAATTAGAACCAATAGGAGGAACCATCAGAAAGAGGAAACAAAACACAATGGAAGAAAAAAATAGCAAGTAGTATGCTTCAATCTGTACTCAAACTCTGTAGTCCTTTCTTTGGATGTGGATAGCATTTTCCAACATGAGGCCTTTGGAGATGTCTTAGATCCTTGTATTGCTGAGAAGGGTTAAGTTTATCAATATTAGTCATTGTACAGTGTGGCTGTTACTGTTTACAGCATTCTCCTGGTTCTACTCATTTCACTCAGCATCAGACCATATAAGTCTTTCCAGGTTTTTTTGAAGTCAGCCTGTTCATCATTTCTTATAGCACAAGAGCATTCCATTACATTCACATACCACAACTTGTTCAGCCACTCCCCAATTGATGGGCGTCCTCTCAATTTCTAATTCTTTGCCACCACAAAAAGAGCTGCTATAAGTATTTTTGTGCATGTAGTTCCTTTTCCCATTTGTATGATCTCTCTGGGATATGGCCCTAGAAGTGCTATTGCTGGGTCAAATGGTATGCACATTTTTATAGCCCTTTGGGCATAGTTACAAATTGCTCTCCAAAATGGTTGGATCATTTCGTAACTCTGCCAACAGTGGAATAGTGTTCGAATTTTCCCACATCTTCTTACCCATTTATCATTTTCCTGTTTTGTCATGTTGGCCAATCTGATAGGTGTGATGTGGTACCTCAGAGTTGTTTTTGATTTGCATTTCTCTAATCAGTAGTGATTTAGAGAATTTTTTCATATGTCTATAGATGGCTTTAATCTCTTCATCTGAGAACTACCTGTTCATAACCTTTGATCATTTATCAATTGGGGAATGACTTGTATTCTTATAGATTTGACTTAATTCTCCATATATTTTAGAAGTGAGGCCCTTATCAGAGAGATTGGTTATAAAAATTCTTTCCCAATTTTCTGCCTTCCATCTAACATTGATTTCATTGGCTTTGTGCAAAATCTTTTTAATTTAATGTAATCAAAGTTATCCATTTTGCTTTTCATAATGTTCTCTATCATCCTGTTTAGTCATGAATTCTTCTGTTCTCCATAATCTGATAGGTAAACTATTCTTGCTCTCCCAGTTTATTACAGTATCAGCCTTTATATCTAAATCATGAACCCATTTTGACTTTATTTTGGTATATGGTGTGAGATTTTGGGTCTATGCCTAGTTTCTGCCATACTCTTTTCCAGTTTTCCCAGCAGTTTTTTTCAAAGAGTGGTTCTTATCCCAGAAGCTGGGTCTTTGGGTTTATCAAATAATAGATTACTATAGTCATTGACTACTGTGTCTTGCATATTTAACCTATTCCACTGATCCACCTCTATTTCTTAGCCAGTACCAAGCAGTTTTGATGATTGCTGCTTTATAATACAATTTAAGATCTGGAATGCTAGGCCACCTTCCCCTGCATTTCTTTTCATTAGTTCCTTTGATATTCTGGACCTTTTGTTTTCCAAATGAATCTTGTTATTATTTTTTCTAACTCTATAAAATAATTTTTTGGTAGTTTGATTGGTATGGCACTGAATAAGTAAATTAGCTTAGGTAGAATTGTCATTTTTATTATATTAGCTCGGCCTACCCATGAGCAACTGATGTTTTTCCAATTATTTAGATCTGACTTTATTTGTGTGAAAAGTGTTTTGTAATTGTGTTCATAGAGTTCCTGGGTTTGTTTTGAGAGGTAGACTCCTAAATATTTTATAATGTCTACAGTAAGTTTAAATGGAATTTCTCTTTCTATCTCTTGCTGTTGGGCTTTGTTGGTAATATATAGAAATGCCATGATTTATGTGGGTTTATTTTATAGCCTGCAACTTTGCTAAAGTTGTTTATTATTTCAAGTAGTTTTTTACTTGATTCTCTAGGATTCTCTAAGTATATCATCATGTCATCTGCAAAGAGTGATAGCTTTGTTTCTTCTTTGCCTATTCTAATACCTTCAATTTCTTTTTCTTCTCTTATTGCTAAAGCTAATGTTTCCAGTATGATATTGAAACAGTGGTTGATAATGGACATCCTTGTTTCACCCCAGTCTTATTGGAAATGCTTCTAGCTTGTCCCCATTACATATGCTGCTGAAGGTTTTAGGTAGATGCTATTTATTATTTTAAGGAAGACTCCATTTATACCTATGCTTCTAGTGTTTTTAATAGGAATGGGTGTTTTTTTGTCAAAAGCTTTTTCTGCATCTATTGAGATGATCATGTGGTTTCTGTTGTTTTTTGTTGATATGATCAATTATGCTGATAGTTTTCCTAATATTGAACCAGCCCTGCATTCCTGGTATAAATCCTACCTGGTCATAGTGTATTATTCTTGTGATAAGTTGCTGTAATCTATTTGCTAATATTTTTTTAAATTTTTGCATCTATATTCATTAGGAAATTGGTCTATAATTTTCTTTTCTGTTTTGACTCTTCCTGGTTTAAGTATCAGCACCATATTTGTATCATAGAAAGAATTTGGTAAGACTCTTTCTTCACCTATTTTCCAAATTACTGTATATAGTATTGGAATTAATTGTTCTTTAAATGTTTGATAGAATTTGCTTGTAAATCCATCTGGCCCTGGAGATTTTTTCCTAGGGAGTTCATCAATGGCTTGTTCAATTTCTTTTTCTGAGATGGGGTTATTTAAGTATTTTACTTCCTCTTCTGTTAATCTGGGCAATTTATATTTTTCTAAATATTTATCCATTTCACTAAGATTGTCAAATTTTGGCATACAGTTGGGCAAAATAATTCCTAATTATTGTTTTAATTTCCTCTTCCTTGGTGGTGTTCACCTTTTCATTTTGATACTTAATTTGGTTTTCTTCTTTTTTTTTTTTTATTAAATTAACCAAAGGTTTATCTATTTTATTGTTTTTTTCATAAAACCAGCTCTTAGTTTTATTTATTAGTTTAATAGCTTTCTTAATTTCAATTTTATTAATTTTCCTTTGGTTTTCAATATTTCTAATTTGGTGTTTAATTGAGGATTTTTAATTTGTTCTTTTTCTAGTTTTTTTAGTTGTATGCCCAATTCATTGATCTCCTCTTTTTCTATTTTATTCATGTAAGCATTTAGAGATATAAAACTTCCTGTAAGAACTGCTTTTGCTGAGGCACTGGGAGACTGGGTTGCTGTAGAAAGCTGAGGCACCTGGTTTCCACCAGTTCCCTTGCCCTCACTGAGGTACTCCAGGTGTTGGTGTTTGCCTGCTCCACCACCTGGGTTTCAGGATTTCCTCCCAGTATGCTGAGGGCTTTCAGCTAGCTTGCTGGGATGCCTGCTTCCCTTCCCCTGGGGCAAGAGGGGCCTTTCCTGTTAATCCTTCAAGCTACCTGGGCTACAGGACTGCTGCCCAGGGTTTTTCCTTGGGCGATATTTTCTGGGTTTTCAGAGGTTAATACAGGAGGGTAAGAGTAACTTACCTCTTACTCCGCCATCTTGGCTTTCCCATTGACCTACATTTTGTTATATTTATAGTAGAACTTTTGTAAACTCTGACATCGTAAGAGAGACTCTGTGTCCAAATTCAGTCTGTTTGTGAGGATATATTATTAATGAAAAACTGTTGACTTCCTCAGTTCTTTAATACTCAGAAAGTTAAATCTGAATTAGAAGAGGGGTAATGTTGCTACAGCATTCACATCATTTACTTTAGTTGATCATCCACACATTTTATTTAGGCCAAGCAAATAATGAACTCTGAGTAATTCAAAGGCCATGCACAAATCATAAGCTGCAATGAAAAGGAATAGCTGAAATCATCAAAACTGCTTGCTACTGGCTAAGAAATAGGGAGGTGGATCAGTGGAATAGGTTAAATATGCAAGACACAGTAGTCAGTGACTATAGTAATCTATTATTTGATAAACCCAAAGACCACAGAATCTGGGATAAGAACCCACTCTTTGAAAAAAACTGCTGGGAAAACTGGAAAGGAGTATGGCAGAAACTAGGCATAAGACCAAATCTCACACCATATACCTAAATAAAGTCAAAATGGGTTCAGGACTTAGATATAAAGGCTGATACCATAAGTAAACTGGGAGAACAAGGAATAGTTTACCTATCAGATCTATGGAGAAGAGAAGAATTCATGACCAAACAGGAGATAGAGAACATATGAAAAGCAAAATGGATAATTTTGATTACATTAAATTGAAAAGTTTTTGCACAAACAAAGCCAATGCAACTAAGATTAGAAGGAAGGTAGAAAATTGGGAAAGAATTTTTACAACCAGTCTTTCTGATAAAGGCCTCATTTCTAAAATATATAGAGAATTAAGACAAATTTATAAGAACACAAGCCATTCCCCAATTGATAAATGGTCAAAGGATATGAACAGACAGTTCTCAGATGAAGAAATTAAAGCCATCTATAGTCATATGAAAAAATGTTCTAAATCGTTATTGATTAGAGAAATGCAAATCAAAACAACTCTGAGGTACCACATCACACCTATCAGATTGGCCAACATGACAAAACAGGAAAATGATAAATGTTGGAGAGGATGTGGGAAAATTGGAACGCTAATGCATTGTTGGTGGAGTTGTGAAATAATCCAACCATTTTGGAGAGCAATTTGTAACTATGCCCAAAGGGCTACAAAAATGTGCATACCCTTTGATCCAGCAATAGCACTTCTAGGGCTATATCCCAAAGAGATGAAACAAATGGGAAAAGGACCCACATGTACAAAAATACTTATAGCAGCTCTTTTTGTGGTGGCAAAGAATTGGAAATTGAGGGAATGACCATCAACTGGGGAATGGCTGAGCAAGTTGTGGTATATGGATGTAATGGAATACTATTGTGCTCTAAGAAATGATGAACAGGATGACTTCAGAAAAACCTGGAAAGACTTATATGGTCTGATGCTGAGTGAAATGAGCAGAACCAAAAGGACTTTGTACACAATAGCAGCCACGTTATGCAATGACTAAGGAATGTTAAACTGAATCCTTCTCAGCATTACGAGGATCTAAGACATCTCCAGAGGCCTCAGGTTGGAAAATGTTGTCCACATCCAAAGAAAGAACTATGGAAGTCGAATCACTATCACTTATATTTACCTTCTGTTGAGTTTTGTTTCATCTTTCTGATGGTTCCTCCTATTGGTTTTAATTTTTACTTACAACTTCACTAATGTGAAAATATGTTTAATGGGTATGTAAATGTAAAGCCTGTGTCAGATTGTGTGCCATCTTGGGGAGGGTGGGGGGGAGAAAAAGGGAGAAAAATTTTCAACTCTAAAGCATATGAAAAAAACAATTAAAAAAAGAAAAATTAAAAAAAAGAAAAGGAATAGCTGACCTAAAAAACATTGTTTTCTAAGTTTATTTTGCTTTTTAGTCTAATAGTCCATATGAAAAATATTTTCTAAGATTTGGGAGTAAATGGCTTAAACAGGACCTTTGGATTAATTATCAATTATAAGGCTTATTAAACCAGTTTTATTTTTAATGAAGGTGCTATACTGATGCCGTCCCCCCTAAAGGAATGAGATATCTTTCTGCTCTTTGTCTTATTGGTCCTATTAAAGCAGTAAATTTACTGTAGCTACTATTTTAAGCATTTGGAGAAGTCATAGATCCAAAGTTCATTTAATGTGCTGTTCTTTGTTTATCCTGAAATTGACTGATGGCGTGTTAAAATAATGGGAAAACAAGTATAATCCAGTGTAGGAAACCTTTTCAACCATCTTGACCTTGACAAAAATCCGAACTGATTAAATCTTTCCTTTTTTTTTTATCCTGCAATTTAATATATAAATAGACTAGTAATTGGCACAGCAATAACCTACCACCTTAGGTTTCCTAGTTGGCTCTTTGCAACCATATTTTCAGAATTTTACTATTACTAAGAAGTATCTTAATTTTCATCGAAGTTTCCTCAATATGTCAAATTCACTTGTTTCAATGATAATAGTTTTATTCATTCATGATTTATATGCTCTAATAATTTGTTATGGCCCTGTAATAATAGTATTTCAGAGTCCATCTACACTATGTGTCACAGCTTTAGGCTCTGTTATTTTCTACAGTAATTGCTATTTGAGTAAAATACTTTTTCACATGAGAAATTGGCAAAGCAGCATATAAATTCAGGTCCTGTGTTTTGGGGTAATACCTGAACGAAAGCACATAAAATATAAGGATGAGGCAAAACTGTACATACTCAGGTAAAAATACTCTGACATTATATACCCAAGAACAGTTTTCAGATGTGTTTTCTTTTCTATATATAAACAATATCTTATTTTTCCAATTACATGTAAAGATAGTTTTCAACATTCACTTTTTATAACATTTTGAGTTCCAATTTTTTTCTCCCTCCCTCCCTTTCCTTCCTTCTCCCCAAGATGGCAAGCATTATAATATAGATTATACATGTGTAATCATGTAAACATATTTCCACATAGTCATGTTGTAAAAGAAGAAAACAGAACAAAACGGAAAAGCCAGAATGGAAAAAAACAACAAAAAAGCAAAAATAGTCTGTTTCAATTAGCATTCAGACTCCATAGTTCTTTCTCTGGATGTGGATAGCATTTTTTGTCATGAGTCTTTTGGAATTGTCTTGGATCATTACATTGCTGAGAAGAGCTAAGTCAGTCACAGATGATCATTGCACAATGTTGCAATGTGTTGTACTGTGTATAGTGTTCTCCTGATTCTGTTCATCTCACTCAACTCAGTTCATGTAAGTCTTTCCAGGTTTTTCTGAAATCCTCCTGCTCATCATTTCTTATAGCACAATAGTATTCCATTATAACATTTCACGACTTGTTCAGTCATTCTCCAATTGATGGGCATTCCCTCAATTTTCAATTCTTTGCCACCACAAAAAGAGCTGGTATAAATATTTTTGTATGTGTAGGTCCTTTTCCCCTTTTTATGATCAGTTTGCAATACAGATGTAGTAGTGGCATTGCTGGATCAAAGGGTATGCACAGTGTTTTTACCCTTTGGGCATAGTTCCAAATTGTTCTCCAGAATGGTTGGATCAGTTCACAACTCGACCCAACAATCATCAGTGTCTCAATTTTCCCACATCTTCTCCAACATTTGTTTTTTTCCTGTTCTATCATATTAGCCAAACTGATGTGATGTGATGTGATATGATGTGGCACCTCAGAGTAGTTTTAATTTGTATTTCTCTAATCAGTAGTGATTTAGAGCATTTTTTCATATGGCTATACATAGCTTTACTTTTTTCATCAGATGCGCTTTCAAAGAAGTGATTGATACTATCCTGAGTAAACACCATAACTATCATGCAAGTTAATCATCTAATAGCTATTCAAAAGCACATAACTTCATAGTTCTGCCATTAAGTAGATGACCTTGAGAAAATCATTTAACCACTCTTGGGTCTCAGTTTTCTTGTTTGTAAAATTCAGTTCAATCATTTATCAAGTGCCTACTCCATGCCTGCAATACTAGAAACTTGGAATACAAAGATGAAGATAAAATTGGCCGAGCTTTCACAGAATGATTGGTTATTGTACTATCTAACTCGTTGGGATGGTGTGAACTAGTCTTCCATCAGTAAGAATAGTGATTATTATTTTAAAAAATGTGCCATATTCAATTTTAGACAAAATAACCTTGCCTGTGTATAACACACATGTGAGGTTGACCAAAAGGTTTTTAGAAATTTATAAAATTTGCCTTTATCAAGCTGGAAATATTTTGTATTTGTAGAAGATGCCAGTTTATAGTTAATGAAACCCTAAATATTGAATTTTTAAAAAAGTAACTCATTTAGCACCTATTTTGTGACTAGTAATATTTAATTTATATTCCCATGTTTGTACTTGTAAATCTCCCTTTTTAAATATGGTTTTTAATAAAGAAAATAATTTCAATTGCTGACCAAATATGTAACAAGTAATTTTTAAGCTGAAAAAAAAAGCAAGCCAACTCCCAAATATTAAACTACCCATGAAGAATATTCAGTGTATGTTTGTCTGGTTTTTAAATGTGCTATTTGTGTGAGGTATGTAATATAATGTATCATCACTTTAGGATTGTCTCAGTCACTATTTTAAACCTTTTATCAGTTCATAACATATCTGTGAATTTCAAACATGATACACCTGCAGATTTGCATCAAAGGAATGAGCGGTGTTCCTTCTTATCCTATACTCTAGCTATATACCAATTTAGATTTCTGTCTGAAGGCAGGGCAAATTTGGGTTAAATATAAGGAAAAAATTCCTAACATATTCCCAGTAAATGTTCACCTATCCAGAACAAAATCAAGTCAAATAATCAGAATTTTCATCTTTCCTAAATAATGATAATTAATGTTCACTGATTTAATTCAATATTCATTTATTGTAAAATTCATTATATTAAATTAAACAGTGACCTAGCAGGGCTATGGGATATGGGAGTGGCTTATAAGGATTAATTTATTAAAGAATCAATATGCTGTGGGGAGTTGATAGTTTCAGAGTACTCTGCAATGGGCAGTCCATTTTCTCATAGGATCTCAGGACTGGAAGGAATTTCAAGTAGAACCTATACTTGATTTTTTTGGGGGGGTGGGGCTAGGCAGTGGGGTTAAGTGACTTGCCTAAGGTAACACAGCTAGTAGGTGTTATGTGTCTGAAGCTGGATTTGAACTCAGGTCCTCCTGAATCCAGGGGCAGTGCTGTATCCACTGGGCCACCTAGCTGCCCCTAGAACCTATACTTGAACCATCATCTCCTTTATACTTTTCCTAACAAATGTCATTGGGAATATTACATATAGTTCTAGGTATTACATGTTAGGAAGAATAGTGACCAATTGGATCGTATTCAGAGAATAAATCATGGAATTAAACCTTTGACAGATGAGGATCATTTGAAGAACTGAGAATGCTTAGCCTGTAGAAGAGAAGGTATAGATGGCCTATGATTTAAAAATTTGTCATGTGGAAAGGAAATAAAGAAATTAGATTTGGTGGGGGATTTTTATTCTAGAAAACAGAACTAGAAGCAACATGAACTATTGGAGAACAAATCTAGAGGTCAAAATAAGGAAAAAAACAAACAAACAACACAACCTTTTTTAAACAATCACACCTGGCCAAAAGTGAAATGAGCTTACCTGAGAGAACTCATTATTGGAGCTTTTTAGACGAAGCTAGGTAATCACTTATGAGGGCTGTTATGGGCAAGATTCATGCTTTAGGTAGGAGTTGGAAGATATAACCACTGAGATCCCTTTTAATCAGAAGGCTCTATAACATTAAAATTAAATTCAGAATCCATGAATTGTAGAGTTGGAAGGAACTTGATTTGACATTTAATCCAACTATACCTGAAGAAGAATTTTTCTCTTTACAACATCTCTGACAAGTGGTGATCCTTCATTTTCAAGATTTCCTATGAAGAGGAACCCAGTATATCTCTAGATATCGTGTTCAATTTTTTGATATATCTTATTGGCAATGTTGTTTCATACACATCCAACTCTCTGTGACCCCATTTGGGGTTTTCTTGGCAAGGATGTTAGAATGGTTTGCCATTTTCTTTTCCAGCTCATTTTTCAGATAAGGAGCTAGGCAAACAGGGTTAAGTGACTTGCCCAGCTGGTAAGTGTCTCTGGCCAGAACGGACTGAAAATGACTAAGCAATAACATGCAAGGTACTATACTAGGTGCGAAAAGAGTTATAAAGCCTTTCAACAAATGGACATGATAAAACAGAGTATGAAAATAAGTAAGAAAGGCACACACAAAGAAGTATGAAAAGTCAGAGGAGTGGATGATTTCTGGCTTGGAGGATCAGGGAAAACTAAATAGAGGAGGTAGCATTTGAACTGGGCCTTGAAAGTGGGGAGGATTCCAACTGCTAAAGGTAAATCATGGGCGGTTTAATTGTGGGTAGAAGAAATTGCATGGGAAAAGTAACAAATAAATAGTGAAGAGTAGGAGGGAATATTTTTGTAGTCAGACTGAAGGGAATATTGAATTGTTGAGTGAAGATTTTAGACTATTTGATAGACAATGGGGAGCCACAGAAAGTTTATATGATGGTGCTTAAGAATTCATTAAAAAAGAAGAATAGAATTTAAATGAAAAAGAAAAGGGAAAAAACTTTTTTCCTAGTAATGATTCTCTTAACCTCACACTGATCTACTGTAGAAAATTTAAGTCAGATGTAATTTTATCAGTGTAAAATGATATTAGTATATTAGTGATGTTTTATTGTATAAATAACAAAAATATAATACATATGTAAAAATGAAGAAATTACATTTTAAGAATAAATTCTATCTTCACTGATTATTGTTAACTCTCCTATTTATGCATTGTTTCTTAAAAGGCATTCACAATAAGAATTACATTTATATCAGGGCTTTTTTTTCCCTTATGAAACTAAATAGAGGTTTTATGTATGACAGCCAAGGTAATTTCCAGTATCACAGTCATGACTCCTGGGGCTTCCTCCAACATTAAGCACATTTTGGGGTGGTAGTTAAAGAAAGATTTAACAATGCCTATCACTGTAATGTAAAGTATAGTGAAAGTGCTTTAAGGTATTTATGACGTTACCATGGAGGTCAGAATTATGAAGCATTATGTAAAATAAACTTACATTATTTGCAGCTTAATGTTAATTTCTAAGTATTATCCCTCCCCTCAATTTCTCATGAGCTAAGATATATTTAGATGCAAATTTGAACCAGATATGATGATGTAGTTTTACCGTATTAATTATTATGTGATTTTTTTTTTTAGTTGGAGTATCAGGAGGAATTCAACCGTTTGTTCCACAGTTACCTCAAATGGTGGTATATGCTACTTTTATGCCTCTGAATTTGTTTGAAAAGAAGATCTTTACACTAGAGAAGATGGTAAGCGAGTAGTAGACTCACTATAGTTTGATTATATTTTAAATCCTAATGTTTCAGCTTCATGTAGTGGAGAACAAGGAGAACTGGACATATGGAAATTCAGGATACAATATCGAATTTTGCCCCTAATTCATGGTGAGACTTTGGCCAAATCAGTTGATTCACTCACCTAAATCTTAATTACCTCATCTATAAAATGGAAATGTTTTATTAAACTGGCTTACAATTAGGATTACTCTCCAAATCCTAAGCAAAAAAGCCTATTGTCCTTGGGGAAAGTTATGTTACTTTATGTTACTTTGCTTGTTATTATTATTTTTTTTGGCATCTAGATTTTTTTATCCCTAAAAGGCTGTATACTGAGTCCTCTGGTAGTTAATAGGACAAATAGAATCTATGAATATTTGTTTTGCGTGGTTAGAAAGAACTTCTATAAATATTGAATACAAATTAGGTTGAAATGGAGATGCCCCAATGTAGTGTCTATTCGATGTACAATTTACAATTTGCATTTAAATTTGCCTTCTGGATGAAGTGCCTTGTTGCAAAATATAATCATCTCTGCTGCTCTCTCAGGCTGTTGCTACCTCTTTCTTCCCTCACTACCTTGTTGCTGGAATAATAGGATTTATAGATGAGAAAGAACCTTAGAGGTCATCTAGCCAGTTATTTTGTTTTACAAATGATGAAACTGAAACCCTGAGAGGTACAGATAGATAATAAGTGGCAGAGCCAGTACTCAAGCCCAGGTCTCCTGATTTCAAGACTCATGCCCTTTCCATTGCATTATACTGCCTTTCTGAGGCATGATGTTAATTCTGTACAACTACATTGTGTGGTACCAAAACAAAGAAGGATAACATTAAACCGTGGCATGATTAAGAGTAAGTGCTAATTTTGCCCAATTTTATGCCAATAAATTTAACAATTTAAGTGAAATAGAACAATATTTACAAAAATATAAACTTAGATTAGCAGAAGAGGAAATGGAATATCTAAATAGACCTGTTTTAGAAAAAGAAATTGAACAAGCCGTAAATGAACTTCCTAAGAAAAAAAGCACTATGACCACATGGTGCATTCTATCAAAAATTTAAAGACCAATTAATCCCAATGTTGAATAAATAATTTGGAATACAAAAATTTAAAGACCAATTAATCCCAATGTTAAATAAATAATTTGGAAGAATAGGTAAAGAAGGGATCCTACCAAACTCGTTTTATGAAACAAATATGATATTGATACGTAGACCAGGAAAACTAAAAACAGAGAAAGAAAATTATAGATCAATTTCATTAATGAATATGGATATGAAAATCCTGACTAGGATTCTAGGTAGGAGATTACAACAAAATATTACAAAGAGTGTACGTTGTGACCAAGTGGGATTTATACCAGGAATACAAGGATGGTTTAACAGAAGGGAAATTATTAATATAATTGACTATATCAATAATAAAAGTAACAAAATCATGTGATTATATCAATAGATGCAGAAAAATCTTTTGATAAAATACAACATTCATTTCTATTAAAAACACTTGAAAGTATAGGTATAAATGGGTTTTTCTTTAAATTGATAGGAAGCATTTACCTAAAATTATTAGCAAGTATTATTTGTAATGGGGATAAGCTAGAAGCCTTCCCAGTAAAATCAGGTGTGAAATAAGGATACCCACTATCATAAATATTATTCAATATTATATTGGAAATCCTAGCAATAGCAATAAGAGAAGAAAAAGAAAATTGAGGACTCAGAATGGGCAATGAGATAATAAAACTCTCTCTTTTTGCAGAGATATGATGATATACAGATGAAATCTATAAACAAATTAGAGGAGAATGAAGGACAGTGGAGATCCATGTGTAGGGGATGAGAGTTCATTACCAAATGAGATAGAGAGGTTAACGGGGGTAAAATGGACAATTTTGATTATGTAAAATTTAAAAGTTTAAAACAAATCCAAATGCAGCTAAAATTAGATGAGAAGCAAGAATTTTTGGGGAAAAACCACTGATAACTTTCAAATATATGTAGAGAACTGACTTGGTAAGTGACCTAAGGATATGAATAATGTTCTAAATTATTAATAATTAAAGAATTATAAATTTTAAAAAAATCTGAGGTACAATCTCACATCTATCAGATTGCAAAGTTGACAAAAAAAAGGCAAATGACAAATGCCAGAAGGGCTGTGGGAAAACATGTACATTAATGCATTGTTGGGGGAGCTGTGAATACATCTAGCCAATCTGAAAGCAATTTGGAACTATATCCCCAAAACTATTAAACCATACATACTCTTTGATCTAGTAGTATCATTGCTAGATCTGCACCCCAAAGAGATCAAACAAAGAAGATGAAGGACCCATATGTACAAAAATAATTGTTACAGCTCTTTTCATGTTGGCAAAGAATTGGAGACAGAGAATGACTGTCATTTGGGGGGTTGGCTAAACATAGTATCATAAATGATTGTGATGGAATGCTGTTGTGTTGTAAGAAATGATGAAGGGGGATGTTTTTTAGAAAACCTGAGAAGAATTATATAAACTAAAGCAAAGAGATCAGTAGATCCTGGAAAACAATTTATATAATAGCAACAATGCTATAATGACAAAAAACTTTGAAAAACTCAGGAACTCTGATCAATATAATGGTACCAGTCACAATTCCTGGGTACTCATGATAAAACATGCTATCTTAGTTCAGATAGAGAGATGATGGACTCACCATGCAAATTGAAGCATTTTTTTTTGACATGGTTAATGCAGGGATTTGTTTTGCTTCACTATACATATTTTTATTTTTCTTTCATTCTTAATGGGTAAGGGAGAAGAGATAGGAAGAACAGAACATGGAACAAAATAAAATAAAACTGAATGAAAATAACAATGTATTACTATACCTCTCTTACCAAATTTCTTTCAACAATTGTCCTATTTCTTTTTTTGTCATCCTTGTCAATCTTATGGGTATGAGGTAGAACTACAGTTTAAATTTTCATTTGTCTTATTATTAATGATTTGGGATATTTTATGTCATTCTTAATAGCTTTCTTTTCTTTTGAAAAATGCTAATTAATGTCTTGTGACTAAAAATTCATCCATTAGGGAATGGCTGTTGTTATATATTTGAATTAGTACTCTGTATATTTTAAATATTAGACCTTTATCAGAGAAATATGCTGCAAAGATTTTCCATTGTCGTTTTCCCCTTCTGATTTTAACAGCATGAAATTTTTTATGAAAAACCTTTTCAATTTTATATAATAAAAATTGTCCATTTTTTTCCTGTGATCCTCTCTTTCCCTCAAGAAGTCTTCTCCCATATGTAGTTGTGAAAGGTATCACCTTCTTTGCTCTTGAAATTTGTTTGTGATGTGATAGATAGGTTTTATATAGATAGGTTATATGTTAATTTGGAGCATATTATGGTTGACGTACTAATTTCTGCCATATTGTGTTCTACTTTTCCTATGAGTTTTTATTGAATAATGAGTCCTTACACCAGTAGTAGGTTTCTTTGGTTTTATCTAACATTATTCACTTGCTTCTGGATCTTCTGTAACAAATATAATACATTGATCAACTTTTCTCTTTCATTTATGCTTCATTTAATGTAGCCTGAAACTTTAGCCTAAGGGCCATGTTGGACATGGACTCTGTCACCCATTGTTTTAGTTCTGCTTTCCAGGTTTTGGGTCATCTGCGAAACTGATTTGCATATTTATTATACCTGGGACACTATAATAGGGAAAGTCTACACTTGTATCTAATTGT
Source organism: Phascolarctos cinereus (assembly GCF_003287225.1). Classification (NCBI taxonomy): domain Eukaryota; kingdom Metazoa; phylum Chordata; class Mammalia; order Diprotodontia; family Phascolarctidae; genus Phascolarctos; species Phascolarctos cinereus. The sequence continues at coordinate 107,033,975 of NW_027555958.1, read as the reverse complement.
TGATGATTATAGTTAAAAACTAATTTGAGTCCAGTCATTTTTCTGCAGCACTTACCTGATCTACCAGCCTAGTAATTCTGCTACTAGGCAAGTGAAATTACTCTTTAATGACTTAACTTGAATTTGATTCAAGTTGTTGATTATTTGATTATCACTATATTGATTATTTGTTATCACTCTTCCCTTTTTTACATGTTGCTGGTTACGCATTTTATAAGAGAGCTGCGTCTTGAGGGAAGCGAAAGTTTCTAAGAGGTAGAAGTAAGGATTAACTATATTTGAGATAGAGGGGGTAGTTAGACAAAGGCACAGGGATAGGAAATAAAATGCCAAGTTCAAGAAACAAAGAACATGGAGCCATATAATTAATATATCTAATTAGTCAAGGTAATTTAGTCTGACTTAGGAAAGGTTGGAAAAGTCTTTAAATGCCCCAAAGAGAAGATTGTATTTTATTTTCTTCTAGGGACAATGGGGTTGACTGAAGGTTATAGGGGGAGTTATTAACTATAACTTAGGGAAGAAATGAATGTCAACTGACATGCGTCATTTAAATTACAGGAGGAAATTCATAGGATTATAGATTTAGAGTTGTAAGAGACTTCAGAAGTCATTGAGTCAAATCCTATCATTTTGTAGATGAGATACCTGAGACTCAAGGAAATTGATTTGTATAAGATCTCACAGGGAATAAATACCAGAGTTAGGAATTGAATCTAGGTCCTCTTGCTCCAGTGCTCATTCTACAGTGTAGACACAACTGTAGAATGATGAAATATCCAGAACATATTCATCCTATTAAAAAGTGCTCTGAGAACTTTAATGACTTTAGCTTTACATTTGATATAGTACTATTTTAAGTACTATATTTATATCTATTTCTGTCATCATAGGGCTGTGGCTTGATAAATACTACCAATAAAGAATACCTGCTAATGTGACTCAGTTTTACTTAGTGTGTCAGGCTCAATAGGGTTAAAAATAGGATTAGGATATCTAATCATATTTGGTCACATTTATCATGACAATGCTATTGAAATTTGAAATTCTTAATAGGACACAATTGATGAGCTTCTCCTTCGCTAGCAGTTAGTTGTCTAAATTTAGAGTATCCTAAAATGGGGCAGTGACAGCTATCTCTACTTTTTAGCTATAAAAAAGTAATAGTTACTTTTTAATGTTATAATACATTATTCTTTGGAGTCAGGGACCTGGATTTGAGTATTGGTTACTTTAAATGGGTTGAGGTAATTGATTGACTTAGTTGGCCCCCACTGTCATAGTGACCTCGAGCAAATTGTCTAACCTCACTGAACCTTAATTTCCTCATCTACAAAATGGGTCTGTTAATATTTGAGCCACCTAAAAAAATTTCAAATCTTGTTGCAATGCATGCCATTATAATAAAATTTTCTAAAGCAATTTTCAAAGTCTAACCCTTTTCAAGCAATATCTGATATAATAAAATTTTCTTCAGTTTGTTCTGAATTTAATTCAGAGTTCAAAGGGTACATTTGCCCTCATCCTCTTTGTCATCTTTGTCTTGTATCTTTTAGACAGAATCTGCTGAAAAGCTCAGAGAGCATGGACTTTGCCACGTACGTAGCCATCCCATGCTGGTGACTAGAACTAGGTCTTGTCCTCTTATAGCTCCACCAAAACCACCATCTGTACCTGCTTGGAAACTTATTCGCCAAAAGAAAGAGACTGTTGTGACAGATGAACCTCAAGGTTTGTTTCTTATTTGTTGTCTTAGGAAATGATCATTTCTAATTTACTAATATCCTGAATGAAGGCTGACAGAGGCTTCCTTGTGATCCTCCAGAATGGTTGGACCAGTTCAGTATTCCACTAGTATTTCATTAGTGTATCTATTTTTCCCTCATCCCTTCCAGCATTTGTCATTTCTGATAGGTGTTAAGGGGTAGCTAGCTCAGAGTTATTTTATGTTATGTTATGTTATTTTATTTATTTATTTTTGCCTTTTGGTGAGGCAATAAGGGTTAAGTGACTTGCCCAGGGTCACACAGCTAGTAAGTGTCATATGTCTGAGGCTGGATTTGAACTCAGGTCCTCCTGACTCCAAGGCCAGAGCTCTATGCACTGCGCCATCTAGCTGCTCCATCAGAGTTATTTTATATTATTTATTTATTTATGGAATGGACTTTTTAAAAAAAATTATTTACTTTTAGTTTTCAACATTTACTTCTACAAGATTTTTAGTTCCAAATTTTCACTCCATCTCACCCCTCCCCCCACCCCAAGATAGCGTGCATTCTGAATATCCCTTCCCCTAGTCTGCCCTCCCTTCTAACTCTCACCCACCCCTTCTCTTATCCCCTTCCCCTTCTACTTTCCTGTAGGGCAGGATAGATTTCTGTGCCCCATTTCTTGTATTTCTTATTTCCCAGTTGCATGTGAAAACATTTTTTTAAACATGTGTTTTTAAAACTTTGGGTTCCAAATTTTCAGAGTTATTTTAATTTACCTTTCTCTAATCAGTAATGATTTAGAGCATTTTTTCATGTGACTATAAATAGCTTTGATTAATTCTTCTGAAAACTGGCTGTTTATATCCTTTGATCATTTATCAGTTGGGGAATGGCTCTTATTTTTATAAAGTTGGCACAGTTCTATACTCGTATATTTGAGAAATGAGGCCTATTTAGAGAAACTTGCTGTAATTTTTTTTTGACATTTCTTCATTATCTATGGTACTTTTTAGCATAATGTAATTTCCCTAATTATCTCTTAATTATGTCTCGTTTTGATTTTGCTTCATCTGAGATTCATGATTGCTATCCCTGCCTTTTTTATTATATCAGATACTACTCCAGTCCTTTATTATAACTCTGTGTGTGTGTCTTTCTTTTTCAAGTGTGTTTCTTGTAAATAATATATTGTTGGATTCTGGTTTCTGATCTGTTCTGCTATCTGCTTCTGTTTTATGGGTGAGTTCATCTCATTCATATTCACAGTTATAATTACTGTGTATTTCCCTCCTCATTTTCTTCTGTTTCTTACTCTTTGTTTTTATCCTGTCCTCGTTACAAGTCTGTTTTGCTTCTAACCACTGCATACCTTAATCCCTTTTATCATCATCTCCTCTTTCTCTTATTCTCTTCCCCTCCTATTTTCCTACTGGGTAATTTACATTTATATGTACTGCTGAATGTGTATATATATTCTACCCTCTTTGAACCAATTCTGATGTGTGTGAGGTTTAAGCATTGCCTGCCATTTCCTTCATTTCCCCTCCATTGTAAAAGTTCTTCCTGCACCTCTTTTGTGTGAGAAGAATTTTCCCATTCTACCTCTCCCTTCTCCCTTTTCCTAGTGTATCCCTCTTTCTCACCCTTCATATTTTTTGGTGATCATTCCAATATACTTGACACACCCATGCCTTATGTCTATGTAAACTCCTTTTGATTGCCGTAATAATGATAAAATTCTTAGGAGTTACAGGTATCATTTTCCCATTTAAGAATGTAAACAGTATTGTATTCTTTATGATTTCTCTTTTATGTTTACATTTTTATACTTCTTTTGATTCTTGTATTTGAATATCAGATATTCTTGTTAGCTCTGGTCTTTTCATTAGGAATGCTTAGAAGTCCTCTTTTTTATATATATCCATTTTTCCCCTCAAAGGTTTATTTATACTCATTTTTGCTGGGTAGGTTATTATTGGTTGTAATCCTAGCTCCTTTGCCTTCTGGGATATCACTGTAAGCCCTCCACTCCATTAAAGTTCAAGCTGTTAAATCTTGTATGATCCTGACTGTGGTTCCATGATATTTGCATTATTTCTTTCTGACTGCTTGAAGTTGAAGAATTTTCTCTTTAACCTGAGAGCTCTGGAATTTGTCTATAATATTCCTGGGAGTTTTATTTTGGGATCTGTTCCAGGAGGTGGTCTATATGTTCTTTCCATTTCTATTTTACCCTTTGAATATTAGAACAGTTTTCTTTGATAATTTCTGGAAATATGATATCTAGGCTCTTTCTTTGATCATGGCTTTCATGTAGTTTAAGAATTCTTAAATTATATCTCCTTGATCTGTTTTCAATGTTGAGTGTTTTCCTGATGAAATATTTCACATTTTCTTCTATTTTTTTATTCTTTTGACTTTGTTTTATTGTTTCTTCATGTCTCATGGCATCATTAGCTTCTACTTACTCAATTCTAATTTTTAAGGAGTGATTTTCGTCAGTGAGCTTTTGTAGTTCTTTTTCTATTGTGAAAATTTTGCTTTTTAAGGAATTCTTTTCTTCAGTGGCTTTTTTGTACCTCTTTTATCATTAGGCTAATTCTATTTTTCAAGGTGTTATTTTCTTCAGTTTATTTTGTGCCTCTTTTATTAAGCTGTTCATTCTCTCTTCATAATTTTCTTTTATCACTCTCATTTCCTTTCCCAACTTCTCCTCTACTCTTATCTCTTCCTTTAACTCTTCCAGGAATCCTTCTTGGGTTTGGATCCAGTTAGTATTTTTTTTGAAGTTTTTTTTTGGTAGCTGTTTTTACATTGTTATCTTTTTCTGAGTTTACATCTTGATCTTCCCTGCCACCATAGTAGCTTTCTATGGTCAAATTCTTTTGTGGTGTTTGTTCTTTTTACTAGTCTATTTCTTGACTTTGAACTTTGTATTAAAGTTGAACTCTGCTCACCTAGGGGTGGGGAGGCATTGTCCCAAACTTCAGGCTTTTTCATGCTGCTGTTTTCAGAACTAGTTCTGGAGGTCTGTAAGTTATTGGTGATTCCAAGATGGTGTGATCCTGGGAAAGGTGTGATCACTGCTCTCCTCATCCATGCTCTGGTCTTTACTCAGGAAGGGCCCCTGGTCCCCTGTAGCCACAGCATTAGCACTCCTCAGTGCCTCTGCTCCCTTATGACTATCAGCTCTTCTCTCTGTTTTGGAACTGCGACTGAGGACTGCATATGTTCAAATGAGTTGCTAATCAGTGCCGGCTGTGCCCCGTGCCAGGAAAGGGTCCCTGTCATCACTTTATGACCAGTTGTCCAACCCCCTTACTGTCTCTGGGCTGAGAACTTCTGAAGCTGCTGCTGCTGCCGCCCCATGTGTGGGTTCTACCACTGGGTCACAGACTTTTCCCGTCAACTTTTCAGTTTTCTTAGGCCAGAAATAATGCCTCACTCTGACCTTTTGTTGGTTCTGCCACTCTAAAATTTGATTTAAGGCATTACTTTAAAGTTGGTTTGAGGGAAATGTTGGAAGAGTTCAGCTGTGTGGATGCCCCAGTCTACCATATGGCTCCCTCATTCCCATATTTTTCAAGAAAAGACATCCCCTTAGACCTAAAATGTGTTCAAAGTTAAACAAAATGTTTCAGTTGTGCCCCTCTGAATAATCTAAATAAAATGATTTGTAAACCTATGTCATATTGTAATATCCATACAACTATTTTGGAAGAATTACAAAATTGCCAAATGCTCCTATTTAATTAGTATAGTTATTACTATAAGATGTATTTCATCATGTAAATGAAAGGCTAGCAGAGACATTCTTGAGAGAAATTTTGAGGAACATAACAATGGCTAAACTTATTACTACCTTGAACTTCCTTCAGAGCAGAGCTTCTGACAAGTGAAAACGTGTGTTTATGTTTTATTAATGGAGTAGATAGTGAATGAAATTATGTTATTTTTTTAATGGAGCAAAAGTATAGAAGGAAGATTTTTCCAGTTATGATTATTATTATAATCAATATAAATATTTTATCTACATATTACCCCCATATTTTATATTTTGTACCCACTAGTCATTTAGTTACTTTTTCTTCACCACCTCTTAGGACAACATATCCTTTTTCTTGAATAGTAAATATGAATGGAATATTTCCACTAACCCCTTATAGTCTAACTTCTGTCCCTAATACTCTGCTGAAACTACTCTCTCAAAGGTCACCGTTAACCCTTTTATCAGCAAGTCCAGAGTCCTATTCTTAGTCCTTATTGTCCTTGACCTCTCTGTAGCTTTTGACATTGTTTACTTCCCTTGGTTTTTAAGATGTTATGTTTTCTTAGTTCTCCTCCTACTTTTAACTTTAAAAAATATGATACTAACAATAATAATAAATAGGTACAAATATTTCAATATCTGAGAGAAGCAAAAATACTATTACATATGAAATTGTTAGATTCTATCATATACCATTGGTTTTTAAATATATGTACATTTAAGGAGTTAGCAAAATAAAAAGGCCTATTTATTTATGATCCTTTCTGAATTTCCTTTTTTTTTTCTGTGATTTTAAAATGTTTTGTTGGTACTTCTTTTTTTGTTTTACACTTCTTTCTTTTTAAAAAATTTCTCCTTCACTGTCTACTAGCTCGCCCTTCCCTTTATTAGAAGTCATTGCATGCAACAAGAAACAAATAAATATAGGCAAACATAACAAATGAACACATTGGCTATGCATATCTGAAAATGTACGTCTTATTCTTCACCTCTAGTCCATCATCTCTCTGCCAGTCAATCGATCAGCATGCATTTATTAAGTGCTAACTATGTGCTAGGCACTCTATTAAGTGCTAGCGATACAAAGAAAAAGCAACTTCAGTCTTGGCCCTCACTCTAATGGGGAAGACAGTGCATATATAAATAAGCACATACAAAATAGACAGAGAGATCAAGATGACCTTAAATGGGAATTCAGCAACTGGGGATACAGGATTTCATTTCCTAAAAAAGATGGTATTTGACCTGAATCTTGAAAGAACTAAGGTATTTTAAGAGGCAAAGGTGAAGAAAGAGAGAATTCCAGACATGGGGGACTGTCAGTGCCAAGGTACAAAAATGGGAGATGGACTGTCATGTATGAGAATCAACAAGCAAGCTAATGTAGCCGGACAAAAGTGGGCTTAGAAGCTCTTTAATCCATTGGTCTAGGGTCCTTCCCCTGGAATTCTGGATCTTTTTTTATAAAGGACATGTGCTCCGGTCCCTTTCTGAAGAACGTACGTGGTCTCTGGTTGCAGTAATAAGGGACTGATGAAAGAAAAACAAAACAAATATCAAGAGGTCTAGATCCCAGCTGTCACCAAGTACTATATAATTCTGAATGATGCGTTGTTCTTTAGTTAATGAAGGTGTCCAAATCAAGATCCATTCAGGTTTCTCTGATCAGTAGTAGATTAAGACCCAGATGCTAAAATAATTCTGTGGGTAAATAATAATGCTACATGCTTAAGTCATTCGGTGGCACAGTGGATAGAGTGCTGGGCACATAGTCAGGAAGACACTGAATTCAAATCCAGCCTTGGGCACTTATTAGCTGTCAGACTCTGGTAAGTCACTTAACCACTGTTTGCCTCAATTTTCTCAACTGTAAAATGGACTAATAATAGTACTTACCTCACAGGGTGGTTGTGAGGAACAAATGAAGTAAAATTTGTAAAGTGCTTAACATAGTTCCTGGCACATTATAGGATATGCACATATGTATGTGTATGTATATGTATGTGTATATATGTGTATATATATATGTGTATGTACATATATGTGTGTGTGTGTGTGTGTGTGTGTGTGTGCATGTGCATATACACTATGGTGACTATAGGTGAGACTTAAGAGCATAAGAACCTAGCTATAAGCAAATAGGTATCTACGGCACGCACTTATCTTTTCCCATGACCATTTCACTTTCATCATCTAGAAAACTTTGCCATTATGATACATCATGTTTTATACCCAGTATTTAATAGGCGATTGATAAATACTTGTTGAACTAACCAATTAATCACTCTTTTCAGACCCAATAATAAGGAAACCTGAACAGTTTCTTGAGATTTGTAGCACATTTTTGAACTACAGAATGAATCCAATTCCAATCCCAACAGAAACGTAAGTATATCATATTATTTCCTAACAAATGGACATTTAACAACAACAACATTATTTTGTGCTTTGTTTCAGAAGAAAGATCCCAATCTTTCAAAAGGGAAAGGAATATAATGATTAGTGCTCATGTGCATTGCATTGTTTCAAGTTCTGAGTTTAGGATTTATTAAAAAGAAATGGTCCTTGCTTTAAGCAGCTTATAACTTATTACTGCTAATTCTATTCAAATCCTTAAGTATTTTTCAGCATTTATTTGGTGCCTTATCAGTAATTTGCTAGATACCGGGTTGATTACAAAGAGGTATATGACATAATTCTTGTCCTTAAGGGGCTCATAATCTTTTTGGTGGGGAGGGCAGTGATGGCAAGGAAAGTAAACTAACATTATTTGAAGCAATTTAGGAACAATTAAAGATGTATCAAAACTAAACATAATAAAAATTCAAATAAAATCAAGAGTCAAAATATATTGTACAGTTGGCTCTGTGGTTAATTAGGAAGGGGCTATGTTTCTATATTTTCCCCAACTCTGAGTCTATCATCTCCTTGGCTCCTTTCTCTCATTCACTCATATGCATTCTGGTGCCAAGTCTTGTTGTTTCTACCTTCAAATCAGCTCTCATGTATTTCCCTGTCTTTCTACTTATATAGCCACCACCCTCATGAAGTCTTTCATCACTTCATGCTATACTGTTGTAATAGGCTTCTGGTTAGTCTTTCTAACTCAAGGCTCTCCTCACTCCAAGCCATCTTCCATTCACCTGACAAAGTCTGTAAGTCAGCAATAATTTATTAAAACGCTATGTTCCAGGCACCATTCTGGTGGTACAAAGAAAGGCAAAAATACTTCCTGCCCTAAAGGAAGTATATATTCAGTCATTTTTCAATTGCGTCTGACTCTTTGTAACCCCATTTGGGTTTTCTTGACAAACATACTTGAGTGGTTTGGTATTTCCTTCTCCAGCTCATTGTACAGATGAGGGAACAGGGTTAAGTGATTTGCCCAAGGTCACATAGCTAGTAAGTATCTGAAGCCAGATTTGAACTCAGGAAGATGAATCTTCCTGACTCCAGGCCAGCACTCTATCCACTATGCCACCTATCTGCCCCAAGGACGTATATAGCTATATGCTAATGGGGTCGATGACATATAAAGAAATATGTACATACAGGATAGAAGGTAATATTAAAAGGAGAAGGATCTATAACCTTGAGGTAGGGTTGATGAAACTGGGAAAGGCCTTCTGTAGATGATGGGATTTGGACTGAATCTTGAAAGTAGCCATTTGGTAATCATTTTCATAGAGATCATAATTAAAACATGGGAGCTGATGGGATAACCAAGTATGAAAGTATCAAGAGAGAAGAGAGAAGAGACAGAAAAAAGAAGGCGGCCCAGGATGGAAAATTTTGGGATAGCCTCAGTTAGTATTTGTGTGTGAAGTCAATGAAGATCCATACTGTAAAAGATGTGGACCAAGGATGTGTGCCATCATAAAAACCTAGAGGGGACAGAATATTCAGGAGAAAAAGGTGACCAACAAATGCTTTATAGAATTCACTATTGAGAATGGTGTGATCAAGAGAAGGTTTTTTTTTAAAGAATAAAGGAGACATAGGCATATTAATAGGCATAAGTGAAGGAACCAGTAGATAGAGAGAGACTGAATATTAGAGAGAGGGGATGATAGTGGGAGAAATCTAAAGAAGCCAGGACAAAATGGAGTGCAAAGTGCATCGACCACTTCATTAGACACAAGTGAAAGAAATGGTTGAGGATGGTGTTTGAAATGTGTAAGTGAAAAAGAAGGGAAAAAACAGCTCTCAGTGAATGGCTTCATTTTTTGGGGGGAGGGTGAGGTATGAGGTGAGGTACTCAGATGAATGGGAATAGGAAAGGGTACTGTCAGAGGCCTGAGGAAAAGTAAGGTTTGAAACTGTGGACGGTGGAATAGAGAATAGAGTAGGGATAAGTGGGAGAATTCATTTACTACAATGAAGACTCACTTGAGATTAGATAGCATAAATTTGTAATGGACTCAAAGAGCACATGACTTCCTTCAGCTCTCTTCTTTAGCACATTAATAGGAGCAAAGAAGTAGATATGGGGAGTAATCCAGAATTACTGTTTGGTCTGGTATGATCAGTGAAAAGAAAAGGGGGAAAAGGATTTGAGAATAAATAGAATTGAACTGGTTCACCATGGGGTCAAGATCAGTAAGGGTGAGGTATATAGCCAGTTCAAGGATGATGCCCTGGGAAAGAACTCACATGGGATCATAAGATATAGAGAAAGATGGGATGTATATTTGGCAGACAGTAGTACTGTTTGGCTGAAATAGAAAATTTGTGGAAGACAGTGCTGATAAGGCTGGTGATCTGGCCAAACTATGGAGAACTTTGAATGCTTGAGAAAGGAGTTTTAACTTTTGGTAGTCAGTAAGGTACCACTGAAGATTTTTGCACAGAGCCAGGACATGACTACATCACTCTTCATAAGAAGTAACATGCTCCAGAATAGATTAAAGGAGGAAGAGATTGGAGTCAGCATTGTTGCCATAGTCCAAAAGAGAAGAAAGATTTGAAAGATGTTGTAGAGGTCAAATTGACAGGCTTTTAAAATTGATTGAATATGAAAGAAAAGAAAGAGGGAAGAACCAGAAATAATGCCAAGGTTATGAACATGGAGTTAGTAGTGTTACTCCAGATGAGAATAATGAAGTCAGAAGGAGAAGCAGATTTGGAGAAAAAATATAATGAGTATAGGCTTGGATACTTTGAATGTGAGGTACCAATAAGATAATGAAGAAGTAATGTTCTATATGCAGTTGAAAATTCCAGCCTGAAACTGAAAATGGTTAGTATTGGTGATGGAGATTTGAGAGCAGTGGGCAATTCAGACTGTGGAAGTGAATGAAATTGCTAAGTGAGAGAATGTAGAGACAGGTATTTCTCTCAAAGAATATTCTTATAAAGCAAATTAAAAGAGCATGGGATAGTTTATCTGTCAGATTTATGCATAAGGGAAGAATTTAGGACCAAAGAAGTTATAAAGAACATTACAAAATATAAAAAAGATAATTTTGATTATATAAAATTAAAAGGTTGTCATACAAACAAAACCAATGCAACCAAAATTATAAGAAAAGCAGAAAACTAGGGAAAAAATTTTGAAACAAGTATCTCTGATAAAGCCCTCATTTCTCAAATATATAGAGAACTGAGTCAGATTCATTCCCCAACTGATAAATTGTCAAAGGATATGAACAAGTAGTTTTTAGATGAAGAAATTAAAGCTATCTAGTGTCATATGAAAAAATGCTGTAAATCACTCTTGATCAGAGAAATGCAAATTAAAACAACTCTGAGACATCATCTCACTATCAGAGTGGCTAATATGACAAAAAAGGAAAATGTTGGATGTTGGAGGGGATGTGTGGAAACTGGGACACTAACGCACTGTTGGTGGAGTTGTGAACTAATCTAACCATTCTGGAGAGCAATTTGTAACTAAAAGGGCTATAAAATTGTGCATACCTTTTGATCCAGCAATATCACTGCTAGGTCTATATCCTAAAGACATCCAAAAAAGGGAAAAAGGACCTATTTGTGAAAAAAAAAAATTTATAGTGGCTCTTTTTATGGTGACCAAGAACTGGAAATCAAGGGAATACCCATCAATTGGGGAATGGCTAAACAAACTGTGGTACTTGATTGTAATGGAATATTATTGCCTATAAGAAATGACTAAGCAGAATGGTTTCAGAAAAATCTGGAAAGATTTACATGAACTTAATGCATAGTGAAGTGAACAGACGCAGGAGAATGTTGTACACAGTAACAGCAATATTGTTTGATGAAGAATTGTGAATGACTTAACAATTCTCAGAAATACAATGATCCGAGACAATCCCAGAGGACTAATGATGAAGCATACTATCCACCTCCAGAGAAAGAACTGATATTGAGTGAATACAGACTGAAGCATGCTTTCTTTCTTTCATTTTTTTAAATTTGAGCCTTCTTGTATAAAATGACTAATACATAATTGCACCTGTATAGCCTATATCTGATGGCTTACCATCTAAGCGAGGGGGAATAGGAAAGGGAATTTGGAACTCAAAACTTTAAATACAAATGTTAAAAAGTTTTAAAAAAGTATTCTCTTATAAGAAGACCAAGAAGTGAATGTTGAGTCATTGGATGAATGAATGAAAAAAAATTCATTAGGCACTTATTATGTACCAAGCGCTATGCTAAGCATGGAGATACAAATACAAAATAAAGATAATCCCTACCATAGAGAGGCTTACATTTGAGTGGAGAGACAAGTGTATAGAAGTGGTGGTCAGAGAAGGGCAAAGTCAGAGGGGTAAGTCAAAAGACTCAGAGGATAGGGCAGTGATGCTATCTATTTGTAGGCAAAGTGGTTAAGTTCGAAATGAAAAATAAAATTTAATTAAAAAGCCCCCAAACAGTGGTAGTATTGATTTGATTACTATTCCTAGAGTAAGAATTAGAAAGTAAAGCAGTGGAGAAGATAGACATAGCAGCACAGTATGGTGGGAAGGGTAGAGCCAATAACATATAGTGAAATCTCACTAATCAGCACTGCTTTGCGTTGGGAGCTGGAGACCTAGTTGGGAGAGTATAAGACAGGAAAATTGTGAGTTGAAATATTTGTGACCAGCAAGATGTAAGGAGCTCATACCATTAAGCACAGCTATGCAGGACTATTTGTAGAGGGGAGTTGAAGGCAGAAAGAGTAGCTAATAGGAGCAAGTGTCAGTGTTATCAAAAACTACAGAGAAATTAAGGAACTTGAGAAAACATGGACAGATCTCAACACAATGTGTAGTATTTATCATATAGGCTTTCTTGAAGTGGAAATTTATTGCTATATATTTTGAATCCTCTCATGTTCTGCTGTGCACATGACATGCTTTTTTCTTTTCTTATTTTGTATTTAAGTTTCAATATTTAAGTTTGTTTCTTTTTCTTTTCTTGTTGTGTATTTAAATTTTAGTAATAAAAAAAGAAATTAAGGAGCTTGAGAACTGAAAAAAATCCATTGCACTTAGTGATTAAGAGGACTTTAAGAAACTTATTTTCTATAAAGTGATGAGGGTAGAAGCACAATTTGAAGGGGCTTAGGAAAGAACAGATCATGAGGCAATGGAAGTAACTAAGTATGTCTTCCCCTCCAGTTACTTTGATTTTATTCTTTATAATTTGCATGTAAAATATTAAGAATACACATACATATACTTACACATATGTATATGTGTACATATATGTATATACACATGCTATATATATGTATATATGCACACACATATTCACACATTAACTTAGATAGAATGTAGTTCCTAGAGGGCAGGAAGTGTTCCATTTTTATCTTTGTGTCCCCAGTACCTATCATCGTGCCTGACACATAATAAATGCTTATTGCTTGATGGCTTGACAGGCAGAAGGGTCAAGCAAAGACATTTTTAAGTTTGGGGAGATATGAGGATACATTATAGGTAGATGGTAATGAGTCAGTGTTGAGGGATAGATGGAAGATACCTGAAATAAAAGGGAGTTCATACGGTAAAAGTAAGGTTAAACTATACTGAAATCAGCTTTCAATACTTCAAAACAATTTGAATAAGTTATGAGCATTTCAAACCAGTTGAGATAAGTTGAAACCAAATAAAACCAATCCTAACAAATTCAAACAGGATCAAACCAAATCAAACCAATTTCTATGCATTCAAACTGGTTTAACTGGATCAAACCAATTCAGACCAGTTCAGGCCTTCATAGGATCAAAATTTTAGAGATGGAAAAGACCTTGGAGATTATAAAATCTAACAACCTCATTTAATAGATGAGGAAATATGAGACACACAAAGGTTAAATGACTTGTCCAAAGTTGCATGTAGTAAGTGGCAGAGCCAGGATTAAGTCCTATGTCCTCTGATCCATATAAATCTCTTTCCACTTTATCATGCTCCTTATCTTCCCAGTTCTTTCTTTGGAAAACTTTCACCTTAGATACCCAAGAAATATTAATTCAGTTCTCCCTTCATCCTTCATTTTGTATTTTTTGTCTATTCCTTGTCACTTGTGGTTTAACTTATTATGAGAATATTCATGTTGATATAGTTCATTTTTTGTAATCATTTGTCAGCACATTGGTCAAGTAACAAAGAGCTCACATTCAGATCACTGACATTAAGTACTTGTTTATTGATCTAAAATCTATGTCATTCATAGAACCTTTTGCTTCCATTTTCACCATTCTTCTAACATCATGAAGAGTCAATGCAACACTGAAGGACTTTTAAAAATTCATTCTTTCATAGTTTACTATGGCAGAATAATTCATTACTTAGTTTCCAGCATCTCCATATTTAGATATATTTATCCCTGCGACACATGTCCTATTGTAATGTCCATTGTTAAATCATTTTTTAGACTGATCAAAACTCCTCTAGCTCTTGCTAGATTTTAGATCTATAAACAAGTACTCTGTGTGTATACATATGTACATGTATATTTTATTTATATATATATATATATATATATATATATATATATATATATATATAGATGTAATGTCATCAGGTTTTATTACTTCTTCCTTTACAATATCACTCATATGCATGCTGTTCTTTTCCACTTTATAGATTTGCTTTTGTGCATCCAGAATTCAGTATTATTTCTTCTATATGAAAAGGTGGAACCTGAGGCTTATGAGACTTTTTGTGACCATCAGCATGTTGTTATTTTACCTCCTTGTTTAAATAAACATACTATGATTTTTATAATAGTGAAATTAACCTAATAGTCAAATGAAATGGTTCCCACCTCTTTAGGATCTTGTGTAACAAAGCACTTCTTTACAACCTTGTAATGCAGTTACATAAGACTAAAAAATGCTCTATTACTTGAAGTAGGTATTATGTAGTATAAATAACCCTGTTGTGAAATAATATTTTTACACGTTTAAAGTGAAAACATGCTTATAATCATAATAAATACTCACTGGAAAGACCAGTTGAAGTTGATGATAATAGTGCTGGAACCAAGCATCAGATTTTTGGCTCAAGATAGAAATGTCTAAACTGTCACTAAAATTTTCTCTGATCTCTTTCCTGAACTTCACACCACTTACCTGCTACATGTTATCTCCAGGATACCCCATGGGCATCTCAAATTTAACATGGTTCAAACATAACTGATTAGCTTTAAATCTAACCCCCTTCTAAACTTTACTATTTTTATTCAATATGTTCTCATTCTACCAGTCATCCATCTTGTTAGGATTTAAACTGAAAAGAATAATGGAAGAAGAAAACTGCTAATTATTTCTACCAGGCTAGATACTATGGAGAGTAGCTAGTGGCATAGTGGATAAAGTGCTGAGCCTGGAGTCAGGAAGATCTGAGTTCAAATCTAGACTCAGGAATTTTTTAGCTATGTGATCCTGGGCATGTCACTTAATTCCTATCTGCCTCAGTTTCCTCATATATAAAATAGGAATAATAATTATACTTACCTCTCAGGTTTGTTGTGAGAATAAAATGTGATAATATTTGTAAGGTACTTTGCAAACCTTAAAGTGCTATATAAATGTTCCTCTTGTTCTTTTTGTTCTTCTCCTCTCTTCCTTCTCCCCCTCCATCTTCTTCTTATCTTTTTTCTTTCTTCTTCATGTAGAAAGAATAATAACCATTGAGAAACCCACAAGTTCTTAGGAAACAAAATCTATTACTTTAGTTTGTAAACTGATTAACTTTTATTTGCTGCCAAGGAAAATAACCTTTGGAAAGAACAGCATAAAATAGGTCATTTGGATTTAACATTGTTCCAATAAGAATCTGCTATAAAGAGAAACTGAGGTACAGTGTTCTGAGCAGACTAGCAAATTGCCAATAAAAGGGATCCAAGGTTCCTCAGTTGCCAGGGATACACCTGACAGTCAGAGTAGCTCTTTTAGACAGTTTGTACTAGGTACTAGAAGCAGTCCAGTGATACAAACTGTACTACGAGCGTGATTGATCTAACACAGAGATGAAGAGTGGGACATGCTTGGCTTGAATGAGAGTGGGGATTTACATAACCCAGGACAACAGGGAAAAGCATAGGGTTGACTAACATTCTCTGGAAAGTCTCTTGGTGGGCAAACATCTTATGACTAGATTGACTCATCTCCTTCTGTGGTCATCAAAAACTCACAGATTTGAGTCTTTGTGGTTGGACTTTATTGCCCATAAGAATAGGGAAGTTAAACTCTTATGAAATTTTACCATTGGAGCCCATACAATTAAGTTTACAATTGATCCACAAATTCCAGTGACTAGATACAATTCTCAATCAATAATAAATAACACAAAATAAAGTAGAGTATCTGTGTTTAATTTCACAACAAGATAAGTAAAGAGATAGCAAAGGAACACCTAAATGCGTTTGATGAATTCATGTCACTTGGACATACATCCTGTGGCACTGGAAGAACTGAGTAATATGATTCCTGAGCCCGTCACTGATCTGTAAAGACTGTGTAGAATATTGAAGGTACCACAGGACAGAAGAAGGGCAAATGTGCCATTAAAAAAAGGTGAGCTTGGAATCTGCAAACTATAGGCTAGTGAGCTTGACACTGATTACTGGATAAATTTTTAGAACATATTATTATAAACATCTAGAAAAGGAAATATTGAACGGAGACCCACAGAACGGTTTCATCAAGAACAAGTCATGCCAGATCCACCTTATTTCTTTTTGCTTTTTTTGTTCAGAGTTACAAAAATGGTAGACTGGGTAAGAGCCAGTTTGCAGTCCCTTTTTTAAATATCTGGAGATGTGAATGGACTGTAAGTTCAATGGGAGTCAGTAGTTTAAAGCCAAAAGAGCTAATGTAACCTTGATCTTGTTTTGTTTGAAAATTAAGGTAAACTGAGAGAGAGAGAGAAAGGTCCAAGCATGACAATTTAATAGTAAGGCTAGCAGTGACTATTAAATTAGGTCAGTGCCTCTCTCAATGACTGAAGACCCCAAGGTAGTGCTTACTGGCCTTCATATAGTTTTGGGAAATATAGGAGAACAAAGAACAGAGTTGGGTAGGTGGGAAAAACAACAGAATTGGTTACAGAGTCGACAGCATCCTGAGGGTAGGGATAATGTAATTTGTTACATCAAAAAAAAGTGGGCTAGCACCCATGTGGGGCTAGTAACCACCCCTCTCTGTCATTAAGAAATGATTGCTTGATCTAAGGGACCCAACTGCTTCCTAAGGACATTGTTAGACTGAGAGTAGTAGACTACCTCACTCCTAGAAGGGTATGGGACATAAGGCCCTCCTTAGTTGTACAGAGACAGGCAAGGATGGACAATATGCTTTGTAGAAATATACAAGATGAGCTTGTAGCCTTTTAAAGATAACAATAGATGTCCTGGAATTTTCCCAGAAGCTGAAGGTATGGTAGACAATAATTTTCCCCATTAATTATAGCTTTAAATTAACTCAGTGGGAAAGCTGAATTCCTGAGCTCAATTAAAGGGTATGGAAATGTGGCATTAGAGATGTAGACCCAATTATAAAAATCAATACAGCATAAAATCAATTAGATTGTACAATCAATGCAGTAGAAACTCAAGGTAATATTAATTTTGATTTTTTCAAGCTTGTATGATATCATGGGGCAGCCAGGTGGCGCAGTGGATAGTGTGCTGGGCCCAGAATCAGGAAGACCTGTGTTCAAATTTGAGCTCAGATACTTACTAGCTGTGTGACCTTGGGCAAGTCATAACCCTATTTGTCTCAGCTTCCTCATCTGTAAAATGAGATGGAAAAGGAAATGACACGCGACTCCAGTATCCTTGCCAAGAAAACCCCAAAGAGGTCACAAAGAGTAGGACTTGACTGAAAAACAACTAAACAACAACAGCAGCTGTCAGAAGTCAGTTGAAAGGATGCCAATCAAGTGTTAATATGACTCAGTTTTACTTAGTGTCTGAGACTCAACGGGATTACGATATTTGTTCATATTTAGGAAAATTTATCATTACAATACTGCTGGAATTTGAAGTCCACAACAGGACACAATTTGTAGAGTTTTTGCTTTGTGCTCATGACAACTATCTCTACCTTTTAACTAACAATCAGTCAATTAATTAATAAACATACACTAAGTTCCTACTATGTTCCTGGCACTATGCTAAGTATGGGAGATACAATCAATCAATAAATAATAATAATAACAGCTAGTATTTATATATTGCTTTAAAGCTTGCAAACTGTTTATCATCTAGACAAAGTGATGGAGAATGGATTCAACGTAAAAGTGTTTTGTGCATACTTTTTTTTTTCCAGAAAGCTAGTTGGTTGTTAAATATTTACCACCAGCACACACTGTATATAGAACACTTTAAAAACTAGGGGGTTGTCTGCCCCAAGCATGTGAAGACTTCCCCTGGCAGAAGAAGTGAATGAAAACAATTTGTTCCAGTAGCCATGAAGGCAGCTGAAGCAGGAACTGTGGAGCACTTAGAGCTTGGTTAGACATCAACGATGCAAAGTCATCCACTGCATACCAGGCCATTGCTAGTTGTCTTGAATTGTGCTTTGCCACTGGACTTCGATGACTCTGGAAGAGAGAGTGAGGCTGATGACTTCTTGTAACTCTGCCTCACCTAAATCCAATTTATGCACAAATCAAAAGACATCATCCATAACATTGTATCATTTTTATCTACCTCAAAGTCCTGTGGTGACAGGCAAGTCATGAAGCAGCAGGTTTGGATACACTGGGAGCTGTAGTCAGAACCCTGCACACAGGTAAGCCAGGCCATAGGGTTGTCTTCTGACTGGAGTGAAGCAGCAGTGGGGTTCATCAGCCCCGTAAATATCTGAGCAGCCATCTTAAGGACCATGTGGCTTACCTCCTGGTGTGAGGAAGGGTCTAGGAAAGAAGCCCTAAAAATCATCTACTTCACCCAACCCTGGCCTGCTTGTCCTGGCAGCTGGGAATCCCACCCTGCCATCGAAACAAAAAAAAATATTCAGAAACTTTTGCCAAGGTGATTCCACTCACCATCAGTACATGGAATGTGCATACTCTTATGGACAACATGACAGACAACAGCTCTTGTTACAAGAGAACTCAGCAGGTATCATATCCAAATAACAGCCCTGAGTGAAACAAGGTTGGCAAATGAAGGCCAACTTACTGAAGTTGGAGCTGTATGCATGTTCTGCTGGAGTGGCTGCAGCAATGGGTAGCACTTTGAAGCTGGTATAAATTTTGCAATCAAAATTAATCTAGTCAACAAGCTTGCATGCCTCCCAAAAGGAGTGAATGACAGACTTGTGATATTGCGATTGCCCCTTGCAGGAAAGTGCCATGCTACTATCATCAATGCATGTGCTCTCCCCATAACAAACCCTAATGAGGTCAAATAAAATTTTTTATTAAGACCTGGAGACCCTCATCATTAATGTGCCAAAAGAGGATAAGTTCATAATTCTGGATTACTTTAATGCCAGTGTAGGTACTGACTAAAAGACATGGCAAAGAGTGTTTGGGAGGAATGGAGTCAGAAACAGTAAGAGCAATGGTCACTTACTTCTGAGGACTTGTGCGTCTCATGACTTTCTCATCACCACCACTATTTTCCATTTACCTAAACTCAATAAAACTTCATGAATGCACTCTTGCAGCCAACATTTTCAGTTTAAATCACCCTCCCCTGTTTGTTTGTTTGTTTGTTTGTTTTTAAACATGCCCTTGAGAGGAGTACAAGTATAAACTGCCAATAGAGATGCTTGCAAAGCCTGAACCAGTATTTTTCAACCCAGGACTGTTCTGATTTGTGAAACTGATGGTATTCAAACATAAAATCTGAGTGAGCTATTTCAGGTGCTCTACACTTTGATCGTGTCTGCTTTATGTTTCTTCTCCCTTCTCTCTCTTTTTGGGACGGCCACAGACCTTTCATCCATGTAGGGAACTCCTTGTGGAGAAATTTCCTTCATTGATGCAGATAAGAACCTACCATTTGGCAGTTAGAAAGAGTTGCCTACATGCCTGATATGTTATAGGTTGGATTTGAACCTAGATCTTTCTGATTGGGAGGTCAGCTCTCTGTCTACTACATCGCAATACCCTCTCTATCCTTAAAAAAAATTCTCCATTTAAACAATTTAACATTGATCATCAAGGGTAATCCCTAGTAAAAATACACAATAAGTGAAAAATGGTCAGTTCTTGGAGTTCCTTTCCTTATGAGAAGGGCATTTAATAGTGTCTAAGACTATAATTATCTGATTGTGAAAGACTAGCTGCCTGGCTCACTTGCTTTGCTAGAGAATGACGCCCTCAAAAGTATGTGTATGTTTCCCTCTAGTGGCAGTTTTATAGAAGTTCAAAGACTGTTAACTGCTGCCAAGTAAAAGAAATTTCCTTCCCCCCCCCCCCCCACTGGAAGGGAAACCATACATTGAGGAAACCCAGATGCACAAAATTAAATTTTTATATTTACGCCAAGTTTCCTAAAATATTTATGCTGTTGGAAATTTCTTCTTCACAGAGTTATAATTACCCTCTCTGTACTTGCTGTTATGGGGAACAATGATAAAGAGTGTTTTAAACCTACATTTTGACAATTACATTTCAAAAGATATTACCCAATACTGATATAAAGCATGTAAAATAAATGGCTGCTCAGAAATTACTAGACAAATAATGTTATCTAGAATTTGAATGGACTTTAGATATAGTAACAAAATATTAATAAATATGACCATCTTTTAATACTGGAAGCTAGGAAATACACAATTACTACTTATTTATATGTTACCACAGTGTTTTTTCTACTGGTTCACTTTTAATGGCTATATTTCATATGAATCATCATATTTAATTTTTGTTCATTAGGCATTATGTACAATCTGTGGTTAAGAAGGGGGCTCCTTTTATTGGCTTACCTTCTCTTACTGAAGCTGATGAAAGTCAAAGTGTTCAAGATATGAGCCAACCTACAGGAACTTTGACTTTGCAAAGTGTTTCTCAGGTAATTATTTAGCTACAGAGGGTTATTTTATAAAGTGAAGGAATATTCTCTTAGGTTAAAGGTTTTATTTAAACCTTTTTAGGGGCTACATTTTCCATTTGTTTTTCTAGTTTGCATTTAAATTTGTCTGTATATCCTACATTCTCTAAATATCATTTCCAATTAGGAAATCTGATTGGATAGAAGGTATTATATAGTTGATTTATGAAGACTTGCATCAATTTACTAAGTTAATGATAAAGAAAATTTTGGGAAATACAGTACTTTCATCAAGTAAAATGTTATAACCCAGATGGCTTTGTGCCTTTTTATTCTTAATTTGAAGTATCAAAGCTTCATTTAAATCAATTTAAGAACAGATAAAATGGAGACAAGTTACTGAACCTTTAGCAATTTAGACTTATATAACTTTAGATTTCAAAGGGACCGTTTGGTCTAACTCTCTTTTTATAAATGAAGAAACTGAGTCCCAGAGAAGTGATGTAGCCCTACTTCTGACTTTACAGCTGGCATTCCTTCAGATAGCTCTATGCTCTATTTTGATCATGTAGTATTTGAAAATAGAAATAACTTCCATAGTAAATTATTTTATACAACAAAAATCATGATAAAAGAACTAATAAGTCATGTTTACATAATCTTTTAAGATTTATAAAGTAATTTCTTCGCAATAACTTTGCGAGACTAGTCTCTAAATATAATTTCTAGAACTATAAATGAAGAAACTTATAAAGGTTAAGTAATAAACCCAGGGTTATACGGTTAGCAAGTATCAGAGTATTGACTCAAATCTAGATCTGTTCATGACTTCAGTGTTTGTAAGGCTTGAGTCTTGAAAATTAAACTTTAAGAACCAGGAAAACTATATGTATACAATTACTTCAAAATATGAATGGAGAGAACAACAGCACAAAAATAATAACTTAATGCTGTGAAATGTAATGACCAACTTGACCCCATAGAAATGGAAGAGGAAATACTACCCTTCTTTGTAGAGGTTGGGAACTATGGAGGTGGAACATCACATCCAATGTGGGACTTGGTTGATATGTTGATTAGTTTTATTGAAATAAAGTTTCTCCTTCATTATAGCTTTCAAAGGAGTTGGAGGGGGAAGAATATATTGGGAAATGAAATTAGCATAAAAAATAACTATATGAAATAGTAAAATTCAAGCAATTGAAATATGATTTCCTTTTAAATTTAAATTTATTATTTATTTAATAAGAGCTAATATTGATATAGCATTTAAGACTTACAAAGCACTTTACAAGTATTTTCTCATTTGATTCTCACAGAAACCCTGGGATGTAAGTTCTGTTACTATCCTCAATTGTAAAGTGAGGAAACTGAGACAGACGGAGGTTAAATGAGTTACCCAGGGTTAACACAGCTAGTAAGCCTCTGAGGCTGAAATTGAATTCAAATCTTACTGACTCCAGGTCTAGCATTCTGTCTATCCACTGTGGCACCCAGCTGCCTTTGCTTTCATTTATCAGTCATGTCTTCTACTGAACAGAATGCTCTCTTGTAGCAGAAAAATATAGTTGAGAAATACAAACTTAACTATTGACTATGACAAATAGGCCAGAGTCATTGGTTAAATTTATATTCTGTACCCATAGTCTACCACCTCTTTATGGAGAAGGAGAAGAAGAAGGTATTTTTCATCATAAATCCTTTGGAGTTAAAATTGGTCATTATATTAAACTGCATTTTGATGTCTTCTAGTGTTATCTTCCTTTACATCATTTTGATCATTGTGTTTTTGTTTTCGTTTTTAGCTTTTTTCAACTTTCTTTGCATCAGCTTGTATAAGTAGTTCCATTTTTTTCTGAATTCCTCATATTCTTCATTTTTATCTACAGTAATATTCTATTATATTTATACACCTCTATTTTTTTCAATCATTTCCCAACCATTAGACTTTGTTTCTAGGATTTTTTTTTTGCTGCCACAAAAAAAGTGCCACCCTATATTTTTTGGTATGTGGGAACTTTTACCCTCTCTGCCAAACACTAAATATATCTAGTTTCTTTTTATTTTAAAATGTTTTTATTATTGGGTTGAGAAATTTGATTAAATTCGTTTAAAAAAAAATATAACAGCCAGACAAAGCCTGGTGGTGTAATCAGAAAACCTGAGCTCAAGCCCTCTGCTGCTTTGGCTGCTGTCCTCAACAAATTACTATAACAAATTACTATAAACCTCACTTTTCTCAGCTGTCATATAGGGATGGTGACACCTCTGCTACCTACTTCAAAGAGTTTTTGTGAGGAAACTACTTTATAAAATTCTATAAAAAGGTGAGCTATTATTATTGTTTCCTTTTATGTTAATAGTATTTCTTGAAATCTACTACTTTTTGCTTTTAGTTCCTTCTTAAGAAGCCCAATGCTGCTATCGTTATTTGAAAACCTTTTATGTTTTGGGCACAACAAATGGTATTTACAGATTTGGTTTACTTGGTATGTGTTTTCCTAACCAACAGATGAATCTTGGTGTTGCCAGTGGAACTCCTAAAGGTAAGTGAATAACCTATTCATAAACTTTATTGAAAAAAAATGTAAAAGAATACTGTGACCAGTTGATGAATTCTGTAAATTACAGAGTTTAAAAGGGACTAAGCCTGTTAGTTTTAGGGGATTAGCTACCTTAAATGCTTGCCAAAAGGTATTTACATGGTACTTTATTGTGTAAAGAAATTACTTTTATTCTCTTTTTTCCCCCTCCTACCCTATAAAACTTTTTGCTTTAAGAAAACATTAACAATGTAGTGATATCTTTTCACAAAGTATTTAAAAAGCAGAGGCCATTTTATTAGAGGGCATTTTTTCATAGAGTAGACAACTTCTCTTCCCCTCTAGAATTTACTTGACCATGGATGGGGAAATGTTCTAAGCTTCTGCTCCCTGCATAATTATAGAGATCAGTAGGGCCTGAGGGGAAGGCCCCTGTTGGGGAAAACATGTTTACTTGGAGAAGGTAAATTTAAGGCCAAGCTGAATAAACCCAAAGATATTCAGAGTGCCAAATGCAGAGGTCTGAGGCAGGATGCAGGGAATAAAGTGTTCTTAGCAGTTTTCCAAAGCTAGCAAGGTTAGTAAGGAATGTCAGGGGGAAAGTACTACTACAGAAAATGAGGGCCATTGTAGCTTCTTTGGAATTATTTATGGCAATTTATGGAATTTACTTTATGGCCTGCTGATTATGTCTTCTGTTTCTCTCTGTTGCCTTCTAAGTTGGCTGTAGGACAGGACAAATTTTAACTTCCTTTCACTCCTTCCTTTAGTTACCTTCCTTTAGAGGAATACTGACCCCGGTATCTCCTGAAAATAATTAAATTCTGAGACATTCAGTCAGTTGGAGAGCAGTTTTTTTTTCCCAAGTGTACAATCAGGACCCAAGTTCAGTGAAGAGAACCACACAAAAAATAAGAATGAAACTGAATTGAGGAGGGAAAGAGAAAATAATCCTTTACAGTAATGGTAAACTTTTTGGGTTCCAGCAAAGGAGTTTCAGAGAAATATAGCAAAGTTGGATTCTTGCAGGGATAGCTAGATTTTACAAAGACGAATTTGTAAACTCTCTGATTTGTCAAATGTGTCGATGAATGAAATCTTCTTTGTAAAAATACAGTAGCTAATTTGACATTGCTGGGTAACCAATTATCAATAATTCAACAATCATTTCTACCAATCATGATGGTAGATACTAGAGATATAGTAACAAAGATGAAACAGAAATAATCAGAATACCCATGTGACATTGACAAATCACTTAAAACTCTCTTAGTCTCAGTTTCTTCAGCTATAACATGGGGAAATCCACTTATACCACCTATCTTAAGGGTTGTTGTATGGAAAGCATTTTGTAAATTTCCATAAAAAGGTGAACTATTATTATGTTTTGTTACTCTCCGTGTTAATAGTATCTGTGAAAATGTTTCATTAGTTTTTCAAGATTTCACACAAGTGAATTTTTTAGATCCCAGAAGTTTGTTCCTCTTAAGTGTTCCAACTAGTTTTATTTAATTACTTTATGCAAATTTCCCCTAAATCTGTTAGATTATGAATCTAAATTATTGTTCTGTACTGCTGTAATGCATTGAGATATTTGCTTCCCATTTTTGTCATCTTCCAAATTGTCTTCTCTGCCCATCTTCCTCCTCTGTTTATAAAATAGATAATAACCAAGTTTTATTCCAAATAATTCCCAACATCTTAATCTAAATTCAGTGGTCCTGTAACCAGTTTACCTCATTTGCCTTTACCTCATTACCTTTTTTCCCCCTACTTTTTACCAATGAAGTCTTTCTATAGAAAGAGTATTAACTATGGTTGATGGAGATTAATTGGGCTACTGTAACTTCAAAAAATCACTAAGTATCCTAGATTAATACTTTGTACCACAAATACACTTGAAGAAAAAATTTATTCCTAGCAATAAATTGTTTCAGGTTCCTTTTCTTTTTGAATTCTTAGGTCAGCTTTTTTATTGACATGGGGAATAAGACAATCAAGTATATTAGGATTATATCAAAGATCATAATTAATAAATTTATGTGTGACTTTCTGGCATATGCTTTGTTTGCTTAAGTGCCTTCATCAGCCTTTTTTTGGTTTGCTTTTGGGCTTTAGTCTATGTTCCCAATAGTTAAAGTTGCTAGATAAATCACCTCTGAACTAATGAGTCCTGACTCCATCTCTGTTCATTGTGAATTCACCAAAAATATCATCAAAACTGGGCAGCTAGGTGGTGCAGTGGATGGAGCACTGCGCCTGGAGTCAGGAGGACTTGAATTTAAATCTGGCCTCAGACACATAATACTCACTGGGCAAGTCACTTAACCCCAATTGCCCCCTCAAAAAAAAATCACCAAAATTAGAAGTAGAAATTAGTTTTCACTAGTGTTTTTAAGATAAAAAGGAAAAAAAGTAAAATTGAACTCAAACTAAAACTCTTGCAATGTTGTCATTGTTATTGTGTTGTAGAGGTTATACTCCATGCAGTGTGCAAGGGAATGCGCCTATAGAAGCTCTCATTTCAGAAAGCATGCAATTGGGACTTCCCTGGAAACTTTGGGGGCCACAAGCTGCTTTAGAGAGTCTGTATAGACTTATACTATATATGCTCCATGGAGTATAACCTCTGCTACACTTATATTTTATCATCCCATGCCAGCCTGTTCTTTTTCCTCTTTGGATACTCTTTTAGTGTAAAGCCCTAATCAAGTATGCTCTGGGACCCTCTACATTTTTGACATTATAGAATTGCTGTATCACAGAATTTTAGGGTTGTAAGGGACCTTAGTATCTGTTTCTTCCAAACCATACACAAAAGGAATCCCTGCAGTAATTTACAATACCTCATCTTCCTCATCTCCCCGCCCCCAGTACAACTTTTTGTTCCAAAAGTATAGCATGAAATATTTTTTAGTAAAAATTCACTTCACTTTAGTAAGTTTTCGAGCCTTCTTGGAAAATGCATTGCCACAAATCCAAGGTCAAGAATCAGACGGAACATGGAAACAATTCTTGTCACAATGCATAATAATGGCTAGCATCTTTTACATATGTTGGTCCTTAAAACAACCCTGTCCTATCATAATATAGACCGAGGACACTGAAGTTCAATAACTTGTCCAGGGTCACACTGCTAAAAATGTCTGAGGCAAGGTTTGAACTCAGGTATTACCCATTCCAAGTCCAGCACTCTGTCCACCATGGCACCTAGTAGTCTCTAACAGTGCTTTCCTTTCTATTGTCTCTGAAGTCCCTTTTCTCTACTGATGGATTCTGAAGCAGGTTTCAGGGTTATGAATTAGGATGTATACTTTAGAAAGTTATGCGGGAGAAAATTACTGAATTACTGAACACACTGACATCAGTGTAAGACTTTCTGGTCTATATTTGGAACGTAAACTAGTAACATTCATGTGTATTTTTCAGCACATGTGTTCATAAATATGAACTTTTGAGATTCTCCTCATTCTTTTTCACATATCATTGACTTCCATTCTTTTAGACCATGGATAGTTTTGCCATGTTAATGTTTGTTCTTCCTATGTATACAGAAGAGCCACCAGAAACTGTATATAATGTTACGGTTCATCAGTCAGAGGCAACTGACTTATACAGCCAGGTAACATCCACCTTGAATAAGTCCCAAGAAGACATATCAACAGAAAATGCTCCTGTATGCAAAGAAATCTGGTTTGACTATGATGACTTCTGCAAATGCTTCCAGTAAGGATTAAAAAGTTTCCTACCCCCACATATTTAATATACCAGGATTGTAAAGTATTCATTTTTTAGCTTGGATTCAGATGCTTCCTGATGGACTGTATACTATGCGAGAAATCAAGTAGGTTAGTGTAATTAGATGATTGGGTACATGGAAGAGAGCAAAGTATAAGGAAGCTGGAAATACAGGAAGGAGCCAGGGTATAAAGAGTTTTAAATACCAAATGAAAATATCTGTTCAGTTCTACAAGATAATAGTGAGTCATTAGAGTTTATTGAATAGGGATACTTCATGGAGTAGTATTGATATGGTCAGATCTATGCCTTAAAAATCACTATGGCTAAAAAGTGGAGGATGGATTGGAGTGGGGAGAGACTTGAGGCAAGGAGACCAATTAGAAGATTAAGGTCCGGAAAGAATGCCATCTGCATCAGTGAAGTCTCCATATGGATGAAGTCATGGGTTATCTGGAGTACTGAAGTATTATTCATACATTTTAACTGGTAGTGTCCCATTTTGAAACATTGACCTTAGTGAATTCTGCCAAACATTTAAGGATCAACTAATTCAAATATTAAATAAATTATTTGGAATAATAGGCAAAGGAGTTCTACCATACTCCTTTTAAGAAGCAAATATGGTGCTGATAACTAAATTAGGAAGAGCAAAAATGATGAAGAAAATTACAGACCAATTTCACTGCTGAATATCATGAGGCAAAAATTCTAAATAAGAAACTAGCTAGGAGACTACAACAATATATCACAAAAATTATACATTGTGACCAAGAGGGTTTTATAGCAGGAATGCAGGGATGGTTTAACATAAGAAAAACTATTTACCAATAACAAAAGTAACAAAAATCATATGATTATATCAACAGATGCAGAAAAAACTGTTTACGAAATACAACACTCATTCCTATTAAAACACTTAAAAACATATGTATAAATGGATTTTCCCTTAAAATGATAAGAAGCATCTACCTAAAACCATAAGCAAAGTATCATTTGTAATGGGGATAAGCTAGAGGCCTTCCCAGGAAAATCAGGAGTGAAACAAGGATGCCCATTATCACTAATATTATTCAGTATTGTATTAGAAATTCTAGCAATAGCAATAGGAGAAGAAAAAGAAATTAAAGGGATCAGAATGGGCAATGAGGTAATAAAACTATCTCTTTTTGCAGACAATATAATGGTATACTTAGAAAATCCTGGAGATTCAACAAAAAAGCTGGTTGAAACAATAATTTTAGCAAAGTAATAGAATATAAAATAGACCTGCATAAATCATCAGCATTTCTATTTTTAATATAAATTTATTTATTTTTAGTTTTCAACATTTACTTCCACAAGATTTTCAGTTTCAAATTTTCACCCCATCTCGCGCCTTCCCCCACCCCAAGATCGCATGCATTCTGAATACCACTTCCCCTAGTCTGTCCTCTCTTCTGTCTCTCCCCCTCCTTCTCTTATCCCCTTTCCCTTGTATTTTCCTGTAGGGCAGGATAGACTTCTGTACCCCATTTCCTGTATTTCTTATTTCCCAGTTGCATGTGAAAACATTATTTTTTTAAACATGTGTTTTTAAAACTTTGGGTTCCAAATTTTCTCCCTTCCTCCCTTCCCACCCACACCCTCATTGAAAAGGCAAGCAACTCAATATAGGTTATACATGTGCACCTATGCAAAACACTTCCATAATAGACATGGTGTGAAAAACTAACTCTATTTCCCTTAATCCTATCCTGCCCCCCCATTTATTCTGTTCTTTCTTTTGACCCTGTCCCTCCTCAGAATTATTTGCTTCTGATTACCCCCTTTCTCAATCTGCCCTCCTCTCTGTCATCCCCCTGTTCTCTTGTCCCTTCCCCCATATTTTTCTGTAGGTTAAGACAGATTTCCATACCCAATTGAATGTGTATGTTATTCCCCCCTTAAGCCGAATCATATGAGAATAAGATTCACTCATCTCCTCTTACCTTCCCCCGTTTCCCCTCCACTGTAAGAGCCTTTTCTTTTCTTTGTTTTTTTGTGAGATAATTTACCCTGTTCTACCTCTCCCTTTCTTCTTCTCCTAGTATAATCCTTTCTCATCCCTTAATTTTATTCTCCAGATATGACCCCTTAATCTTCAACTCACCCTGTCCCTCTATCTATCTGTCTGTCTATCTATCTATCTATCTATCTATCTATCTATCTATCTATCTGTCTGTCTGTCTGTCTGTCTGTCTGTCTGTCTGTCTGTCTATCTATCTGTCTATCTGTCTATCTGTCTATCTATCTATCTATCTATCTATCTATCTATCTATCTATCTATCTATCTACATACATATAATTTTTCCCCCTCCAACTACCCTAATACTGACAAAGGTCTCATGAGTTATAAATATCATCTTTCCATGCAGGAATGTAAACAGTTCCATCTTAATAAGTCTCTTATGATTTCTCTTTCCTGTTTACCTCTTCATGTTCCACTTGAGTCTTGTATTTGAAAGTCAAATTTTCTATTCAGCTCTGGTCTTTTCATCAAGAATGCTTGAAAGTCCTCTATTTCACTGAATGACCATTTTTTCCCCTGAAGGATTATACTCAGTTTTGCTGGGTAGGTGATTCTTGGTTGTAATCCTATCTCCTTTGCCCTCCAGAATATTATATTCCATGCCCTGTGGTCCTTTAATGTAGAAGCTGCTAAATCTTGTGTTATCCTGATTGTGTTTCCACAGTACTTGAATTGTTTCTTTCTGGCAGCTTGTAATATTTTCTCCTTGACCTGGGAACTCTGGAATTTGGCTACAATATTCTAGGAGTTTTCCTTTGGGGATCTCTTTCAGGAGGAGATCTGTGGATTCTTTCATTTTCTATTTTGCCCTCTGGTTCTACTATATCAGGGCAGTTTTCCTTGATAATTTCTTGAAAGATGATGTCTAGGCTCTTTTTTTTGATCATGGCTTTCAGATAGTCCAATAATTTTTAAATTCTCTCTCCTGGATCTATTTTCCAGGTCAGTTGTTTTTAATGAGATATTTCACATTGTTTTTAATTTTTCATTCTTTTGGATTTGTTATACAGTGTCTTGATTTCTCATAAAGTCACTAGCTTCCAATTGCTCTAGGCTAATTTTTAAGGAAGTGTTTTCTTCAGTAATCTTTTGGACTTTCTTTTCCATTTGGCCAATTTTTCTTTTTAGGGCATTTTTCTCTTCATTGGCTTTTTGGACCTCTTCTGCCATTTGGATTAGGCTATTTTTTAGGGTGTTATTTTCTTCAGTATTTTTTTGGGTCTCCTTTAGCAAGCTGTTGACTTGTTTTTCATGATTTTCTTGCATCACTCTCATTTCTCTTCCCAGTTTTTCCTCTACTTCTCTTACTTGCTTCTCAGAATCCCCTTTGAGCTCTTCCAAGGCCTGGGACTGATTCATATTTTTCTTGGAGGCTTTGGATGTAGGAGCTTTGACTTTGTTGTCTTCTTCTGGTTGTATATTTTGATCTTCTTTTTCACCAAAGTAAGATTCTGTGGTCTGACTCTTTTTTCGCTGCTTGCTCATGATCCCGGCCAATTACTTGAGTATTAAACTCTTTGTTAAGGTAAGAGTCTGCTTCCAATGTGGAGATTGTATTGTCCCAAGCTTCGGGGGTTTGTGTAGCTGTTTTCAGAGATACTTGTAGGGACCTGTAAGTTTTCAGTTTTTGCAAGGTGTTATGATAAGGGGCGAGGTGTTTATTCCTGTCCTGGCCTGTGCTGTGGTCTATTAGTGACCACAAGCACTCTTTTCTGTCCTGGAACTGTGAGGAAAGTTTCCTCTCCTCAGCCACAGTAAGCTCCACCATGCCAGCGCTCCTCCTCACCTCAGGACTGCCACCCAGAGCTGCGATCCAGGCATGGGCAAAGCAAGGGATTCCTGCCTCAGCACCAGCAGAGAGATCCCTGCAATCCCCCTCTGATCAGCCACTCAATTCCCCCTCAGTCTTTGGGCAGGAAGCTCAGGAAGCAGCCACCACCCGGCGCCCACACTCTGGAACTGGCTGTGAGACCTAGCTGTGCTCTCACCTCAGAAACAGACTTTCACACTGACCTAAGTTGTCTCTGGCGTTCATGGGTTGAGACGTCTGGAAACCACCACAGCTGCCCGTGATTCAGTCCTCTGAGGCCTGCTCCAGGTTACCTGTGGCCTGTGTGCCCAC
Source organism: Phascolarctos cinereus (assembly GCF_003287225.1). Taxonomy (NCBI): domain Eukaryota; kingdom Metazoa; phylum Chordata; class Mammalia; order Diprotodontia; family Phascolarctidae; genus Phascolarctos; species Phascolarctos cinereus. Next base: position 107,002,618 of record NW_027555958.1, on the reverse strand, counting down.
ACTACACTGTACTCCTCTTCGCGATATACCTTTCTGATCAATCATCCAGGTTGTCTTGGGCTGGAAATTTGCTTCACTCTGTCTTTTTGTGGGTTCTGCCACTTTAGAATGTGTTTAGAGCCATTTTTATAGGTATTTGGAGGGGTTTGGGGGAGAGCTCAAGCAAGTCACTGCTTTCACTCTGCCGTCTTGGCTCCGCCCTCTGCATTTCTACATATAACCTTTAAAATCCTGCAAGAAGAGATAGTAGTAGATATCCTATTTAAAATAACCATAGACAACATAAATACTTGAGAGTGTATCTACCAAGACAAACCTAGGAACTATATGAAGAGAATTATAAAATACTTTTTAAACAAATAAAGTCATATTTCAATAATTGGGGCAATATTAATTGTTCATGGTTGGGCAAAGCCAATGCAATAAAAATGACAATTCTACCTAAACTAATCTACTTCAATGCCGTTCCAATTAAATTACCAAAAATTATTTTATTGAGCTAGAAAAAAATATCATAATTTATTTGGAAGAACAAAAGGTCAAGAATATAAAAGGAATTAATTGGAAAAAATGTAAAAGAAAGAGGCTTAGCAGTACCTGATCTTGAACTATATTTATAAGGTGATAATTATCAAAACTTTTTGGTGCTGGCTAAGAAATATAAAGGTGAATCAGTGGAACAGAGTAGACATACAATACACAGTAGTAAATTATAGTAACCTGTGTTTGACAAACATAAAGATTTATACTTGCAGGGCAAGAATTAACTATTTGGTAAAAAAATTGTTGGGAAAACTGGAAAACAATCTGGCAGAAATTAGGTATAGACCAATATCTTAAACCGTTTACCAGTGTAAGGTCAAAATGGATGCATGACCTAGATATAAAGGGAGATATCATAGTAAATTAGAAGAACATGGAATATATTACCTTTTAGAATTATGGATGTGAGAAGAATTTCTGAATAAACAAGAGATAGAGAGCATTGTGAGATATAAAATGGATAATTTTGATTACATTAAATTAAAAAGGTTTTGTACAAATAAAACCAATGTAGCCAAGATTAAAAAAGAAAAGCAGAGAACTGGGGAATTTTTATAGAGTTACTCAGTTAAAGGTCTCATATCTCAACATATAGAGAACTTTGTCAAATTTGTAATAATATTAGTCATTCCCCAGTTGATAAATGGTCAAAGGATATAAACAGGCAGTTTTTCAGTGAAGAAATCAAAGCTACATATAGTCATGAAAAAATGTTCCAAATCATTATTGATTAGAGAAATGCAAATTAAAACAACTTTGAGATATCATCTTATATCTATCAAGTTGGCTAAAATGATAGAAATGGAAAATGACAAATGTGGGAGGGGTTGTGGAAAAATTGGGACACTAATACACTGTTGGTGTAACTGTGAACTGATCCAACCATTTTGGAAAGCAATCTGGAATTATGCCTAAAGAATTATAAAACTGTATATACCCTTTGACTCAAAAATACCACTATTAAGTCTGTTTCCCAAAGTGATTAGGGAAAAAGGAAAAGAATCTACATGTTCTAAAATATTTATAGCAGCTGTCTTAGTTGTAGCATTGAGGGGATACCCATATGTATATAGATATATACACATATCTACATATGTATGTATAGGTCTGTGTCAAATGGCCTTCTCTAGCCCAAGGTGGAGAGGGAGGTGGGAAACAGTTCAGAAATTAAAATGTAACCAAAAATTAAATAAAAATAATTTTTTAAAATGTGATATTGCCCTTAGGCTTATGCTAATATGACAATGAACAATTTGTAAAGAGAGGAAAAATGATTGAGTCTTACCCATTGTTTGATTTCAGCCTCTATTCAAAACACTGTCAGTTGGCTGAAACAAAGGGATTTTTTTTCTAACACAATCATTTCTGCCTAGGTCTTCCTAAGACAACTGAATCAATTCACTCTTTTTTTGTTTTTTTTTCTCAGCCTTTCAATATATTAATTCATCTAGGCTGATTAAAGATCCATTGTAATTTGTTGCCTAAAGTGATATTTACGTATTTGAATGGAATTAACTAAGAACTAATTGTCTTTTCAGGAATGTATATATTTTCCACAAACCAAATTCATATATCTATAGCTATCAGAAGTCAGACTTTAAGGTAAGTGAAGTATTAATCTTCTTTTTAAGAATCAAATCACATTAAGGCATGAAACCCTTAGCTATATCAAACGTTTATGAATCTGTTGTCACATTTATATTTAATTTTTATGGTTTGTGATCAGTGATTTTTATTCAAACTCCCACAACTTTTATCTGCTTTACTTTATCTCCTTAATCTGTGTGGACAAGTGCTCTTGTATCTGCCTGACCAACTACTTTTAGGTTCCTAATATGGGCAGACAAGTGGGTTAATTAATAAATTGCATTGTTATATGCAAATCACATGTAATATACTTTGATTTCAAGGGATAAAAACAGACATTTTGTCTCCCAAACATCTTCTATATCTCTTATTTTTCTTTGTCTCTATTATTTAGCCCATATTTAAGGGCAGGAGGTAGCAGGGTTAAGAAGTATCTGGGGAAGATTCATTGTAGGGCAACAATTGCATGTAACCTCATTTCACCTTGCAATTAGCCACAAGCTAGTCTTATCTTTTACTGCCCAGCAATCACTTTTAAAGTACTGGGCACCCACAATTTTCAGTGAAGTCTCTAGTCCAAGTTGAGTGGTCCTTAAGACTGTCTTGAGAATCAGAAACTATACTGTGACATCTTAAGGACCCCACACTGCCCTATGGACACCCTTTGGATTTTTCACCAGACAAAGGTCAATCCTGAAAGTTCAATGGGTCCTGGAAAGCAGTACATACAAGGCTAATGTTGAGCTCTTCTGTGAACTCAAGGCCTTACTACTATAATCAGAATCTCCAGGATTTTCCCTGTGCTCCTAAGTAGCCCTGATGAGGTACCTGGACCTCTAGTGCAATTTCCGTTGTCCCAAGTCAAATCAGTTTGTTGGTTCAGTGAGCCCCATGGCTACAACTTTGTTCTCAATGTGACTTTAAATTGACTGTTAGGAAGACTTTTTGACCAAGGCCTGAAAGGAAATTTAAAGAGATAGTAACCTATTCCTGATGCCAGGCTGCTTACTTTCCCTCAAATTCCCGTCACTTATACCCTAAGCAGGAAGCAATCAAATGTATATGAAGGTCAGTCCAATCCATTTGTCATAGCAGTGCTAAAGTATTTTATGGGAATTGTTGATTTCATACATATAATACTTAATACTTTAATGCCAACAGAAGGAACCACTTCCATCTTCCGAAAAGATTGCCTCCCCAGTTATTATTTGACACATGGTTTCTGCATCAAGGCAGGTTCTCTAATCCCCACATCAGAGTCTGGGGCCAGGTGTATCCTAGAGATAGATCTAGTTCCAGTTTATACTCATAAACTACATTAAATTTTGTGTCCACCAAAGGAGCAAGAGTAGATGAAATATCCAGATAAGAAAATAGTCTAGAATTGGGTTAGGGTCTCAATATTATAGAGATGACTAAAATGAATCTCAAATGGTAATCTTTGTGGGAAGTACAGGAGTGGGGAGCTCAAGTTGATTGCATTAGAGAGACACAATGATATGGTAAGGAATATTTAACAACTGGCTCTTTGAAAGAAAAGTATGGCACAATGAACTTTTAAGTGTAATCTTTATTAAAAATTTCCCCATTATTTTCATAAGTCTAGACAATCAACAAAACAATAAATCAAGCCCTGAATTGTAGTCTTTGTAGATTTGTAAGGTATAAGTGTTCACACTGAAAATTTAACCCTAGGCTCTTGAAAACACATTGGAGCTGGCTTAAGCATATTTCCCTACCCTAACTACTCAGGAGTATCCTTAGAACCCTGAGGAGGTAATGTTGCTCTGGGACTTGAGACCCATAGGTGAGAGTGGGACCTGGGATAAAGATGTCTTAGAGATTACGTGGACTACATTGGAATTTAAGAAAGCCCTTTTTGAGTTTAATAGCATAGATCCAACTGGTAGAGCTATTATCTCAAAACAAAGTTGCAAAAGAAAGCATTTGCTGTAGTCATCATAAATTAATGCATTCTACCACAAAATTTGATTGATAGTATAAAAACATTGAAGGGCACACATGCAATCATATCATTAGCTGCTGTTGCTACAGGGGGAAAGGTAGAACTATCAAGGAATATTTATACGGGTAATAGTTAGCTAGCATTTATATAATACTTTAAGGTTTGCAAAGCACATTACAAATACTATCTCATTTTATCCTTGATGATATCATCCCCGTTTTACAGATAAGGAAACTGGAGGCAGACGGCAGTTAAGTGACTTTCCCAACATCACACAGCTAGTAACTATTCTCCTGACTCCAGTACCAATGCTCTATCCACTGCATTCCCTAGCTGCCTAGCTAAGATAGATGTTGAACGTATCATGGCAGAACCAACTCAATGAGAAGGCATTTGAAGATTACATTAATATTTAGCTAAGACATACAGTAGAATACAAACATCATATCACAAAGACAACACCAAAAAAGACCACACAGAATGAAAACCATCAAAGAAAAGTGCATGTATCAGAAAGTCCAGAGTCCCTTAATCAGCAGTTGAAAACAAATGTCAAATGGTAACAAAGTGTCAAAAAGATAATGCAAGAATGTAAAGTAGTGTAAAGGACTTACTAAGCAAATCAAAACCAATTTTTAAAAAAAAAATCTTTACTTCAGAGGCTTGAAAAAAGAGAGATTGGAGGAGAGAGAGAACTTCTGAAGAAAGAGGATATGGAAAAATCTGTCATGAAAAGTCCAGTACAGAAGAACAAATCGTATAAACAAGAAACAGAAAACTTCTACACAATTAATGTAATGAGCAACAGAAGTTAAATTAAGGTCAAAACTAGAAAAGCAGAGTGGTTGGAGAAAATCTGTAATTATGGGCTCTAACGTTTCACGGGGGTGCACGAGTTATCCTCCAAGCAATTTGCCAGCTTCCTTTCAGATATAAGCTGGATCTCACCTTTCATAAGAGAAGACATTACATACCTGCTGTTCAAAGATAAGAACAAGTTACCTGCAAATGGAGTCTAATTACATGTTTATAAACTTGATACAAAGCAATCCTGGCTTGTGTCACTAAAAAGTCTAAAAACAATGACAAAAAGGCAGTTTAGTCGTTGATAAGCAAAAAGAGTGTGTCAGTGTCCAAAGGGTGTAAAGAATGAGAATGTGTTAGTGTAGTTGTTTGTTCATTTATCATTTGTCCTTTGTTCTCAAAGAGGACCATGACATCAGGAAGGTGGTGTCATGACTTGCAGGTGAATTGAATTTAAGTGAGGGAGAGCTGTGCAAGGTTGCCAGTCTCACTTTCTCCTCCAGAGCCATCTGGGTCCAGTGGCAAGATATAGATAGATCAGGAGGACTGGAAATGGCCCTGGTTTGACTGAGGCCTGTTAGTTCAGTAATTATTCAGTAAAACCCACCTAACAGCTCCATAATTGATTATCACAAAACCTTTCTTTCAGTTCTGTACTAATGACTTAGTCTTTTGCTGCAAATATAGAAAGTATATCCAAGTATAATGAGAATGAATGACTAAAACATTTGTTACATGCTTAATGTGTACTTAGCGGTATATAAATATGTAAGTATGCCAATAGAATATGTATAATATAAACTGTACACTTATAATTTGTAAATACATATATAAAATATGTTATACAAATAGAAAAATAAGACAGTTCTTCCTCTCAAGAAGGGCACATTTTAATGAGGGAGAATGCTGGCATGTTTGATGTAAACATAGAAAACCATTCTTTATTTAAAACATGCCCCCAGTATAATAGTGTCAAGAAAAATTGATATAGGAACAGCTAAGTGATACAATGCAGAAAGTGCTGAGTCTGGAGTCAGGAACAGCTGAGTTCAAATATAGCCTCAGACACTTCGCTGGCTGTGTGACTCTGGGCAAGTTAGTTCACCTCTTTTTTCGTCAGTTTCCTCATCTGTAAAATGTGGGTAATAATAGCACCTACTTTCCAAGGTTGTTATGAGATCAAAGAGATAATAATTGCGAAGTGCTTAGTATAGTGCCTAGTAGAAATTAAGTGCTTTATAAATGTTAGCCATTATATAAAACATGGTATTTTTCAGTGAGGTAGATTAAGCCCATTATATTTCTGCCCAGCTATAAATTCATTATAATTTTCCAAACTAGAACTAAATGTAGTTTTCAAGTTAAATAGGAACTTGAACCAAAATACCTTATTAATTACCTGATATACAGAGATGATATCAAATTATATGAGTAAACAAACAGAAAACTGCACATGAAACAGCTCCTTCATCTCATGGAATCTTTCTCCAATAATATAAAAATAACTTTTGAACCGAGTAAGTGTAATATTGTTAATGTGCATCAAGGAAAGGTAAAGGCTAAAAAAAGGTTTCAAGCTTAAATCTGCAAATTACATTGAACCATTGGATAAAGGCAATCCCTACATTTGCCTTAGTGTCCTTCAGGTAAGAATTGATGAGAATAAAGATATTAAATAGGAGGCTAGGTCTGAATAGGTTGGACTTACTGGCAGACTGAAATCAAAACTGAATGGGAAAACTTCATTTAAAGGAATTAATAATGTCTGTAAAATGCCCTTCTTAATGTATACTTCCTGAACTCTAAAATGGACCATAACAAATTTGGAAAGTCTTCTATTAAATAGCCTAACAATATTAATGAAATACAGTACTTGGCACCCTAGGACAACTATAGAAAGAATAATACTTATCAGAAATTTGATAGACATTCTTTGATCACATGATGAGGTGAAAAAAACCTACAGAAATACTTTTGAAGAGAGTGGATATCATTTCACCAAGTAATAATAAAGGTTGATTACAGTTTTATACCATTGGCCTTGTCAACTATAACTGAAAGTGCTTTACCTCTGAATGGAGCCTATAAAATGGCAATGATCAAAAGTGTAATCAAAAGACCCTGCGTGGGTGACATTTGCATAAAACTCAATCAAAGATATGTCAACAATGAAACATTACACACATGGTTGAGTCATTTGGATTTGCTTATAGAAAGAGAAGATATTTTGATGACAATTCAGAATAGGTCATTAGCAACAGAAATTTTGGAAGGGCTTTCCTGAAGGAGCCTGGATTTCATGATTAATGTAGGTTATGCAAGGAAATGGTGGAGATTATATAGCACATCACTGCAGGCTGTAAAATTGTAGCATCTAGCAAGTATCTAGGAAGACATAACTTGGTATATCAGTTGATACATTAAAACTCATTCTTTTCCAACATTTAATAAATGACAAATCCCCATACTACTAACATAGATTTCAAATGCCCTAAAGAACTCAACCAATAAATTATCCTGGAACTGGGCCATTATCACAGACTGATCTGTTGGCTACATAACATTGATATTATTTCCCAGACACAACGCTGATCCGTTGAAACAAAAATTTTAATATCACTGTACCAAATACGTACACTAAGTACATGAAATGAAAGTGCATGAAATAAAAAGCTTTCAAATATATAGACCTGGTAGAGTACATTAAAATCAGGTCAGAAAAAGGATGACATTCATGACATTCCTGTTCTTCTATCTACTACTGGATTATTGTCATCTATCTACCCCCTAGAAATGCTTGCAGTGAGCCTTCAGAAGATGAGCTTATATTTTAATACTTTTATTCAACTAAAACAAAAAGTTATTTTATCACCTGCCTCCCAAATAATACTGTAGAATATTAGATATAAAGAGGTGATGGCAGGATGGTAATTTTTCTCAAAATAAGTTCTATTTTTTTCAGTGGGACTCACATAGAACCCCCTGAAAATATGAGAATTAGATAATAATTATGATTTTATGTAGCATTTGAAGGTTTGCAAAATGCTTTGCTCTTGACAACCCTCTGAAATAAGTAGTGTGAGTATTGTCCTCATTTTACTTTCCTTGCAAATAGAGAAGGATATGTGTTTTTGTCAGGCTGGTTTGTGTTTGCTAACACAAACCACAGCTCATAGTTAATGTGGACTTAGTAAACAAGGCCATGGGTTTTGCCTGAAGCGCTGGGAGTTAAGTGACTTGATCTGGGTTCTGCAGTTATTTTCGGAGGAAGGGTTTTAACAGAGATCCTTCTAAGTTCCTCATGTTCCCCGTAGTGCAGTGCTGCTTTTATTCCTATCTTATCAATGAGGAAACTGATAATTCAAGAGATCAAGTGACTTGTCCATAGTTACTAGGCTAGTTTCACTTGGGATAGTCCTTGTCCTCTACTTTTACCATGGGTTAGTTGTTTCTGAAGTTATAGATTACTATCAGGGAGAAACATGAGAAAACTCATAGGAATTAATACATGGAAAAGTAAGCAGAACTAGGAGAACTATACACAATAACTATCATGATGTAAATGGAAAGAGCAATAAAATGAAACTGAATGATGTATGATTATAATGAGCAAACTTGGCTCCAGAAGAATTGAGAAAAAGTACCTCCCTCTCTTCACTGAACAGATTAGATTCTATAGTATAGAAGAGCTTGAGGACTGTGCAGAACAAAGCAAATAATCAAGACTGGTTCGTTTTGCTGAACTGTTTCTTTAAACATTTGCTATGAAGGCTTGCTGGGGAGGGGTTAAGATATGCTTGGAATTTTTCTTCTGCTTGCATATTAAATTACTTCCTACTTATGAGGAAATTATATAGAAAAGTTTAAGAAATACAAGACCCATTATATTCACTTTACAAATATGCCTTATGTTATGGTGTGAACTTTAAATGAAATGTTGAAAAGTCTACTTATAACATTACTAGCCCTGAATTATATATTACTTGCCCCTGTTCTTTCAGTCCACAGATGACCGAGTATTCTATTATTTATTTGTGGATAGTCTGAAGCCTATTGAACTTCTGGTTTGCTTTTCTGCATTGGTACGCTGGGGAGAATCTGGAGGTAAGAGATCTATGAAGAAAATAAGTACAATTTTTTTGTGAGGTTAGGGAAGGCACTATGCAATTAAAACAGATAGTTAGATAGATAGATAGATAGATAGATAGATAGATAGATAGATAGATAGATAGCAAGCGGTTTACACTTATTGCCTCAGTTTCCTCACTGTACTGACACTCTTCAGCTCCTTGCAATCTGACTGCAAACCTCACTGCTCTACTTGAATAGTTCTCTTACAGGTCACCAATGTTAATTGCTAAATTGATGCCCTATTCTCAGCCCTTTTCCTTCTTGATATTTCCACAGTATTTAATACTGTGGCCCTTGTCAGTTCCCTTAATCTTACCTTACATGCTAGAGCTTTTCCCTGGTACTTCTATGTCTGACCACCTCTTCTCTATCTCCTTAATTAGTTCATTATGCTTTTCCCACCCCATTAATGTGACTATCTCCAAGATTCTGGTGACTATCTCTAAGATTCTGTCCTTAGGTCTCCTCTCCCCTAGACTGGGCTTTCCTCTCTAATTCCATCCTATGGCTTAAATGATCGTTTTTTGTTCAATTAATTCCCTAAAATTTCTCCTGAATTCCAGTTCTACATTTCTGACTGCCTGCCAGATATTTCCACATGGATATCTGGCCCAGATCTCAAACTAAACATACTGACCTCAGCACCTCCACACCTAAACCAACCTTAACTTACCTTTTTTTTTCTTATTAGGCAATTGGGGTTAAGTGACTTGCCCAGAGTCACACAGCTAGTGAGTGTTATGTGTCTGAGGCCGGATTTGAACTTAGGTCCTCCTTACTCCAGGGCTGACGTTCTATCCACTGCACCACCTAGCTGTATCCAACTTACCTCTTTTAGTTGATGTTGCCATCATATTCCCAGTCATTCAGACTCATTACAGAAACACCACCTTTTATATCTTCTCTTCCCCTTACCTATAACATCTTTTAAATCCATCCCCTTTTCTCTTTTTATGTTGTCACTCTTAATGCCCTCTTTCACGTATTTTTCCAAAATTATTGACTCTCATTCTGTATCCGTGTCCCCTAAGTCTTTGTCCTGAATCTCCTCCTCTTCCATCCCTGTCCCTTCTCTTCCCTTCTCCTCCAGTCTCTTCTTCTCTTCTCCCCTTTTTTCCCCCTACCCTCTCTCAGAGCGCTTTTTAGTCATCAAGGCTCTAATTATTCATTTTTTGTAGAATCTTTATTTTCAGTTCTCATCTCTTTCCTGAACTCCAGTCCTCTATCACCAAACACCTTCAGAACATTTCTACTTAGATGTCCTGTCAGCATCTCAAAATCAATGTCTGAAGCTAAGCTGATTGTTTATCCCTCTCTCTGCCTCAAATCTGACTGTCACCCAAATTTTCCAGTTTCTGGTTTTTTAAATATATTTATTAATTTGTCTATTTGTTTTTAACATTCATTTAAAAATTTTCAACTCCAAATTCTCTCCCTCCCTCCAATCTCTCTCTCACCAATTGAGAAGGCAAGCAATATGATACCCATTACACATGTGAAGTCATACAAAACATATTTCCATGTTACCAAAAAGTGAGAAGAAATAAAAAAAATGCTTCATTCTACACTCAGAGTTTGTTGGTTCTCTCTCTTAAGGCAGATAGCCTTTTTTTATCATGAGTCCTTTGGAACTGTCTTGCATCAATGTCTTGATCAGAGTAGCCAAGTCTTTCACAGTTGTTCATCCTTGTGGTATTGCTATTATTGTGTATAGTGTTCTTCTGGTTCTGTTCACTTTACTGTGCATCAATTCATATAAGTCTTTCCGAAACCATCCTGTTTGTCATTTCTTATAGCACACTCATATGCCATTACAATCATATACCACAACTTGTTCAACCATTTCTCAATGGGCATCCCCATAATTTCCATTTCTTTGCCCCAAGTTGTATTAATGTGGTATTACTACACAGTCACCCAAGTTGAACGTTGGAATCATCCATACTCTTTCCTCTTCTTCACTTCCACATCCAGTCAGTCAATAAATCTTGCCAGTTTATCCCTTCATAACATCTCTTGCATCTATTCCTTTTTCTTCACACATAGAGTGAACACCTTTGTTCATGGCTTTCATCACTCCTCACCTCTACTGTTGGAATAACCTCTTAGTCATACTCCCTGATTTTCCGCTCTGTCTTCTCCAAACCATTTTGTACAGAGATGTCAAAATTATTTTTCTAAGGCACAGACCTTGCTACTCCCCTACTCAAGGAATTTCACTGGCTCCCTTTTGGTTCCAGAATAAATTGCAAATTGCTCATCTTGGCATTTAAAGATCTATACAATATAGATTCATGTCTGCCTTTCTAGGAATTTCATTCTTTTTTTCCATAAATTCTTTAGACAGACTGTCTTCCTCATAAGCTAGATCAAAGGAAATAATGTATGTAAAGCACTTGCATACCTTAAAGTACTGTATAAATGCTGTGTATCATCATCATTATCATCAGAAAAGTACTCTTTTCTTACCTCTGCCTTTTACAACCCTTATCTTCCTTCAAGGCTCAGATTATCTCCTAAACAAAGCTGTTCCCAAGCCCCAATAGTTAGTGTGCTCCTTTCTCAGATTACCTCATGCTTATTTATCTGTTGGTACATTATATTCTCCAGTAATATATAAAATTTTTTAAGGTCAGTAAGTGTTTCTCAATTCTGTCTTTGTATACCCATTCAGGAGCCAGCATCAGGTACAATACTTTGCCTATAATAGATGGTTAACAAATGCTTCTTGAATTTAATAAAATTGAACAGGATTTAAGGCTCAAAGGTGTTCCATGGGTTGATGATCAGACTTCATCCTTAAAGGACAGTGGCACACCATTTTAACTTGATTTTCTTTACTTTTTTCTTAAAGCCTTACAGAAAGACAGTTCTGTCGTAGAACCTGGCCTACTTACAGCAGAAACATTTTCTTGGAAATCTCTGACTCAGCGGAATCTTGTACTAAAGATACATACATATGCTTCCAAAGCTACAATGATTCGCCTTCCTGTTGGGTGTGTAATTGTCTTGGCTTCTCTAATTACAAGAATTTCTTGATACTCTGAATAACCATTATAAAATTCAGTAGTATTGCCTAAGACCAAGTTGTCAAATTCGGTAACTGGTTGCCTGAAACCACCTGAACCATATTAAAATTTAATTAGGAAATGTTTAAAAAAATATGAAAACATAATGTGGAAAATGTTAATTCATAGTTCTTTAAGTCAATATGCTGCCTGAAAGAATCTGTTTCTATTTGAGTTTGATACCATTGGTCTTAGAAATTCTTCACAGTTTATGGTTAGATCATTAATTGTACAGTTTTAATTTAATGTAACTTTTATTTGTAAAAATAAGAAGTTTATTAAACGTGGCTGCTTTGATAATTTCCCTCAAATTCGACAATATAGATAGTTTTCAAGTAGTAACTCATTACATATAATGTGGAAGAAATATCTACTCTGTCAAATGTAACATTTAACAGGATGTTTTTGGTGTGAATCCAAATCTCAATCTTGTTCATGAAGAAATTTAGTGGACTTTATATAATCAGTGACATGCCCTTCCCCCACCTCCTACTATCAAGGATGTGGGAGCTATTGTCCTGTTCTTCTGTATATTTCAGAAGCCAGAAAATAAATTATGAAATATAAAAATTGGCATATAGTACCTAGGGACACCCTTCAACTCTCAGTATATTTTGTAGATAAGGTATTCTGTGGATCTGCCCTTAGAATGTGAACTGCTTGAGGGCAGGGGCCATGATTTTGCCTTTCATTGTATCCATAGCATTTATAACAGTGCGACCATGGTAAATGCTTAGTAATACTTGTTGACTAGCTAAAATTGAAGTCTCCAAGCCCTTTTGAGTGTGCTTACCTTGAATAATCAGCCAGACAATGCAATTATTTAAAGCAAAGGCAGTCAATAAAATGACATAATAATAAATATAGCAACAAGGTGTTTTCCCCATAAGCCTTTCCAACACTTACATATTACTTCAAGAGGAAGAATCAACACCTATAGAGAACATACCTGGAGGGGTACATATGTAAGGAAACTGTATGGCCAACATACTTACTTGGAGGAATAAATCAAGACTTTGATACTCTAGGGCCACTGAGGTCTTCTAGTCATGTCATCATGCTGCTTCTGTCAGGCCTGTTTCGTGCTGTTCTTGTAGCCTTTGCTAGACACATAATCTTTGCAGTAAGCTACTCAACTAGAGTCTCCCCCTGCTTCCAGCTGAAAGCAAGTTCTTGAAAAAATGTGTGATGCCATGCTTTTTTTTTTTAGTATAAAGCCTATATGTATTCTTTCTCTAACTTTTTTTTTAGAAAAGGCAGAAAAATCTGTGCTGTAAAAACCAGGCAAAAGCTTCTTATGTCTTGTTACCCTAGAAATATGCCTTCTGTGCTTTCTCATCTCCCTAGACAAGAATTCCCAACCTGGGGTCCATGAACTTTTAAAAAATATATATTTTCATAATGGTATTTCAATATAAGTAATTTCCTTTGTAGTGTTGTGTATTTTATTTTATGCATTTTAAAGTATTATTCTAAGAAGAGGTCCATAGGCTCTGCCAGAATTCCAAAGGATCAATGACACACACAAAAAATTAAGAACTCTTGCTCTAGAAGGATGTTTTTAGCCCCAGGATGCCAAGCTCATTAGAACAAAAAACAGGATCACCTTAGTTAACTAGGGCTCTTAGACTTAGTCTTTCCTCTGGGCTCCTGAGTTTGGGGCGCCTCAGTCAGATATGTATCATTCATATATACACATACACATATACACACATATATACATATACACACATATGATATGTGATTATTCCACATATATGTGTGTGTGTATATATACACATATGATTATTTTATATATTTCACATTTTTACTTCTGAAGGCTAGAGCATAAACCAGGTAAAAGTTATTTGTCCAATAAATAACAAACTGCCCTGAAATTTGGTATTCCTTGGTTTTTCCTCAGTCCTACTATAAGTCTCGTGTTCCATGGAGTTGAGCAAACAGACGAAGACAAAATGAAACAGCTACTACAAGAAGAGACAATTCTAAACCCAGGGACCAAGGCCATTATGACTGCTCCCTATTCAGCTATACTCCTGGCCCTTTCATGTGCAGGAGGCACCATCAAAATCTGAAAGAGACTTATTCCATATTTAAGACATAGCTCAAATTGCTCAAAACTAGGATAAGAAAGAAAAAAGGGGGCCTTCTTACACCTGCCTATTTACTATCTGTTAAAGGAGTTGATCAGTCAAGAAAGTAGTGATTATACCACTGGGGCCAGCCAAAGTTAATGAATTAATCAAAGGCTGGTTTTGCTTCTCTGTTTCCCCAGCAATCAATCAGTTAGGAAATTGCTTCTATAAACCTAGCAATATGCAAGGTCTGTGGAGAATATTAAAGTACAAGAAATGGTCTGTGTCCTTTAGGAGCTTACAGTCTAGTTAAGAAAACAAAAATGATGGGCTAACAATCTTCCAAGAACAATTTAAGTGTTAAGGAGTTCCCTTTAGTATGATACTCTTGATAGCAGGAAATTTTTTTAAAAAATGTTGAACAATGAATGGAAATGTATAATTGATAACTATTTCTTCACTGTAGAAATTATAAGATCTGGACTCTCAGTTTCTATGGTCCTGGTCAGCTATAAAGTTTTCTTATTTATCCCTTTGGTCTTTGCCATCAGAAAATGATATTCCTATCTGCTTAGATTGGTTATTGGACTTAGCATGCTGAGACTTAGAGGGACACATAGTTGCCCTCTAAATTTGCTTCCTAAAACTAACACTACTTCAAAGAGAATGTTTAGTTATCCTATTCTGTCTTGTCTTTTTTAGGCGGCATATGTTAATTTTTACTGCACATTCACCAGTAGGACATCATATTCACCTGTGCAGCATGGTATCCTTTATCTTTGGAGAAGAAGATGTTGTTATGCCTTATTTTGAGAAGGTACATATTATAACAATTGCTTTTAGACTTAATTGTTGGCCATGGCTTACTTCGGGCTACTGAAAACTTTTAGTTGCTTTTTGCATTCAGAACTTGGAACCTGAAGGATAAGTACAGAATTGGTTCAGAAAGAAAATGATGACTGGATTGTGAACTCCTTGAGAGATGAGACTTTTTTTTCTTTCTTTTTATCCTTAGTGCTTAGCACTAAAATGTCTTCATTTTATTGAGATAAAATATAAAATTTAAAATATAATTTTCATACAAAGATCTTCTGAACTATCATATAAATAAGTAAATGGAACTATTCTTTTATCATTTAAATTTCATAAGTTTTGAAACATAAAATATGACTATGAGATATTCCCAATGGTAATTTAATGCAACAAATTATGAACAAGGCATTTTGATAGTCTTGGGAATATAAGGACGAATATCAAATAATTCCTGCTCTCAAGAAATTTACCTTTTACTGCAATATGAAAATTAATTCAGCTCAAGGTAGTAGATGCAAGGTTTCGATGCATGCCCATATTAACAGTTGAAAAAGTAACAAGATTGAACAGCATCCACAAGCACCATAATTCAAGGAGCCACTGAAAGCATTTGTGGAAATTTTGTATGAAATGCAATCTAATACCCAACCCTTCAATTTCAACAAATGATTCAGTTATTTTTTTCCCCAGATTTAAAAAAAAAAGTGAACTTGTCAACTCAACTCCCTATTGATTGACACAGTTTTTGTCTTTTTTAAAATCTGTGAACATGAAGTGAAGATCAGGTTTATCCTCCAAAGACACTAAACAAAGGATTAATCAAGAGATTTTGATGAAACTCAATTTAAATTATGTTGATTTAATTTAAAGAATACATATAGTTGCAAATTTTATAGAAAACTATGTCTTAGATTAACCTTGAATTTGTGCTTTGAAACAGTCTATAATACTGGAGCCTCTCAGCATTGCAGTTTGGGAATATGATATATTTACATCATTAATATTCATATCAATAGCAGCTGTGTTATATCCTGTTGGAGGGTTTAAATGGTTTAAGTACCCAAATGTATGTTATAGATGAGGATGGAGTCATTCCTTTTCTTGAAGAGTTGAGAGACAGGTATACCTCTTTTTATGCAACTAATGTGCCTCAGAAAAATAAACTGAATTTTTCATAAATATTATTCATATTAACTGTCATTTTAGTTTCTTAACTGTCTTCTCTTCATTTTTATTTATTCAGTTAGCATAATCCCCTACCACTTTAGCTTTACATTTCTTTGACATTCATACCATAAAATTGTGAATGATATGGAAACAGTGGCTGAATATACCGTAACTGTTTGAAAAATGAATTCTTTTAGGGTGTGAATGATTACCCCCTAATTTATGTTTCATCCTATTCTGTTTTCATTAATCAAATTTTCATAAATTAGGACAAGGCAAACAAAACAAAAATTGAAATGCTATAGGATTTTCAGTATGTAGCAAGTTCATTTTGCATGTTACTATATATTATTTATATCAGGCCAATGGAAAGGAACAAAGTCATTTCCCTTCTTTGACTCTATGAACCTGTAATTAAGTAAATAATCGAATGATTTAGCAATTCTTATATTAGTAAGTGTGCTGTAGTGAATAGAGAACCATCCTCAGAGTCAGGAAGAATTCAGGTCAAGTCCTGACTCTGATACATATTGGCTCTGTGATCCTGGCTAAGTCACATTTAACTCCTCAAATGGCTCTGTAAGACTAAGTTACAGAACAGGTGCTTCTCTGCATTAGATGAAATTTATCAATATATGAACGAAATCCTATGTTCAGTTTAAAAAAATATAGTAGTAGAAATAAAATGGCTGTACTATAGATAAGACTTTAATAAATTCAGGTGATTAATAGTTGACTGTTCCACAGGAAAGCCTACAGTTTGTAGAACATGCTGTGAAAATCTTAAAAGCTCTTGGATCTGTTATGAGTAGTTTCAGAGATAAAGAAAAACTTGATGTTGCTATGAAAGAATTACGGATGGCTCACTATCCTCCAAACCTTAATGATAAGGAGCTATCGGAACAACACTTCAAGGTAAATGGGTGTATGTGCCCTGTTTCTGAAAGGATATCAGGTTGACACTAGGTTTTGCTTATGTTGTACTTTGTTATTTTTTTCCTTATTATTAAATTCTTGGTATGCTATGAAAGGAACCATCTAATTCTATATTCTGAAGTCCCCAGATAATTATTTTATAACCTCATTATTTCCTAATATCAGTGTATCTCAAAGTTACAAGGGACCTTGGCTGCCATCTTGTTCAATACATTACTTAACAGTAATCCTTTCCACCAGAAAAGTGGGCATATGTCCTTTGCCTGAAGTCCTTCAGTGAAAGGAATGTACTATTTATGGGCAACTAGGTGGCACAGTGGATACAGCACCATAGTCAGGAGGACCTGAGTCCAAAACCATCCTCTGATGCTTACTAGCTGTGTGGCCCTGGGAAAATCACTTAATCTCTGTTTGCCTCAATTTCCTCCTCTGCAAAATGGAGATAATAATAGCACCTACCTCCCAGGATTGTTGTGATGACCAAGTGAGATGATAATTGTAAAGCACACAAATGCTAAATTTTATCATCATCATTATTATTTTTGCTATTCTGCTGAGGCAACCTATTCCAGGTTTGAAGATCTCTAACTGATAAGATGTTTTGCCTTATATCAAATCTAAATTTGCCTCCGTACAACTTCTAACCACTGTTCATAATTATGTCCCCTTGGGCCAAACAGAACACATATATCCTTCTTCCATTTGTTAACCTTTCTAATCCTCTATCCCCCAAATCTTCTCTTCTAAAGGCTATCACTATTTCCTTCAACCTGTTTCATTTGACTTAATCTTGTAACCCTTTGCCATTCTAGTTTCTATTCACTCTAGACTCTCCAACTTATGATTGGCTTTCTTAAATGAGAGAATTGTAAATCAACACTGTCCTTGAAAAATGTAGCCTGACCAGGGATGAGTATAGGTGAATTCCTACCTACTTTTCCCAGATCTTGTGCCTCTCAGTGCAGCCTAAGTTTACACGAGCTTTTCTGTTTTCTGTTTCACTCTTTATGCACATTGAACTTCTTTTTGACTCTTTACCATCCTTTACTTGTAAAGTAGATTTTTTTGAACACAAGTAAGATAATTTGCACTACCTTACAAAATCTCATCTAATAATATTTATATAACACTATGTACCAGTCACTATGCTAAGTGATTTATAAATATTATCATATTTGATCCAAATGACAACCCTGGAAGGTAGTTATTGTTATCTCTATTTTACACATGAGAAACCTGAGGCAGACAGAGGTTATTTAACTTGCCCAAGGTCACATAGCTAATAAGTGTCTACTCTAAGCTGCTTTGTTCTGCATTATCTAGCCGTCCCCTTACTATATTCAACCCAATTTTCTAATACCTCAATATATTTATGGATGCTGATCTTGTTATACAATATGCTGTCTATTCCACCTAGTAGTCAATTTAACAAGCATTCCATTTATCCCCTTATCCAAGACATTGATAAAAATATTAAATGGCAAAGGGCCAAGTATAGAATCCTGTGGTGCATCTCTGGAAACCTTCTTTCAAGCTGATACTGAACCATTAATAATTCTCTTTGGCTTTGGGCCAGTTAACTATTTTTGAATTCACCTACTTATAGCATTGCGTAGCCCGTATCTCCCTGTCTTTTCAATAAGAATAGGATGAGGGACTCATCTATCAGTCTAGTAATAATCAGAAAAGGAAGTGAAGTTACTCAGGCATTACTTGTTCTTTATCAAGCCATGCTTACCAGCATTCATTTTATCATTGTTTCTTTTTGTCAATATTCATTAACCATCATTTTTAATAATGTGTTCTAGAATTTTGTAAGGAATGAAAGTAAAGCTCACTGATCTACAACTTATTCTATACTTTCTTCCCTTTTAGGTAAGATATTCTCCAGTTCTGTGATACTTCTCTTAAAAGTTAAAGATCATTTACTGTTCAGTAATCACTGACAATGACTGAATAATCACATGTACATCTTTCATTTTCTTGGGAGGCAGCATATGTTACATAAGTGTTGTTATTATTCCTTAGTACTCTGTCCTACTGGGAGCTAGGTGGTACAGTGGATAGAATGCCAGGCCTGATGTCAGGAAGACTCATCTTCCTGAGTTCAGATCGTGTCTTAGTCACTCACTAGCTGTCTGACCCTGTACAAATCACTTAACCCTGTTTGCCTCAGTTTCCTCAACTTTAAAAATGAGCTGGAGAAGGAAATGGCAAACTGCTCTAGTGTCTTTGTCAGGAAAACCCCAAATGGGGTCATGCAGAGTTGGACATGACTGAAACAAATGAACAGCAGCAACAGCAACAACTGTATCTTATCTAGATTGGTTATTACAGAAGAATTTTTCTCCGTCTCCCTTTTCAGCTTAAAATAGTTTTGGTTAGAGTTAGATTTATAAGACTCCTTCTTAGTTATGTCCTATCCCTGGCAAATGGCTTACCATTCTTAGATTTTAAGCCATACTCCATAAATCCAAATTTGATTTAATCAGTCAGCCTTTTAACAAATCTCTATTGAGTTCTTGCTCTGTGTAAGACACCGTGATAGTATTGGAGATACAAAGATAAATCCATACCCAAGGCCAGAAAACAAAAAGATTAATTGAAAGTAATTACAAAGTATCTGTAATGAATATATAATCCTGATAAACTTTTTGAATTTGTGAGATTAAAAAAATTAATGCTACAATGTTTTGTTACTTTATTAAAGTTGAAAGAATGTTTTTATTTATAATTTGTAATTGACTTTGACACTGATAGAAATAACAAGTAGAAGAAAGACACGTTTAGTCTCTAAGACTTCAGAATTAAATGAGACAAAGTATATGCAAAAGAAAGTTAAGGAATAATGCCAGACAATAATTGATATCCTTCCAAAGTGAATGTTACATATAATCTGGTATGGTTCAAAGAAGGAAGAGATATATAGGGAGTGGAATGTTAGGGGAGGACTTTCTGAAGTTAAGAGTTGAGTTGGGCTTTGAAGAATGACCAGGATTTGGATTTGTGGATGCCAAAGAAGAACACTGCAAGTATCTGGAACAGTCAAAATTTAGTCTTAAGGTTGAGAATAAGCATGTTATGTTTAGGATCCATGGATTAGATTCCATGGTTCTATGTGTTTATAGATTATCTATGCATATTTATTATTGTGTAATATCTTTTAAATAAATCAGAACTTTCTCTGAGATCACTAAAATCTCTTAGTTGGTAAACCTAATTACTTTTTTCTCATTTCTCTCTCTTTGACTTTTTAAAAGGAATTTAACCTTTATACCACTTTTTTAATCTTAAAACTCTTCCCTCAGTGTCATTGACACAGTGCCCTCTCCTTGTTCTCTTCCTACTTTTCTGACTGCTCATGTTCTCTTCTTTTATTTATATTCCTCTTTCAGCCCTCTAATTGTGGATATCCTGTCCCCTCAAGGCTTCGATCTTGAATCTGGTCTCTTCTGTCCTTACCATCTTAATTTTGGCAACCTCATCCATTTTTTGTATTTGGCTTTAATTATGACTTCTATGGAGATAACTTTCAAATGGTCCAAATCCAACCTTGGTCTTTACCCTCAGCTCTAGCCTTCTGTTTTCAAAATGCTGTTGGACATATTCCAATTCTTTCACTTCTCACCATCTTCATTGCACACGTGCGTTCGCGCGCGCACACACACACACACACACACACACACACACACACACAGAGTTACTCCTGCCAACTTCCATATTTCTTTTGTTAGTATTGTAAGTTTAACAAGAACAATGAGAACGGCAATGATAATGATAGTGCAAGGCCTTAAAGGTTTCTTATCCAAGATCACCAGTGTGTTGCACACACTAAGTACTTGTATATTTGTTGAATTGTGCCTGGAAATGGGGAACTAGGCTCAGAGTCAGGAAGACTGGGTTTAAATCCCATCTCTGACACATACTGACTCCAGACCGTAGACAAGACACCTGACCTTTCAATGCCACCAGGCAACTCTCTAAGCTTATAAGATGCGCTCTTGTAGAAGCATCTCCTCCTTGGGAGCTCTCTACACAAATAAAACCACAATTACAGTTTTGTTGTTGTTGTTGTTTTTTAATGAGCTATCCTGATAGGAGAATAATCCTAAATCCTTTTTTTTAACCTAATTGTAGGTTTTCTGTCTTTCTTTATGGCGCTTGCTGAAAAAACTATTTGGAGTTAAGGCTCCACCCAATTTCAGATTTGCATTCCGAGCTCTTACTTTGGACTTCTCCACACTTGATACCTTCCCAGAAGAGGCTTCTTTAGGTATTAGTTATTTTTAGTTATTGGTTTTATTCCTTTATGGCATTGTAATAACTAAAGGAGTTGACTGAAACGTAACAGAAAAGGACCCTGGAGCCTGAGTTAGGAAATCGGTCCCAACTCTTGAAATAGGTAACTTTGGGTAAATCTTTTTACAAAACTGTTTTGGCCTCTGATGATTTACATATAAAATGATGGTGTTAGGCTAGAGCAGAGATTAATTGTTTATTGCTTTTTTTTTTTTAGTTATAGTCCCTTTTCTTTTGCAAGTCTGGTGAAACCTATGGACCCTTTAAGCAGAGTAATGTTTTTAAGCAATTGAAGGAAATGCTAAATTTCGGTTAGAAGTTAGTAAAAATACATTCTTTTAATCTATCCACGGACTGTTTAGGCATCATGGACTTCAGGTTACACACCCCTAGACAAAATTATCTCTGTGGTGCCTTCTAACTCTACATTTATTTGATTCTAAAAAATTTGGATTCAAGGCTGTTGCCTGTCTTTGCACATAGACGGAAATAGAAATAGCCTACAATTGAAGGGTGTTAGGAAGGCCCCTACACCAGCCTTCCAAATGGCTTACTTCTCCTCTATATAGTATTTGCTCATCCTTTCAATTATATCTCAAGCCTAGGGCATAGATTGCAATGTTCTGGCTTTGTTGTCGCAAAAGGAAATAATCTCTTAAAGCTAATTCTTACTAGCCTACAATTGACTTTATTTGGTAAGGAGAATTGTATTTTGGAAGAAATTGCCTAGAGAAGACAAACTTAACATAGAGTAGAGAATAACTTTCAGTATAGGCAGTGCTTTTTTGTTTTGTTTTTCCTAGTCATTCCCACTTAACTCAGGAACAGAGAAGATAGGAGTTGATGATTATGCCTAACATGTATATAAGGTAGACATTCTACCTACCATGTGAATATGGCACCTTCTTTATATCTATCTATATAGGTAAATATAGATACAGATAGACATATAGATATCTATCTAGATATATAGATGTCAATATATTGATATATCTATACATATCAGTTACTTGTTACATTTATGAATGTGTTATGTATGTATACATATGTATATATGTAAAAGAAAGAGCCCTGTTAGCATGTATGTGTGTGTAGATATGTGTTTATAAGTGTGTGTATATATTTTTCTTGTTAGCATGGCAGGAAATATACATGCATGTATATATGTCTATATGTATGTACATAAACACATGCATGTGTGTAAATGTAGGTGTATATACACCTACATATATACTTACATATATATGTATGTATGCATGTATGTGTGTGTATATATATGTGTATATATATATATATATGTATGTGTATGTGTGTGTGTGTGTGTGTGTGTGTGTGTATATATGAGCTTATTAAGGGGAAACTGCTATATAAATAGCCCTGAGAAAGATATCATGCAATTTCCATTACATCCTTATAATGCAAAGATAAGAATTTGAAATTTTCTGTGGGTGATAATTGAACTTCCTAAATGGATGAAAACTGTTTGAAAAATCATAGCACTTGAATAGGCCAAAGGCATATTGAAAATTTTACAGAAAAGTTGAGAATAAGTTTAAATTCAATTCATTTTTTTTCTCCCCCAGTGGAGTGGGTAGATATTAAATATCCTGTTGTGATAGAAGACAGAAACTACTCTTGTGAAGAATTAGTGGCAGCAATTAGACTGCAGGCTTACTGGAGAGGAACTTATGTTAGGCTCGTCATGAAGGCCAGAAAACCAGGTAAACTTTTGATGATTTAATGTAAATAATATAAAACATCAGTATAACCAATTAAACTTGCTTCATGACTATTTCTTTTTAAATAGATTCAAGTTCAACCCATGAAATGTCATATTTTTTCATTCTATCAATCAAAGACTCCATCAGGATTCTGTATTCATTTTTACATGTGTGTGGTTATAGTTAGCGTGTGCTTTTGTTTATATATATGAGTGTGTGTGCGTGTGTGTGTGTGCATACATGTGCGTGTATGTGCATGCATGCACTTTGCATTGCTTCATTTCTATTCAGTACAGTTCAATAAACATTAATTAAGTGTCTACCTTATATGCTAGTCGCTGTGCTAAGCTCTTAAAACCAAGCAGAGCTGCTGATGGAGAATGGAGAGTTACCTGGAAAGTTCTGAAAGTGCAGAGTCTTCTATAAAGGAAGGCTTTGGAAGGAATTTATTGCTCTGCCCTCTAGTCCTCCAGAGGGGAGAGGCATCTGAGGGAGTCGAAAAAGTATCAAAAACAGAGCTGAGAATTTATCAAAAACTGAGTCAATTTAACGTGTGATCAGCTTCTTCTAGTGAAAGGCATCATGTTCCATGGAGTAGAAACCCAGCAGAGCAGCTGATGGAGAATGTAGAGTTACCTGGAAAAACTTCATATAACATTGTTTTTCAGCACTTATAAAAATATTCCTCATACTAAGATGTCCCATAGGCATCTCAAACAATACATTAAAACAGAATTATCTCTTCCCTTCCTCTCCCCACTTCTATTTCTAACTTCCCTATTTCTAGAGGGTACCCTACCGTCCTTCCAGGTACTCAGGTTTACAACCTCACAGTCATTCTCAACTTTTCAGTTTGACTCACCTCTCATATCTAATTAATTGTTACATCCTATAATATAAATTCTTCCTTTACGACTTATTTCATGTGTCCCTTTCTTTCCAGTCACACTTCTATTGCCTGAGTTCAGACCTTCATTATCTTTTGTTTATACTACCATGACAGTTTTTAAAATGATCTATCTCTAATCATTCCCTTCTCCACTGTATCCTCCACACAGCTACCTAACTAATATTCCTAAAGTAAAAGTCTGACTATATCACTCCTGATCAAGGAAATTTAGTAGCTCCCTGTCACCTCTAAGATAATATGCCAATTAATCTATTTGTCGTTTAAAGTCCTTCAAAATCTGATTAAATCCTATCTTTTCAAAGTAATTGCACATTATTCTCCCTCATGTATACTACTTTCTAGCCAAACTTTTAAAAAATTTCTATTCTTCATAAACAACATTCCAATACTCATCTCTGTGCTTAGAATGCTCTGCCTTCTCACTTGTGCCTTTTAGAATTCCTAGGTCCCCTCAAGACAATTCAATTACCATTTCATACCATGCCTTTTCTGATCATCTCTGTTAGTGTCCCTCCCAATTATTTTGTATTTACTTATCTGTATACATACTCTTTTCCCCACTCCTCAGCCCCCATATAAGCTTCCTGAGAGCTGGGATAATTTTGTTTTTTATTTGTATCCTCAGTACCTATTCGTTGCCAACCACATAGTAGGTGTTTAAGAAGTACTTGTTAAATGAATGTCTTGAACCTTAATTATACTATGTATACTTCATTACATGAATGTACCAAAATTTATTTAACCATGTCCCTATTGGATATTCAGGTTGCTTCTAATTTTTGCAGTTACAGTGTCCTTTAGATGACATGTTGATTGGACTGATTTCTTAGATGTGATAATTCATGCTGTATCTCTGGTGAAAAGAAATGATCTGTTCATGTAAATCTTAATTACAGTAATTTGGTTGATTCAAATGATATTCTATGAGTTATGAAATAAAGGTAAAGGAGGATGCACTCAATTACAATATTGTACTAGGAATTAGGAGACCTGGGCTCTAGTACTGGTTCTGCCACTAATGAACTTTGATTTCATGCAAGTTGCTACTTCTCTTGATATCAGTTTTCTCAACTGTAAGATAAGAGGATTGGATGATATGATCCCATAAGTCCCTTGTAGATTTTAAGTTCTTTGATTTCTTTTTGTTATTTTCAGACACAAAGCAAAATATTGATGTTTCAGACACTCTACAGAAAATTTGGAGTTTGCTGGATTTAAATTTAGAACAATATTCAGTCTCTCTCTTAAGGTAACAGGCAACGTAAGCCATTTCCATATTGTACTGACACGCATCATCTTGTTATAATGACTGAATCCTTAATATATTTATCTAAATTATTTATTATTTATCTAAATATTTATCTAAATTATTTGAGGAAGTACCACAATGATTCAGATTAATTTTCAATTAGTATGGTGCCAATTTTAAGATTAATATTTTTAGCCTCTCCTGCATTTCAATCCTATAGGTATTTTGAGTGTTGCAGTGTCCTTCATTTATAAGTTGCTATCATGATGACCATTATTAAATGAGAAGCTTAATTTCAGTGTATTTGTTATTTATATATCTCCAATTATTAGTCTAATAGACACTTTAAAACCAAAATGAAACTGAGTTGCCAATTTAGTTAACCAGTTTGACAAAACACCATGGTTACATTAGAATATTTAAACTTTTCTCCAAGTGTTGAAGTGACAATGAAGAATCTTTTATTCTTCCTTCTATTGAATTTATAGTATACAAAATCATTCATATAAAGCTTTAAGGGACCCTCTAGTTCAATGCCTTTATTTTACAGATGAGGAAACTGAGACTCAGGTTATATAACTTGATGAAAAAATCACACAGCTGCTAAGTGTCAGAGGTAGAGTTTGAAGCAAATTCTTCCCAACTTCAGTTATAAAGGCTGGATTGTAAACAATGGATTTGTAGTTAGAGAACCTGAGTTCAAATTTTGGTCTCACTACCTTCTCACTATGTGACCCTTAGGTAAGCTCTTTTTTACTTCTCCAACTCTGTTTCCCCATCTGTAAAATAAAAGATTTGGACTATACTGTCTGTAAAGACTCTTCCAGTATATAAAAAAGAGGTATGTTCTGATGCTACGTGCATCAGTGCTACCACCACAACCCTTTCTCCTTTATCCTACTCTCCTTTGACTGCCTACAACCTCCCAACCAATTTCTCCCTTAGTCAGATGAAAGATTCATTTGATCTGTTACTGCTTCAGGTTGTCCTCACAACTCATTGGTTTAATCTGATTCAGAACCCTGTCTTACCTTCTTTTTAAAGCTCCTGTACAGTCATATTAAAAAAATTAATATCACCCAAGCCACTCTCTCCATTCCTTCCAAGTAGATTTAATGCCTACTTTATCTGTTCATTTACTTCCTCCTTTGGCTCTTTTTTCATAGCACAGAAGCAATATGATGGAGCATTGGACTTGACATCAAAAGGAAATCCTGGTTCTTACATTTATTATCTTTGTAACCAAAGGCCAGATGCTTAATTTCTCTGAAGCTATTTCCTCATCTCTAAAATTGGGCTGTTAATATTTACACTAAAGTATTTTTCAGGGTTGTTGAAAAGAAAGTATTTTGTAAATCTTAATGGATCACATAAATGTAGCCTATTAATTCTTCATTTATAATATACCCTCATTTCTTCTGCATTTTTTAAAAAAATAATTTTTGCTGAAATTTTTTTTTATTTAAAAACTCCAAATTACTAAGTAAAAACTGTGATTTTGCTAACAGATAGCAGGCTCTTTAGCCACAGTCCCTATGCATACAACCTCAGCATGCCACCCAGTTTTTGGATGTCTTAGAGGTTGCCTGTCCAAGTATAACTACAGCCTTTGGATGCTCTTTTTTCACATTAGTCATGTTGTAAAGAAGAATTAGAACAAATAGGAGAAACCACAAGAAAGAAGAAACAAAAAAAAAAAGAGAGAGAGAGTAAATAGTATGCTTCGATCTGTATTCAGACTCCACAGTTCTTTTTCTGGACATGGATAGAATTTTCCATCATGAGTCCTTTAGAGTTGTCTTAGATCCTTGCATTGCTGAGAAGAGCTAAGTCTATCAAAGTTAGTCCTTGCACAGTGTTGCTGTTACTGTGTACAATGTTCTCCTGGTTCTGCTCACTTCACTCAGCATCAGCTCATATAAGTCTTTCCAGGTTTTTCTGAAGTCAGCCTGCTCATCATTTCTTTTGGAACGATGGTATTCCATTACATTCATATACCACAATTTCTTCAGCCATTCCACAATTGATGGGCATCCCCTCAATTTCCAATTCTTGGCCACCATAAAAAGAGCTGCTATAAATATTTTTGTACATGTGGATCCTTTTTCCATTTGTATGATCTCTTTGGGATCCAGAACTAGAAGTAAAATTGTTGGATCAAAGGGTATGCACATTTTTGTAGCCCTTTGGGCGTAGTTCCAAATTGCTCTCTAGAATGGTTGGATCAGTTCCTAACTCTACCAACTATGTATAATAAATGTATAATATAACAATGTATATTAGAATATATTATAATAATTGTTATATATAATTATTATATTATATTTATATATAAATATATTATATATATCCTATATAATATAACAATGTATAATAAATGAACATTTATCATTTATCTGTTTTGTCATGTTAGCTAATCTGATAGGTGTGATGTGGTACGTCAGAGTTGTTTTGATTTGGCATTTCTGTAATCTGTAGTGATTTGATGTCTTTAATTTCTTCATCTGAAAACTGCTTGTTCATATCCTTTGGCCATTTATCAATTGGGAAATAATTTGTATTCTTGTAAATTTGACTCAGTTCTCTATATATTTTAGAAATAAGGCCTTTATCTGAGACACTGGCTGTAAAAAATGTTTCCCATATTTCTGTTTCCCTTCTAATCTTAGTTGCATTGGCTTTGTGCAAAACTTTTTCAGTTTAATGTAATCAGAATTATCCATTTTGCATTTCATAATGTTCTCTATCTCTTGTTTGGTCATAAAATCTTCTGTTCTCCATACATCTGACAAGTAAACAATTCCTTGCTCTCCCAGTTTGCTTATAGTATCAGCCTTTATCTCTAAATTGTGTACCCATTTTGTCTTTATCTTGGTATACAGTGTAAGGTGTTGGTCCATACCTAGTTTCTGCCATACTATTTTCTAGTTTTCCCAGCAGTTTTTGTTAAATAGTAAGTTCTTATCCAGAAGTTAGGGTCTTTGGGTTTATCCAGCAGTAGATTACTACAGTCATTGACTACTGTGTCTTATGTACCTAACCTATTCCACTGATCCACCATTCTTATTTCTTAACCAGTACCAAGTAGTTTTGATGATTGCTGCTTTATAATACAGTTTAAGATCTGGTATTCTCCTGTTCATTTTCACAGTCTCTTACCTAATCTGGGGCATCAAACTACTACAGTAGCTTCTCAATGAGTTTTCCTGCCATCTATTTCCAACTACAATTTTTGTTGCTCAGACCTACCATGTCCTATTAATCCTATAATTCTTTTAATTAGATTCTATGAGATTTCTCCATTGTCATTCTCACTCCATAGGAGTGAGAACACTTTTTGTTCTTTAGGATAATTGATCCACAGGAAGAAGTAAATACTTTTGGAAATGAAATTATCTTCTGTAAATGAGATAACATATAAATACAAATGTAAAATATTATGTAGTATTCTAAGGTAAACAAAAAGAAAAGAAAAACATTTGAAAATAAAATTATCTTCTATAAATGAGATAATATATGTAAATGCAAGTATAAATTATGATGTCATATTCTGAGGTAACAAACAAAAAAGTTAGTTGATTTAGTGTTGATTTTTTCTTAGAGGAATTAAAAGGACCAAAAACATGAAGAATTTTACCCAAGTTAGGTGAAGGAAGAAATGGAGGAAAAAATAGGTTTGGGGGAGGTATGGAAGGAAAAAAGTGAGAGGCTTTAAGAAAGGGGGGAAGGGAAGGGTATAATATGCAAAGACATGTTAAGAGAGATAATGAAGAGAAGCAGAAAGGAAGGCACAATCACAGGGAAAGATGAGGTAGTGAGAGATTTAATGTGTTTTAGTCATTAGGAGTTTTTGAGGTCATCCTTGACTATACCTTTGAGTAGTATCTGTGACCTCATACTTCAGCATTTCAGTAATGCCTCTGTGATCACATTGATGTAGGAATGCTTTCCTTTGGTGTAAATTGGAACCAATCCATACTTTCTCATCTTATATGATTCTTGTTTATGTGCTATCCAGTATATCCCATACATCCACAGAGAATCAGACCCAATGAACTAATTCTTTTGTATGCTTTGAAGGCACCAACTTGGGCTTTCTTTTAGTAATGATAATAATAACATTTTCATAGCACTTAACTATATGCTGGGAAGGGTGTGAAGCACTTTACAAATATTATTCCATTTGATCCTCACAACAACCCTGGGAGGTAGGTGCTATTATTATCCTGGTTTTGTAGTTGAGGGAACTGAGGCAAACAGAGGGTGATGTGCCCAGAGTCACAGATTTAGTGTCTAAGGCTGTATTTGAATTCTGATTTCCCTGACTATAGGTCTTATACTCTCTCCACTGTGTTGCCTAATTGCAGAAGATATCTTAAGTTACTTTTAAACTTATTGCTCTTTTTCTCCTATTTAATTCAAGGTCCAACTCATTGTCCATCTTAAGCTCTGTCCCAAATATATGTGCTGATGTACTAACTCAGTGGGAAAGTTATATTCTGGACAGTGACTTTTTTTTTTTATTAATTTAGGTTTTTTTGTATCGATTATTAGACAGAGTTCATGAATGATTATGAGATTTCATTAGGGAAACCCTGAGTGTTCTGGGGCTTAATGCAATCAGCATAATATCATTGGCAAACATCTGGAAGGACATCTATAAAAAATTGTTTTTTTCCATTTGAACTTTGTGCAAAGCAACATTCATAAACATGATAAACAACTTGGCTTAACATACATCTTCCTGTTTTGTGTTGTGTTTGTCTTTAATTATCAGAAGGCCATTGATGTCTATGATTGCATTTGTCAAACAATATATTGTTACCTTAACATAGGGATAAAAGATTTTCCCCCTCAGAACAACCTTTAAGACCATGTTTTATTCTACTGAGTCAAATGCTTTTTTTTATGATCAGCAAAAACCCACTAAAATATCTAATATTCTCTTAACATTTCAGTCAGTTACAACTCTTTAAAGATGTCATCTGTCAAGCATTGTTTGCGAAAGTCTGATCCTTACTTATATTTCATCAAAGAAGCCCTGGTAGATCATGTAGCATATGTAGGTCACTTTCATAAAAGTGTTTTAAATATGAAAAGTAGGCATATGGATCTCTAGTTACTAATTTGATAACTTTCCCCCATATGTCATCTTGGTGTTTCCCCTCATCTTTCTGGTATCTTTCCTTCCCTAAGATATCTTAAAAAGTATTCCCTTAATGCTTTCAAGGTCCTATTGCCTTTGACATGGATTTCCTGAGGTTTGGTTTTTTAAAAAATCTTGTCCAGTTATTCTTACTGATTATCTTGCTGTGTCATTTTGATTTCTTCATATGACACTTTGACAGCAGAGATATTGAGTCCAAATGTAATTGTCCTTTTACGGATGATGGAAGTGGATTGTTATAGAAATAGTGATAACTTTATTTTTCATCTCTCCTCAGAGTTTTATCTCTGCATGATCTTGGGATAATGTGGCTCACTTATATCTCATTCATCCTTCCTTTCTGTGAGGCAATTGGGGTTAAGTGACTTGCCCAGGGTCACACAGCTAGTGTCAAGTATCTGAGGCTGGATTTAAACTTAGGTCCTCCTGACTCCAGGGTTGGTGCTCTATTCACTGTGCCACCTAGTTGCCCTCCCTTCAAAAAAACCCCCAAATTTTCTTTAGTCCTGTTCTTGCTTCCATTGTTTTTTGTTGCTACCTTGTCTCTTACATACGTACTGTTGAACAAAGGTGCAGAAAATCTACAACTGTTCTGATTAAGTTTGCCACAAATTTGTTACATAAACTCACTGCTGCAAGACAATCCTACTATTCCTCCCTTAGCAACCCACATTTTCTCCTCTCACTCTCTTCCTAATCCCTTGCAATCCAGCTTCTGATTTTGAAATTCTACTTCCCCCATCTTCACCCCCATTGTAAAATCTCATACCTCTTTTATATCAGATTTACCCCATTCTACTTCTCCCTTTCTCCATCTCCTAGTACATTCTTCTTTCTTACCCCTTTATTTTATTTTTATAGATAACCATCCCATCATATTCAACTCACACCCATGCCCTCTGTCTATGTAGACTTCTTCTAACTGCCCTAATAATGAGAAAGTTTTTAGGAGTTAGAAGAATCATTTTCTGTATAGGAATGTAAATGGTTTAACCTTATCGAATCCCTTATGATTCCTCTTTCCTGCTTACCTCTTTATGTTTCTCTTGAGTTTTGTATTTGAAAGTCAGATTTTTTTTATTCAGCTCTGGTCTTTTCATCAGGAATGCTTGAAAGTCCTCTATTTCATTGAATAGCCATTTTTTCCCCCTGAAGGATTATAATCACTTTTGCTGGGTAGGTGAGTCTTGGTCATAATCCTACTTCTTTTGCCCTCTGGAATATCAAATTCTAGGCCCTCTAATCTTTCAGTGTAGAAATTGCTAAATCTTGTGTTATCCTGACTGTGGCTTCACAATATTTGAATTGTTTCTTTTTAGCTGCTTGTAGTATTGTCTCCTTAACTTGGGAGCTCTGAAAGTTAGCTATAATACTCCTAGGAGTTTTTATTTTGATATCTCTTTCAAGTGATTAGTGAGTTTTTTTTTCAATTTCTATTTTATTTCTATTTTCTAGAATATCGGGGCAGTTTTCCTTGGTAATTTTTCGAAAGATGCTGTCTAGTCTCTTTTTTATCATGGCTTTCAAGTAGTCCAATAATTCTTAAATTATGTTTCCTGGATCCATTTTCCTGGTCCTTTGTTTTTCCAATGAGATATTTCACATTTCTTCTGTTTTTTTTTATTCTTTTAATTTTTATTTTATTGTTTCTTCATGCTTCATAAAGTCATTAACTTCCACTTGCCCAATTCTAATTTGTAAGGAATTATTTTCTTCAGTGAACTTTTGTATCTCCTTGTCCATTTGGCTTATTCTACTTTTTAAGGAGTTCTTCTCTTTAGTGAATTTTTGTGTATCTTTTTCCATTTGGCCAATTCTGCTTTTCAAGGCATTCTTCTTTTCATTGCATTTTTGTGCCTTTTTACCATTTGGCCTATTCTGTTTTTAAAATATTATTTTCTTCAGTATTTTTTGTGCCTCCTTTACCAAGCTGTTGACTTTTTATCCATGATATCCTTACATCACTCTTATTTCTCTTCCCATTTTTTCCTCTACCTCTTTTACTTGATTTTAAAAATCTTTTTTGAGCTCTTCCATGCCTTGAGGCCAATTCACATTTTTCTTTGAGGCTTTGGATGGAGGAGTTTTGACTTTGTTGTCTTCTTCTGAGTTTGTGTTTTGATCTTCCCTGATGCCAAAGTAACTTTCAGTAGTCAGGATCTTTTCCTGATGTTTGCTCATTTTTCCAGCCTGCTTCTTGACTTTCAACTCTGTGCTAAAGTGGGACTCCTCTACTTCTGTCAACTCTGTGCTAAAGTGGGACTCCTCTACTTCTGGAGTGGAGAGAACATTGTTGCAAGCTTCAGTTTTTTGTGGTTTTTTTTTTTTGTGCAGCTATTTTCAGGGGGTAATTCTGGAGACTTGAACGTTTTCAGTTCTTCCAAGGTAGAATGATCTAAAGAGAGAGATGTTTACTACCCTTCTAGCCTATGGGCTGGTTTGTGAGTGACCAGAAGCGCTCTTTTCTACCCTGAAACTGTCATCACGGTCCCAGCTTCCCTGTGGCTGCAAGCTCTGGCGTGCTAGTGTTCCTCCTCACCCTGGGACTGAGACCCAGGACTGTGACCCAGATCCGAGTATGGATTATGCAACAGAGCTCTGCCCCTGGAGCCAGCAAAAGGACCTCTGTAATCTCCTTCTGACCAGCTGTCCAACTCCCTTACCACTGTGGATTGAGAGGTCTGGAAACTGCCACCGCCACCATAGATTCAGTTGCCCCCAGGGTTTGCTGTAGTTTCCTGGTGGTGGCCTGTGCTGGACTGTGCTCCATTCTCACTCTGATACAACAGACCTTTCCTGCCAATTTTCTAAGTTGTCTTGGGCTGGAAAATTGTTTCACTCCATCCTTTTTTTGGTTCTGATGCTCTAGAATTTCTTTTGAGGAATTACTTAAAGGTGTTCAGGGGGATTTTGAAGAGAATTCAGGTGAGTCCTCCATGCACTTTCTCAACCATCTTGGCTCTCCATCTTCCTAGGAGATTTTCTTAAGATATGCATTCATAATCTTGCCATATATATCAACTCCCATGATTCTTTCCTTTCCTACTTACTACCTTTGTGACCTCAGACAAGTCATTCAATCTTTTTGAGCCTAATTTTAAACTTAGGGGCCAAACTAGATTACCTTTCAGGTACCTTCTACCTCTAAATTTATATCCTGTGATTCTATGCATCTTTGTTATATCTTCATTTCTTCAGAATATCAGGTAATTTAACACATTGCTCATGTAGAATACACATTGTTATTTAGTTAATTGTTATTTAGTTAAAAGATGTTCACTGGTCCATCTTCTGTCATTAGCCTTTGGGGTTCAAGGATCAAGTTTATTTATCTTGCTTTGTAGAATCCTCATAGAGATAGTCACACAATTATTTTTGATGATAATAGAAGATATGTTATATAGAGATAGTAAAGCTCTGGGGCTTGCTCTCTCATTCCCCTACTCCATTGTTAGATTGGACCCTAGAACTCACCTAGTTACTACTCCCTCCGCAGTTCTAGGGGGTAACCCTGAGATGTTGAGGGTATTTTTCTAATGCTATTGCTAACAAGCCCCCATCAGGATGCTTCCCCACTGATTATCAACTGATAACAAGTAACCAGCTAGATTTAATTAGCTTTTAGAAATTAGTTTTTACTGTTGTGGTGTAGTACAAATAGTTGATACAAAGCATTCCCTTAAACCAGAGACACACTGTCCCACAAATGTGAACAGAGTCCAAGGGAAAATAGGGTCAAGTAGAGAGAATATATGTGTCAAAGAGGTAACTCATAGCATTTAGATGCTAGAAGTCCTTTTTTCCCCTTTGTGGAGCCCTGCTGAAATTCTCTTTTTGCGTGACACGGCCTACTACTGTGTCCTGCTTATAGAGTCCTGAAGCTGCATTTCTCAGTGTGCTTAGTTTGTCTCCAGCTCCTAATATAGATACTACGATTAGGCACTGCTATTTTGGGAATAATCTTACCATTACAAATGAGAAATCCCAAATCATCTGACCCTTTGAAGTTCACAAGTCCTTTCTGTAGTCAAGTGGTGAAGGGAGAAGACAGAGGCTTTCTCACCCTCGCTTCTCTACTAGCAGTTCTCTGTCAGGGGGACATGACTGGGACTTCTACCACTGGGCAAGAAGGCAGATATTCCACCTGACTTGCTGTTTTATACAAGGACCCACAGGGTGTGACTGAGTCTCTCAGTATACTTTCTATATGTCATTTAACTCCATCATTCCTTCAAATTGATTAAGGACTTTCAGAACTTAGTTTAAAGTGTTTGACTAATTGAAGAGAAGTATTCTCACCTGATAAAAGTATCAAGGCTTATTAAATAATCTTTAAGATTTACTTTAGTTATTTTATTCAGTATTTTAAGGAGGGGAAGGTGACTTACTGAATAGACACCTCACCCTTACATAGATTTTCCATATTAATTTTTCCCAAGTTCTTCTTTTCACGAATAAGACATATTTAGGAAATATTGTTCCTTTATGAAAGATGTGCACTTTCATTTTTTCCAGGTTAATGTTTAAAAGCAAATGCAAGTCTTTTGAGCAATATCCATGTTATAAAGATGAAGAAACTAAGATAACTTTTGCTGATTATTCTGTAAACTATCCTGATCAGCCACCAAATTCTTGGTTTATAGTTTTTAGGTAAGGTTTTGAAAATGTTTTCACCCTCTCTAAATTACATTTCATTTATTAAAATTGTTTTCTGTGTATACTTAATATAAGAAGCTTGAGAGACAGGTTTTTTTAAATTTGGTCTTTGTATCCCCAGCACTGATAACAGTGCCTGGCATACTGGTCCCTGATAAATTGTTTTGATTGATTTTAATCACTTGTTTAATCTGCTACAGTATATATAATTAGTTTATTTATAATTTTGTTTCAAAAAATAAAACTTCAAAGTTGCTTTTCTTACTTTCTCTAAAAGTCATCACACTTTTGCTTTGTACATATGAAACCATTTAAAGAAATGTTTTATTTGCATTTTTATTTAATCAAAAACATAGAAAAATAAAACATAGGTAATACGGCTGTTTTATTCATGTTTGCATTTAATTGACTTTATGTTGAATTACTTTCTGATTTTATCATAATTCTTTGTCTTCATTGTTATGTTATCTCCCTTATTATACTCTAAGCACCTTAGGACAGAGGCTGATTTCATCTTTGTATCCTTAAAACCTAGCATAGTGTTGTGCCCATTTAGAATAGTTACTAAGTAATATTTGTTAAATTGATTTGAAATGCTGCTCAGAGAATGTATAATGATAAGACAGTAGGATAAAAGGCTCTCATTTGCTAGATAATACTTAAATAGCTGTAATATATGACTTATAATTATATAGAAAATTTGTATTTATAGATAAATAAAATCAATAGCAAGAATCATTAATTAATTCACTTCAGTTAAAAAGCATTTATTTCTTAAAAACTTGTAATACTGTAGGCATTGTGCTAGGCTCTGGGGACACAAAGATAAAAAATGAAACTTTTTGAGCTTGTGCTCTACTGAGAAGAACATGGTACAGAAAAGTAAATATAAAGTATAAACGAAATACAAAGTAATTTTGTGGGAGGCAAATTCAGAGAGCTAACAACTGAAGGCTCAAGATAGGCCTCTTATAGGAAGTGATACTTATGCTGAGACTGGAGAGGAAGAGGGAAGGAGGGAGAGCATTAAATGCATGGGGACAACCTGTGCAGAGGCAGATAGGTAGGAGATGGAGTATCAAGTACAGAGGACAGCGAATTGGCCAGTTTGGCTGGAATATGGAGTGTATGAAGAGGAATTATGAAATTCATCTAGAAATAAAATTTGGAACCAGATTGTGAAGGGCCTAAATGCCAAATAGAGATTTTTATTTTGTCCTAGAGGCAATAGGGAAGCACTTCAGTTTAATGAGCAGGGGACCACCATGATTACATTGATTTATTTACTTATGTGGATGCATTTGTGTTTTCGGTGCTTTTGTAATGTCAACTTGCAACCATGTAAAGGATGGTTTGGAGAGAGGAGAGACTGGAAGCAGAGAGAGCAGTTAGGAGTCTGATACAGTAGTAGTCTAGGTGAGAGGTATTGAGGATCAAAATATGTGTGGTGACAGGCTGAGTGGAGACAAGGTGACAGATGTGAGAGAGGTAGAGGCAGAATTGATAGAATGTGGCAGTTGACTAGGTATAGGGAGGGGTAGAATGAATGAGACTAAAGTCTGAAAATGACTCAGAGGTGGCAAGCTTGGATCACTAAAAGCAGGATAGTGTCCTTAATGGGATGAAGATAATAAG
The DNA here is from genome assembly GCF_003287225.1 of Phascolarctos cinereus. Taxonomy (NCBI): domain Eukaryota; kingdom Metazoa; phylum Chordata; class Mammalia; order Diprotodontia; family Phascolarctidae; genus Phascolarctos; species Phascolarctos cinereus. The sequence continues at coordinate 106,965,891 of NW_027555958.1, read as the reverse complement.
TTCTGTTTTGGACATGATGAGTTTCAGAAGTCTATGGGACAGCTAGGTAGAGATGTCCAGCAAACAGTTGTTTCTACACAGGTGCTCAAGGTAGAGATGAGGGCTAGATATGCAAGTTTGAAAGTCAGTGACGTAGAATTATATGTATGGGAGCTGATAAGATTACTCATAGAAAGTACAGAGAGAGAAGAGAGGAGAGTCCAGGACAGAGCTCTGAGGTATACTCATATAGGGTCAGGATATAAATGATGATCTAGCAAAGGAATCTGGACAGGAGCTATTAGACAGAAGAAGAAAAGGAGAAAGAAGTGTCAAGAAAACCCAGGGAAGAGAGAGTATTCCTAGATACTATCTGGATATCCCTAGAGGATATCCCTATCCTCTAATCATAGATTAGAGCTAGAAAAGACTTTAGAGTTTAACAAGTCCAATCCCTTCATTTTATAGATATGGAAACTGAAGCCTAGGGAGAGAGTGACTTACCCAGGGTCACACAAGGAAGTGCCTGAGGCAGGATTGCTACAGAGATATCAAGAATCATGAGAACTGAGCAAACACTTTTGGAAATAGCAAGTAATAGGTCATTGGAAACCTCAGAAAGAGCAAATTCTATCAAATGTTGGGATTGGAAGCCATATTGCAAGGACTGGATAAATGTGTGGAATATAAGGAAGTAGAGGCAAAGCATACAGATAGCTCTCCCTACATGTTGTCTGTGAAGGTCAGGGGAAATGAAAAGAATATCATTATATGCAAATATATTGAATTTTTATATTTTCAAAGTTATTTAACTTTAATTTACTCTAGTTTGTGTTTATTCACTTAAAATTCAACTGATTTTCTAATGCATCTTTTAAAGGAGCCTTTTTTTTAATTGCAGAGAAACATTTTATGTAGCTCAAGATATGCTCTTGGTGCCTAAAATATACACTACTCTTCCAGTCTGTATGCTCCATGTTGTTAATAATGACACAATGGAGGAAGTGCCACGAGTGTTCCTCAAAGTGATACCTTATGTCTATACCAAGAATAAGGTAAGATTGAAGATTATTACCACCCAATGACAGTTGGAAACTTTATTTTCATAGAGGATGAAAAGATAATGTCTGTATTCTTTTGCTGTATTTCTTGCCAAGAAAACCCCAAAAGGGGCCACAAAGAGTTGGACACAACTGAAAAACTAGTCAACTAAACTAAGCAACAAAAATGCTTCTGCTGAAGTTAACTGCTGTATGTGCAGCAACAGTTAATTCTTTCCTTTGAGGGAATAGAATAAAATAGTCGTAGTTGTCAAAGTGATCTTCTCAAAGCGCGGGTTGGGCTATATCACTCCCCTACTCAGTATTCCTATCCTTCCACCCTTCTTGTACATTACTTCCTTTCACAGATATTATGATCTGGCCAAAGTAGCCTTCTTAATGTTCCTCATGCATGGTACTCTGTGTGCCACCTCCACACCTTTGCATTAGTTGTCCACCATGTCTAGAATGTACTCCTTCCTCACTCATCTCCTAGAATCACAAGTTTCCTTCAAGTTTTATCTCTAGCACCACCTTGTACAGGAAGCTTTTCTTGATTCCTCTAACTTCTATTTCCTTCTCCCACAGATCATCTCATTACTTTTTTGTAGTTATCATAAATACTACATATTATGTCTCTTAGACTGTAAACTCAAAGACAAACATTATTTAACTTTTATCTTTCTATTCCAAGTACCTAACACAGTGCCTGGCACAAAGTAAGTGCTTAATATATAATATTTCTTCCATTCATCCCTCTGTCCACTTATCCATCCATATGGGTAAGTGAACTGGAAGCACAAAGGAATCCAAGACAGCAATGGTGCTGATTGTAGAGGAACTTATAATTTTAATAGGATCATATATTTAGAGCTGGAGTGGATCTTAGAGGCCAGAGTCCCACTCCTTCAGTCTACAGATGAAGAAACTGAATATCAGAGAGAATCAGTTACTTGTCCAACGTCACACAGCTAGTATCTAATGTGGGATTTGAATCCAGCTCTTCTTGACTTCAAATATAGCATCGTCCATTATACCACCCCACCCCTCTCTATTTGTTTGCTCATCTCTTACTCACCAGAGTAAGAAAAGTCACTCACCAAAAAAAGAAAATGATGAATGTTGAAAGGCCTATAGGAAAACAGGCACATTGATGCACTTTTGGTGGTGTACAGGTGTACCTTGTAAATGGGTTCAACCATTATAGAAAGCTATTTGGAATTAAACACAGAAAGTTACTAGAAAGTGCATGTTCTTTGACCCAACTATGTCACTGAGATGTGTTTTCTACTACATTTTTCACCTATGCTTACTTTTGATTCGAAGTCACCAAGTATCAATGCATATATTATTTGTTTCAGAGGATCTTGTCAAGTTCTTCATAAAATTGCTTCTACTCCTTTATCTAGATGCTGGAACATAGGTGTGATTTCCTTCATACTAACTGTCTTTTTGTTTATATTGATTATTAGTACTGCCATGTGAGATAATCCCAAATGCTATTTTTCATTGCCTTTAGACAAATGAAGAAAGCAACTCTGCCAAGGCCTTTCTTTGTTCTTCAAGACAACCTGAGAAATTTCCATTTAGTAGCCACTACCTTACTTTTTTTCTTGTTTCATTTAGAGCCAGAATATTAGTTTTGATTTAGGCTCATATATTTAGATCTGGAAAGAACCGCAGAGCTCTCATTTTACAGACAAGAAAACTGAGGCCTACAGAGGTTAAATGATTTATCCAGGACAACACGGGCATTAAGGGTAGAGCTGGTATTTGAAACCAGGTCCCTAGAATCTGGAGATCTCATGCCCTTTCGCATGCATTATCCAGTAATGTTTTGATGTTTATTATTAAACAAAAATCTCCTATTTAGAGTACCAGTAGTTTAATTATTATTTGTAAATATTTTAAAAATGCTGTGATTCTTAGCATATTCTCTCTTTCCTATCTTCTACTATCACTGCAAAAGCAGAAGGGAGTCATACAAGTATATTTATCCTTTTTGATTCAGTGTTGATTTTTATCTTTGGTCAGATCAGTGGATAGTCTATTTACACATGGACAAATGATCTCTCTATTTGCTGCAAAACATTACTTAATCTTGAACCATAATTACCAATATGTTTTTCTCTCTGTTTCCCTATGCTAGCTTATCATTGAAGGATGTTTTGTATCTTCCTTTTTTCTTGAGTTACCATAGCCAAAGAATTCATCACATAAATAGCCAAACTACTAGTGATATGCTGCTTCCATACTTAACATATTCATCGTTAGATAGCAGACAGTTTGTTGCCCAGAACATACTCAGAGTCTTTAAAACTTGACAGAACTTGCCTGAATTCTCATTCTTATGAGAATTCAAGATCACTTTCATGTCACAATGAGGCATAGGAATGGAATTCTGTTACAGGGATTTTAATGAGATTTTTAGTGACCTTTTAAAAATAAGGACAATTGAGTGACTTCTTGATGAAATACATTTATGTGATATTTTAGTCTAATTAAATTTTAAATAATTTATGCTCTGATTGTGTACCTTTTCTGATAGCATGCTATAATAAAAACTTAAAACTATTTTCAATATAAAACAAACATTTTTTTCTGTTACTTCTCCTGAGCCATAAGATTGCTGAATATTGTAATCAGATCTTGCTGTTTCAAGTTGTTATTAAATAACAATTTGTATTCAAACCTAATTTTACCTTGTGTTCAAATTTAGAATCACTGTTTTCAGTTTAATGAGAAAAATCTCAATGAGCCATTAATTTCTCCCTTTGTTCTATTATGAATTTTTATACTTATACATTTTAGCATAATTTTTAATAAAATCCATTTGGTTATAATCAAAAGATATGAATGATTGAATATGTCCTGATTACTTCTGAAAGGAGTACTTAAATTCACAAAAACACAGGAAAAAACTTGTTCATAGATGTAATTTTCATAGAATCTATACAAAACATGTTATGCTGCATCTTATACTTTGATTCTATTCACAGCTGAGATACCGTCTCCTACATAAGGTCTTTCTTGAGTCTCTCTCCCAACACACACCAGGTGTTTGCTGTCTCCTTGAATTAGTTCTTTAGTGGTGGAACCAATTTAAATCCCTTTCTACATGCTTTCCTTTAAGTATCTGTACTTATGTTGTATCCCCCAGTAGAATATATGTTCTCTGAGGAGAGCCTTTAAAAAATTATCTCCAATGCCCAGGACTGTCTTTAAATAGTAGGAACTTAATAAATTTTCTTTGCCACAGAATTTTTTTCTTCTTCTAAGTGGTTCTCAAGTACATTTTTTGTTTTTGTTTGTCAGTAGTGAGTTACAATATAGAATTAACAGCCAATAGTAAAGATTTTGTCTCTTCTTACTACAATGGAACTTGTGTGTTGCAAGAAACACTTAAAATGTTTTGTAGGGGCAGAACTGATTCTCGTTTAACTAACTAGTATCTTTACCTGCTGCAGACACTGTTTAATCTTTTTTAGTTTATTTGTGGCCATATAGTCCTAAAGTATGTAAACAAATTGTGTAGTAGTTAAAATGATTATGTACATTTCATTAGAAAAAAGAGGCAGCTCTCATTTTATGACACAAACAGGTTCCTTTTCCATTTCCAGTTCCATGGATGACAGCAAAATGTTCCCCCAAGTTATGGGGCAGAAAAACCTCCCTGACTTGCATCTTGAATTTTGCCACTTCAGATAGCATTTTGTCTGGTTTAGACTTTAGTTTACAGCAGTATATCTTCAGAGCTAACTTAAGTACTTTTGCAGCACAAGTAGCTGTCATGACTGGATGAAGCTATTAACAATATTGTTTACCACATTTGACATCTAAAACATTCATATCTGCATTTGATTTATTTAGTTTAGTCTGGATTGGTTAGTTCACCTGATCAGAGCTTGGCACAAAGTCATAGTGATCAATTTCTCATGAGTCAGATAACTTTAAACAGAGAATAAACTAATCAATCAATCAACAAATATCAATTTACTAAATACCCATTCTGTGCCAGGAATTGGGCTAGGTTCTGGGGTTACAAGTACAAAAAATGAAAACATCCTTACTTGCAAATAGCTGACATTTGGATGTGGAGACAAGTACATGTATAAATGAATCGAATGTGTGTATAATGTGTGTGTGTGTGTATATATATATATATATATATATAAGAAACATATATGTAATTATACAGAATAAAAACTCTCAAATGCCAATCAATTGTCAGAGATTTGAGTACCTTATTAATAGATAACATACATCTCTGTGATCCCCATCTAAAAGCTATATATATATATATATATATGTATGTATATATATGTATATATCTATACACACATATGTATATACATATATAGTTATATATGTGTATATGTGTATATGTATGTATGTGTATACACACCCATATACTTAGCTGATGCTTTGTAGTGGGATGGTCTTTCTTTGTTAACAGCATTATTTTGGTTTTATGTTCTGGACCTTCTCATATGGACAACAGAACAAGTTAATTTAGGAAGGAAGGATGGGACAAGGGACTATAATATGGAAAGCAAAACAGAAATGCACAGGTTGTATTTAGAAAAGAGGGATTAGGAAGGATGTGGAGTTGTAGTGAGACAACTTAGGGGAAAAGGGTGAATATAAATGAAAAAAGTTTACTTTCAAAAAGAATAAACTGAAAAGCTATTGGGACAAGGTTGGAAAACCTTATTGAGTAGCTAACCTTAGTGGCATACTTTTATACAAAAAGTTCTCAAAGTCAACATAAGGGGATGGAGGAGATAGAGGGGGATTCACATGAACTTTAGGGTTTACCAAAACAAGAAATGGGGTCTGCATACCTAAATTCAATTCAGCAAACATTTATTAAGTATCTACTGTGTCCTCCTACTATATTTTCAATTAAGAATTTGGTTAGAACCTCCGAAATTAAAGCTGGCAACTAGGTGGCACAGTGGATAGTGCACCAGACCTGTAGTCAGGAAGATTCCAGCCTTGGACACTTACTAGGTCTGTGATCCTGGGCAAGTCACTTAAGCCTGTTTGACTTAGTTTCCTCACCTGTAAAATGATGTGGAGAAAGAAATGGCAAACCGTTCCAGTATCTTTACCAAGAAAACCCTAAGAGGGTCATAAAAAATTGGATGCAACTGAAATGACTGAACAACAACAACCCCAAATATATTCAGATAATTGATGACTTCAGTGCAAATGCAGAAAAGGACAAAGGTAGGAAAAAATTTATGGGAAACCATGCATCAGGAAGAGTGAATGAAACTGGACAAAGACTTGTAGAAGCTTTTTGCTTTAATGTCCTGAATATTTTCTTTGAGAAGAAGAATTGGCAGGTGTTGGATGTGGTGATACCCAAATAACAACAAAAAATGAAGTAAATTATAATTTTAACTGATAGGAAAATATTTGGTATTGATATGATCTCTTAATCTCTGTGTTTATTTGGTGAATCCAAAGACACATGGAAAGATCTACATGAATGGAGGCAAACTGAAGTAAACAGAGCCAAGAAAACAATATACACAATAACCACAACATTGTAAATGGAAACAACAGCCACAGATTAAAAAAAAATCAAAAGTGAATGCAAAAAAATTAGAAAGATTAAGCATGACTTAAATGAAGAGCTATGAGAGGATGCCTCCAAATCACACTTTTGTGGAAGTTGGATGTCCATGGTTGTTACACATTGAACATTTTCCTCTTTAAAAATACAGTTTTTATAGGGATAACTCTTTGGAAGGGGGAAGGGAAATAATAATAATATTATTATTATAACTGTGATGATGTTAAAAAATCAGAAAAATCTATAAAATTTATTTTTTTTAAAAAAGTTTGGCAAGGCATCAGCTTAGCAAAATCAACCCAGTGACACTTAATGATGAAAACAGGAGGAAAGCGAACAAAATAAAAAATTGAAAAGATTTGTAAGTCATAATGAACTGTTTTCTTCATCAAGGGCAATGGAACCACCATACTCAATTCCTAATATTTTAGTCCTGGATGTGTTTTAGAGTAGGAAGAAATGGCAGTAAAGAAAACAAAGTGAACAAAAACCTGCCAGATAAGCACAAGTGTATATAGAGAAGACTCATGTTGGAGAAGATATAATTGTGAGGAAACTGAAATATTGACATACAAGGTACCCTAAAGAGGGGAAGAAACTATAAAAAGTTGGAAAAAAAATGTCAGACCTAATTAAATACTGAAAAAAGTAGATAACATCAGTAACTACTGACCTATTCATCACATAATAAAATAGTAAATAGAGTGGTATGAGTCATAAGTGCTATAAAAGTCCAGAGCTAGAAGAGATCATTTTGGACTAGAATAATGGGGGAGGACTTCACAGCAAAGTTGGAAATTGATGGTGGCTAGTATTTGAATAGACAGAGTGAAGAAGTAAAGAGAGAAGAACATGTTAACATGGGGGTGAGGCAGTGCATGAAGAGAGGTGTGAAGCTAGAAATAATGCCATCCTCATGGGACCAGCCTAACCAGAACGAAGGGACTATATTTGGGCACATATATAAGATGAAGAGTAATGTGATATATGAAGAGTAGAAGAAGGCTGTAAAGAACCTTGAGAGCCAGGCAGAAGAAATTTGGGCTTGATGATTATGGAGTGTTTGGATGAGTTTAGAATCCCAATGTCATAAGCAAAGAAATCACATGTGTCTTAGGAAGATGTGTCTGGCAAGCAGGATGAATAATAGCAATGTGGTGCTGTCCTCAGAGGGAACAACAGGAGTCTGGTGGCAGAGAGGAAAAGGGGCAAATCCAGAAAAGGTCTGTATAAAAATATAGACTATTAGGACTGGAGGTAGTGACGGGGGCAAGATACAAATGAAAAGAATGCAGTGTCATAGAAGTTAAAGAAGGAAAGAATTTCAAGGTTATAGAAAATTGTGGAAGGAAAGGAAGAGGGCTTAAGGCTGCAGATATATGTGGAATATAAGCAAAAGAAAAAAGCGTTCTATACCCAACTTTTGCCAGATATTTGGGTACATGAAATATGATGTATACTTTATTTGGAAACCTCTGAGCTATTTCATTACTCAGTTTCTTGGGAACATCATATTTCAGGGTACAGTGTGGAAAAGATAGACAATGAGATGAATTTTTATTCATCCTAATATTGCATAAACAAAATGAAATCTACCAAGAAAGGAAGATAAGAAAACGCTCACAAACCAATTCAACCTAATTATGTCAGTCTGTGTTTGTTAATTACCATACCAAATTTAGCTTTGGCATTAACTTTGAGGGCACTAATGTTCCAGAATTAATCGGCTAAAATACAAAATAGGAAACTTACTTTGAAACTATTGAATGAGAGATACAGATGTGGAAGCCAATGCACAATTAGGAAAATGAGTGACAACCATGATTTCAGAGGACTAATGATGAACCATGCGACTCACCTCTTGATGGATAGATAAGAATTTGCTTTGTTTGACTATGCATATCTGTTGTGAGAATTTTGTTTTGCTTTTTTCCACTGGGTTGGTGGGATGGGATGTTCAAAACATAGTTCAAAACATAAACTTAGAATATACAAGAACATATATGTCAATAATGAAAGATAATTTGAAGTCTACCACCTTTTTATCTTCCCCACCATAAGTAAAACTAAAAGAAGAGGTTTTATATCAAATTATTTGGTATTTCGCTAAGCATATATTGAAATAAGTCTTAGAAATCTTGTAAAAAAATCAGCACAAGTAACCAGTACATTGAAACAGTCTGAAAACATGTGCATGTGCCACATCTGTGAATCTCCTACCTCTGTAAAGGTTGGGGAAAGGGGTTCTCTGATATTTCTTCATTTGAGTTGTGCTTGATCTTTCTAAATGTGTTATATTCATTTTTGAAATTTAGGGTGTATGATTGTTCTTTCCATTTACATTGTTGTAAATTACTGTGTATATTTTTTTCTTGGCTCTGCTTACTTCATTCTACATCGGTTCAAGTAGATCTTTCCATGCTTCTTTGCAGTCATCACATTTATTGTTTCTTGTTATTTTTCAGTCATTTCAGTAAGGTCTAATTCTTTGTGAACCCATTTGTGGTCTTAGCAAAGATATTGGAGAGGTTTGCCTCTTCCTTTTCCAGCTTACCTCATTTTACGGATGAGGAAACCAAAGCAAATAGGGTTACGTGACTTGCCTAGGATCACACAGCTAGTGTGTGAGGCCAGATTTGAACTCAGAAAGAACCTGAATTCATCATTTCTTACAGCACAGTAATATGCCATTACATTTTCAGTTTTGAATTATCTGCTTTCTCTACTTATATCTCCACTTTACCTACCCATTGAGAAACCAAGAAAATCAAAACCCGCCATAAATATGTGTAGGCATACAACATTTTGGCATTAGTCATGTTCAAGAGAAAAAAAAGGAGAAAATATTCTTTTTATCTGGAAGGGGTATCATTTCATCATTATAAATCCTTTAAAATTATGTTTGGTCATTGTATTGATTAGAGTTACTAAGCCTTTCAAAGTTGGTTATCTTTTCAATACTGCTATTACTGTATCAATTGTTCTCCTGGTTCTCCTAGCCGCTTTGTGTCAGTTCATAAAGGTCTTCCTAGGTTTTTATGAAAATATCCTCTTCATAATTTCTTAGAGCAAAATGGTATTTTATTGCATCAAATGCCATACTTTGTTCATCCTTAATTAATGGGCATAACCTCAGTTTCTAAATCTTTGCCACTGCAAAAAGAGCTGTCATAATTATTTTTGCACATATGGGTCCTTTTCCTCTTTCTTTGATCTCTTTGGGGTGTAGCCCTAGCAGTGGTATCATGGGATCAAAAAATGTGCACGGATTAATAGCTTTTTTGATATAGCTCTTCCAACACTGCATTATTATGCCTGTTTTTCCCTAGTCCCCCTAGCAATTGGTGTTTGCCTTTTTTGTCAGCTTTGTCTATCTGATAGATGTGAGGTGATACCTCAGAGTTATTTTAATTTGCATTTCTCCAATTATTAGATATTTAAAGCAGTTTTCATATGGTTGTTGATATTGTGAATTTCTTCCTCTGAAAACTGTCTATTCATATCCTTTTATCAGTTAGAGAATAGTTTTTCTTCTGGTAAATTTGATTCAGTTCCCTAGATATCTTATAAGTGAGACCTTTATCAGAGAATCTTGCTGCAAAGATTTTTCCAAGTTCCCTGCTTTTCTTCTAATTTTAACTACATTGATTTTTATTGCATAAAATTAAAAATGTTTTAATTTTATGTAATCAAAATTATCCATTTTACCTCTTGTAAACTTGTCTGTCTTTTGTTTGGTAATGAACTCATACCCTATCCACGAATTTGACAGATAATTTCTTACATGCTCCATTAATTTGATTACCCTTTATGTCTAAATTACGTACCCATTTTGTGCTTACCTTGGTATATGGTGTGAGATGTTGATCTATGCCTAGTTTTTGCCAGACTACTTTCTAGTGTTCTCAACAATATTTATCATATAGTAGTTTTTATACCAATAGCTAGGATCGTTGGGTTTATCAATCACTAGATAACTTCTCATTTGCTTCTGTATCTTATATACCTAACCTGTGCCATGATCAACCACACTCTATTTCTTACCAGGTACCAGTTTGTTTTTGTAATTATAGCTATGTAATGTAGCTTGAGATCTGATACTGTTAGCCCTACTTCTTGTGTTTTGAAATTTTATTCCTCTAACTGACTTTTGTTATGACTTTTTCTACCTCCATAAAGTAAATTTTTTTTAGTAATTTGATTGGTATGGTACTGAATAAGTTAATTCTAGGTAATATCATCAGTTTTAGTGTATTGGCCTCATTTACCTGTGGACAATTGATATTTCTCCAATTTTTTACATTATTTACAGTGTTTATTTGTGTCAATATGATTGTGTTCATAAAGTTCCCCTGTATAGCTTGACAGGTGAAAGTATTCTATACTTTCTGTAGTTATTTTAAATGGTATTTCTCTTTCTAGCTCTTCCTGCTAGGTTTTGTTGGTAACATATAGAAATACTGATTGTATGCATGGGTTTATTTTATACTTCAACTTTCCTAAAGTTGTTGATTTATTTTTTGTTAATTTTAGTTGGCTATCTATTGTTCTCTAAATAAACCATGATATCACCTGTAAAAAGTGATAGTTTTCCCTCTTCTTTGTCTATACTTATTTCTTCAATTTCTTTTCCTTGTCTTTTTGCTATAGCTAGCATTTCTAGTACAATATTGAATAATAATGGTGTTAATGCACATGCTTGTTTCACCCCAGATTTTATTGGGAAGGCTACTAACTTATCTTCATTACAGATACTGCTTGCTCTTAGTTTTAGATAGATACTATATAAGATAGTAAGGAAAGTTCCTTTTATTCCTATACTTTCTAGTGTTTTTAGTAGGAAAAGGTATGGTATTTTGTCGGTATCTATTGAAATAACCATATGAGTTTGTTGTCTTTGTTATTAACATGATCAATTATGTTTATAGTTTTTCTTAGTATTGAACCAATCCTGGTCTAAATCCATCTTAATCATACTGTATCACCTTTATAATCTATTGCTGTAATCGCCTTACTAGTATTTTATTCTGCTATAAATATATCGATGGGCAGCTAGGTGGCACAGTGGATAGAATACTAGGCCTGAAGTCAGGAAGACTCATCTTCCCTAGTTCAAATTTGGCCTCAGACACTTGGTAGCTGTATGACCATGTATAAGCATCTCACTTAATCCTATTTGCCTCAGTTTTCTCTTCAGTAAAAGGAGCTGGAAAAGGAAATAGCAAACCACTCCAGTGTCTTTGCCAAGAAGACCAAAACTGGGGTCACGAAGATTTGGAGATGACTGAACTCAATAACAACAACAAAATATATTGATATCTTTGGAGGCTTTCTTCTTATCAGTCTTCCTTGAGATAGAATTCCAATATTGGAATGTCTGATTCAGCCTTACACTCTTAATCCACATATCCTCCCAATTCCTACTTTATACAATTCCTTACTTTATTTAAGAGCCACCTTCTCCATGAATTCATGATTCTCCCAAGTACCAGCACCCTCTCTCCCTAGCTATCTTTAGTTTAACTATGTTATGTTTATTTTATATTTTTCTGTATATACTTATATACTTATATATATATTTATATATATGTTTATATATATGTCTTTTCTTCCTTCATTGAGAATTAAATTCCTCAAAAGTAGGGACAGTTTTACTTTTTATATTCATATCACAGTGCTTAGCACAATGTCTGGCATCTAAAGAGTTTACTTAATAAATGAACACTTGTTGATGGATTGATTGTTTTGCATTGCAATATTTTTTTTTACTGAGCTATTATTCACAAACAGGTCAGTGTTTCTAATTTTGAATTTGAAATACAAAATCGTGGATTCATGTTATATATTTTAATACTGTAATATACATTTAAAAATTATCTAGTACAATTCTATCATTTAACAATTGAAGCAATTGAGGCAAGAAAGTTAAAGTAACTTCCAGGATTTCATCCTTCCTCTGACTCCAAATATAGATATAATTGTGTAGATGCTGTTTTTTTCTACTTAAATTTTTAATAGGTAATTTTGAGGCAGAAATTCAGATAGATTCAGTAGGATAGAGCCACAGGGGACTTGATTACGGCAACTACCTGAAAGGGCATTCCTTCCCCATGATGTTATTCAGCATTTAGGGATGAACAGACATTAGGCCACCAGCAGGTTGGTTGGTCTATGAGGAGCAAGTGGGGACAGGGTCCACTGGGCATATGCTGCTTCTCCAGACCAGGGGAAGCCATCAGGACCTACAAATACATCTAACCTTGCACTCTGTAAGGCTACCTCCAGTATGTCAGTTAGAGTATTTTTTCCTTCAAGCCATGAAAGTGTTACTTTTTCCTTTGTAATGACTGTGATTTTAAAATGGACTTGTTTTCATGTTTTTTAGAGGGGATACTCATTTGTGGCAGAAGCCTATACGAGTGATTTTTATGTAACAGCTGGAAAATGGAGACTCCGTATCATTGGTTCTTTTAGTCCCCTGCCATACTTTGGTCGAGAGACTGCATGCAGTTTATTTTCCATGAGGGAGATTAAAGACTATTATATTCCTAATGACAAGCACATTTTGTTCAGGTATATGTTTATTTCAAAAGGGGAAATATTTTAATATTTTAAGTTCATTCTTATATAAAATCATCACAAGGTTTTTGTGAGGACCAAATGAGAAGATATTTGTAAAGCATTTAGCGCAGTGTCTGGCACTTGGTAGGTATTTAATTCTTGTTTCCTTCCAATAAGGTATCAGTATCTAAAGCAACCAATATGCCTACATAATCTGACTTTATAGTCACTATGAATCAACTGGAAGCCAAATTAAAAAAAATTCAGACAGAAACATTTAATTTGATGGAGAAAAACCTTTTAAATTAGACATAGTGTATCCAGGGATTGTCATACTGAGGTACAAGATATTGATTCAACATATGTCTAAATAAGTTGGGCATAGATCTTCCTAAAATCATAAATTGGAGGGTTAATAGTAATGGACATTTGGGAAAATCTGAAGGTGAAAAATGTGATTTTGAAGGGGAGAATGTTATCTAGAGTAACTGACTTATTTATAGTATTTTTAAATAAATTCTTGTTGATTTGTTTAATTGAATAGATACAATTATAAAATTAAGTATTCATAACAAAAGCAAAGTAAAAAAGAAGGAAAAATTCCAGATGTGATATAATTGTCTTTGATTGCACCAAAGATATTTATATTACCTAGGGTAAAGATGTATATATAATCAAATCTCAAGATAAAAATCTTTAATGTCTAAAATTACCACAAAATTTTGGGGAGTGTATCTATATATGATATAACTAACATTTATCCAAATAATGTATATATTTAAAAGAAAAATACCAATCCAGGCATTCCTAGCCATTTTAATAAAGGAAAAATATTTTTCATTTCCAAAAATCTGTCAATACTGGGACTGGAGCATGGGGAGATACAGCAGGTTTGAGGTGGCTAGGAGGGTAGGTTGCATAAAACTGCTAAAAAGAGGTAGGGAGTGGGGCAGAGCCAAGATGATAGAGTAGTAGAAATACTAAAGCTGACCTCTCCCAACATTCCCTTCAAAGTAACTAAAATAACACTTCAAATTGAATTCTGAAGTGTCATAGCCAACAAATGGTCAGGGTGAGATGTTCTTCCAGCCCAAGACAACGTAGGAGGTTGAAAGGAGAGCTCTGTGACATTGGAGTGGGGCCTCACCTGGAGCCCATGTGGATGTAGCACCACTTAGTGGTGGCAGCAGAAGCAGCAGCAGCTTCAGGGGCTCTCAAACCAGAGACAGTAAGGGGATTCGTAAACTGGTTAGAGATTACAGAGAACCCTTGTATTAATCCCAGGCTCAGGACTGGATGCTGTTTGGTAACTTCATTGCCTATAGGCATAATGGGTATTCCAATTTACAGATTACAGTTCAAAGGTGGAGAAGTGTGCTATGTATCATGAGGGAGCAGAGCCCTGAGAAGCAACATTACTTGTGGTTATAAGGAAGCAGGAGTCTTTCCTGGGTAAGGACCAGAGCATAGACCAGGAGATCAGTCACCATACCTCTCCCTGTATCATACCATCTTAGAAGCACTGAAAACTTTCAAACACAGAATTAGCACTGAAAGGAACAGAGCCAAAAAAAAAAAAAAGCCAGAAGGTTGTGACAGTTCTTTACCCCAAACCAAAGAACAGAGGCCAATTTTAAACTAAAGTAAAATGTTGAGAAATAGGCTGGAAAAATGAGCAAACAACAAAAATGAATCCTGATCACAAGGAACATCTATGGTGAAAGGAATGATCAAGACACAAACTTAGAAGATGATGATGATGTCTAAAACTTACAAGCAGTGCCTCAAATGAAAAATAAGTTAATTGGACATGAGCCCAACAAGAATTCCTGGAAGAACTTAAAGAAAACCAAATAAGCATTGTAGAGAAAAAATGATATATGGAAAAGGAGGTACAAAAGCTCATTGAAGAAAATAACCCCTTAAAAATTAGAATTCATCAAGAGGAAGCTAATGACTCCATGAGATATCAAGATACAATAAAACAAAATCAAAAGAATGAAAAAATAGAAGAAAATTTGAAATATCTCATTGGAAAAAAAAACTGACCTAGAGAATAAATTGGAGAGAGATAATTTAAAAATTATTAGACTGCCTGAAAGCCACGAATAAAAAAGAGCCCAGACAACATATTTCAAAAAATTATCAAAGAAAATTACCCTGGTATCCTAGAACCAGACGGTAGAGTAGAAATTGAAAGAGCCCACCAATTACTTTCTAAAAGAGATCCCAAAATGAAAACTCCAAAGAATATTATAGCTAAATTCCAGAGCTCCCAGGTCAAGGAAAAGAAGACTGAAAGCATCCAGAAAGAAACAATTCAAATATCATGGAATCACAATCAGGGTTACACAGGATTTAACAACCTCTACATTCCTGAAGGCAAAGGAACTAGGATTACAACCAAGAATCACCAAAGAATTATACTTTGTGAAACTAAGTATAATCCTTCAGGGGGAAAATGGATATTCAGCTAAATAGAGTACTTTATTTGTTTATTTATTTATTTTTGGCTAGGCAATGGGGTTAAGTGACTTGCCCAGGGTCACAGAGCTAATAAGTGTTATGTGTCTGAGGCTGGATTTGAACTCAGGTCCTCCTGAATCCAGGGCCAGTGCTTTATCCACTGTGCCACCTAGCTGCCCCTAAATAGAGGACTTTAAAGCATTCCTATGAAATGACCAGAGCTGAATAGAAAATTTGATTTTCAAATATGAGACTTAAGAGAAGATATTGTAGACAATGAAGTAATATCAACACTAAACATATGTGCACCAAACAGCACAGCATCCAAATTCTTAAAGGAAAAGTTAAATGAATTACAAGAGAAAATACACAGTAAAACTCTCCGGGGGTTAGAGGAAGTCATCAATTTCCCCCTCTCAGAACTAGATAAATCTAATTGAAAAAATAAGAAAGAAGTTAAGGAGATGAATAGAATTTTAGAAAGGTTAGTTATAATACACCTTTAGAGAAAATTGAGTGGGAAGAGAAAGAGCAAGTTTTATAGAAAAAAAACCCAATAATAAAATAGACAAACTTTTTGTTATTTTGATTAAAAAAGAAGACAGAATTACTAGTCTCAAAAATTAAAAGGATGAAATGCACCACCAATGAAGATGAAATTAAAGCAAGTATTTTGCCCAATTATATGCCAGTAAATCTGATATTCTAAGCAAAATGGATGAATATTTACAAAAATATACGTTGCCCAGATTAATAGAAGAGGATATAGAATATTTAAATAATTGTATCTTAGAAAAAGAAATTGAACAAGTCATAAATGAGCTCCCCAAGAGAAAAATCTCTAGGACTAGATGGATTTACAAGTGAATGCTACCAAACTTTTAAGGAACAATTAATCCTAATAATATGTAAACTATTTGAGAAAGTAGGTGAAGGAGTCCTACCTATTTCCTTTTATGACCAAATATGATTTTGATGACTAAACAAGGGAGAACAAAAACAGAAAAAAAACCCTATGGGCCAATTTCCCTTAAACAAAATGCTAGGACCTACACTGTGATCAGGAAGGATTTAAAACAGGAATGCAGGGTTTGCTCAATATTAGGAAAACTATCAGCATAATTGACCATATCAATAACAAAACCAACAAAAATCATATGATTGTCTCAATAGATCCAGAAAAAGCTTTTGACAAAATACATTACCCATTCCTATTAAAAACACTAGAAAGCCTAGGAATAAATTGAACCTTTAAAAATATGAAGTATGTTAAAATGGGTACCAAGGCAATGGTAGTCATCTTGGAATTTTCCCAGCTAAGGCTTCTGGAATTATTTATAAGTTCCATAATGTTAGCTAGATAAGGAGAGACTTGATCTAAATAACATTAATGCAAACTATTACAAAATCTTCTTAAAGAAAATCTCATAGTAGTTTCCTTTTTTTAATCCTATTCTAGTAGCTTAAGAAA
This sequence comes from Phascolarctos cinereus, assembly GCF_003287225.1. Taxonomy (NCBI): domain Eukaryota; kingdom Metazoa; phylum Chordata; class Mammalia; order Diprotodontia; family Phascolarctidae; genus Phascolarctos; species Phascolarctos cinereus. Next base: position 106,948,790 of record NW_027555958.1, on the reverse strand, counting down.
ACAACTTTGAGAGTTCTGAGATTTTAATGAAATAGCATTTTTTGCAGACTATTATACTAGCAAAGTTTGTAATTGCCTTTATTTGGATTACAGAAAAGACTATTAAGTAAATTGTTCACAGAGTTTTTATTTTTATTATTGTTATTTTGCTTTCATAGGTATTCGGTAAAAGTGGTACAAGGGCTCATTGTTACGGTACAGGTACGTACTTCTAAAACTGATGTTTTCGTCAAACTACAGATCCTGGAAAATGAAGAAGAGGCTGTAAGCACTATTGGAAAAGGCCATGCTATAATTCCTGCATTTTTTTTCCTTAGTAATGAAAAAACTTTAAGCTCTCAATGTAAGTAACTTATTTTAATTCTTTTAAAAATACTTGAATTAAAGAATAGACATTTACTTATTCAGTTTTAAAATCACTTACTTGGAGAAAACAATGAAAAGACAAATATGTGAAAATGTGAAATAGCACAGCTATGATTAAATGAAGTCATCATTTAACACATTATTATATCATATTAATACATATGTGCACAACATATGTATATACACATATTAGACATTTATATACCATACAAAATATACATATATTAACCATTTTGCTGCTGCTGTTGTGTGTGTGTGTGTGTGTGTGTGTGTGTGTGTGTGTGTGTGTGTGTAGCAGTAAAATGGTTAGTATATGGTTCATAACACTTCTCAAAAAGGTTTTATTGTGATTTCTCCTGGAGTTGGCCTTGTGTTCTTCAGGCCATGCCAGTAATGCACAAGCTCTGATAGGTTTTCCCTTGCTGGAAAGGTTTTAAGTCTAATTTCCACAGTAAACTGCATTGTCTTTCCAAGATGCTCATGACCAGTAGGCTGGACACTGGGTGTTAAATCCTTTGGCCTTGGCAAACCAAGAAACAACAAAAAAATACTTTGGCAGTGATGGTGGTAGAATGGTAGCAAAGGTGACAAAGAATGATAGTTTTCAGACCACCTTTCTATCAATATTAATTTAACTGTTGACACTCTAAATGTGAAATCCTTGTCCAGTGATCAGTAAACATCGTACTAGATAAATTGGATTATATCAATATTGATATTCTTGCTGTAAGTGTAATTAGAAGATACAGTTTACCGGCAAACGGAGGTAGACAGAGGAACAAACATTTATTAAGCATCTACTATATGCCAGATGCTGTGCTAAGTGCTTTCCAAATATTGTCTTATTTAATCCTCATAACCATCCTGGGAGGTAGGTACTATTATTATCCCCATTTTGCATTTGAAGGAACTGAGGCAGACAAAGGTTAAGTGACTTGCCCTAAGTCACACAGCTAGTAATTATTTAAAACTGGATTTAAACTCAGGTCTTCCTGACTCCCAGGCCCATGGCTTTCTCCATTGTGTTACAATTAATGAAAGAGTTAGTGGAATTGGTTTTATTATGAGTACAAACACTGCTAGAGACATGTCATAGGGCACTTGGTCATCTCACCTTTCAGTGCTTTTGGTAAGCATAAGCAAAAAATCTAGTAAGATTCTTACAACAAAGTTGAAGAGAAATCATATGAAGAAATAAATTCTATTATTCTGCACTTTGATATTATATTTTTCCTCAGAACTTCCCCTGTTCCCAACTTTCCTATCACTGTCAAGTGTGCTGCCATGCTTCTTCATGTCAACTAGGCTTGCAAGCTTAGTCTCCAGTGAGAGAAACCTATTGCCACTTACCAACTTCTCCTATTTTTTAATGAGCAACAAATTATTCTAATGATTGCAGTTTTTTTTTAGTATAGTCTAAGATCTGGTATTGCTAGGCCCCCTTCCTTCCCACTTGTTTTCATTAATTTCCTTGATATTCTTGACCTTTTTTTCTCTAGATGTATTTTGTTATTTTTTTCTAGCTCTAGAAAATAATCCTTTGGCAGTATGATTGGTAAGCCTCAGTTCAAATCCAGCCTCAGATACTTCCTAGCAGTGTTACCCTGGACAAATCATTTAACCTCTGTTTGCCTCAACCCACTGGAAAAGGAAATAGCAAACCACTCCATTATCTTTGCCAAGAAAACAAAATGCAAAAATATCTTTGCTTTATCCCCATTTTTACTGGGAAAGCTTACATTAGATTCCATTTCAACTCTTATTTTTAAATATGTGCTTTTCATCATATTGCATTAGGGTCCTTATGTAGTCTTCACAAATTGCACTATCAGAAGTGGAAGATCTGAAACTGCTTGAAAGAATTGTTAATTAATGGCATCATGTTGCTCAGATTAGTACTACAGAAGACTAGAAAATATAAATATTAGTTGAAGCAAAAGACCAATCCACAAATCTTACGATACCCTGAATTACTTGCTAGGCAGTCAATGGTTTGCCATGCTAGATTTACAAAGTAGGCACTATCAGATCCCCATGGCAGAAAATAAAAGAGAAAACAGCTTCTTCTGGCCCAGCTGTATGTAGTTTCAGCATATAACTCAAGGATTCTCAAGGCCATAACTAGGCAGCACAGTTTAGTAGCACTCTGGCCACTGGTAGGGATGTCTTGCCACTTCCAGCCTCTCCCATCCCTTTGCTTAATTGTACAAATAGGAGTCTATACAATAAGGAGTAAAGGGTGGAGTAGTCATCACTTGAACCTCACTCTCCTCTGAGCTGGTCAAAGATGAGAATATACATACATAAACACACACAACTGGGTCCAGAAATGCATTTCACCTAATCAGGAAACAAGAGGAAAAGGGGTCAAAGGAAATGTGAGAATAAAAGGTCAGGACAGATTAAGGGAAGGATTAGTCACAAGCAAAAAAAACCTTTTAAAGTGGGGGCAGGAAACAAAGAGAAAGAAAAGCGTACTTGAACAGGATGAAGGGAAATACACAGCAATCATAATTGTGAATATTATTTGAAATAGTTCCACAAATGATAACTATGATGATTAGAATAAAATATCAAGACAGAAATCAAGAGGAGGCAGAAGTATAGCTCTTTGCAGATGATGATATAATGTACATAGAAAACACCATTGAATCAGTAAAGAAACTGAGATAATTAGTAGCTATCAGAAGGGAATGGGCTACAAAATGAAACCTTCAAAAATCATTATCATTGCTATATAATACTAATAAAAGCCAGGAAGAAAAGATAATAGGATAAATACCATTTGAAATAACTACATAATATACCTGGAATTTGACCTACCCGGGCACGCACAGAGATTTATACAAATACAACATAAAACTTTCTTGACAGGAATAAAGGGATACATAAACAATTAGAGAGATATTCACTGTTTGTGGTTGGGCTATTCAAATATGATTAAACATTAAGCCCTTTCAATATCATTTTATATTTTCCCTTTCATATACTCTGTTGTTGTCCATATAGGAATACCAAATTACCCTGGCAGGCATAAGACATCCTAGATACTCTCCTTTATCACCCTAAAATTTTTCCTTAATTTGGAACTGAGTTTGGGATCTAGACCAATAAGGAAAACCGTATCTTCATTCCTAATCTACTTACCAATATATGAAATGTTTGTAGTGCTTGAAGGTGTACAAAACACTTTACAAAACATTTTCTCACTTGATCTTTACAATGATAGTGATACAGCAAAGTATTTCATGAAAATATTTTCCCCATTCCCCATTTTGCAGATGAGAAGACAAGCTTAGATAGTCATACCACTAGGGATGTAAACCCAGGACTTTAATTTCCAAGTCCAGTCTTTTTTTTTCATTTATACCATGACAGACAAGATTGTATACAGATTTTGGTGCAACAAAATAATTGGAGTCACTATTTGAAGCTTGTTATGGCAGGACACAACAAAACAAAGACAATACAGTGTTAAATGCATGTTATCCATTATTAAACTCAGAATGCATATTTTATCCCATATCAGCTAGCAAGCAAGTTCTTTCTCATAATATGGCTACCAAGAAAGAAGCAGATGTTCCACAAACCAAGAAAAAAGCTGCTGTAGGAGCTCAAAAAGTTAATAAGTCACGACTTTCTGGTGTAATTGAAAGTGGTCAGCCTGTTCTTGATGATGATTCTGTTAGTCTTCCAAATGTAGATGGAAACTCTCAAGTTTCCCAGCAGGTGAGACATTTACATTGAAAAGAAGTGTCTACCAGGTAATAGTTAAAAACAACTATTTTACTTTCTTCAAGATAGCTTTGGTTAAAAAAAGAAAAACTTGTTGAAATTATAAAATTATCTATTCTCAAAACAGAGCAACATTTTAATTGGTTTTGTGTTCCATTTAATGGTAATAAGGCCTCAAATAAACAATAAAATAATGGTTGATTTTTGTTGATAATAAAAAAAAGTACGATAATTTTGTTTATCATTTCAGTGGAAGGAATTGAGGCAGTCTGGTAATTTCCCTACAGATGCATCATTGAACACAGACATTTAGAGATACTTACTGGTATTAAAAAAACCAAAACAAAACCAAGAGTATAAATTAGAGAATCGTAGAATCGAAAGGTATATTACATAAATACCAGTCTCGTGTTATAGATTTGGCAAATAAGGTCTATAGAAGTTAAGTTCAAGGTCATGATTAATTGAATTATATACATGAATTTTTAGACTTCACTGATCTATGAAAATATTAGAATACAATCTTGGTGAGAAGAGGCCTTTTATTTTGTAAGACAAATGAATTTTATGATTTTTTTCAGCTGGAAAGAATGCAGTAGTGATAATGCTACAAATAGCTGATATGATTTATTGGGACAGATATATAAATTTGGAGTTAGAGGACTATGTTCAAATCCTATCTCTGCTTTCCTAGCTGTCTTATCTTGTGAAAGTCCTATCACCTCTGGGATTGAAATTCCTCATTTATAAAATGAAGAGATTGAATTAGATGACTTTCAAGATTCTTTGTAGCTCTGTATCCAAGATACTATGATCTCAGCATGCATTCTTTGTGCACTCCAACCATTTTGTCTTTACATTGAGATAACTAGTATTAAGTTATCAGTTTAAGGGCCAATTACTTTTGCATTTAATATACTGTATACTCACATTACTTCTTCACTAAACACTGCATTTTATTTCAGACTTATAAGTATATCATACAAGCTACAGTATTATATAACAGTTGGCCCCTTACAGAAAGCCAGTTGGCATTTGTTCAGACACTTAAAGACTTGGAAAAAAATGATCTCAGAGGTATGTTACCTTAAATTCTTGCATTTATATGAACATTATATTTTTGAATTTTATCTTATAATTTCAGTGTAATTTCAAACATTATTTTCTGCATATATGGTATGTATTTTTTGGTTTTCCTCATTCTTTTATTCCTAAAAGTTTTGTAATTGATTTGTTGAACCAAAAATATGAGGAATGCTTTAGACCCAGATGAACACTAACTTTGCCTAGCCAGATCAGCATGATTTATTATATTCTGCTAGAGAAAATAGATTTTCACAAAATTTAATTTATGGCAATTCATTTACAAAATTTGGATATTTCTAGTAACAGTAAATGAGCATTTCAGCAGGTGGAGGTATTGCTACATGAAAGAGGACTTTTTGATGTATAAAATATTGTGTAATATATTTCACATTGTAGAACAAAGAAATAATAGGTTTTATTCTTTAAAAATCAAATGCAAATACCCATGATGTCCAAGCTTTAGACAAAAAAAAATAGATTATTTTCACATTTGGAAGGATGTAGTTTTCACAAGCATAGCCCTAGTATTTATCTCTCAGAATTTTTTCCAAATAAAATGTCTTCTTTTTTGGTTGCTACAGAATGGTAAGTTTAGATTTGGAATTTTATTAATGATCCATTTGTGTAAAAATAAGGAACACTTATTAGAGAAGGGTTTTTTTGTCTTTTTAGGAGTCCTTAAAAAGAGTTCTTTTGGCCAAGGGACAAGGACAAGGTCAAGAACAAGAGACAGTCCTCTCACTTTTTTTCCCAAAGTTCTGCCAGGATATGGCAGGAGACAAGGGTGTCATTGCTAGATGTTACAACTGGGATGAAGGTTCTGGAGATAATATATTCTACATCCTCAACAGGAAATTAAGCAGAAGATATAGGGATGCAGTGGAGAGGAACTTGAAGGACTAATGTGAGGGAGTAGGCAAAAGTGGAAACCAAGCCTAAATTGAGTTTGAAATGAGAGAACACCATGGAAAGCCGACAGAACAGCAGCCATCCCTTGACATTCATGGAGATTTAGGGAGCTGGACCCCAACAAATGTGAAAAACTGCTAATAACTCTAGGCCCCACCCCAAACCTTTATTTTTAATAATTCTGATCACATTAACATTTAACACAGAAAACAAGTAAAATAACAATTGCACCCATAAAAAAAGTTTCTACATTAGAGAGGTTAGTATTTTGCACAGTAGGCAGAGTCTTTGAAGCTGCAATGTAGCTATAGCAACTACTTCATGGATTTCCATCTCCTATGAAAAGCATAGGATATAGTGATCACTATGGAGAAATTCACATGATTGAGTCTGGATGGTAGAGAGACAAAGTGGAGGCATTCCCAAGAGAGTATACAGCCTGTAGTTATTTAGTGCACTGAAACTTTTAACAAAATTTTACTATTTATAATAAATTTATGTATGTATACTTATGGTAGTAAATGATAAAATAGATTAATAATATACAACATTGTGCATTTATGACTCACTAAGATTTTTTTTTTGCTTTCTTTACCTATGTACATTATCTGAGATTTTTTTCAGTATGCTGCAAATATCCAAAAATTCCTTTTTAATCAGTGGCCAACCCCAAATAACCAAAACTGCAAATGAAACCCAGGAATGTCAAGGATGATTGTAGATGGGCCAGAACAGGGATAGTGTAGCCAGTAGTAAAAAGTAACCATGTATTTGGAAGTAGAGGAGCTTCTCAACAATAAAGACATATCATTAGAGTGGCTTATTAGGATGGAATGGTAGAGCATAAGGGCCATGATTGCTCAGGCATTTTAAAGGAGCCCCACAGTTAAAAAAAAGAAAACTTGATGAATCAGGTTTTATATTTCTTTATTCTTGAAGAGACCGCACTGAGAATGTGTGTTTTTTCTAGATGCAGTAGGTAGGAATCCCAAGATGATCCCTATGTATAGCTCTCATAGGTCTTAAAAAGGAGAAGGGGTGCAAAGAAACTGTAGAAAATATTGTGTTTATATGGTTTTTTTTTAGAGTTGGATCAGTATTAAAAAGGCTGAAGTGTCTCTCTCTCTCTCACACACACACACACACATGCACACTCACGCGCACACACACACACACATATTACCATAAAGGATTGTGGGGAACTGTTTCCTGGTACTATGATAGTTTCCCTTTTTTCTGGACACTTTTCTGGACTCTTTCTGGACACTTAGGAAGTCTAGCATGTCATAACATCATGGTTTTGGACTGCTACATCATGCCTCAGTCACACTAATGACTCATGTTGAACTTACACCACACTAAAACTTCTAGATCTTTGCTATCAGAAAGCTTTCCAAGCTAAACTTTAAAAATTTTGTACTTCTGAAGTTAAGTTTTGAAACCCAAAGACTGAACTTTATAAATATCCTCATTGAATTTAATTTTATTCCGTTTGGCCCATTATTTCAGCCTGTTAAGATCCTTTTGGCTCCTGACTCTTGTCCAACATGCTTGAGATCCTTCCCAGCTTTGTGTAATTGCATATTTGATAAGCATGTCCTCTATGATAAAAGATTAAAATGTGGAACAGCACAGGGTCAGGACAGTTTGATGCATATTCCATTATGGATCTTGCTTTGTGCTAAGACAGAAACCTTAATGATTACTCTTTGGGTCTAGTCATTCAATCAGTTCTCAGTCCACCTACCAGTGTATCTGCTTCTCTAGGCACATGTGTGTTCCTTGAGGATAGTAACTCTTAATTGTTTATATTTGTGTCGCAGACATGCCCCGTCATGCGTCCTCTAACATCTCTTGGTTAAAGTAGGACTTTCGTTTCTGAGGCCTAAGTTCCCTGGACAAGTTTCAAATACTCTTTGTTCTTGTTTCCTCGTGACCCTCTGAAGAGGGCATTCTTCTTCACAACTTCACGTCTTTCTTGTTGCAACTGGACCACAGGCAACTGAGTTGACACGTTAAGAATGATTACATTCATGAATTGGAGCTAGCGCTGGCTCTGGGTATCTCTTTTAAAAAGAGATAAGGTCTCTACTTAGAAACAGACATGGGAGAAAATTGAGACCTAAAAGGAGAAGATTCTCCAGGGTAGAGGGAACCAGAAGTTCTAGAAGTAAGCAATAGATACTCAACAGAGATCCTTCTAAAGACAAGACCAAGAGTTAGTGCATACATACAGACATTGGGATGCATGTGGATTCAGAAAAAAACTTGCGAGAATACGCGTAGCCTCTACAGGGAACCATGCGTACCGAGGGACCAGAGCTTACAGAATGGTTTCAGAAAAAGGAGAGGAAGCTAGGTGGAATAGTGGATAGAGTGCTGATCGTGGAGTCAGGAAGGCCAAGGTTCAAATCCAGCCTTGGACTTAGAATAAATCACTTACCTTCTGTTTGCCTCAATTTCCTCATCTGTAAAATGGGAATGATAATAACATTTACCTCCCAAGGTTGTTGTGAAGATAATTTAATATAATATTAATAAAACACTTTGTAAACCTTAAAGTGGTATGTTAAGGCTAGGTAGTATTAGCTATTATAATTAACATGAAAGAATAGGGAGTCTGAACCGAGCCACACTGTGAGACAGGAAAGATGAGATGAGGAAGGGATTAAGAATCTCAATGAGAGAAAATGGAAGAGAAGATTGACCAGCTTCATTCATACCTGTAGAGAAGCTCCTAGGCCACACCATCACAAGGCCACAAAGAAGAAGTGGCTATGTAGCAAGGAAATGTGCATACCAAGGAGTAAGCTGGAGCTATCATTTCACCAATAATTATGGGCCATGGATTATGATGTTGATAGCTAGCATAGTGCTTTAAGGTTTACAAAGTTTTTTTTAAAGGTTCAGAAAGAAGAGTCACTTGGTTGTCTCTAGAAAAAGGAGAGAAGAGTGTTTCTCTCGTTTAGGGGGCTTTGATATAAGTTTATTCTATGTCTTTTTTTCTACCTAAATAAAATATGTCCTACAGATAGTGCCTTGATAACTTTAATACATACAGGACAGCCAGAATCCTTTAAAGAAACAAAATTCAAATTCTTATTTTCCAAGGGGAAACTTTGGGTGTGGTCCAAATAAGCTAAATTCTTATGTTCCCAAGAGCAATAGAAATCTATCTTACTTACCCTACAGGAAAGTAAGAGGGGAAGAGTATAGGAGAAGGGGTGGGGGAGAGTAATAGAAGGGAGGGCTGATTGGGGGAGGGGGATAGTCAGAAACAACACATTTGAGGAGGGACAGAGTGAAAGGAGAGAGAATAGAATAAACAGGAGAGGGGAATAGGGTGGAGGGAAATAACGGTTATCGATAGTAACTGTGAAAAAAAATTGAAGCAAGTTTCTCTGATAAAGACCTCATTTCTCAAATATATAGGTCCTTTTCTTTTTTGATTTTTTAAAAATCTCTTTTGGGATACAGACCTAGTAGTGGTATTGCTAGGTCAAAGGGTATGCATGGTTTTATAGCCCTTTGGGCATAGTTCCAAATTGCTCTACAGAATGGTTGAATCAGTTCACAACTCCACCAACAGCACTTTAAAGTCTCATTTTCCCCAAATCCCCTCCAACATTTGTCATTTACCTTTTCTGTCCGATAATAAGTATGAGGTAGTTGATCAGAATTGTTTTAATTTGCATTTCTCAGATCAGTAGTGAGTTAGAGGGGCAGCGAGGTGGCGCAGTGGATGGAGCATCAGCCCTGAAGTCAGGAGTACCTGAATTCAAAGCCGGCCTCAGAGCAAACATTTGACACTTACTAGCTGTGTGACCCTGGGCAAGTCACTTAACCCCAGTTGCCTAAAAAGAAAAAGAAAAAAGAAAAAAAATAGAGTATTTTTTTATATGGCTATACATAACTTTGATTACTTCATCTGAAAACTGATCATGTCTTTTGATCATTTATCAATTGGGGAATGGCTTATATTTTCATAAATTTGACTCAGTTCTCTATATGTTTGAGAAATGCCTTTATCAGAGAAACTTGCTTCAATTTTTTTCCCACAGTTACTAAGAGAAATGCTAACTGCATTTCTCTTCATCCTATTCCCCCCTCAATTTATTTTATTCTGTCTCTCCTGTTTTGCTTCTGTCTACCCCTCACCCAATCCACTTTCCCTTCTTTTACCTTCCCTTCCCCTCCTACTTTCCTGTAGAGTAAGATAGATTTCTATACCTAATTGAGTATGTATGTTATTCCCTCATCAAGCCAATTCTGGTGAGAGTAAGGTTCACTCACTCCCCCTCCTCTCCCCCTCCTTCCCCTTCACTGTAAAAGCTTTTTCTTGCCTGTTTTATGTGAGATAATTTATCCCATTCTACCTCTCCCTTTATCTTTCTTCCAGTACATTCATCTCTTACCTCTTAATTTTATTTTTTAGTTATCATCCCTTCATATTCAACTCACACCTATGCTCTTTGTCTATATATACTACTCCTAACTAATCTAATAATGAGAAAGATCTTATGAGTTATAAATATCATCTTCACATGTAGGAATGTAAACCATTTAAACTTATTAAGTCCTGTATGTTTTCCCTTTCCTGTTTACCTTTTTGTGCTTCTCTTGAATCTTTTATTTGAAAATCAAATTTTCTGTTCAGCTCTGGTCTTTTTAACAAGAATGCGTAAAAGTCTATCTCATTGAACATCCATTTTTTCCTCTGAAGGATTATATTACTTTTGCTGGGTAGGTGATTCTTGGTTGTAATTCTAGCTCCTTTGCTCTCTGGAATATATTCCAAACCCTCCTATCTTTTCATGTAGAAGCTGCTAACTCTTGTGTTATCTTGACTGTGGTTCCCTGATACTTGAATTGTTTCTTTCTGGCTGCTTGCAGTATTTTGTCCTTGACCTGGGAACTCTGGAATTTGGCTATAATATTCCTGGCCGTTTCCATTTTGGGATTTCTTTCAGGAGGTGATTGGTGTTTTCTTTCGATTTCTGTTTTACTCTCTGGTTCTAGAATATAAGGGCAGTTTTCCTTGATAACTTCTTGAAAGATTATGTGCAGGCTTTTTTTTTTTTTGATCATGGATTTCAGGTAGTCCAATAATTTTAAAATTATCTCTCCTGGATCTATTTTCCAGGTCATTTGTTTTTCCAGTGTGATAGTTCACATTGTCTAATATCTTTTCATTCTTTTGGTTTTATTTTATTGTTTCTTAATTTCTCATAAAATCATTAGCTTCCATTTGCTCCGTTCTAATTTTTAAGGAATTATTTTCTTCAGTGAGATTTTGGACCTCCTTTTCCATTTGGCCAATTCTACTTTTTAAGGCATTCTTCTTCTCAATTGCTTTTTGGACCTCTTTTACCATTTGGCCTAATCTGTTTTTTTAAGGTATTATTTTCTTCAGTATTTTTCTGTGTCTCCTTTACCAAGCTATAGACTTGTTTTTCCCACATTTTTCTCACATTACTCTCATTTCTCTTCCCAATTTTTCCTTTGCTTCTTTCACTTGATTTTCAAAATCCTTTTGGAGCTCTTCCATGCTGAGACCAATTCATGTTTTTCTTGGAGGCTTTAGATGTATTAGCTTTGACTTTGTTGTCGTCTTCTGAGTATGTGTTTTGATCTTCCTTGTCACCATAATAATTTTCAGTAGTCAGAGGTTTTTTTCTGTTGTTGGCTCATTTCCCCAACCTATTAGTTAACTTTTAACTCTTTGTTAAAGTAGGGCTCTGTTTCCAGGGTGGAGGGTGCACTGTCCCAAGCTTCAGGGGTTTTGTGCAACTGTTTTCAGAGAGAGCTCTACGGACCTCTAGGGACCATCCTGTGGCTGCCAACCAGGACTGAGACCCAGATCCAAGTATGGGCAAAGCAACAGAGGCCTGCCTCAGTGCTAGCAAAAAGACCTCTGTAATCTCTTTCTTACTAGTTGTTCTACCCCCTTACCCTCTGAAAGCTCAAAGTTGTGGAAGCTTCCTCTGCTACTGCCATTGCCAGTGCTGCTGCTGCTGATTCACTCCCAAGGCCTGCTCCTGGTTTTCTAGGGCTGGGACTGTGCTGGAATAGCCTGTTCTGGACTGTGCTCAACTCTCACCCAGGTGTGACAGATCTTTCCTACTGACTTACTTTCCAAGTTGTCTTTGGCGTCTGTGGGCTGAGAGGTCTGGAAACTGCCACTGCTGCCAATGATTCAGTCTCCTGGAGGCCTGCTCCAGGTTTGCTGAGACCTAGTTTGTGCTGGGCTGTGCTCCTCTCTCACCCTGATGCAATAGACCTTTCCTGACAACCTTCCAAATTATCTTAGGCTGGAGATTTGTTTTATTTTGTCTTTTTGTGGGTTCTGCTGCTCTAGAATTTGTTTAAAGTCATTTTTAAAGGTGTTTAGAGGAAAGCTCTGGCAATTCCCTGCCTTTACTCCACCATCTTGGCTTTGCCTCCCTTATTTTAAAATTTTTGTCAGTATCTTTTGTTTTTATACCACCTCATTTCCCAAATATATTTCTCCACCTTGTCTTACCTAGAGAGCCATCCCTTGTAACAAAAAAAAATGCAGAAATTGAAAGAGACTATAGCGTATGGACTGATAGGTTATAGGTGAGAAATCAGTCTCTGACTCATCTGTTTTACTGGAAAATGTGTTAAATCTCACATAGTTCAGGCTGTAAAGAATAATCTGACTACTGAGGATGAGAATGAGAAACCATTACAAATGATTAAAAAAAAAAGCTTCAAGCTTATCCTATTTCTGCCACCTAGAGCATGGTTTCCCACACAAAGTAATTAGAAGTAGGCTTTCACCATCAAAGAATTGGGAATCTGCAGAAGTCTGAATAACAACCTGATGAATCATTATAACAATAGTTGTTAAGTGTAAGGGCCAACGGAGCCAATTCAGAGATCTTTTTCTCAGTAGTGTTAATCAGTTTGGGAAGATTACAGAGAACTTGCATATTTGCAAAGTAAGTGCAATCATTTAGAAGCTCCAGATGACACCTATTTATAATGTCCCTTATTATAGGGGTAAAATGTGGAGTTGCATAAGATTAAATGCAATAGGGACAAATGTAAAGCTAAACAGCTGACTTAAGTGTAGAATGAGGGAGACTTAGTTAATAAAACCTTTATTATTAAAAAGAATTGGTAGTTTTCTTGGGATTATAAGTTCAGTATGAGTCAAAGTTGGCATGATAGCCAAGAAAAAACAAACAAAAACCAATGCTAATGTTACTATAAAAGAGGCATAGTATCCAAAACCTGTAATTTCATATCCACCTGGGCAGCTCCTGCTGCAGACATTCCCTTTACCAATGCTCATTGCTACTTGTCTGTAACTTGAGTTGTCTGTTGCATTGAGAGGTTAAGCAATTTGCCCATGGTGACACAGATAGTTTATTTCAGAAGCAGAACTTGAACCCAGGCTTTCCTGATGCCAAGATCAGCTACCTTATCCATGATGTGGCTATCCATCCTTGTGCTTCTCAATTCTAAACTGGAATCTAGAATGCAAGCGGTGGTAGTTCCTTTATATTCTTCCCTGGGGAGGACACATTTAGAATACCGCTACTAGGTCTGTATCCCATAGAGATTAAAAAAAAAAAAAGGAAAAGGACCTATTTATACAAAAACATTTATGGTAGCTCTTTTTGTTTTGGGAAACAATTGGAAATTGGGAGCATGCCCATCAATTAGAGAATGACAGAACAAGTTGTCATATATAATTGTGTTAGAATACTATTGTGCTATAAGAAATGATGAGAAGGATGCTTCAGAAAAACCTGGAAGATTTATATGAACTGAAACAAAGTGAAATGAGCAGAACCAGGAGAACATTGTACAAAAGTAACAGCTGTACCATACAACGATCAACTATGAATGACTTTGCTACTCTGAGTAATACAATGATCCAAAACAATTCCAAAGGACTTATGATGAAAAATGCTATCCACCTCCATATAAAGAACTGATTAAGTCTGAATGCAGATTGAAGTATACTTTTTATTTTCCTTTTTATTTTTTTGGTCTACGTCCTCTTCTGCAATATGGATAATATGGAAATATGTTTGGTATGACTTTACATGTTTAATCTACATCAAATGGTTTGCCTTCTCAAGAAGAGAGGAAGGAAAGGAGGGAAAGAATTTGAAACTCAAAATTTAAAAAAAAGTTTAAATTTTTTACATGTAACTGAGAAAAAATTAAGTAAATAAAAGGAAAAAAATTGCAAAATACTTTAATTCAAAAGCATTCAGTTAATTCTCTCAGGTCTGGGTATAAAAATCATGTAATGACCTTTTACCAGTTTAATGTAAACTTCTTCAACTATATTTGATCTCAAGTAAAGGCAAAGATGTTTTAGAATACCAACTTATATGTTGAAATTTCACATTACTTAAGGAACATATGCTTAGGGCCAATGGTCCAAAAAGTGGGAATTCTTCCTATTCCAAAGGGGGAAGCAGAGCAGATGGGGAAATGAGAATCCATTTACAATTTAGGAAACTGAAGCGTACAGTGGTTCAGTGACTTGCCCAGGGTGACACAACTAGTGTTTGAAATTGGATTTGAACTTAAGTCTTCCTGACTCCAGGCCTATCACTCTGTCCACTGTGCTATCTAGCTGTTGGTGATATATATCTTATTATTATTACATCATTCTCACAACACACTTTTGAGGGTGGCTCTGTAAGCTCTTAATGAAGAGGCTAAGCACCAAGAAACAAAATGCCTCGTCCCTGGGCACAACTAATAAGCTTGATAAGAGCAGGGCCTACATACTAGTTTTCTACTGAGTCTGTCTGGTGTTCTTTACAATATCTTTAGAATTACATTGGTAATAAGTAGGGAGGAAGTTTTGGGATTGAGTCTCCTTTATTGAACGAGAAAAAGATAGTATTTTTAAAGCCTGGGTATATTTATTTCCAAATTTTATATTCCCAATTTAGCAATCCACAGTGAAAAGCATCTTAAGGAAATCCACCATGAAATCAAGTATTAAAAAAGTTTTATTTTAAATTGCACTAAATCATCAAATTTAAATTTCAAAACTCATGATTCCTTTATGCCCTATGGAATCATAAATTTAGTTTTTATAGATGATCTCAAAAACAAGAATCTTTTTTCCTTTCTTTTTCTTTTTTTCTCATTAGCCAGATCAGGAGAAAATAACAAGTGTAGATAAAAATAACTGCTCAAATATCAAAGTTTTAGAAGCTTGGAAAATTCATATTGAAAAAAATTTATTTCTTTCTTGATTCCAGTTGTAAAAGTGGATAGGCTTAGCCCACTTCTTACTAAAGAGTTAATCACAAATTTAAATAGGCATTCATGTGCAAACATTTATCAACTCATCCATGTAGAGATACTAAAGTTTTAGTTACCTTAAGTATATAGGTTTTTCTGCTGATAGATAAGTATAATAGAGAAGGAATGAGGGATAGGTAGGTAAAGAACATTGTCCTCAGCTCTATCTTTAGCTCTTTTTTTTCTTGTTCAAACTCATATTATGTCAAGGAGAATCTCAGGAGTATTTTTTAAAGAATATCTTATTTTTTCTCAATTATATATAAAAAATGAACCATTTGTTTCTTAAAATTTTGAGTTTCAAATTCTCTCCCTCCTCCCCTTCCCCTCGCCTTGAGAAGACAAACCATTTGATGTAGATTATACATGTAAAGTAATATAAAACATATTACCATCTTAGCCATATTTCAAAAGAGAACATAGACAAAAAATAAAAAGAAAAGTAAAAAATGTACTTTGACCTGTATTCAGGCTTAATCAGTTCTTTATCTGGAGGTGGATAAGCATTTTTCATCATAACTCCATTGGAATTGTCTTGGATCATTGTATTGCTCTGAGTAGCAAAGTCATTCAAAGTTGATCATTGTATAATATTGCTGTTATTTGTGTGCAATGTTCTCCTGGGTCTGCTCCCTTCACCTTGTTTCAGTTCATGTTAATCTTCCCAGGTTTTTCTGATGCATACTGCTCATCATTTCTTATAGCACAATAGTATCCCAACACAATCATATACCACAACTTGTTCTGTCATTCTCCAACTCATGGGCATGCCCTCAGTTTCCAATTCTTTCCCACCACAAAAAGAGCTACTATAAATATTTTGTACAAATAGGTCCTTTTCCTTTTTTTTTTTCCTTAATCTCTTTGGGATACAGACCTAGCAGTGGTACTGGTAGATCAAAGGGTCTAGACAGTTTTATGGCCCTTTAGGCATAGTTCCAAATTGCTTTCCAAAATGGTTGGATAAGTTTATAATTCCACCAGTGGTGCATTAGTGTCCCAATTTTTCCACATCCTCTCTAACATTTGTCATTTTCTTTTTCTGTCATATTAGGCAGACTAATAGGTATGAGATGGTACCTCAGAGTTGTTTTAATTTGCATTTCTGTAATCAATAGTGATTTAGAATATTTTTTCTCAAATGACTATAAATAGCCTTAATTTCTTCTTCTGAAAATTGCCTGTTTATATCCTTTGACTGTTTGTCAGTTGGGGAATAATTTGTATTTTTATAAATTTGACTCATTTCTCTATATATTTGAGAAATGTGGCTTTTATCAAAGAGAAATTTCTGGTGATTTCCCCCCAGTTCTCTACTTTCCTTCTAATCTTAGGTGCATTGGTTTTGTTTGTGCAAAACCCTTTTAATTTAATGTAATCAAAATAATCCGTATGACATCCCATAATGCTGTCCATCTCTTATTTGGTCCTAAATTCTTCCCTCTTCCATAGATCTGACAGGTAAAATATTCCATGCTCCCCTAATTTGCTTATGATGTCATCCTTTACGTTTAAATCATGTACCCATTTTGACCTTGGTAGATTTTGTGAGATGTTGGTCTAGTTTTTGCCAAATTGGTTTCCAGTTTTTCCAGTAATTTTTGTCAAATCATGAGTTCTTGCCCCAAAAGCTTGGCTATTTTCATTTATAAAATATTAGATTATTTTGGAATAATTTATTACTGTGTGTTGTGTACTGAATCTATTCCGCTGATCCACCACTCTATGTCTTAGCTAGTATCATATTGTTTGTAGTACATTTTGTGGGCCACTTCCCTTCACAATTTTTTTTTCATTGATTCCTCTGATAGTCTTAAACTTTTCTTCTTCAAGATGCATTTTGTTATTATTTTTTCTAACTCTGCAAAATCATTTTTGGTAATTTGATTGCTTTGACACTGAATAAGTGAATTAATGTAGTTAGAATTGTCATTTTTATTATATTGGCTCAGCCTATCCATGAGCAATTGGTGTTTTTCCAATTGTTTATTATTTATGACTTTGTGTGAAAATTGTTTTCTAATTGTATTCATATATTTCTGAGTTTGTCTTGGCAAGTAGACTCCCAAGTATTTTATGTTGTCTGCAGTTATTTTAATCTCTTTCTATCTCTTTGACCTCAGGAGTATTTAATTCTAAATTAGATAGTTAATCTGTATCAGAGGGCTTTCATTTTGGCCCAGACATAGGCATAGAAAAGGAAAGACCTGTTCTTAGCCTTGAGACACTCTGCCTGGCTTTTGTTAAGATGGGTGTGATGGCTGTCACTAAAAAGCTTTTAGCCTTTCAACAGGATGAACTTTTATTCATTATGCCTTAGGAGACAGAAGCTTTGAAGAGATGAACTCAGAAGATAACAGCAAGGAACAATTCTTAGCAGAACCTATGTACCCAAGTAGCAACTATAGAAATATGCAGTTGAGACTAAAATACCAGGAGAGTGACATCTGCAATGGCAATGCCCTGAAACATTTGAGCAGTGTATCCAAGGCCAGCAGAAATTATCTGCACTAGAGTCACCACAGGACCAGTAGTCTGTGCTCAGCCATAATCACTAGCCCAGGGGTATAACACGTCCAACAAAGATACCACACCCAGCAGACAGCAAGAGTAGTACACTGATATTACAGGAAGATATTTGTGGTCCTGCATCTTGAGGTGTGAGTTGACACTTCATGTGTATTTCCTACATAAACAGACAATACAGAGTTATTTAACTTTTCAGGGATCCATGTCAACTCATAGAATTTTTTCTCCTAGGTCTGTTTTGTCTATTTGTATTTCGTGGCCTTTTGGAGTTCTCAGCACTTAACCAAGAGTTATTGGGTTATGCTGAAACAATTCAATTCTATTTTAAACAGATTGGGGGGGGGGCCCTTTTTCCTTATGAGTTGTTGTCTAAATGGCTGAGGAGTGCTGCTTGCCTTGCATTTTTTTGTTTTTGTTTCCCCCTGCAGAAGAGCCT
Source organism: Phascolarctos cinereus (assembly GCF_003287225.1). Lineage (NCBI taxonomy): Eukaryota > Metazoa > Chordata > Mammalia > Diprotodontia > Phascolarctidae > Phascolarctos > Phascolarctos cinereus. The sequence continues at coordinate 106,930,423 of NW_027555958.1, read as the reverse complement.
AAAGTAATAATCAAGAAGAAAAAAGGAAACCCTGTTCCAGAATCTGGTATGTCTGTTATGGGCCCATCTTCAGAATCCCTATTCTTTTTCTTTCCCACATTTTTTCTTTTAGGAAAAGGACATTGTAGCACAGAGGAGGTTTATTACTATAGTCTCGTTCATTGCTGAGCATTAAAATTTAAATGTTTAGGAACATTTAATGTTCCCTGAATGCTCCATGAATATCAACAGAAGAAGGGTGGTGGTAAGGGGAGCATGCAATTTATGCTGGGCAAGGGGGCATTACCAAAACTTAATTCCAGATTGTTTTCCCAAAATGACTGAACCAATTCACAGCTCCAACAACATGTTAACCTGCCTGTCTTCCTATGTGTTTTGTTTCTAAAGCACAGGTTAATTCCTTCATCTCTTCTTCAAGGCCAAAACTGGTCATTGTTATACATTGTTCTCTTTTATTTTCTTGTTCTTTCCTTTACATTATTGTAGTCATTCTATATATTGCTTTGTTGTTTCTGTTTACTTCACTTAGAATCATTTGATTCAAGTCTGTCCCAGTTTCTCTAAATTCTTTAAATTCATTGTTTCTTATGGCATAATAATATTCCTTTGCATTCATTTATACCACAATTTGCTTAGCCATCCTCAGTTGATGATCATCCACTTTGTTTCCAATTCTTTGCTACTCCCAACATGTGTGCACATGCACATGCATTCACAAAACTACTATTATGAATATGTATGTATATGTTATGTATGTATATATTGGACCTTTCTGTTTATCTTTGACATTGCCCAGCAATGCGATTTCTGAATCAAAGGATATGGACAGTCATTCCCCCCCCCCGCCACAGAATTACAAATTTCTTTCTAGAATGGTTGAATCAATTAACAGTTTCACCAATAATATATTCATGTGCATATCTTCCCATAGTCCCTCTAAATTTAAATATTTCTTTGTCATTTTTGCCAGTTTGCTTGGAATGAAGTGAAACTTCAGATTTATTATGATTTTAGCCTCTCTCAATAGTGATTTGGAGGAAAATTTCGTATGGTTGTTAATTATTTATGTCTTGTTATAAGATTTGTTTATATACTTTAATCATTTATCTATTAGGGAATGGATATTCTTTTTCTAAAATGTGTGTTTATCTTTGTTGGTTTTTTTATGTCACCATCGTTTCTAAATATACCCCTCCTCTGTTCCCTTCCCAGAGATATCTTTTACCAAAAAAATTTTAAAAGGGAAAAACATAGTTTGGCAAATTTAACACATATATATCAGCCAAGACTGACATTATTATAGAAAGTGTACTATATACACAGTCTTTCTATCTGTAATGAAGAGAGAAAGATGCATTCTCTCTCCAATTCATCTTTAGGGCCAAGATTTGTCATTATAATGTCACAGTGTTCATTTTCGACTTTTATCATTGCTAATAACTGTGCTTAATGTTTTTGTGACTGATTATTTTATTTTGCGTCAGTTTATGTCTTCTCATACTTCTCTGTATTTTCCATATTCATAATTTCATATTATTCTGTAGCATTTCATTACATTCATGTACTTCAATTCATTTAGCTTAGGAAGGATTCTTTTTCAAATATATGTACATACATATATATGTATATATCACCATTAATATCTTATATATTTTAGACATTAGAAATATTTGATGCAAAGCTTTACTTAATTGAGTTTTCCTTCTTAGCCTAGCTGCATTGATTTCATTTGTCCAACATTTTTCAATTTCAACCGTATATAACTTTGTAGCACATTCAGAAAAACATGAAGAATTAATTTCAATGGGATTTTCAGATGCCCATGGCTCCACTGATGGGCAAAAAACCACACCTACTGCCAAAACAACTCGAAAAGGTAAAGATAAAGGAGCTGACAAGGCAGAAAAAGAGAAGGCAGCTAAAGAAAAAGTGGCACCTAAAGTTGAACCTCAGGTAAGAATGATATTCCTTATTTGAATAATTTTATGAAATGTGGATTTTGACAATGTTTGGCCTCTCATAGACAGGAATTCTGGAATCACATATGTAAATTCCCTATAGCTGTCATAATTCCAGTTTTCAAAATAGAGGAACTAAATTATACATGTACATGTACTGCTCATGTTCTAGCAAATTGTTTCTGCATGCCATGAGCCACTGAGAAGCAACACAAGAGTACCAGGATAGTGAGGACAGGCCTTGAGGAATGAAAGCAAGAGTCAGTGCCAAAGAAAAATTTCCTCCAGATCACAGTTTTACTTAAAGCCAGAATTAAGAATATTGGTTTAGGTTTTCAATAAAAATGGACCCTTTTACAGGAAATTTTACAGGAAAATTGCATATAATTAAATTGTAAATTTTACCTGAAAAGAGAAATTCCTCTTTGGCAAAGCAAGCAAACAAAAATTCATAAATTACCTAATGGGAATGATTTCTTAAGTGTTTCCCCTGATAAGTCCCTCCAATTTCTCCTCCCTTTCATCCACAGATGCTAGAATATATTCTTCAAAAGACAATTTTGACAATATCACTCTCCTACTAAAACCCCATGGTTCATTGTTGCTTTTACAATAAAATATGAACTTCTCAGTCTGACCTTTAAACTGCTCCATAACCTTATTTTATCTTTCTTTACAACCTTACTCATTACTCTCCTTTATGTATTCTAAAGCTAAATTAGTATCTGGTCCTTAGACTCAACATTCATGGCCTTAGACCCATCTTCATGACTTTCCACAAGCCATGCTCCATCCCCACTCCTGCCCCATACCTACAATATATACTCCTTGCTGATCTCTATGTTTCAGAATTTCTATTTTCCTTCAAGACTCAGTTCAAGTGCTACCACTTACTCTTACCTCTAGTTGCTAGTGTATTTTCCATTAAAATTCCTTTTATTTTGCTTACCTGCATACATGTTATATCCCTAAAGAAAAATCTAAGCTACTCAAGATAAAGGACTGTTTTATTTGTACAATCATGCTTTCCACATGACAGTGTATAATGGTCTGGGGTCTTGTACTCAGAAGCACTTGGATTCAAGTTCTGCCCTTGCCATATACTAGCTGGTGCTATGGACAAGTAACTTAACCACGCAGTATGTTCAGATAGTACTCTCTAAGATAGTGGGTTACAGACAAATCACATTTCTGTTGATCACGTTTCCAAACTGAGGGTTCCTCACACCAGTGAAATCATAGGTTTGCAACAACCTCTCTTTCCTGTCCCCCTCACCCCTCCCACCCCAGCCACATCTCATCATCTAATATAGTACTTTGTACATATTAAGTGTTCAATAAATGTTCATTGAACTGAAAAGACTTAGCTTTGTGATGAGTGCAGCTTATGTTTACTGCATGGCACACTTATAACTAGCCCTTAGGTAATCTCTCTGACAAGACCTCAGGCTTCTTATAGCACAGCCTGATGTCATTTCATGATAACAAAAAGACTCTGGGGAAACCATCAAGAAAAATCCTAGACCCTAGAATCTGCTACAAAGAGGCTCACTTAAGTTCTCTTATTCTCTCTCTTTGTTTCTGCAACCCAGTGTATGTACCAGGATAAATTTTAGCTAAAAATTTCAGGCTCTTCTTACTTTTATGTGCTTTCTACTGGCAGCCTCAGAATAAGAAGTTAAAGTTTTCTTTAGGATTATTGGCAAAAGCTGTTGCCCTTAGATCAACTGCTCTCCTTTGCTGATAGTAGCAATAATCATAATGTATGAGACCTAGGTTTCCTAATTTATTCACATGAAAAATAAAATAAGATATACATGTACCATGTCATTTTTAGTTAAAGGAGTGCTAAACATTTACTAAGTCCCCTTTATTCTCATTATTTTTTAAATTTCCCTTTGGTATTCTTGACCTTTGTTCCTCTAGATGAATTTTATTACTTTCTATAGTCCTGTTAAGTAACCCTTTAGTAGTTTGATTGGTATGGCATTGAACCTGTAGATTAATTTTGGTAGTATTATAATTTTATTGCATTACCATGGCCCCTACGTGACTAATTAAATATTCCCCATTATTTATGTAGTCTTTTATTTTTAGAAAGTGTTACCTAGTTATGTTCATATAATTTTTATGTCTTGGTAGGTGAATTCTCAAATATTTTATGTATTCTCTAGTTACTGTGAATGGGTTTTTCCGTATCTCATCCTAATTTTTTAGATAATATGCACAACTCTGATGATTTATATGAGTTTATTTTTTATCCTGCTACTTTTTTTAAGTCATTGTTTCAGTTAATTTTAGTTGAATCTCTAGTGTTCTCTCAGTAAATCATATCACTTGTAAAATGCAACAATTTTGTTTCTTCTTTGCCTGTAATCATTACCTTGAAATTTCTATTTCTCATTTTATTTATGTAGTATTTCTTTAAGTATATGAAATAGTAGTGGTGATAATGGAAATGCTGGCTTTACCCTTGATATTATTGAAAGCCCTTTAGCATATCTCCATTATGGATAATGGCTGTTCTTGGTTTTCGAAAGAGACTCTACCACATTAAGAAAGGGTCTATCTATCCTTTTAATGTTTTTAACATAAATTTGCTAATTGTATTTTGTCAAAAGCCTTTTCTGAATCTACTTATATAATCATATAATTTTTATTATTTTTTGTTATTATAATTCTCCTAATAATGAATTAACTGCATTTCTGGTCATAGGGTATAATATGTTAAATATGTTGTTTCAGCCTCTTTGCTAATATTTTGCCCAGTATTTTTGCATTGACATTCCTTAGAGATATTGGTCTATTATTTTCTTCCTCTGCTTTATTTCTCATTGGTTTATGTAGTACCACCACTACTGCAATATTTGTCTCCCAGAAAGATTTTGGAAGGACTTTTTCTTTCTCTATTTCTGCAAGCAAGTTTTGTGGTGTTGGAGTTAGTTGTTGTTTGAATGCTTGATAGAATTGTTGTAAAACAGTGTGTGTCTGAATTTTCTTTTTCTTTTGTTAGTTCGCATGTGACTTTCAATTTTATTTTGTGAGGTTGATTGATTTAAATGATTTTTTCCTCTCTTTTAACCTAGGCATTATTCATTTTTGTTAAAATTTATTTCATTTGTTATCAATTTTGTTGGTGTTCATTTGGGCAAAAATAGTTTCTAATACTTTATTTCCTCTTCATTTGTTATGAATTCTTTTTTTTAAATTATTTTTGAGTGTGGTAATTTTTTTTTCTTTTTATTGTGTTTAGTTGGGTTTATTCATTGACTTTCTAATTTTTAAAAAGTTGTATGTCCAATCCATCTCTTCTTTCTCTCTTTTGTTGATAGAAGTGTTTAAAAACATAATTTTTCCTAATTACTTCTTTGACTATATTCCAAAAGTTTTGTTATGTTGTCTCATTGTAATTTCCATTGATGACAGTTATCTATTGGTTTTCCATAAAGCTGAGAACTATGGATACTACTTCATTTCCACTTAGAAGTCACCAAAAACCCATAATACTTTTCTAAAATTCTATTCTGGTCCAAACTTCTTTCTTGTTTCTTTAAAAAAAAAATCCTAAGTATGATAAGGGCATATTGAGGTACCCAAATATTATACCTTTTTGTGTATCATTCCATGCAATTTTATTAACTTTTCCTCTAAGTAAACAGTGGCTATGATATTTCCTGCATTTTTTGTGAATGTATGTGTGTGTATATATATACATGTATATATATATACACACATACATACACACATATGTTATATATGATGTCTGTAAACACAATGTGGTTTCCTTGATTAACTCCTTTAAGTACGTCTATTTTTATGTTTCTCTTGTCTAAAATCTTGATTGCCATGCCTGATTTTCAAAAAATCACCTGAAGAATAATAAATTCAGTTCCAACATCTCATTTCAACTCTGTGAATTTTTATATTTCAAGTGTGAACTACTGTTTTCATTCTCTGGTCATTTTGAATGGAATTCCTTTTTGTATCTCATCTGGCTGGAATTTTTTCCAAGAAAAATCCCAGATCAGTTTAACATACATACATAAAATACACACACACACACGCACACACACAAAGTATATATATATGTAATATATATAATATATATATATTTTTTCATTAGACCACTCTGATGCTAGATCTGGAAGTCTGTGATAGCTTATCGAATTCTATAGTTAAGTGTTGTGAAAAGATTGTGTCTTTTAGTCATGGTAGATTCTGTTCAGTCACCTTTTCTCTTCTCTGTGAACCCTATATTACCTCTGTGCTTTTAGACTTATTTTGATTCCTTGTACACACATATTCCAGAGATGGGAAAAAGATTATAGTTCAGCAACTTAATACCTTTCTGCAATACACTTACAGCTAGATATCATCCATCTCTTTCTGCTAAGCTGGCACATATTTGACTTAGCTGGTTGAAAGAGAGTAAGTTTATAATCATTCTTCCATGCATTATTCTTCACTAGTTTACCTACACCTTTTTCTAAAGGGAAATGTTCTGTTCACTGAATTCTTTTGGGGTTTTAGGGACAATTAGGGGACAATTCAGTATAGTGGGAAGTGCACTGAATTTCTTATCAGAGTACCTTGTACTGGTTTCCTGTTCTGCCACTTACTACCTGTGTGACCTTGGGCAAGTGAATTTTCTGCTCTAGACTTCATTATCTTCACCTATGAAACTAGGGAGTTAGTCTAGATAAACTCCAAGACCCCTTCTGGCTCTGAGTCTATGATCCTAAGTTTGTTTTCACAAGCCCTACAGAGATAAAGTTCTCTCAGGTGCTGAAAGCAAGGGATTTTTTCTGGAACCTTATTTTCCTACTCTTCATTTTTGCAGTACAGGAGTTAAGCAGAATAGCATTATTTCACACTGTTCCCCTTCCCATTCCTTCATATATTTCCATCTGAATTTCAAGTACAGTAATACTAGAAAAGAAAACAGATGTGGTAACAACAGGTTACATTAAGTATCAATTTTGTGTCTATCACTGATCCAACTTGGTCCATATTGATTAGAAACAGGCCTAGAAATAAATGGGTGATTAAAAAAATCCCAAGATTACTGATTGTGAGGTGAGCATAAGAACAAATTAGAATGAAAAAGTATAAAGAAATTAGATAATACCAGTCATTCACTAAAAGCTTATAAATCTAGCCATCTTTTTTTTTTTTTGGTCGCATTCTCAATTTTAGGCTCAGCAACAAGATCCAAATAAACCTTATTGGGTGCTGCGCCTGGTCACTGAACAGATAGAGACTGACATTCTGGAAGTTAAGAAGGATACAGAAAGAACTGATGAAATCCGAGCAATGAAACAAGCATGGGAGTCTGCAGAGCCAGGCAGATCTATCAAGGTAATGACAGCTGGAAAGGTTATTTTAGTTGTCCTCGTTCTGGAGTGGTCTGAGAGCAACAAAATGCAGGAAAAAATGTATAATCAAACACTTGACAGGGGCTGAAGGACATTAATAATATTCGATAAGTGACTTTTTCAAATAACAGTTATGTAGGTACTTGTTTTTTCCCTCCTTCCTTCCTGCCCTTTCTAATCAAATGATAACCTTCTTGTAGTCAGCCTTAAGTCTGCTTGATAACCATAAAAAGTTAGCTCTTGATGATACTTTTTGGCTTTGTAGTCTTTCTCCCAAAGGCTGGAAGTTTATTTTCATTTACAAAGCCCTAGCTATGCCTATTCCACTATTCTCTTCTCCAAAGAAGGAAGCATAAACATGTACTTGTAGATACATAAGAGAACCTTATAAACACATGAACACATGCACATTCACAGTCTCTCTTATATAATCCTCCTCCCCTTCAGAATTTATAGAATTCTTTGTACCTCTGTCATGTACTTATCATGTTTTCTGTTATAATTACTTTTGTATGTATTCTATCCCCCTATCATGGAAAGCTCCATAAGAACAGGGGTTATATATTATTTAAAATTTTATCTACTTCAGAGACTAGTGTAGTTCTATTCATAGAGTAGGTACTTTGTTGGTGATAATAAATTTAACTGACAAGAGATTGATGGCGTATATATGTTTGAAATATACTATAGGACCAATTAATAGGTATATTTGATTGCTAATATACTTAATCCCTATAGTTTGATCATTCAAATTTAATGACACTAGTTTCAATAGATAATTCATTCAATAACAATTTATTAAGCACTTATTGGGTATGAAGCACTTTACTAGGTACTGGGAAAGGTACAAAGACAATTTAGACATAAGTACTGTCCTTACTGAAGCTTACAATCTAGTAAATTATAATTATAATAACATGTTATTATATTACTTAATAAAATCCTGTTTAGAAAGATGTTCTCTACCTACGTCAGATTGCACACTCTTTTGGGGAGAGAGGTCGGGAGGTAGGGGTAGCAAATTTAAAACTCAAAAGCTTATAGAAGTGAATGTTGAAAACTAAAAACAAATTAATTTTAAAAAAGAAAGATGTTATGTAAGTGTATACATTTATTAGAGTTGCTCATTCGTTGGCTGACAAAAAAAGGTTCCATGTATGAAAAGCAATAACTGCTCAGTGTTTTAATGTGTTTTGATCAAACACATTAGTAGCAAACCTCAGTTTGCTAAGGCACAGATAAAATAATTTTGCTAATTTCACATTTTCTTCTTTTCTTGGAGGCTTTATAAGTCATTTATAGTCAGTCATTTTCAAAGATCTTGTCTGCTAACATTTGTTCTACAGGCTGCTCAAGCTCGCTTACAGTTTATCAACAAATTCTCTAAGAAATCTGAGGCTGAGGCAGAGCCTAAAGATATGACTAAGATCCTGGAAGAAGGTACTGACGTTGTTCATGGACCAAATGAGTCTCACCATTCACGAGTATTATTGGTGCACTTTTGAGTGTAGTTTTAATGGAGAGGGAAAAAGGTAGATGGGCAAAAGTTAGAGAGAGAGAGAGAAAGAGAGAGAGAGAGAGAGAGAGAGAGAGAGAGAGAGAGAGAGAGAGAGAGAGTGAGCGAGCGAGAGCGGGCAGAATGAGATTTCTCAACCATAAAGGAAATATTGTAAATCTTTTATGCTTCAGGATTTCAAGGACAGCTCCACTACACCACAAATGTAGATTTGGTCAGAGAGTTCTAAACTCCTCCTCACCCCTGCCCCCACCTCTTATACTTTCAGGAGGAATATTAAAGTCTAGCTGTTGTGACTGTTTTTAAAATGTTTACTCTATCTCTTTCTACCATGGAAGTCTTCTGTCCTTAAAAGTCACCTTTCTTTGAGGTGGTGAATAACACCTTTGGTTGCATAAAGTTAAACTTACTTCTGTCAATGTGGGAGCAACCAGGTACCCCAGTGGATAGAGTGCTGGGCCTGGAATCAGAAAGACTCATCTTCTGAGTTCAGATCTGGTTTCAGACTCTTACTAGTTGTGTGACCTTGGGCAAGTCACTTAACTCTACCTCATCTGTAAAATGAGCTGGAGAAGGAAATGGCAAGCCATTGCAATGTCTTTGCCAAGAAAACCCCATATGGGGTCACAGAGACTCAGATGTGACTAAAAAAAAACTGGATAACAGCTGTGAATGTGGATTTTAATACTAGAAAATGTCAGAGGACTGTCCAAAATTAGTAAATATACAATGAGTCAGTCATTATTACTTCGGGAAGCATTACTTTATATTGCTCATTTGAAACCTATTGTAAGTTCATAGCATCAGGAAATACTTTTTTTCCTATAACATAAGTGGACCATGACTAATTATTATGTAAATAGACCCCTCCTCCATACTCAACTCTCTTCCAATTCTGAGATTCTGTGAATTTATCTTCCTAATTTTTCCTGACAGCCCATCAGATATTTGAAGACAACTATCATCCTCTATAGGCAGCTAGGTAGTGCACATTGGGCCTGAAGTTAGGAAGACCTGGGATCAAATCCAGTCTCAGACACTTATTAGCTCTGTTACCCTATGCAAGTCCCTTTGCCTCTGTTTGCCTTAATCCATTAGAGAAGGCAATGGCAAATCACTGCAGTATCTTTGCTAAGAAAATCCCATGGAAAGTATTGGCGTGCTGTCATCCACAGGGTCACAAAGGGTCACATATGACTGAGCAATGATAATCATTCTTCTGTGTTGTCTATGCCTTTTTTTCTTCAACCTAAATATCTCTCCAACCTAAATATGGTTCTGTTCATCCTTAAATGGCAGTCTTCAGAACTCACAGCATCCTAGTGGCTTTTTTTGTGGATGTTGATATGGTCTGCATTTAGGTTCACAATGTTTTCCTTATTATCATGGTGATAATAATGATCTTGTCTGCAAGGTGAGGGGTTGAGCGCTTTTCTTCAGTTGCTGTTAGCTCTAGCTTCCATTCTGTAGCACCCTCCTTTAATTTTTTTTTTGATTTTCAGTTCCAAATTCTCTCCCTCCCTCAAGTCCTTTCCCCACCCATTGAAAAGACAAGAAATATAATACCCATTATACATATGAAGTCATGCAAAACATACTTCCATATTAGCCCTGGGGGAACAATTAAGGGATAAGACTGCTTCTTGAGAACAATAATAACAACTGATGAGACAAGGTGGAAGTACACAACTCTTATTGTGCTTCTCTTTTGTCCGCCAAGGAGAACTGTCATACCAGTCAAATAGACAGCTCATTATTTTAAAGAACTACCCAAAATAATAATGAAATTCATTTGGAAAAAAAACCAATTAAGAATATCAGGGGCAATAATGAAGAAAAATGGCGTAAAGGGGACAAAATGTTACTGGAATTCAAACTGTGTTATGAAGGAGTCATCAAAATGATTTGATTGTCTTTAGAACATACAAAAAGAGATCAGTGGGATTGATTTGATAAACAAGACTGAGCCCTACATTCCAAATAATTTAGTCTCTTAATTTTAATAGCATTCATTTGTGGTAGTCCATTCTAAGTGATGCTAACTAACATGACCTTGAGCATGTCACTGAACTTCTCTAGGCCTCAGTTTTCTCATCTGTAAAATGGAATGGTTGGATTAGATAACCTCTAATGCTCCTTCCAATTCTAAATTTATGGTCCTATGAATTCCAGTGCTTATATTGTAGGACACTCTAGAATGTCATCTCCCGTTCATAGTCTCTGTGAATAAGTATATTTCCTCTATTTTCCCTATGACTCCCCTAAAACTAAGGGCTTATGAGATACCAGTGCTTCTGTTCTTCTCTATCCAGTCCAACTTGTAACATGATTTTGTATCTCCTCCCACTCCCATGCCTTTCTACCTATCACTTTTTTTTAAAGGATCATCTTCTGAGTAACTCCATTCCTAAAAATCTTAATTCATTAGGGAGATCATGTGATGTAGTTGAAGAACTATTTACTGAGATAGCACTTTGGCGAAAGCTAGGCCCTTCTGCTCAAAATCTACGCTTCCTTAAATTAGCCATATCATTTCCCTAGACCGAGGTCCTTCTATTTGGTTTCCCTTTGTGTGAAAGATGCCCAGGAATTTAGATTTTTCCTCTCATAAGTGGGAATGTGGTATGCACCCCAGTCCCTTCCTCACCTAGTTATGAGCAAATTATGTTTATTTCTTGAATATGGAACTGTGGGTTCTTTGTGAGGCTATGAAGTATAAAATTGTTAGCATGAATCAATTTACTTTTCTGCTCCCAGCCCTACAACTCTATGTCTTCCCAACTCAGTCAGTTAGTGCATTTTTTGAGGGTACTTACTGATAACTCAGGACCTTTCATTTATCAGGGATTCAATAAATACTTGTTTTATTAATTAAATTCTCTAAGCTAAAGTAGGATAGTTTTTTTTTCCATGTCAGTTGTTTAGCTGCAAAGTAAAATGACAGAAGCTAGAAGTTAAAAACAAAGTAAAACTTTCTTTTAAATAAAACCATATCAGGTAAGCCAAGATCAACCAATAATAAAGGGAAAAAGAACTTATTAAAAAGTTTTAAAAATATAATATCTAGGAGAGGGAAGTATACATTTTGAAGTGAGGGTGATATAAAAACAAATGATATCAATACAAAGTTTAAAGTTAAAAATAATTTTATATATATATATATATATTATTTTTTTTTTGTTACAAATGGAATAACTACAGGAGAAACGAGAAAACTCCCTGGTGTTGAAGCCATACCAAGTGCAGTGACTACTAACACAACTGTATCACCTGTGAAGAAAGAATTAGAACCTTTGGACATTACTCCATATTTCCAGTAAGTTGTAGTAAATATGAATAAATGTGGAAATCTGTGTTTGTGGAGCAGAAATTACATTGCCAATTCTGTAGTAATGATGAATTAGAAATAAATACCCATTATATTTTTATAGTGTGAACCAGACATGTGAATCTTCAGCTGTCTATAAGCTGGCATTTTTATTTCGATGAGTGTTTATCAGTTGTATTTGATTGTAAACATGGGAGTCTTTTGTAGCTCTGTCCTTCCCTATCTACATCTGGGTGAGCCCATAAAATTCCATGAGTTCGATGGTCATCTGTATGCAGAGAACTTCACAATATATATCTAGCCCTCATTTTTCTACCTGTACTTCAGTCTCACATTTCCAACTACCTATTGGATACTCCTACCTCAATGCTTCATTGAAATACCAAATTTCACATGCTAAAAATAGAACTGATTATTGTAGCATTTTAGATATTCTTTATAAAAGCTTAGGGTTGGAAAGGCCATTTAGTCCAGTCCATAGACCTTCTACAACCTACAGAATCATGGAATTTGAGGAATCAAGGGAACCTCAGCCGTCATCTAGCCCAACACATCCCCTTCCCCAAATTCCCATTATAACACATATAGAAAGTAGTCACCCCCCATCTGATTGATCCTGAAGACCTGCAAGGAGGAAGAACCTATCACTTCTGTAGATAGTCCTTTCCATTTTTAAACAACTCCTTTAGGACTTTTTTCCTTTGACATTAAGCCTAAATTTTTCACTTTACAACTTTCACTCATTGTTCCTGGATCTATCTTCTGGGTCCAAACAGAATAGATCTAATCTTTCTTTGAGAGCCTTTCAGATATGTGAAGACAAATCTTTTCTTCTCTAGGCAAAATACCAACCCTCCACCCCATTCCAGCAACCTATCTCCTTATCACATGGAATTAAGACTTTTCACCTTTTTGGTTACCTTCAGGATGCCCTTTAATTTATCAATGTCCCTCTTAAACTGTGGTGTCCAATTTCGAACACCGTATTCTAGTTGAGGTCTCATGAGACCGTTACCTCCTTATGCCTGAAAACTTCGCCTTCTTCCTTCAGCCAAAGATCATGTTTCCTGCTGCTACATCACACTACTAATGCTTACTAAGTTTGAAGTCCACTAAGATTCCTGGATTTTTTTTTCAGGTGAACTGTTTCTAATCATGTCTCTTCCATCTTTCACTTGTAGTATTCATTTCTTTTTTGCATCCAAAAGTAAGGCTTTCCAGTCTGTTAAACTTAATCTTGTTAGTTTTAGCTCAGTATTCTACTCTGTCACTAGCTTTTTGGAATTTGACTCCACCATCTTGTATGTTAGCCATCCTTTTCAGCTTTGTGCAATCTGCACATTTGAAGAACATGTATGCATACATAAGAGAAAATGTAGTAAAATAGAATTCTGGCCTTGGAGCCAGGAAGAGCCAGGTTTGAATCCTGCATCAGACACTTATTACCTGCACAACCCTGGGCAAGTCATGTAACCACTCTAAGCCCTTAATTTCCTCATCTATAAAATGATTTGAAGACTTCTGTGGCCCCTCCATCTCTGAATCTATTAACCCTGTGATTATATGCCTTTATCCAAGTCATCAGTAAAAAAAATTAAACAACGCAAGGCCAAACACAAGTTCCTGGGGTACTCTATCCTAGACCATGTAGATATTGAACCATTAATGACTATTCTTTGAGTGAGGCCACCCAATCAGTTCTGAATTTATCTAATTATCATATAATTTAGTTCATCTATCTCCATCTTCCCCATGATAGGAAATACTTATCAAAAGCTTTTTTCTAAAATCCAGATAAATTATATTTATAGCATTCTCCTTATCCACCAGTTTAATAACATTGTTAAAAATGAAGCAAAGTTAATCTGGCATGAGCTGTTGTAGATAAAGCCATGCTAGCTTTTCCATAATCTCTGTTTTCCTTTCATTGATGTTCACCAACCATATCTTTTATGGTTAAGTTTGATTCCCAGGAATTGAAGTTGAGCTCACCGACCTATAGTTTGTAGACTACTCCTGCTCTTTTTTTAAGGCTAACACCACATTTATCCTTCTCCAGTCTTGTGGTACCTCTCCCATTTGCTATAATGTTGCAAATAGTCTTCTTGACAGTGGCTCAGAAATAACACCTGTCAGTTGTTTGAGTGTCTGAGGATGTATTTTATCTGGGCCAGTTGATTTGTTTCCATCAAGAGTAAATCAGGTACTCCACTTGCTTTTCTTAGGTATTGACTTACTGTTAGCCCTTTTTGTTCTACTGTGTACGGTGCAAAGGTCATTCTCCTCTCCTGACAAATGGTCTTCTGGCTTTTGCTAGAAGGCCTACAGAGAGGCAGAGCCTACTATTTCTCAAGGCAGTTCATTTGACTTTTGGGAAAGGAACACACATTTATTAACATCTATTGTGTGCCAGGCCCTGTGCTAAAAAAACTTTACAAATATTATCTCAATTGATCTTTACAACAAAGCTGTGAAATAGGTGCTATTTTTATTCCGATTTTATTGTTGAGGAAACTGAGACAGAGAGGTTAAGTGATTTGTCCAGGGTCACAGAGCTAATAAGTGTCTGAGGCCAGATATGAACTCGGGTCTTCTTAATAGCTCTAATCATTAGGAAGTTATTAATTCTAGCCTAAATTTGCCCCTAAATTTCAACTCGTTATTTGTAGTTCTTAGTTCTGGGCTAAGAAAAATAAATCTAATGTTGCATTCACTTAAGAATACCTTGAAGGACCAAGCTACATTCAATCAGTGCAGTGTACTTGCACATGCTAGAGATAACAGATTAAAAAATACTTATTTCAAAGTAAAATTATAAAATATATTTCTAATTATTTGCATTTAAAGTATATTTATATAGACAGCAGAAAATGTAATGAGTAATAGTAAAATTATTTTAAAGATTTTAAATAGTCTTTTGTTAATTGATGCAGTTGACATGCCTGGTCCTGGAAGGTGGTTATCATGTGCCTCCTAAGTCTTCTCAAGGCTAAACACCCTTGTTCCTTCAAATGATGCACAGATGACATGACCTCTAGGCCTTTCAGTATTTCTTTTGTCATCCTCTTCTCTTCTAAATATGTTCCTCCCCTAGACTTCCCTATTTCTGATGAAGACCCTCATCCAGGTACATCATCTAAGACTCTTTCTTGAGTATTCTCTCTCTTGCTCCCCCCATATCTAATTAGTTTTCAAGTCTTATCCCTTCCTTTCTCTTCACTCACTTCCCACTACCTTAATATAAATGATTTGTCCAGGATCACACAGCTCATAAGTTTTTGAGACCAAGTGTGAACTCAGGACTTCCTGATAGCCAGAACCTCTCACTTGGATTTCAGTGTTTCCAGTTTCTTCTCTCTCCAATCATTTTTGAATTTAACTACTAAAATAATCTGCATAAGGGACAGGTTTGACCACATTACTCTATCATCTAAAAATCTTTGGCTTCTACTTGCCAATACAACTTGCAAATACAACTCATCACCTTACCATTTAAAATTGCCTGCAACCCAGCTCCAACTTACATTTACAGATTGATTTCACATTGCTCCCTTTCATGTACTTAACATTTCAACCAAACTGACCTGCTAGATGTTTACCAGATTCAGCATTTTATATCTATGTTGTCATAGGCAACTGTCCCTCACACCTGGAAGGCACTCCTTCTTCTTCTCCATATCTTAGAATCCTCAGTTTCCTTTAAAGCTCGTTTCAGGCATTACCTCTTATAGGAATATTCCCCTAATATTCTAGTCTTTAAATGTTCTCTCCTTTCTTAACTTAATTTTTTTTTTTAGTTATCTGTATCTGTATTATGTCCCTCAATGGAATGGAAACTCTTTGAGGATAAACCCAGTTTCATTTTTCTCCTACTGTTCTTGATGCATATCATAATGCCTTTCATATTGTGGGTTGTTAATAAATGTTTATTGAACAAAGTTGAAGTTTTGACATCCTCAGATAAACTTCAGGTTTGATGACTGGGGCAACTAGAGCTACAGAGTATTCACACTATGTCTCCTATGCTTGTTTAAATAGATTTAGGATTGTTTCAAGTTTAGCTAATAGGAATAATCTTGAGAAATGGCTGCAAGTTCTTGAAGACCGATATCAAATTTTAAAATGTGATCAATACTTTTTGGCTTCACAAATTCAAAAGAAACAACTAGAATAATCTTTCTTAGAAACCAAAATGTATTTCACAATCACCTTATGCAAACAGTTGCACAAAAAGAGACCAGGCTGCCCAAAAAGGATGACAACAACAAAAATTAATGGCAGTAAAATTTCCTGTATGATTTAGCACTCTTTGTTTCTCTAAATTCAGTATAAGTTACTGTATTATCAATATGACCATGAGGGACTAAAATAATGGTGAACATTGGCTGAAGATCTTTGTGATGCTTTGCCATTGCTAGAGTTGGGTCTTTTAATCACTTGGTTCCCCAAGAAAATGGTTCAGAGGCAAGCTCCAAAATGAGTTAATTATCTCTTTTGATTTTCATCCCAAGACAAACAATTGATGAGCCTATATTATACAATGAGATTTTGGCCCAGCACCAAGAAACGCAGAAGGCAGAGGAAGTTCATCGGTTTCGCCAGTATCGAGAAGGCATACTTAGCAAAAGAAATGATGACTATCTAGCACGGAAGAGGCTAAAGGCAAAAGTTTTGGATACCTATGGTGATATCCGTGTAAGTAAGAGCATGTAAATGTATGTCCCTCTTGACAAACCTTTTTAAATTTTTAAAATTTGACATCTTATATGTTAAGTTATCCATCCATGTAATTAGCAAGTTAATGGAGATTTGGCCCTGATTCTTTTTTAGAATCACATTATATCCTTTTGCGTCACATGGGATAGCATCTTTTTTTAAAATATATTTATGACATGTGCTACTCCCCACAAATGTTTATTTTTTCATTGTGAGAACAACCCAGCCTGGAGCCATTGTACTAACCAAGATTGTCCCACTTAAACTCTGCTATTGATATGCCATCCCCTGAATTTCTTCCTTGGTCATTATTATTCTTCAGATATTCAGACCACACTGGCGTTTCATATGCCAGGGAGAGCATATAGCCATTTTCAAGTAGCATCACAGGTAGATGATTTATGCCCTTAAGTTAATAAACTTTGAGGAACATTTTAAAATCACTTAATAAGTTCATTTGTGTGTTTTAAACCATCGACATGGCTATACAATGTTTTCAGAATTTTAATGTTCTCCACGCATGAATATGGTTAGTCCATTAAAACTCTGCCAATGTCAAAATGGACTCTGTTCAATAATGTTATATTCCTGGAGCAAATACTTTGTGTATTTGTTATCATGTCTTAATGAATTGTACTTAATGATACAGTACTGGTAACACTGATTCACCTTCCTACTGATTGCCCATTTCTTCTAGCTTTTTAAAAAGTGGGGAGTAGCATAGCACATTACTCATTAAGGAGAATATTATTCTTACCTCCATGGCCCTTCCATACTTTGTCAGCCATCTCCAAGAAGCATGAATTTTTAACAGGTGATCCAAGTATAGAATTCGAAGAGGTAATAAAGGTATACTCTACCTCCTTATGTCATTAATTGGCTACAAGAAAACATAGTAGGTAAAATAGTGTTATAGAGGACAGTTAGTTCCCTGAGAATAATGTTGCAAATAAATATTGCCTCCCATAATGATGATAACAATAAAAACTACTGTTTTTTAATGCTTTGAAGTTTTCAAGGTAATATATACATATATATGCATATGTATGTGTATAAAATCAGTTTTGTCATTTGTAAAATGGAGATAATTACAGTACCTATCTCACAGGGTAGTTGAAATGATCAAGTGAGATGATATATAACATGATATAAATATATGTAATTTTATATTACTTATTATATAAAAATTAGAACATATTAATAATATATTACCATATATAACATATATTATCTCACTTGATCATTTCAATAATCCTGTGAGGTAGGTGGCATAATTGTCCCCATTTTATAGATGGCAAAACTAACTTTATATTTTACATGTGTTGTATGTAACATATAAAATTTATATATTTGTATACAATATATAAATTATATATAAATACATAACTGATTTTATATGTAATATATAAGTATTGTATTATAATTATGTTATATATGTATGTGTGTGTGTGAAATCTCACTTGATCATTTCAGTGTTCCTATGAGGTAGGTGCTGTAATAATCTCCATTTTACAGATGACAGAACTGAGGCTGAATGTGTCTTGGACTCTTCCTGGCTCCAAGTCTACTACTCTATCCGTTGTTCATAGTTTTACAGTGAGGTTGGTGGCAGCCTTTGGAGTGGTATGCCCATACCATCTTTTTTTCTAAGTCAGTCAGTAAACATTTGTTAAACACATATAATGTGCAAGGTACAGTACTAATTAATGTGGCTATGAAAAAGGGTAAAAGAGAATCCGTGCCTTTAAGGAACTCACAGTTTAATGGCGGTTGCTATATGCATGTGATCCCAGTGCATACATGGTGGTGAAAAACTTATTTCATATTGTATCCCCACTTATTAAAATGTATTAAGTTGTTTGTTTATTATTCGTTTAGCAAATTTATACAACAGTATACTTCACAACAGCTCCTCAGTTTTGTAGCAGGATAACTTGAATTTATGGTTAAAGACTTATTAGAATTAGTTTTCTTATAGAAGAAATCTTGCTCATTTACCAAGAGTTGTAGCACTTTACGTCTTCTTACAAAAACCAGTTACTGTTGCATGTAAACTGAAGTATGTGAGATAGTGTAGTGTAGTGGATAGAGAGCTGGCCTTCAGGTCAGGACTACTTGGATTCCTTTCCTAGCTCCCTAAAAATCTCTAAGACTGTCAATTGTAAATAGCTAGTCTAAACTGGTAGATGAAACTCCTCACTGAGAGCCTTCTACACTAATAAATCATGTATTTGGTCAAGAAATACAAGCAAACAAAACTTATTTATATAAAATTATTACCAGCACTTAAAATGGGAAAAAATCTTTTAGAACAGATAGGAAATTATAGCTCCATAAGTAAGTATTATCCAAGCAAGACTCCATTTCTATTTGAATTCGTGTATATCACAGGAAAAAAAAAAGTGAATGGATTTGTTTTTTGATGCCAAATTCACTGCTTTTTTGTTTGTTTGTTTGTATTTTGTGGGGTGGACAGGCATCTTTACAGGAGACCCTGGATATAGTGCTATTGCCACGGGAACTGTACAGGGAGAAGTTGCTGGAAGAAGAGCGTCAACAACAAGAGGCCATGGCAGCAGAAGAAACAGCCCTTAAACAAGAGCAGGAGAAGAAAAGTCCTGACCACCCAAAAAAAAAAGGAAAAGGAGGGAAAAAAAAGTGACTGTAGGAAGCCAAACATTTCCCTTATTCAGGCTAATGAGCAATTGTGTATATTTATGAGACAAAATATTAGGCCAGTTGAAAGTATGGTTTTATAAGCATTTTTGCAGAATTCCCTAAGCATTTATAGTTTTTATCTTAATTTTTTCCCCCTAATTTTAGCCTTACATGTATATGATGTTCTAATTTAAATTAAACTGTCATCAAAAGTATTTATATTATAAAGGAATTATCTCCCCCAATCTGAGATGTTGGTCTTTCTTTTTAGACAAAAAATCCTAGTCAGAAACAGGTACTGGAACATTTTCAACAACTATGAGGAACTAAATGCTATTTTAAAAAGTCCAAATATCTTTTTTGACTTAAAGATATTTAAGATATTCAAGAATTTCTACATGATGGAAATTTTTCTCCCTCTCTAGTTTTTTTTTCCTTCAATTTGTCCAGCTGTAGGACATCAAAGTGTCTATATGCAGGCTTTTTCATCTAGCAGTTATTTGAATATGTATCCTTGCATGCAGACTTGCCTTTTGAAGTATTTTAAATTAGCATTATTCTGACCTATTATAAGTGTAGACCTTAAAAAAATGGCCTGACAGACCATTATTTCAATGGTCTCAAACCTGTTTACCTATTATAGCATTTCTTGATTCTTTCCCAGCCAGTTTCCCTTTTTCTCTCAAATGTATTCAAGCTTCTTATTGATTTACTAATGGAACCCTCTAATGACAGATAATATTCCATGGCAAGCTTATGTCTTATTCCAACATGACAGACTATGGAAAAAAATGGTTTTCTAAACTATTTCTTCTTCATGTCTATTTTTATTATTGTTGATTTTAAAAAAATTCTGTTTCTTTTGGAGATTACTTTGAAGCATTTATGCTAGCTCATATAAATCATGTGGCTAAATTAATTAGCTGTTGGATCTTCACTGGTACAAATATTCACATGAAACAGGTTTTCAAATATCCAAATCTGTTCCTTTGTTACATAATACTTACAGAAAATAAATCGACTACTCTTCTGTATTGAATACAATCAGTCAATCAATAAGCATTTATTAAGTGCTTATAACAGGTATTGAACTAGATAATGGAGTACTAAGACAAACATGAAACAGTCCCTGCCTTCAAGAAACATGTGTTCTACTGAGGGACAACACACACACACACACACGTATATGTATATACATAAAAAATCCAAAATGTTCACACCGGGTTAAATGTTTGGAGAGCTCAAGAAAAATGTCTAGCTTTATGATTGAATCAAGAATTTGTCTTTTTTGTCCAGCCAGTTTCAGAGAGTTGAATTACTTTATCACTAGCTTATTTTTTCATCTCTATGGAAAATAATGCCTAAAAGGTTTGAATGACATGGAGACAAATTGGTGCAGCAATCTAACTTTTGGAAAAGGTAAATTTATTTATACCCAATATCTATATATATATATACTGGTAAAGATTTTTAATATCTTGTATCTGTTTCTTTGCATTCAAAGCAAATGATACTAAGAAAAACATAACTTCAGTCTATAACCTTAAAATTGACTGCTCACTCCTAAGACAGACTTGTTCATCTTCATTTTAGTTAAACTATTTCCAGTCACAGGTGTATTTTCATTGAATAAATACATTACATATTGAGGCTTTTTACATGTTTAGGAGCCAGAGGATAAAACATTTCCTGTCTTTTTCACTTTTCTGATATAGTCACAGATGGCAGCATCACACTACATAATATGCTATCTTCTGGAAATTTTTATATATATATGACAAACTCAGTTTCACCAGATATATCTCCCTATAAGTTTAATCCCATGTTAGTTACTTTTTATAAATTCAAAGTCTATTCATTGTCATAAAAATTTGTTGAACTCAGTTATATAAACATGTCTCCTTCTAATAAGGGCTAGCCAACAGGTATCTTAACAGATATTCACTGATTATCTTATAAAAACTGCTGATTTATGCCTGAGAATTCTGAAAGAAAAAGGCTTTTATTCAATTATAGAATAGATAATGGATAATAGGTGAGATGTTAAAATAATATATTTTTTGTTTTCATTGAACTTGAGCTAATTTTTTAAACTGTGGTACAAACCCCAAATCATCCACAAAATTACCAGAGACCAAAATATGCCATCAGAAAACTAAATACATGGGGGCAGCTAGGTGGCACAGTGGATAGAGCTCTGGCCGTGGGGTCAGGAGGACCTGAGTTCAAATTTGACACTAGCTGTGTGACCCTTGGCAAGTCACTTAATCTCATTGCCTCACCAAAAAATCAAAACAAAATAAAAAAGAAAAGAAAACTAAATACATGATCAAAATTCAAAGATCTTACTCTCAGTTCCAAGTTCAAATTCCAGCTTAATTTTGTTCAGTCATTAAATGATGTTGGTTTAACTGTTAGAAGTAGCTTTCAGACTGGTAAGTGATTTTGATATCTATGACAAACTATTATTTACAATCACAATAATTTAAAATTATATATAATGCTCTTCAGTTACAAGGCACTTTCATTTCATTATTTTGCTTGATCCTCATAAGAGATGTACAAAGTGGATTATGAAATTATCGCTCATCTTTTGAAAATGGTGGGTGAAATAAGGATGTCCATTATCACCACTGTTGTTCAATATGGTACTAGAAATGTTACCTTTATCAATAAGAGAAGAAAAAGAAATTTAAGGTATTAGAATAGGCAAAGAAGAAACAAAGCTATTACTCTTTGCAGATGATATGATGATATACTTAGAGAATCCTAGAGAATCAAGTAAAAAACTACTTGAAATAATTAACAACTTTAGCAAAGTTGTAGGTTATAAAATAAACCAGCATAAATCATTGGCATTTCTATATGTTACCAACAAAGCCCAACAGCAAGAGATAGGAAGAGAAACTACATTTAAAGTTACTATAAACATAAAATATTTAGGATATCTGCCGAAACAAACCCAGGAACTATATGAGCACAATTACAAAACACTTTTCACACAAATAAAGTCAGACCTCAGTATTTGGAAAAACATCAGTTGCTCATGGGTAGGCTGAGCTAATAAAATAAAAATGATAATTCTACCTAAGCTAATTTACTTATTCAGTTCCATACCAAACTGCCAAAAATTATTTGATAGAGCTAGAAAAAATAATAAGAAGATTCATTTGGAAGAACAAAAGGTTCAGAATATCAAGGGAACTAATGAAAAGAAATGCTAGGGAAGGTGGCCTAGCCGTTCAAGATCTTAAATTGTATTATAAAGCAGCAATCATTAAAACTACTTGGTACTAGGTAAAAAATAGAGTGGTGAATCAATGGAATAGGTTAAGTGTGCAAGACACAGTAGTCAATGACTATAGTAATCTACAGTTTGATAAACACAAAGACCCTACCTTCTGGGATAAGAACTTGCTATTTGACAAGAACTGCTGGGAAAACTGGAAAAGAAGGCAGAAACCAGGCATAGATCAAAATTTTACAGCATATACCATAATAAAGTCAAAATGGGTACATGATTTAGATATAAAGGCTGATACTATAAGCAAATTGGAGAGCAAGAAATAGTTTACCTGTCAGATTTATGGAGAACAGAAGAATTTATGACCAAACAAGATATAAAGAACATTATGAAATGCAAAATGTATAATTTTGATTACAATAAATTGAAAAGCTTTTTGCACAAAGCCAATGCAGCCAAGATTAGGAGGGAAGCAGAAAACTGGGAAAGACTTTTTACAACCAGTGTCTCTGATTAGGGCCTCATTTCTAAAATATATAGAGAACTAAGTCAAATTTATAAGAATACAAGTCAATCCCCAATTGATAAATGGTCAAAGGATATGAACAGGCAGTTTCAGATGAAAAAATTAAAGCTGTATATATTCATATGAAAAAGTGCTCTAAATTACTATTGATTAGGGAAATGCAAATCAAAACAACTCTCAGGTACCACATCATACCTATCAGACTCTCCAACATGACAAAACAGGAAAATGAAAATGAAAAATGTTGGAGAAGATGTGGGAAAATTGGAACACTAATACATTTTTGGTGGAGTTGTGAAATGATCCAACCATTATGGAGAACAATTTGAAACTATGCCCAAAGGGCTATAAAAATGTGCTTACCCTTTGACCCAGCAATAGCACTTCTAGGGCTACATCCCAAAGAGATCATAAAAATGGGAAAAGGACCCACATGTGCAAAAATATTCATAGCAGCTCTTTCTGTGGTGGCAAAGAATTGGAAATTGAGGGGATGCCCAACAATTGGGGAATGGCTGAACGAGTTATGGTACATGAATGTAATGGAATACTACTGTGCTATAAGAAATGATGAGCAAGCAGACTTCAGAAAAACCTGGAAAGACTTGTATGGACTGATGCTGAGTGAAGTGAGCAGAACTAGGAGAACATTGTACATAGTAACAGCCATGTTGTGCAATGATAACTTTGATAGACTTACCTCTTCTCAGCAATACAAGGATCTAAGACATCTGCAAAAGGAATGCTTTCCACATTCAGAGAATGGAGTTTGAGTGAAGATTGAAACATATTATTTGTTCTTTTTTTCTTCTGTTTTGTTTTGTTTCCTCTTTCTGGTAGTTCTCCTATTGGTTCAAATTCTTCTTTACAACATGACTAATGTGAAAATAAGAAAAAGTGATTACCAGGTGGGAGCAGAATAAATAGTGTTTTATACCTTAAAAATAATGAAGCTGAGGCCTGAGAAGCAGAGGTGCCTTGCTCAAGGTTACACAACCTGTCAGTGGTATCTCTGAGAATAAAGAATAGAGCCCTGCTTCTCTCTTTTCTCTATTGCTAGCTCAAATTCATGCAAGGTCCAAAAATAATAATAGTTAGAATATAGGTTATAACTGGCTTATTGATTGTTTGGAGAAATGCAAATTGAAACAATTCTGATGTACTACCTCATATCTATTAGATTTGCTTATAGGACAGGAAAGGTAAATGACGAATGTTGGAGGGGATGTGGGAAAAATGAGACTTTAATGCACTGATGGTTGAGTTGTGAATTGATTCAACCATTCTGTAGAGCAATTTGGAACTATGCCCAAAGAGCTATAAAACCATGCATACCCTTTGACCTAGGTCCATATCCCAAAAAGAGATAAAAAAACAAAAAAGAGAAGAAACTATATGTACAAAAAATTTTTATAGCAGCTCTTTTCTGGAGATAAAGAATTAGAAGTTGAGGGGATGCCCAGCAGTTAGGGAATAACTGAACAAGTTACGGTATGTGATTTTAATGGAAGACTATTGTACTATAAGAAATGATGAGCAAGATACTCCAGAAAAACCTGAAAAGGCTTGCATGGGCTGATGCAAAGAGAAATGTACTGTGTACAAAGTAACAGTAATATTGTAAGATGATCAACTGTGAATGACTTAGCTATTCTTACCAATACAAAGATCCAAGACAACTCTGAAGGACTTATGATGAAAAATGCTATCCATCCCCAGAGAAGGAACTGATGGTTCTGAATACAAATTGAAACACACTTTTATTTTTCTTGAGGTTTTTTGTTGTTGTTGTTTATATTTTCTTTTACAACATGACTATTATGAATGTTTTGCATGACTACATATGTATAACCTATATTGAATTGCTTGCCTTCTCGATGAGAGGGGGGTTGGGCAGGGAGGAAGAGAGAGAATTTGGAACTCAAAGTTTTAAAAATGAATGTTAAAAATTGTTTTTACATATAACAGGGGGAAAATAAAATACTAAATAAAGAAGAAAGTCAAAAAGCTTCATAATTTGCCCTGTATTTTCTACTATATGTTATACTTTAATTTGTATAGAATTTTGTGTATTATGCAAACTGGAGATAAGTCATTTACAAAGTGTCTTGGTTTTACATTTGAAGATTAGTTGTGATGTGAAATAAGTCTCAGATGCCAAGACTAATAGGTGACTGACTATTGCTTACAATGTAGAGTGTCTGAAATAGCTCATCATACTTGAGGAACAAGAGAGTAGGAAAAGTAGGATTTATTTCTGCATGTGAATATGCCCTAGTTATCAAGAGACTGTTCATTCACTACATTTTTTTTCTCATGACAACAACTTAGAGAAGAATCTGATCAAATTCCAATAAAATAGAAGAAAACCATGTTCGTGGAACACATTTATCCTTGACTGTATAGCTTTCTCTCTGCTCTCTCTTACACCCACTTTCTTTTCTTCTCAGCTTCCCATCCAAGGATGGGGAGCACATATGGTTGGAAGAAGAGATTATTTTAAGAGAAGAAAAATGAAGGCAGTTTGCCTATTTGTCCTTTGAGACCTTCAGGGGTGAGATATAATGTAAATTCAAAATTCACTTCACTGTTTTTTCCTAGTTGGATCGGCTGTAAGAAGGAATGTGAAGTAGTGTGTAGAGGATTGTGATTGGGAACAGAAAGACCTGGGTTCAAGTCTTGTTCCTAAAACATATTGGCTGTGAGACCTTTTAAGAAGCAATTTGCTTAACCTTTCTGCACTGGGTAAGGGAGGTTCTTACACTGAAAAAATTATGTATTCAATCCTTATGCCTAAATAAGCTATGCCTCATCTAGCTCTTTTCATAACTCTAAAGTGTTATTCTCCATTATCTGCTTACTTCCTTTCCTATTTTGTGGGGAAAAATTATGAGAATAAAATTCACTGAGTTCTCTAGTTTCTACCCTTGGAATAGTATCCATGTCATTAGACATCCATATAATTGGAATTTCCATTGTTGTTATGTCTTCCCCCAAAAGGGAAAACCAAAAACAAGATGAGACAGAAGTAGGGACTCCCAAGACACAGTTATTTGTATTATTGGTGAAGAAAACAAAAGGAGCTCTAAGTACACACATTCTAAGCAACATTAAAGATTATGACAACTCAGGATGAGAAGGTCTATTTTGTCTCACATTCTAGGGTAAAAGATACAATTCAGTCAGCCAACAATACTTAGGGAAATAGAATATTCCCAGTTCCCTCAGGCAAACACAATTTTTTTTTCATTGTATGTGCTAACAATGCTTCAGAAACATGTAGACAATTCAACATCCAAGTAAAGTATAACATATTCATAGCGGTGAAAGAAAGAATTTATTCCAAGGAACTCATAATACCATATAGCCATTTGGATTTTATGTCTCTAGGTTTGTTTGTTTTAATTAAGGTTTCTCTGCTTTCTGTGATTTTCTTAGACTGTGAAGTTTCTTATTTAAGTTCAGTCTGGCCCCTTAGTTTTTTTTTTTTGGAGGGGGGAGCAATTGGGGTTAAGTGACTTGCCCAGGGTCACACAGCTA
The DNA here is from genome assembly GCF_003287225.1 of Phascolarctos cinereus. Lineage (NCBI taxonomy): Eukaryota > Metazoa > Chordata > Mammalia > Diprotodontia > Phascolarctidae > Phascolarctos > Phascolarctos cinereus. The sequence goes on along the minus strand of NW_027555958.1, from coordinate 106,903,562 downwards.
GTAATTGTCAAGTGTTTGGTCTGAGGCTAGATTTGAACTCAGGTCCTCTTGACTTCAGGGCCGGTGCGCTATCCACCGCACCACCTACCTGTCCCCTGGCCCCTTAGTTTTAAGGATTAGAAAGCAAAAATATTTTCTGAACCAGTGACCCAGCTATAAAATGAAAGATGTATGAAAGTAAGATGCCCTAGGACAGGGACTGTATCTTAGTTAAACTTTGTATCTTTCCTGCATATAAGAGGCATTTAATAAATGGTTTTTTTCCTATATTAAATTCAGTTGAAATTTGAACAAATTCACTAAAGGTTTTAGGAACTAATGAAAACAAGTTCGTAATTCAAGCAAACATAAGATTAGAATTTATAAGAGCATCATAAAGAAAAGATATGAAATTTTGATTTTCGTATTGCAGGTATTATATGTTTATGTATGAAATTGCTAAGGACAGCTAGGTGGTCCAGTGGCTACAGCACCAGCCTTGGAGTCAGGAGGATCTGAGTTCAAATCCAGCCGCAGACACTTACTAGCTCTGTGACCCTAAGTCACTTTACCCTGTTTGCCTTAGTTCCTCATCTATAAAATGAATTGTAGAAGGAAATGGCAAGCCAACTTAGTATCTTTGCCAAGAAAACCCCAAATGGGGTCACAGAGAATTGGACATGACTGAAACAACAACAGAAATGTAATTGCTTCCCAATTAACTTTACTGGAAAAAAGAACAACTAATATTCTTTTGATTTTACATACCTTGATTTCTTTATTGTACAGGTGCCTACTATGAGCCAAGAACTGTGCTAAGCACTAGGGAACAAAAAGAGGCAAAAGATAGTCTCTTTTCTCAAGAAGCTTATCGTCTAATGAGGAGAGGCATGCAAAGAAAGACATAAGTAGGAAATAATTAAAAGAGGGAAGGGACTGGAATTAAGAGGGTGTTAAGGAAGGTGTCCTATAGGACACAGAATTTTAGTTGGGACTAAAGGAAGCCAGAGAGGTCAGTAGTCAGTGGAGGATGGAAACCGTTCCATAAGTAGGTATTGGATATAGTGGCAGAGGACGGGTACTAGACCTGCAATTCCACTGGCATAAGAAACTCTAATAAGGGAAATCCTTCTGCCTTTGCAGTTCATAATCTTCTCTTCAATTTACAATCTTCGAAGGTAGCTTAGAGCATTGCAAAGCTAAGTTATTTGCTTACATTCACAGCCAGCTTGTGTCAGTAATGACACTTTGAAAGGTCTCTAGAAGGAGAGGCAGTGTGGTATAGTGGGTAGAGAACTGGCCTTCAAGCCAGAAAAATCTCGGTTCGAACAGTCATCAGACAGCATTTTCCTGGTTTGGCTTCATTTTATGCGTCAGCCCACACTTCTAAGAATCCTTTTATTTCATTATTTCTCATGACCCAGTCATTCTGTTATATTCAGGTAGCACAGTTTGCCTAGCTATTCCTAACTAAATTCCATCCCCCTTTGACTATTTCTTCAATGATTCAAAGTGTTTGTAATCTCACTAATATATGCACTCAATCCATGCAGATAGCAACCCATCTGTTCCTGCATGTAACTCTTGTTCTTATCCATAAGTAAATCATAGAGTATTTGCTCAATGCAGTGAAGAGCTGCCTCTAGGTCTTTCGGGATTTGGTGCATACCGGTTTTCACACCCAGGCTATCCATCTGTTATCCTTCACTTTTGCTATATCACCCGCTTAATTCCTCAGATGATCACACATTTGCGGGATGATATCCTTTGGTTGCATGTCAGTTTTGGTAATAGGCTGTGGCTTACTTATGCCCTCCATCTGTCTCTCCATTATGACTTAAGTCACTTGTAATTCAGTTTCTTCAGAGATTATGATGGTCTAGGATCAAGTCATATACCATCATTGCAAATATATGGGTCTTAAAATGTATGTGTGTATGCGCTCGCGCGCACTTATAGGCATGGGTGTATGTAAGGGGAATAGCTTTGGAACACTAAAAGTACTATCCAATTTCCAAAACACAGTCTATCCAGCTCTTTCTTCCATTCACTTTTAGGTCTAACTCTCTATTGATCTTATATGCTTATCCAATGCATGTACACACACACACAAACACACACACACACACACACACACACACACACAAAACCTTTGTTTCAGAAAAGTTCTCCTGTAGATAGAGATAGGTATGGGGTGGCAAATGGTAACACTTTCACATTACTAGGTCACAGTGCTGTACCTAGAGTATGAAACATCTAGGTAGCATAAAGGACAGAGCGTGGACCTGGAATCAGGAGAATCAAAGTTCAAACCCCACCTTAGTTACTTACTGGCTGTGTGACCATGGGGTAAGTCACTTAGCCTCTATGTGCCTCAGTTTCCTTATCTGTAAAATAGTGATAATAATAGCATCTATCTCCCAGGGTTATTGTGAAGATCAAGTAAAATAATTTTAAGCTCTTTGCAAACCTTGAAATGCTATGTAAATGTTATGATGATAATGATGATATTCAAACCTTGCCTCAGACACTGGCTGTGTGATCTTGGGCAAGTCATTTATCCTCTGTCTGCCTCAGTTTCCTCATCTGCAAAATAAGGATAATAACAATACTTACCTACATCCCAAGGTTGTGGTAATGATGAAATGAGGAGATATTTGTAAAGAACTTTGCAAACTTTTAAACACTATATGTGCCAGTTGTTGTCATCATCATTATTATTAACAGAAACTACAAACTGTAGGTTTCATAGCCTTTCTCTTGTATGTATGTCACAGACTCTTTTGACGATCTATTGAAACCTATGGACCTCTTCTAAAAATGTTTTTAAGTACATAAAATAAAATACATGAGATTATAAAGGAAATAAATTATATTGAAATATAGTTATCAAAACTAAAAAAAGCCCACGGACCTTAGGTTAAGAACTCCTGCTATAGACATCGAGACTGTATCTTTGAAAGCCAAGCAGATATGATGCAGAAAAAAAACAACTTGAGATGGAATTTGGAAGCACATTTGAAAAATATCTTACTATGAGGTGTTTTTCCTTATAGAGTCAGAAAGAGAGTATGTGTTTACGAATAGAATTTTTTCTGTCTGTCAATGTATCTTTAAAATCATGGTGCCCTGAACTCTTTACAGAATTCTGGATGTGGTATGAACCAGGCAGAATACATCAGGATTGTTATTTCTATTTTTGTGGACGCTTTATCATACTTCCGTTAATGTGGTGTGGGACCAAATTGCTTTTTTGGCTGCCACATGACATGTTCGTTGCTATTGAGTATGAAGTTCTCTAAAAACCATAGTTTGTTTACCTATAGATTGCTTTCTAGTTATGTCAAGGCAAAACAAGCAAATCAGCATTTATTAAATGTCTTTAAGGTGCCAGGCACTGTGCTAAATGATGGGGATATAAAGAAATGCAAAAGTAGCCCCTGTCTCAAGGAGCTCACAATCTAAGACAGTGGGGGACGGGTGGAGGAGACAACATGCAAACAGTTAGGTACAAATAAGCTATATATAGGATACATGGTACATAATCTCAGAAGGAAGGTTTTAACATTAAGGAGGACCAGGAAAGTCTTAGAGAATTTGGAGTTTTAGCTGAGACTGGAAGGAAGCCAGAACCCCCTTATACTTATGGAGTTGTCTTTTGAACCCAAATAAAGCCTTTACTTGAATCCTTGTTAAATTTAATCTTCTTGAATTCACCTATCATTGTAATATATAAGGATCTTTTTTGGATCCCAGATTTATCATCTACTGCATAATCTAACAGCCTTACGTTACCTAGAGATTTAATAAGTAAACCACCTTGTCAAGTCATTGATTAAAATTTTGAACAGCATAAGATAAAGGACAGTGCCCTCTGTAGCATTTTACCAGAGACCTCTCTCCAGGTTGGTATTGACCTATTTGGATTAGATTTTTCAACCATTTCTTAACCCATCTAATTAGATTATCATGCAGACAACATTTCTTTATCTTATCCACAGGGATATCATGAGACATCTTGTCAAATGTCTGGCTGACATCCAGATGTAACATGCCTATAGGTTTCCCCTGATCTAACAGTCTAGTAAATCTGCTAAAAAAGAAATCGAGATGAGTCATAACTTGTTTCTTGTGAAATCACACTGACTCATCGTGATTCCCTTTTCCCTCTTCGGTGTGCACCAACCTCTAATAATTTGTTTGAGAAGTTTTCCAAGAGTTAATATCAAGCTCACTGACCTATAATTTGAAATATTTCTGTAGGTGAATCTTCTCAGTGAAGCAAAAATTTACTGTCTCCCAATTCTGCCACATGATTCCTCAAAGATTATTGGCAGCAGTTCCATAAGCATATCTATAATCAACTGGAATCAACTACTCAATCAATAAGCATTTATTAAGTGCCCACTGTGTGCCAGGTATTGTGATAGGTGCTAAGGATATAAATACAAAAATAAAACAGAACTTGCATTCTAATAGGGGAGATATTAAGTTCATATGTCAGTATATTGAGAATTTTAAAAAAGAAAATAAGTTATCAAGCAGTTAAATACAACATAGTTTGAGGAGAGGCACTGGCATCTGGGGGGATTGGAAGTGACTTTATATATAAGGTGCTGCATCTTAAAGGAAAAGAGAAATTCTATAAGGCAGAGGTAAGGAGGGAGTGCATTCTAGGAATGGGACCTCATCAGTGAAAACTATAGGAATGGAGGATGGAGTGTCATGTTTTTAAAAGAGAGAGAAGACTTTTTGAATGGATCACAGAGTAGACAGGATAATGATGCTCAATGAGGCTAAAAATATGGGTTGGGGTCAAGTTGTGAAAGGCCTTAAAAGCTTAGCAGAGGATTTCCCCCAGAAGAAACAGAGAATAATTGGATTTTATTAAGTCAAGAAGCAACATGATCAGATTTATGCTTACAGAAAATTAACTTTGGCTGTAATGTGTAGGATCAGCTGGAGTGTGAAAAGACTTGAGGAAGCTAAACTAATTAAGAGTTTGTTGCAATAATCTAGGTGAGAGGTGGTCAGGGCCTGAAGTAAGATGGTCACTACAAACAGAAGGGTTCATATTTAAGAGAAATTGTGGAAGTAGAAGTAGCAACATTTCACGCCTGATTGTATATGGGGAATGAAAGAGCAAGAGGTGCTAAGAATAATGCTGAAGTTATGGTGGTGCCTTTGATTGATATATAGAAGTTTCTAGAAGGTTTTGGGGAAAATAATAAATTCTGTTTTGGCCATGTCAAGTTTGAGGTGTCTCTGAGACATAACGCTTGAAACGTCCAATAGGCAATTGGCAATTTGAGACTGAAGCTAAGGAAAGAGATTGGAAATGGAGATATAGATATGTGGGTCACCTGCAAAGCAATTATGATTGAGCCTATGAGAATGCATGAGGCCATCAGGAGACAATACAAAGAGAAGAGGGCACAAGAGAGAGAGATCATTAGGAAACATCCAGAGGGTGTTGGCGGGGGGCAGGAGGTGTGATATGGACCATGAGCCAGAAAAGGAGTGGTCAAACAAGTAAGAGTTAAACCAGGAGAGAGCAGTCTCATGAAAATCTAGAGAGGAGGGAGCAGCCAGAAGATGATGAAGAGGGGAGAAGAGGGAGCTCAGAGCAACATGTCTCTTTTCAGTAAAGAAAGAGGTGAGGTCCTTAAGTGAGAGGAAGGTGGAAAGGGGAGGTATGGGAGGCGTGAGAGGAGAAGAGAAAGTTTGGAATTGTTTTTGTCAGGAATGGGACAGAGAATTAATTAGGGAGAAATAAAAGATTGTCTTGCTACTGTAATGGAGGACCCAGTTGAAGTTAGATAACATGAATTTATAGTGTAACCAATTAAGCAAAATTGTGTGACTTCCTTCAGCTCCAACACTATGTAAGAAGGAGCAGATGAGATGAATAATAGAGGTAATCTAGGGCTGAGGTTTGGCAAGAGATAGGTGGGAATAGGATAATGCTTGGGGAATTTGAAAGCACAGGACAATAATGGAGTTAAACTGGTTAACTCCAGAAATAAGAGTGAAAAGTGAGGAAAGTGAGGTCAGAACAGGTTAATAGCCTGAGAAATTACTGATGGCTAGAAGGATTGGGAGTTGAAGAAGGTTTAAGATGGGTGAGTAATAGAAAGAGATGGGATACCAAGAGTTTATGATCAAATACAGAGAGATGTCAGAATTTTCCATTAAAGAGGCAGAGCGCTTGTGGGTAATGTGGAGATGTGGGTGCTATGTGGCTGTAGAAGTGAAGGCATTTAAGGAGACAGAAGAAGTAGAAGAGGCTCTAGAGCATCAACATGTATGTTGAAATCATCTAGTATAATGTAGGAATTGGGGGGGAAGGGGGAAAGCCTAGAGCGTTTGAATTGGAGGAGGTTGTGATTATTTATGTCAGAGTTTTTGTGGAAGAGTGTGGAATCCTTGTGAGTAATGACCACATTCGCTGAGTGATGTGGCTGAGGTGGATTGGATGAGTAGGCGGGTCAAAGCCCATGAGAATGCATGAGACTTTATATGTCTTTTAGAGTTAATTTGGCTATTTATAATAATCATAATAACTTATTCAATCAAAGTTATTCTTCAAACAATATTGTTACTGTATGCAGTATTCTCTTGGTTCTGCTAATTCACTCTTCATTATTTCGGCAAGTCTTTCCATGTTTTCCTAAAATCATTGAGCTCATCACTTCTTATAGCATAGTAGTATTCCATCATAATCATATACTACAACTTGTTCAGCAGTTCCCCAGTTGATGAGCATCCCTGTAATTTCCAGTTCTTTGCCACTCTAAAGAGAGCTGCTATAATCATTTTAGAACATATTGGGGGTTTTTTTCCTTTTTTCCTAATCATCTTTGGAAATAGACCAAGTAGGAGCATTGCCCGTGAGAAACAAGAGATTGATCTCAAGAGGTTGAGAGAGCATCAGTATAGATATTGAAGTCCTCTAGCATAAAGGCAAGATTTTGGGGAAAAAGATAGTTGTCAGGTGCTAAACTCCTTGAGAATAGAGGGATAATGAGTTGGGGGCCAATATTCAATAGTCAATATGACCTTGATTGGGTGGAATATTTTAATCAGGGGAATTTCAACTAAGGAAAAGTTGCTAAATGAATCTAGTAAAATGGTCTCCTTTTACTGTGGGGATGGGGCAGAATTTCAATGAAGGTATGGGCAGTGCAGGGTGCAGTTTGGGAAGCAGTGTGGGGTAGTGGAAAGAGCACCTGTTTTAAAGTTAGGGGATCTAGGTTCCAATCCCAGCTTTGCCACTTACCATTCAACTTCTCTATGACTCAGTTTCCTCATCTTTAAAATGAAGAGGATGGACTAAATGTCTAATCTAAAGCTAAGGTCTCTTCTAGCTCTCATTTCAGGGAAACTAGGTGGCGCAGAGGATAGAGTGCCAGGCCTAGAATTAGGAAGACTCATCTTCCTGAGTTCAAATCTGACCCCAGACACTTACTATCTATGTGACCTTGGGAAAGTCACTTAACCCTGTTTGCCTCAGTTCCCTCATCTGTAAAATGATCTGGAAAAGGAAATGGCTTCAGTAGCTTTGCCAAGAAAACCCCGGTTGGGGCAATGAAAACTTGTACACATCTGAACAACAAAAATCTCTCCTTCCATGTTGCTAGTTCATCTAGGCCTCATGACAAACTCATTGAGTAGGGGTCTGTACTTTCTTAGCATGTTCTCACTCATCCTAGTTTTTAATTTCCTCTTTTACTCGACTTAAGTAGCCATTGGCCTAATCAGGTTTGCTCTGTCCTTCCCAGCTTGAAGCCCATTCACCTTTGTGGAGGAAATGGTCTTTCTCACATTGCTCCAGCAGGGGGAGTCTAAGCTTCGTTATTTGATCTCCTTACCTGAAACCTTTGCCTGCAGAGACCGGGCTTGTAACTTACGCAACAGAGGTCTGGATGCCTTAAGTCCCTGGTGAAAAGGTAGAGACTAGATGCTGACATAGTCCTGAGTTAGCAAAAGGGGTTGACATCTGGGTTCCAACTGACCTCTTCCCTCAGAGGAGGGGACAGAGACTCATTCAGGGATTCTCATTTTCCAGAAAAGGAAATCCCAGCAGCGGCTTAGTTGTTCTGGTTGATTTGCTCCTGTCTAATGTCAGCTCCCTGAGCACGGAGCATCCAGTGTTTATGTCTGTGCTCCGAGATAGACTTGCCCAGGCTTTTTATTTAGAGAAGCTTCAGACTTAATGTCTGGTTCCTCATTAGAGACAGATAATTAGAAAAATCAGTCACCTCCTGAATTTGTTTTAGTGATCAGACAGAGAATTAACTTTGGGGAATATGTAAGATGCCAGATATATAGGGCTTTTCTTTCTTTTAAATTGTATTCTCATTTTCTCGGTACCCTGTTCTCTCCCACTGAGTATACACACACACACACACACACACACATATATGTGTGTATATGTATGTGTACACACATAGGCACACATGTGTATATATACAACACATACACACAATATGCATATATATGCATATATGTACATATGCACATATATTTATATAATGGAAGAGATCAAAAAGGATCACAGATATTTGTTGATTAAACTGAAATATATTACATGTGAAATATTATATAATACATAATATAATATGTGTTGATAATTGAACTGAAATATGAGATATTTGAAATATTTTATACATATATGTACATATTTCACAAATATCTCATATATTTAATATATTATATGTGTATAATATAACATATATACATATATATTTCATCCATTTCAGTTCAGTTGTCAAAAAATATATCTGCACTTGTTTCTGATCCCTTCCATTATTGTAAAACCTTAAGGGAAGAAGTAAATTGTGAATTTCTAGAGATGGGAAAATATTAGTTAATGTTCCTTATAACTGAAGAAATTATCCTAGACTTTATCTTGTCTCCTCTTCTCCTAAAGGCCTAAGATTTTTGAAAGCCCCCCCCTCCCCGAATACTGAAGTTAAACTTGAAGGTCAGGATCTAGCCCAAGTAGCAAAAGGGAAAACTTCTCTGATATTCTAAAATCAGAGGGTAAAATAGCAATTTAAAAAATCCACTGATCGCCTCCTGAAAGAGATCCCAAAATGAAAACTCCAAGGAATATTATAGTCAAATTCCAGAGCTCTGAGGTCAAGGAGAAAATATTGCAAGCAGCCAGAAAAATAAAAAAAAACAATCAAACATTGCGGAGCTACAGGCAGGATGACACAATATTTAGCAGCTTCCACATTAAAGGAGCTTGGAACATGATATTCTGGAAGTCAAAGGAAGTAGGATTATAATGAAAAACCTACCCAGCAAAATTGAGTATGATTATTCAAAGGGTGAAATGGATATTTAATGAAATAGAGGACTTTGAAGTTTTCCTGATGAAAAGACCAGAGCTGAATAGAAAATTCGACATTTATACATAAGACTCAAGAAAAGCATAACAAAGTAAAAATAAAAGCATAATCATAAGGGACTCAAAATTAAACTGTTTACGTTCTTATGAGATAATACATGTAACTCCTAAGAACTTTATCATTATTAGGGCAGTTAGAAGGAGTCTATATATACAGAAAGCACAGGTATAAGTTGATTATGTTGGGATGATCTCAAAAAAGTGGAGTGGTGAGAAAGGTAAGCACTTGTGAGAAGGCAGAAGGGAGAGATAGAATGGGGCAAATTTTCTCATATTAAAGAGGTGTACAAGGAAGAGTTTTTACAATGGAGAGGAAAATGGGGAGGGGATGGCAGGGAATGCTTGAACCTCACTCAAATCAGAATTGGCTTAAAGAGGGAAGAATATATGTATATACTTAGTAGGGAATAGAAATCTTTCTTACCCAACAGGGAAATAGGAGGGAAAGGGGATAAGAGATGTAGAGGAGATGATAAAAAAAAAAAAAGGAGGATAGATTAAGGGAGCCAGTGGTCAGAAGCAAAACACACATTTGAGGAGGGACAGAAAAAAAAGAGAGGGAGAAGAATAAACAGAAGCAAATGTGATGGAGGGTTAGTAATCATAACTATAAATATGAATGGGCTGAACTTGCCCATAAAACAAGCAAATAGCAGGATGGACTAAAAAACAGAATCCAATAATATGTTTACAAGACACACACTTGAAACAGAAAGACACACAGAGAATTAAAATAAAGGGCTGGAGCAGACCTTCAGATGAAGTAAAAAAAAAAGTAAAAAAAAAGGTAGTAATCATGATCTCAGACAAAGCAAAAGCAAAAATAAATGAGACAATCAGGGAAAATACATTGTGTTAGAAGGTACCATAGACAATGAAGTAACATAAAAAAAATTTAAGGGCAAGTTTCCCTGATAAAGACCTCAATTCTCAAACATATAGGGAGCAGAATCAAATTTATAAAAATAAGAGCCATTCCCATTGATAAATGATCAAAGGATATGAACAAGCAATTTTCAGAAGAAGAAATCAAAGCTATCTATAATCATATGAAAAAAATGCTGTAAGTCACTATTGATTAGAGAAATGAAAATTAAAACAACTTTGAGGTACCACCTCATACGTATAAAAAATGACAATGGAGGGGATATGGGAAAATACGTATACTAATAACTTTTTGGCGGACTTGTGAATTAGTCCAATCATTCTGTAGAATAATTTCAAACTATGCCCAAAGGGCTATAGAATTGTATATACCCTCTGATCTAGTAATACTGCTAATAGATCTGTACCCTAAAGAGATCAGAGAAAAAGGAAATATATGAAAATATTTATAGTAGCTCTTTTTGTGGTGGCAAAGAACTGGAAATTGAAGGGATACTCATCAATTGGGAGGCTGAACAAGTCATGGCATAAGATTATGATGGAATACTATCATTCTATAAGAAATGACAAGAGGTATGGTTTTAGGAAAAAAAAAAACCTGACAAGACCTATATGAACTGATATACAAGTGAAGTAAGAAAAACCAGGAAGTCTTTGTACACAGTAACAGCAATGTTGTAATGATGATGGATTATGAAAGACAGCTACTTTTTTTTTTTTTGGCAATTGGGGTTAAGTGCCTTGCCCAGGGTCACACAGCTAGTACGTGTCAAGTGTTTGGAATGAGGCCAGATTTGAACTCAGATCTTCCTGACTTCAGGGCTGGTGCTCTATCCACTGCGCCACCTAGCTGCCCCAAAGACAGCTACTCTGATCAATACAATGATCTAAGACAGTTCCAAAGGGCTTGTGATGAAAATATGCTATCCACTTCTAGAGAGAGAACTAATGAACTCTGGGTGCAAGTTGAAGTATAATTTTCTTGCTTTCTTAGTTTCTTTTTGCTTTTTTGCAATAGGATAAACATTGAAATGTTTTGAATGATTTCACATGTATAATTGATATTATATTGCTTGCCTTCTCAGTTGATGGGGGACAGGATGTGAAGAGAAGGAGAGAATGTGGAACTCAAAATTTAAAAATAAAAGAATGCTAAAAATGAATAAATAATAAATTTTTTTTAAAAAAATAAAGAACAATGTAAATAGGTGGAAGAATATTTAGTGCTCAGGGCTAGGCCTTGCTAATGTAATAAAAATGATAATACTACCAAAGTTAATTAACAAATTCAATGCTAGGTCAATCAGAGTTAGATTATATAATAAATAATATTAAAATATATAATATAAATATTGGATATTTATATTGTGTTGCATAATATAAATATTAATAATATAAATATAAACTTATTTAATAAATATGAATATATAACGTAATATATAAATATAAATATAATTCATTTAAGGAACAAAAGATCTAGAATATCAAGGAAAATAATAAGAAAAGGTAGAAATGAAGGGACAATAGCACTTTTATAACAAATTTTATTATAAAGCAGCAATCATCGCAACTATTTGGCATTGGTTAAAAAAAATAGAAAAGTAGATCAATGGAACCAACCATATAAGAGAGGGAATCAGAAATAATGAAATTCAATAATCCAGTGTTTAACAAACTAGAAAATATATAATATTTTTGAATAAATTCTCTATTTGATAAGAACTTCTGGGAAAACTGAGAAACAGTCTAGCAGAAATTAGCTCAAACCATTCTCATATACCATATTCTACAATGAATTCAAAATGGATTAATGATGTGAATATTAAAGATCATATCATAAAAAAATTAGGGGAGAAGCAGCTATGAATAGGAGATGAATTCTTAAAAAACAAGGAGCAATTGCAGAAGATAAAAGCTAATTCTGATTGCATGAAATTGGAAGGTTTTTATGCCCACAAAATTAATGCACCTAGGATTAGGGGAAGCTGTCAACTGGAAAAAAATGTATCAAATATCTTTGATGAGGGTTTGGAATCTAAGAGATGTAGACAACTAGCAAATACACTAGACCAAAAGCCATTCATCAGTTCGTCAAAAGATAGGAACAAACAACCATTCAAAAGAATGCTTCAAATTACTAATAATAAGAAAAATGCAAATCAAGATGATTCTGAATTTTCACCTCATACCCAGTAAATTGGCCAAGATTTCAGAATACGGGAAGAATCAGTGTTGGGAGGGCTGTGAATTGGTACAACCATTCTGTAAAGCAATTTGGAATTACACAAATAAAGTAAATGAGATGTCTATACCTTTTGACCGAGATAATTCACTGCCATCAATAAGGGTACCACCATCCTCCCATCCTTCCTGGCTTGCAATTTAGGTGCCATCCTTGACTTTTCATTCTCTCTCACCCTCCATATCCAATCTTTTGCCAAGGCCTGTCGATTTTACTTTGGTAACATTTCTTTTCTGACACTGCCCACATCTTGGTGCAGGCCCTCATCTCACGCCTGGAGCATTTTGCTAAGTGTGCTGCTTGGTCTCTCTTCCGCAAGGGCCTCCCCACCCCAGTCCATCCTCCACTCAGCTGTCAAAGTGATTTTCCTAAATTAGTACAAATCTGCCCTTGTCACCCTCCTCCCTGGTCAATCAACCCCAGGATCAAATATAAAATCCTCTATAGGGAATCCAAAGCCCTCCATAATCTCTTCCTCACACAATCCCACAATTTACCACTCTTTTTTTATACCTTATACATTTCCACATAACATGTGGTGCACTGATAAGACATTCTAGCTCCCAATTATCGGTTTTAACCATTAATGATTGAAGACAGCCTAAGAACTAGTCATTCTTAATATCTTTGGTCCCCTTTTCTACTACTACATCAGCATCTCTGTTGAGGGGGAAGAAAGATACATAGGACTATTACTGATATAGAGTTGGAAAAGCCAGAGACAACATGCTTCAACCTTTTTATACAGTTACTAAATATCAGAGTCCAGATCCTCTGTCTCCAAATTCATCTAGTATTCCTTTTGCTATATCATGATGCCAGGGTCATTCTACATTTTCGTCTATTGTGGCTAAAGTAACTCATCACTTGGTGGTCAAGTGTTTGATGAGAAGTCTCTGCACACTTTGCTAGGCTGGATTTCATATAGTACATGCATATGTTATTGGAATGCTACCTGAAGCCTTTCCAACTTGACAGAACCCACCAAAACTCATATGCTACAAAAAGAATCTTTGAGAATTCAGTGTCACTTCCATACTGTGACAAGGTGTAAGAGGACTTTGAAACTAATTTTTTCGATTCATATTTTGACAACATGGGCTTAGATCTCTTGAAAAACAATTGCCCACCACTATTTCAGACAGAATTGACATTCTGCCATCTGCAAACATTGATCACTCCTCCTTCGGCACTATGCGCAATGCCTGCTCCAAAATTACTCTTTTCAGAGCTACATAATTTTAAATAATGAAAGCACTAAGTATTTCATATACATCTAGGTAATTTATGATCATATTTTAACATCTAAAATATAAACATCTCATATTAATATGAAAGATAGTTTCTGGTTAAAATCTTAGCTTTATTTACCCTGTCTGGACATGATGCATCCCAAGTTAACTAAAGGAACAGATTCTAGACTATAATGAATGAAAACATTACTTGGAATTATTATTCCCCACCTTTTCTTAGAATATAAGGGCCAAGATTTCTTCTCAGTTACCCTAGGTCCCAAACCATGTTAGTTCTACAATTGGCTGTTTGATCATTGTGAGTACACATTACAGATCCTCCCTTGGGGGCTAATTCATTGGTTCAGGAGAGAACAAATAATATTGCACTGCCCTGATGCAGAATTTTTAATTAATTTTCCTAGACAGAAAATGGAAGGCCAGACAAAAAGGGGAATTTTGATGGCAGGTTGTTTACTGATTGGTAGCAACAGCTGTGGCTAAATCTTTGGTGCTAGAAAAACTTCAAATGCAAATATTAAACCATTTTTGTAGGGTAGAGGAAGAGAGAAGGAAATTGGGCTGCCCAGGATTGAAGTGCAGTGGCCACTCATGGCCCAGTCCCAATGCTAATCAGTTGGGAAGCTTTAATCTGCTCCATTTTTTTCTAATATGGATGGGTTTAACAACCCTTCCCTTCCCCCTTTCGGCAGCCTGGTAGTCCTTCCAGCCCTGAAGGCTCACCACATTGGTGCCTGACTGGCTTCAGCTCACATCAGCTCAGAATCGGCGAACTCAAGTGATGTATCAGCCTTAGCCTTCTCAGCAGCAGGGACTGACAGGTGTGCACTACCACACCTGGCGAGTCATTCTGTTGAATTCGATACAAGTTTGTACTAAGTGCCAACTATGTGCAGGGCATCATGCTAGGCACTGAGTATATAAAAACAAAAACAAAACACTTGCTACCGTCCTCACCTTCCTATGCCACTGACCTAAGCCCCAAACTTTTACTCAAGTCTCATGATGAAATACTTCACTGCATCATTCCAATGAGCAATTTAAGTCTACTAGATCCCTAGAAACCTTATACTTCATGAGATCTTACCTAAGTTTCCATTCTTCACACTTCAAATACAGCTCAATTATTATTCTGGGGCTATTTCCTCCTTAGGTAGTTTCCCACTTCACTATAAAATGCAAGGCTAGAGGGTTAGGCACCCGCATTTTATGGTCAAGTTGCTGTCAGACTTGTTTCTTTGAATTTTCCCTGTTTAATCCTCAGCCTCTGTAACAAGTTTCTTAGAACATGCTGGGCTTACATTCTATTTGGGGATAGTGGGGATGGTGGTAGCTGTGGTGCAGTTTGGAGCTCTTGGCTTTATTTCCATTGCTTTTAGCTCTCTCCAATAAAAATAATATGCTGGGATAGTACTGGTGCTAAGTATACTTATGGTTATAGTGGGAGTAGGTTTTAGGAGAACAGAGAAAACTATCAGCTTGCAAGACTAAATGAGTTACTGTGGATTTGCAGAAAGCTCTTACAATCCATCCAGTAGGGTTAAATGGGGTTAAAATGTCTTCTTGTAAAGACCACTTTTTTTTTTAGTGGAAGGAGGGTTAACTATTGAGAAATATTGCCCTCTATGAAGAAATACCTAGTCCTTGCTCTGGGATAGCATAACTATTTTGTCACCCTTTGGGAAACAGTCAAGAAATTTTAAGGGAATTCATCAGAATTCTGAATATTCTAACTGGAACAGCTTTATATTTCTAAATATTATAATTATAATGCTTCTATCTATGGTAAACTAAGTTGATATCCTTCAACTCGAAAGAATACCATATTGTAAACATTTATTGAGCCCCTACAGTAGGGCAAGCATTATGCTAAGTACTAGGGATGCAAAAAGAGGTAAAAGACAATCCCTGACCTCAAGCAGTCTACAATCTGACCAAAGAGACAACATGCAAACAAATACATACAAAGCAAGTTACATAGCCCTTGTACACTAATTGATAGTAGAAGAAATGCTGGAGCTCCCTAGATGCAAGGCAAAGGGCTTCTTTTACTTCTTCCAAGTCACAGTCCAGCACCATAGTGTTGTTATTGTCATCCTGTACACAATGACTAAACTGCAGTACTGACCTGCAAATGCTGAAATAAACAGGGAAAAGTAAGACATTCTAAACTGACTTGTGCAAATAGTTTTAGTTTAAAAAATAGTTTCTGGTGGGCCCATAAAATATTCAACTATTACATCCCTTACATTCTACAAGTGGTTTTGAAGGCGTCTTGTATATCTGCTATCCACTTCTATTTTAGCATTTGGAAGGAAGGAAGAAAATAAGCATTTCTATAGCACCTATTATGTATCAGGCAATGTGTTAAGAGCCTTCCTGGTCTTATCTCTTTTGATCCTCAAAACCACCCTGAGAAGCAGGTGCTATTATTATCCCCATTTTATAGTTCAGGAAACTGAGGGAGACGGAGGTTAAGTGACTTGCCCAAGATCACACAGCTAGTAAGTGTCTGAGGTCAAATTTGAACTCAGGTCATCCTGACTCCAGGGCCAGCAGTTTATTTCCTGAGTGACCTAGCCACAGGAGATACAGATCTACAATAGATACAGATAAATAATATAAGAGATCTAAATTAATAGATTTGTCTGCATTATTGGCTTTATGCTAGAGTCTCTCTGCTTCATAGAATCATTATTCTCCTACCTTGAACCCATTTCACCTTGAGGAGGCTAGGTATTACCTAGCAAGAATCTTCTTCACATTCTTGTTGTAATAGCAGTAAAGTCTGAGTGGTTGGCCCGGGGAGACGTTTTCTAGGAGCTCATCAGTAGCCTATTCTGTTTCTCTGCCAAGCCCAGGCCCTGGAACTATCCGAATAATCACTCTAAGTGGAGCATAAAGTTTAAATCCCGATTCATGAGCTGTGATGGAGAATCTCCCAAAGTTATTGCAGGAGGCCTGCAAATCTCCAAAAAAAGCAAATGTAGCTTTCTAAAGGCTGAATAAATAATATGTACTGCTAATCTGCAAATGATGTAGCTGCTGTTATAAGTAATAATATACAGATTCAATTAAAAGCAATATTAAATTGGTAAGATTTTTGTCACTGTATCTTTTCAGCCAATAGTGCAACTACTATCATGCCTGCTCATGAACTGCCTGGTCGTACTATCATGTAGGGGAAATGTTTTTTAATATCAATCAACAAGCATTTATTAAACACCTACTACATGCTGGATGTTGGGATATAAAGAAAAACATTAAACAGACTCTGCCCTCAAAGAGCTTGGGATTCCTAGTATGAGAGATGCCTTCCCCAATGAATATCCTGTCATTAACATCAGCTAGGTGGCATAGTAGATAGAGTGTAGGGCTTGGACTCAGAAATACCCGAGGTCAAATGTGACCTCAGATATTTACTAGATGTGTTTGCCTCAGTTTTTTTCCATCTAAAAAAGAGGTATTATAATAATAGCTTATAGGGTTGTTGTGAGGATCAAAGAGATAATAATTGTAATTACAATAATTAATTGTAAGCTTAGCACAGTGCCTGGCACTGTGTTATATAAATGATTATTTCTTTCCATTTCCCTCTCTCATAATGGAGAAGAATGCAATATATAACAAATTGCTATTTATGTTTAAGAAATACGAAGCAAACGTTTATTATGCACTTACTATGGCTAGGTGGCACAGTGGTTAAAGCACTGGGCTTGGAGCCATGAAAGTTGGGAAGACCTGAGTTCAAATCCAGCTTCGGACAATTATCAGCTCTGTGAATCTGGGCAAGTCATTTGCAACAGCTGGGTGGCTCAGCAGATAGAGTGCTGGGCCAGGAGTCAGAAAGACCTGAGTTCAAATCCAGTCTTAGACACCTGTCGGCTGTGTGACCCTGGGCAAGTCACTTAACCTCTATTTGCCTTAATCTTCTGGAAAGGGAAATGGCAAACCGCCCCAGCAGCTTTGTCAAGAAAATGCCATAATAGGGTCATGAAGAGTCAGGTATGACTGAACAACAACAAATGTCCTGGACACTGTGGTGAGCCCTGGGGATAAAAATAAAGGTCTGGAATACCCTTACCCTCTACTTTACCTTATGAATCTTCTCACAATTCTTCAAGTTCTAATTCAAATCCTAGGTGGCACAGTGAATAGAGGGTTGAGGCTGAAGTCACGTGATATGCAGTTCAAAACCGATCTCAAACACTTCCTAGCTGTATGACCCTGGGAAAGTCACTTAACCTCTGTTTGCCTCAGTTTCCTCAACTGTAAAAATAGGAAAAATAACAGGGTTGTTGTTTTCTTCAATTTTTGGGGGGTCTCCTTTAGGAAGCTGTTGACTTGTTTTTCCTGATTTTCTTGCATTACTCTCATTTCTCTTCCCAGTTTTCCCTCAGATTCTCTTACTTGCTTCTTAAAATCCTTTTTGGAGCTCTTCCATAACCTGGGACTGATTCACATTTTTCTTGGAGGCTTTGGATGTAGGAGCTTTGACCTTGTTATCTTCTTCTGGTTGTATGTTTTGATCTTCTTTGTCACCAAAGAAAGATTCTATGGTCTCACTTATTTTTGTGCAATTTGCTCATTTAAAACTCAATTATTTGAGTTTTAAGCTCTTTGTAAAGGTAAGGGTATGCTTCCAGTGTGGAGAATGTACTGTCCCAAGCTTCAGGGGTTTTGTGCAGCTGTTTTCAGAGATACTTCTAGGGATCTGTAAATTTTCAGTTCTTCCAAAGTGGTATGATCAAGGGTGAGATGTTTACTCCTTTCCTGGACTGTGCTCTGGTCTATGAGTGACCACAGACACTCTTTTCTGCCTTGGAACCGTGAGGAAGATTTCCTCTTTACTGCCACCACAAGCTCCACCGTGCCAGCACTCCTCCTTGTCCCAGGACCGCCACACAGAACTGTGACCCATATCCAAGCACAGGCAAAACAAGAGATTCCTGCCTCAGCACCAGCAAAGAGATCCCTGAAATTCTCTTCTGATCAGCCACTTGATTCCCCCTCAGTCTGTGGGTCAGAAGCTCCAGAAGCAGCTGCTGCCCCAGGGCTGTGCCAGGACTGGGACTGGGACCAAGCTTCTCTCTCACCCCTTTCCTACTGACTTTCTAAGTTGTCTTTGGCATTTGTGGGATGAGAAGTCTGGAAACTGCCACATCTGCCCGTGATTCAATCCTCTGAGGGCTACTCCAGGTTCGCTGAGGCCTGGTCTTTGCCTATGCCCACAACAAACTGTGCTTTTTTCCCAGCCCAGTGCAATAGACCTTTCCAAACATCCAGGTTGTCTTGGGCTGGAGATTCGCTTCACTCTGTCTTTTTGTGGGTTCTGCTGCTTTAGAATTTGTTTAGAGCCATTTTTTTTTACAGGTATTTGGAGGGGTTTGGGGAAGAGCTCAAGCAAGTCACTACTTTTACTCTGCCATCTTGGCTCTGCCCCCCAGCACAGGGTTGTTGTAAGGATCGACAGAGACAATATTTGTAAAACGTTTGACTCATAGTAGGCACTATCTATATGCTTATTTCTTCTCTATAACTTACAATCAAATTATAGCCTGAGGTATATGCTGATTAAATGTTTCCTATAGGATTTATCTTCCCCAAAAGATAACAGAACTTACATTGGATATGTAAAGCACCAATAAAATTATATATAGTGATTACAACCTACAACTCTTATACCCAAGATATTTAAACAAAAATCAAATCCCAAAGTCTTATATCCACTGATTGGTCATAAAGATTAAGTATTTATTATTTGTCACACATCTGGTGAATTAAGCTATTATGGAATTGAACAATTCCTGAAGTAATGGTGGTATTGATTTTATTACAGTTCCCAGGGCAAGGGATTGAAAGTGAGGAGTGGTGGCAGGGTAGATAGAAAGAAGATGGCTCAGGTGGATGTCAGGAAGGGATGTGGAGCATGCTATGGTCTGGGGTGGGGTAGATATTAGTAGGCTGTGTGATTCTGTACTCACCAATCAGGACAGTTTGTGTCTTAGGGTAGGAGTTCCAAAATTAAGTGGATTAACTCCTCAGGGCATGGTTTCTGGGGATCTAGTGATGGTGAAAGGATAGGATAGATGACTGGAAGATGGTGCAAGTAAATGGCTGGATGGGAAGTGAAGCATGGTTTAGTTGGGGGCTGGCTAAAAATAGAGGGCAATGTCAGTTCTCATTCTCTTGCTCACCAGTCAGGGTGAGCTCCAGGGCTCCATGCTCTAGGGCAAGAGTTTCAAAGCAAAGTAGATTAATTCCCTCAGGGCACAGTCTGGGAAGGTCCAGTGGCCTGAAAGTTCCTGCAGCAAGCCAGATGACAAGACAATTGGACTGGATGACCCTACATTTGTGGAGTTTAAATCAGCACATTTGCTGCTGCCACATTTTTTTGTTTTTATTTCCACTTAATAGTATTTTCTTTTTTCTAATTACTTATAAAAATAGTTTTCAACATTCACTTTTATAACATTTTGAGTTCCAAATTTTTTTCTCCCTCCTTCTCCTCCTCCCTTCCCAAGATGGCATGCAATCTGATACAGGCTATACATGTGTAATCATATTAAACATATTTCCACATTAGTCATGTTGTGAAAGGAGAATCAGAACAAAAGGGAAAAACCATGAGAAAGAAAAAAAAAGCAGCATGCTTTTGGTCATGCCAATCTCTTCATGATCCCATTTAGGCATTGGTTTTTTTTAGGCAATTGGGGTTAAGTGACTTGCCCAGGGTCACACAGCTAGTAAGTGTCAAGTGTTTGGTCTGAGTCTGGATTTGAACTCAGGTCCTCCTGACTTCAGGATTGGTGCTCTATCCGCTGCACCATCTAGCTGCCCCAGGTCCCATTTAGGCATTTCGTGGCAAAGATACTGGAGTGGTTTGGTATTCCTTCTTCAATTCATTTTATAAATGAGGAAACTGAGGTAAACAGAGTTAAGTGACTTCCTCAAGGTCACACAGCTAGTAAGTATCTGAGGCCAGATTTGAACCCAGGAAGATAAGTCCTTTCGACTCCAGGCCCAGTGCTCTATCTGTTATACCACCCAAGGGCCTGAGAAACGTAATACAAGCATTCCTAACAGTAACATACCTAACTCATGCTCCAGGCCCCTGGAAGACTCAGGCTCAACAGATGGGATGCTATCCAGGGGGCCTGACCACACAACGTTAATTTCTCTTCCTTTGGTTCAATTGCCCCCAATTGGATTAATTCATAAAGGTCTATCTACTTAGGTATAATTCATGAGAAATGTGTTAAAATTATGTATTATTCTAGTCCTCCTTAACATTCCCCTCTCCTTCTAGTCAGTATAGTAACTTTATAAGTTCCCGGTTTAAAGGGGCAATAGCAGGAAATGAGATTGGAAAGGGGAACCTGGAAGTCACATACAAACCATCCCAAAGATCAAAGGAGCGTAATTTACATATTGTCTCATATATTAACCAAAATTCACATCCTGGCAATATGTGCTGAATCAGGGGAAGCCATCTAGGTGATGCTGGTCAGGGTTTCTGGTCCTATGATATGGAAATTCAAGACAAAATCTAGTTGGGGGCAGCTACTTGGTGCAGTGGATAGAGCACCGGCCCTGAAGTCAGGAGGTCCTGAGCTCAAATCGAGATTCAGACCAAACACTTGACACTTACTAGCTGTGTGACCCTGGGTGAGTCACTTAACCCCAATTGCCTAAAAAGAAAAAAAAAAGAAAATCTAGCCATCTACAGTTCTAGACCAGCAGAATGTCAAAAAGGTGCTAACAACTTTGAGAAGACAACTTTGAAGTTTTACTGATAATTTGAAGATGATTTGGAGATGTTAAGGAACTAACCTCAAGGTGGCACAGATAGGAGTTGGTCTGGCCCCTCTTGCCCCTCCACCCAGCACTCTTCATTTCCATTAGGTCCATGCTGCTGAGTGCTCCCAACTGTAATCTATGAATAAGTGAATGATAATCTCTGCCGCTTTCCCTCTCCATCCCTCCTCCATCCCTCCTCCACGCTACCTGCTTCACCATTCCATCCTTCATTCCCATTCCTCTGTAGCATTTTCCATTACTTGTCCCTGCCTTGGTGGGGTTTTTGCCCTCATACCCATTGTGTTTAATTAAAGTATGATTGCTGCCTCATTTCCCACTGCCCATCACGGTCTTTTCCTGGCAAGTACCTAAAGAACCATCCCCCCATGTCATAATTCCATAAATTAGTTATCAATTCATTAAATATATGCAAAAAGTCTCCCATGAAAGTATTTGCCACTTATCAGTTACTGAGGTGTAATATGGAGTTCTTCACGGAATTTCTCTACCTTTTCATCCTCAACAAATTGTTCATTCCTTTCAGTTACATCTGACTCTTTGGGACCCTATTTGGGGTTTTATTGGCAAAGATGCCAGAGTGGTTCACCATTTCCTTCTTCAGCTCATTTCACAGGTGAGAAAACTGAGGTTGCCCAGGTTAAGTTGCCCAGGATCACATAGCTAGTAAGTGTCTGAGGCCAGATTTGAAGTCAGGTCTTCCTGACTCCAGACCTGTGTTCTATCCACTGTACCATCTAGCTACCCCCAAAACAACAACACACTTTGAATTCCAATCTCTTGACCCCTGAATTTTCTCCCAGGTCATTTCCCCTGCACTAGCCACTCTCTCCTCTTCTCTCTATCTTGACTTCTTGGTAAATCAATTCAATTCTACACCATCCTTTTCTCTTGCATTCCTAGTCCCGTTAATTATAACAGATTATTCCCAGTCAAACCTCAGCCTTGGATGACCCCTACCATTCATCACCATCATGCCTACACACATGCTGCTAAATGAAGATGGAGAAAATCACGTAACTCTTCTGAGCAGGTGCACCACAAATTTATGTTGATAATCTCAACTGGGCCCTCACAGCTAATGGGTAATCCTATCATACCTCCCTTATCAACCCATTATCCCACCCTGCATAGCAAATCTTCCAAATCTTCTTAAGCCTCCCATGGCTCCCCCTCCCTCCTGTCTTTCAGCTGAGAAACTTGCCTCATATGTTAACAGAAATTATTGAGGTCATTCACTTTTTTTTTTCCTAATCTTCTGTCACCCAGATGCCTTCAACCACTATATTCTCCCAGTCTCACATGATGAAGTGAACTTACTCTTTATCAAGGCTAACCCCTTTCCTTGTTCAAGCAATCCCATTCCACCTCATATTCTCCAACAGATTGCTCTCTCTGTCATCCCCCTTCTTTCTCTTATTTTTAATCTTTCCCTCTCCACTATCTCATTTCCTACTGCCTACATGTCCATATTTCTCCTATCCTGAAAAAAACCCCCTTCATTGGATCTTTCTATCCGTTCTATCATCCTATATCTCTTCTGCCTTTTGTAGCTAAACTCCTCGAACAAGCTGTCTACAAAAGGTGCCTTTACTTTCTCTTCTATCACTTTCTTCTTAACTCCTTACAATCTGGCTTCTGACCTTATCATTCTATCAAGACTATCTCCAAAGTTATTAGTGATTTCTTAGTTGGCAATTTCAATGGCCTTTTATCAATCTGCATTCTTCTTGACCTCTCTGCAGCCTTTGGCACTGTTGATCTCTCTCTCTCTCTCTCTCTCTCTCTCTCTCTCTCTCTCTCTCTCTCTCTCTCTCTCTCTCTCTCTCTCTTTCTCTCTCCCTCTCTCTTCCTCTCTCTCTTGATATTTTCTTCTTTGTAGGTTTTCAGGATACTACTCTCCTGATTTTCCTCCTACTTATCTGACTGTTCCTTCTCTGTTTCCTTTGCTGGATCTTCCTCCAGATCATACCCTTTAATTTTAAGTATCCTTCCTGATTCTGTCCTGAGTCCTCTTCAGCTCTAATGGATTTAATTACCATCTCTATGCTGGTAATTCTCAAATCTATGTTTCTTGCCCCAATCTTTGCTGACCTCCAATCTTGCATCTTCAACTGCCTTCTCCAATTGCATGTCCAGGAGACATCTTAAACTCATGATATCCAAAACTGAATTCATTATCTTTTTCCCTAACCTTCTTTGCCTTTCTACATTCCCTATTACTGTAGATGGCAACACCATTCTCCCAGTCCCTTGGGCTCACAACCTAGGAGTTATTCTGTGTTCCTCACTATCTCTCACCTCTCCATATCCAGGCTTTTGCCAAGGTCTGCTCATTTCACCTTTGCAACATTTCTCAAATATGCCTTCTTCCCTCCTCTGATACTGCCACCATTCCAGTGGCCTTCATCACCTCATTCCTTGATTATTGCAATAAGTATGTGGGTAGATCTGTCTCCCTCAAGTCTCTCCCTACTCCAATCCATTCTCTGTTCAGCCACTTGAGTGATTTTCTCTTAAATGCAGATCCTATCGTGTCACCCTTTCCCACTCAATAAACTCTAGTGGTTTCCTATTGACTCCAGGTGCAAATACAAAGGAGTCTGGCATTCTTTCCAATTTTCCAATCTTTCCAGTTTTCTTACACCTTACTCCTCCACGTGTGCTCTTCAATCTAGCGACATTGGCCTCCTGGCTGTTCTATGAATAAAACATTCCATCCCTTGGCTCCTGGCTCTGGCTGACTCCAGTGTCTGGAAAGTTCTTTCTCCTCTATTCTGACTATTAACTTTCCCGGTTTCTTTTGAGTCCCAACTAATATTCCACCTTCTATAGGAAGCCTTCCCTAACTCCTCTTAATTCCAGTGATTTTCTTCTTTTGGCTATTTCCTATTTATCCTGTATATAATTTGCTTTGTATTCGCATGTTGTCAAACACGCATTAGATTGTAAGCTCCTTGAGGGCAGGAACTGCCTTTTGTATCTTTTTGCATCCTCAGCGCTTAGCACAGTTTCTAGCACATAGTAGGCACTTAATAAATGTTAGCTGCTTGATCGATTGATACTTGGTGATTTCAGCGCAAGAGTGGGAAAAGATGAGGATCAGGAAAAGTATTTGGGAAAACCTGGTTTAGGAAGAGGAATAAAAGATTCTTGTAGATTACACATATGCCTCATACCTCGAAATCATGAATACCTATAAGAAAATAGTTGGTAGGCACTGGTCTTGGAGAATAGCAATTATTATAATAAAAGATAAAACGAATTCTACTTTAACAGGTGGAAAAAGACTTGTTATTTATATGGGAGTTATCCCTGAGTCAGCTGATTTGGTTAATGGTCTGTAGCACACAGTATCGGTCCATCCAGGCCTGCTCAAAATCTCATTTATCCCTCTGACACACAGATCCCTTTGAGGGCTTCCTGCATGTTGGAAGGAGTTAAACATTCGGGTGGTATTGTAGATTAAAGGAAGGAAGGGCCCTTTCCAGGCAGAGATGGTATCAGACAGAAGGCATGGGACATTAAGTTCAGAATCAGATAGCCTGTTTCCTTCAAGGTGAGCAACAGCACAGAAATTATCTGAGTTCTACTTGGTTGAGAATAGTTGAGGTATAGGCCTGTCCATATATCTACCGGGGAAAGGAGGACAAAAGAATCATCTGGGAAGTTTGGAAAGATCCCAAGAAGCACAAACTGATTGTCTCCGGAACAAAACCCTCACATGTCACCTCATCTCTTTTTCCACAAATCTCCCCCTGTCATCCTAAGAGTTCCTTTTTCTATGTGAAAACACTGAGTCATGTGAGGTGCAGAGACTTCCCCACCTTAATCACAGTAATGGAATGAAGAATGGATCCCTGGAGACCTGGCCCCCAGTTCTGCTAGCATCAGACCACATTCTTTCTCCTCACAGGTCTATCTCCCCAGTAAGTGGGGAGCATGTTGTGAAGATTCCCCTGTGGCCAGCCACCAAGGATGCCCAACCTCTATAAAGCTTCTCATTGGTTACCAGTCAGACCACAAGCATATTAGGTCCCAGGCATTGTGCTAAGCACTGGGGATAAAGGCTTTGAATGCCTTCACCATCCACTCTATCTCATGAATCTCTTTAGAATTCTTCAAGTTCTAATTCAAATCCTCCTGATAATAGCTAGGTAGGTGGTGCAGTGAGTACAGTGCTGGGCCTGGAGTCAGGAAGACCTGAGTTCAAATTCTGGCCTCAGACACTAGCTGTGCAACCTTGGGCAAGTCACTTAACATCTGTTTCCTCAACTGTAAAATGGGGGTGATGATAGCATCTACCTCTCAGGCTGTGAGGATCAAATGAGATATTTGTGAAGTTCTTACTACAGTGCCTAGCACTCAGCAGGGGCTTCATAAATGCTTATTTCCTACCTTTGTTCTTGCCACATGGAATCTTCCTGGACCCCAATGTGATCTTGTCCTCATTGTGAGCTTTCCCTTAGGGGCACAATAGTTACAGGAATATCACTGAGGGTCCGGTCACCTGATTTCTAGACTCTGCTCAACCACTGATGTGATATACAACCTTGGGAAAAGTCATTTAATATCTCTCAGCTAGACTTCATAATCTCCACAGTGCTTTCCAGCTTTGCATAGATAGAGTGAAAGCTTCGTGAAGGCAGTGATTGAATTTCACATTTCTGTATCCGTCCCATGACCCAGACTATTTGTGTCCGACCAGCGGTAGAGCATTCTGAGCTCACATTGGTCTGATCAGCCACAGTCAGACACACTGAAACTTGACTCTAGCAGCTACAGTGACGTCATTTTGGTCTTCGAGAATCAAGGACAGCAACCAGTAACCGGTATCCCTCACAGAATTTAGTACAGTGTGAGGCACAAGAGAAATGCTCCATAAATACTTATTGATGGATTGATTGTTTGCTCATTTCTTTCCATGCCTAGAGCAGAACTAGGTGCCTAAAGGGACAGGCAGCTGGGATATCTTGTGGTTTTGTTGGTGAGGGACCCTTGGGAAGAAGATAGAAGTGGGGATATGGAAAGTTTCTGTTGACTCACTGTCCACCCACTCCTTTCCCCTGTCCCAATTGGTTGCTGCCTGCAACGCAGGATTCTATAAAATTAAGAGGCTCTGGAAAATACAAGAGTTTTCCTCTTGTCACTCTATCTTTGAGCTCCTCTCCAGGCTCAAAAGCCAGGAACCAGTCAAGGACTAAGATGGACAAAGTGTTCCTGCTTGGCGTCTCTCTGCTCTGCCTCTTGGGAGGTGAGTCCTGGGACAGAATGTTGGGGATTTGGCAATCAGTTTTCCCCTATTTCTCCCCCAAAGTTCGTTCTAAGTATCAGAGTAGGGATAATACCAAAACCAGCACCTCCTCTTTTTCCCTCAACCTCCTTCCCTTCTCCATGGAATCCCTAGGTTTTTTCTCCATCTCTCACCATACCTAGCTCCTTCTGGGAGTCCAAGACAACAAGAAGTCAGGGGAGGGGGCAGGGAGGAAGAAGAGACAACAGGAGTTCGGCAACTAAAGGAAATAATGTAATATCGTCTCTGTTACCTCCAAGATGGGGAAGCAGGGCTCTTCGGTCCAAGAGGAGATCCACTTCTCATTTGCAATGTTTGTGACAGATTTGTATATTCCCGCTGTTTGGTGAATGACAGTACATGTTCTACGAATGAATTCATGGGATGCCGAACCCAGGTTCACTACCAAGTCAAGAATGAAAGTAAGGAAATCAGAGTACTAGCTTGAGCTGCCTCTGACTTGGTGTACTCAGGCTGTGTGTGTGTGGGGTGGTGTTAGAGTGGGTATGGGGTAGGGGATGGTGTTGACTTGCCTAACTGATTTTTGTTCCTTTAGGAGTGGGGACAATCATAATAGTGTCTACTTCAACTTTCAGAGTTTCCTTATTCTCATTGTATAGATATACTCAGAGAGATTAAAATGATTTATCTGAAATCATACAGCTAGTATGTGAAAGAGCAGAAATTGAACCCAGTTGTTTTGACTCTAGGTCCACTGTTCTTTCCAGTCCACCACACTAAGAGGAACCATATGTACTTTTCTTGTTCTAAGGACTACAGACTTGGGGTGGGGGTGGGGGTGGAGATAGCGAAGGGGAGAGGGGGAGAGGAAAGGGACAACAGATTGGCAGATGGGGTATTCTATAAGTTACAAATAGCAGGAGAAAGAGGCTGGGTTTGAATTCCCCTTTCCAGTTTATGGGCTGACTTTGGGGAAGCCTCTTCAAAGCTGACCCTTTCTCCTTTCTCAGAGTGGCTCTATTCTCATACTTCAATGGACTGTGCTAAGAACTGCAAGAGAAGTTACAAGAAAATGCATATCATGGCAGTTTTCACATTTTGCTGTGATGATAAGGACAGATGTAACTGGCCTTATACACCAATGGTAAGACCTCTTCAGTAGCTTTGCACCCTCTGCCCTCTCATTCCCTTCACCACTCCAACATGGTGCCGTCCTAAAGTCCTAATGACTTCCCCTCGACCCATTAACCCCATGATTGGGGGGGTGGGATATTCGGAAGAGTTAAATGGAAGAACATCTACCTATTCATCCTTATAAATTTGATCATTACCTTATTTGATGTTAACATTGCCCTTTAACTTCCAAATAAAGTTTTCTTTAACTCAACCATATTTCAGTTTATTTAATGGGAAAACGTATTTTTACTCATGACTAAGCCAGGAGAGCTCTGGATTACCTCGATACCCCAGAGGTCAGACTGACAGTTGCCAAACAGATGTGGGGCATGGGATATTAGAAAGAAAAGGATACTTCTAACAGGGCTGAGTCTGGTGTTAGGTTGTCAGTGCTAGCTGTTCTCCTGTCTGTGAGTCATTACTTCATGGAGCCTTTGGGTGACTACAGGACAAACAGG
The DNA here is from genome assembly GCF_003287225.1 of Phascolarctos cinereus. Taxonomy (NCBI): domain Eukaryota; kingdom Metazoa; phylum Chordata; class Mammalia; order Diprotodontia; family Phascolarctidae; genus Phascolarctos; species Phascolarctos cinereus. Next base: position 106,875,079 of record NW_027555958.1, on the reverse strand, counting down.
AGATGAGGTCTTGAAAAGTCCTAGAGAATATGGATTCTAGAGAGGTGAAGAGACTATACGAAATAATAAACATATTCTTTGTCATTGTTATTACCCAGTCCTCTATAAGACCTGTACAAGATGCCAGTTTCCCTTACTAAGTTGTACCTGTCCCTACACCACCACCACCACCTACTGGGTTAAGCCCACAGTGTGATATGGGGAGGGGTTGGGGATGGCAATGGGAATGGTACATCAACTCACTGGGAGATGGTATCTTCAGGGATGGATAATGAGTTGTTCCTTCTAAAGCTCCAAATGATGACAGTTGAGCAGTCAGTGAGGTGGACAGCACAGTGTGGGGCAGTATGCAGTCCCACAGAAACTGATAGTGGGGGATGCACTTCTAGGTAATTCCTTCCTCATAGGGTTGCAAACTAGGTCATAGTTTTGTCATCAGGAATAGCACTGCTGGTGATGCTGAAGCTTTCTCTGTAATAGCAGAGCATAGATTCTAAGGGTTTTGTACATGACTGGGAGAGAGAACAGGCTTTTAGTGCATCATTTCAGTGAGATCCTGGTGGTCTTGAGGAGTCTAAGTTCCTACCTCCCAGTGTTTTCTTTATGTCTTTATGGGGTTTGGTCATCCTGATCAAGTATTTGGGGGTGGGTTCCTCCTTTTGGAGATGACGTCTGGAAAGAAACCCTGAATGTATACATTTACACTAGGACAGTAGTCAGCATGGAAGCTCAGGGCACTGATATTAAAAAGGGGATTTGCCAGTGGAGAGCCTTAGATACATGTTGCTTGTCTGACATACAGATTTAGGGCTTCTTCTTCCTCTTGGTGACAACTGTATGAGAGTACTTTATGCTTTGACAACAAGAGCCCAGGGAAAAATAGTCTTCAGAGATCATGGCCCTATCCCCAGCAGAGCTTCTCAGGAAGGCCCCTGGACTTCTCTCTTCCTGCCACCTGCTTCATCCTTTCATCACACCAAATCATACCACTACCAATACCTTTTTATCCTTCTAGGAAGCTCTCATAGCTCCTACCCACCTCAACTGAGAACTTTATACCAAATTTCACTGGAAAAATTAGGTATTTTATGAGAGCTCTCTCTTCTCTCCTCTATCACATCTCCCATCACTCAGATGCCTTTTGCCACTACGTCCTTGTTCACCAGTCTCACATAAAGAGGTGGATCTTCTTGCCAAGTCAAATTCCTCTATATGCACAATTGATCTCCTTTGATCTTGTCCTCTCCAGAAGAGTGTCCCCTTCTAAAATCCCCAGTCTTTTACTAATCTGCAATCCATCCCTGTCTATTAGATGATTCCTTTGTAATTACAACATAGCCATGTCTCTCCCACTCTCCAAAAGACACTTGGTGATCTGATTATCTTTTCTAACTATCATTCTGCATGTTGACAATCTTTGACAACCAGCTTTCTGAAAAAAAAAGTATGCGACACACTTTTAATAATAAGCATTTTAATAAGCATTGGTAGCATTTTCTACACACTTTTTTTAGTCTAGAAATGAACAAAATAATAAATCAAGCACTGATTTTTAGCATTTGAAGATTTCTGAGGTGTAAATGATCATACTGAAAATTTAACTATTGGCTCTCATGGGCAGGTTCAGGTTGCTCCAGCATATCCCTACCTCTATGTCTTTTGTCTTTCATAGTTAAACTCCTTGAGAAATCCATCTAAACAATCCATTCCTTCATTTCCTCTTGCTCTATTTGTAACTTTATTTAGATTGGTTTCTGAACTTATTCAACTGAAACAATTCTCTCCAAAGTCCAAAGGGTCAAGATGAGGAAAAGAAAAGAGTAGCTAGTGCAGGGGTGATAGTCTAGAGAGAACTGAGGAGTCAAGGAATTGGAAGTCTCAGTGTAGATGAAGAACAGGATTTGGTAAGAGAAATCAGAGAGGTAAAAAGCCAATAGATTGTGATCAGATAAGGGGACACAGGTTCTTTGTCTACTGTTGTTGTTATGTTGTATCTGATTCTTTGTGAGCCCTTTTGAGATTTTCTTGGCAAAGATACTGGAGTGGCTTGCCATTTCCTTCTCCAGTTCATTTTATAGATGAGGAAACTGAGGCAAACAAGGTTAATCGACTTGCCCAGGATCACACTGCTAGTAAGTGTCTGAGTCCAGATTTGAACTCAGGAAAGAGATGAATCTTCCTTATTTCAGAACTGGTGCTCTATCCACTGTACTAACTAGCTGCCCCACTGTCTACTATTCCCCTCTTAAAACTTCTTGAGGTAAACAGATAAGACTAATAGCTCCCTTCCAACTTCCCCTGTGGCCCTCCCACCTATCCTGCCCCACTGGCCCAGGCAGGGCTCTACAGGTATTTGTGATTATAGCAGTAGATGAAGAATCTTTGAAGGTTTATTTAACCCATGAACTATAATATTTACTGAGAGGTTATGTGACAGACACTCTGCCTGCAGCTAGGGGTACAAAGCTTAAACAAACAAACAAAAATGAAAAGAAAAGAAGCAATACTTCCACTCAAGGAACTGACATTATATTTCTATTGAGAAAAAAAAACCAAAATACGTTTATGTAAAGATATACAAAATAAACATCACATTGGCTCCAGACATTTTCTAGCTGTGTGGCCCTGGGCAAGTCATTTAATCTCTATTGGCTTCAGTTTCTCCAGCTGTAAAATGGGAATAATAAAAACACCTACTTCTTAGGGATGTTGTGGAGATAACATGAGACAATATTTGTAAAGCCCTTAGCACGGTCTGGCACATAGTAGGCACTTAATGAATGCTTGTTCCTTTCCTTTATCCATCTTCCCCCAACCAAAATACAAGATAGTTAAGGAGAGAGCACTAACAGCTGGGGAACCATAATGGATTCACCTAGGAAGTGGTACTTGAACTATGCTGTGAGGGAAGGGAGGGAATCTACAAGGCAGAGGGGATGGGGTTTTACATTACAGTGATGGGGGGGTGACGGCCAGTGAAAAGGTGCAGAGATGGGAGGTGGAGTGTCATGTGTGAAGATCAGCAAAAAGAAAAATTTCACTGTGTGAAAGTTGGGAATGGAGAGTTATGTATATGGAGGCTGGAAAGAAAGTTTGAGGCACTGTTGTGAAGGGCTAAGAACACCAATAGAGGAATTTATATTTTGTCTTAGAGTTAATAGGAAGCCATTTGAATTTAGAGGAAAACCATGGTTATGTATGTGTATGAATGAGGAAAATCACTTGGACAATTGTGTGAGCCAATGGTCCAGGCCAAGGATGGGGAACCTGATCCAGGTGAAAGGTGATAAGGGCTTAAATTAAGGTGGTGAATGCATTAGTAGAGAGAGGAGGTCAGAGGTGAAAGATGTCATAGAGGTAGAAATAGCAAGATTTGGCAACTGGGTGGATATGTGGAGTGTGAGAGAGTAATGACTCAAGAATGACACCAATGTTGGGAGCCTTGGAGAGTGGAAGAGTTGTGTTGGTCCCTGACAGAAATGGGACAGTGTAGTAGAATGTTGGTTTTGGAGAGGAATGATATTGAGTTCTGTCTTATACCTGTTGAGTTTGAAATATCTCTGGGACATCCAGTTTGATATATCCACTAAAAAATCAGTGATACAGAAGATACAGAAATGAAGTTCAGGAGAGAGATTCAGGATATATATAAATATATATATATATATATATATATATATATATATATATATATATATATATATATATATATATATTCATACATGCATAATATACACAGATGTACTTATGCACATTATACATGTATGCATGTGTATGTGCATGCATATATGTATAGATGATATTTCTAATTAATCTGCATAGAGATGATAACTCAACTCATAGGAATTGATGAAGTCATTAAGAAAGAATAAGTTTTGAAGAAAAGAGAAAAGGGCTCAAGGAAGGAACCTTGTGGAACACTTATAGTTACAGGGTGTGATGTGAATGAGGGTGAATGAGTCTCCTTTAAGAGAGTCTCCTTGTTGTCAGATGATCCAACCATTTTGGAGAACAATTTGGACCTATGCCCAAAGGGCTACAAAAATGTGCATACCTTTTGATCTAGCAGTAGCACTTCTAGGGCTATATCCCAAAGAGGTCAAACAAATGGGAAAAGGACCCACATGTACAAAAATATTCATAGCAGCTCTTTTTGTGGTGGCAAAGAATTGGAGATTGAGAGGATGCCCATCAATTGGGGAATGGCTGAGTAAGTTGTGGTATATGAATGTAATGGAATATACCTATAAGAAATGATGAACAGGCTGACTTCAGAAAAACCTGGAAAGACTTATATGGTCTGATGCTGAGTGAAGTGAGCAGAACCAAGAGAATGTTGTACACAATAACAGCCATGTTGTGTGATGACCAATATTGATAAACTTAACCCTTCCCAGCAATACAAGGATCTAAGACATCTTGAGAGGCTTCGTGATGGAAAATGCTATCCACATCCAAAGAAAGAACTATGGAAATTGAATTGCTTTTTTTTTCTCTTCTGTTGAGTTTTGTTTCCTCTTTCTGATGGTTCCTCCTATTGGCTTTAATTTTTACTTACGACATCACTAATGTGAAAATATGTTTAATAGGAATGCAAATGTATCGCCTATATCAGATTGTATACTGTCTTGGGAAGGGTGGTGGGGAGGAAGGGGGAGAAAAATTTTAGACTCAAAAGCATATGGAAATGATTATTGATAAATCAAAATAAATTAATAAAATTTAAAAAAGATTCTTAAAAAAATAAAAAAAATTAAAAAGTCTCCTTTAAAAGAAAGAATGGTCCAACAGGTAGGAAGAGAGTCAGGAGAGAGCAGTTCAATAAAAAATCAGGAGGAAAGAGTAACCAGGAAGACAGGATGGTCAGCATTGTCAAATGTAGCAGAGCAATCAAAATGGAAAGAGGATTGAGAAGAAACCATCAGACATGCCAATTGCAGGATCTCTAGTAACTTGGAAGAGAGTAGTTTCAATTTTGAATTGAATTTGTGTTTGAATTCATTGTAAGATGAAATTCATTCACTTACTGAATGAAGCCAGATTTAGGTGTTGAATCCTCATATAGTTGAGGAGTGAGCAAAGGAACAGAAAACAGTGGTAATAAGTATAGATAGCCATTTCTAGGAGTTTCACTGAGAAAAGGAGGAAAGCTATAGGATAATAATTAGAGATAGTAGGGTTGAGAGAGGGTTGGGTTTTTTTTCTTTGAAGGGGAGACTTGAGTATATTTTTAAGCAAGACGGGAGAAACTAGAAGATCTAGAGAAATCGAAGATGAGAAGGGGAGGTTATTGAGTTTTTGATCTACTGGAAAAGAAGGGATGAGATTAAAGACCTGTGTAAATAGGCTTGGCAAGAGATTTTGAATTGAAGAAAGAGAAGAGGGAGCTCAGTACCAATTGTTTTAATTTTCTCAGTAAGTTAAAAGTTGAAGCCCTCAACTGAGGGAGTGGGAGAATGGAGAGGTGTGGAAGACTTGAAAAGTGGTATTAAGGGAGAAAGGAGAATTAGTACTGAGAAGGATGGCCAGGGATGCATTATCATTTGGGAGATGACAAGTCTTTGTTTTTCAAATGGAAAGAGTGAGAAAGAGAAAGAGGGGGGAAGAGGGAGGGGGAGAGAGAGAGAAAGTCAGAATGAAGAGAAATTTATTCAAGAGAGTCAGAAGGCATTGAGTGCCCTAAGCAAGGTCATATACAGAAAGAAACTAACTTTATCTTAAAAGACCGGAAATACCTCATTACCAATGTAATAGTGAATTCAAAATTAATTGTCAGCGTGCAGTCATGGAAGAATAAAGGTCAAAGTAAACACAAAATTAGAAGAAAACATAAAGATAAGAGGGTATTGCTTTTCATTACAAAATCTTCCCCCTAAGCTGGTTTAAAGAAGCTACTGTTGGTAAAACATGAAATGGACCAGAAATTTTTTAAAAAGTCATTGAATCCATTAGCATTTGTAAAAGAAGTTAAAGTGAGGCAAAACACTCACAGAACAAAGAGGCAAAGGCAGTTGAATTCACATTAAATTCAGTGACGAAATATTGTCCCTATGATAAGTATGATGAAAAATGCTTATCTCTTATTTGTTAGAGAGGAGGGGAAGTATGAGTATGGAATATCCTACATTCAATCAGATGTACCCAATCAGCTTGGCTTAGTTTTTCCTTTGTTACAAAGTAGTATTCTATTGTGGTGAAGGGAGTTGTAACTTGGGAAATTATCATAACATTCAAAAATTTAAAAAAACTTTTTAAAAAGGAGTCCAATTGTAGTTACCTTATCCAGAACATATCAGAGAGCCTTACCAAGAAGAAAGATATCAGTATAAGTTTAGAATAAAAATCCATTTGACAAATATAACAGAGGATGATGATGGAAAACTGCAAGCAATAGTACCTCACAAAACACAATTGAAAGAAGGAAGGGAGGAAAAAGAAAGAAAGAAAGAAAGAAAGAAAGGAAGAAAGAAAGAAAGGAAGAAAGAAAGAAAGAAAGAAAGAAAGAAAGAAAGAAAGAAAGAAAGAAAGAAAGAAAGAAAGAAAGAAAGAAAGAAAACAGTTGAGGAGAAAATGAGTCTGAATAGAACTTGACACATTAAAGATAAACTATGCAAATTATCCCAAAAATATCTGTAGATGAAACTAGTAAGAGTATAACAAATAGATTTGAAATGAGACAGATCAGTCAATTTTTTTTTTAATAGTACGACTACCATTTTTGAGCCCTTCCAACTTTTGTACCTGATAAACTTTGTGAGAAAGTGGAAATTATACTTAAGATGAAGTCAGTAAGAACATTGGACCTGACATAGAGAAGTAATTCCTTGGAAATTATAACTTAAGATTCTCAAGAAGAAATGAGAAAGATTCTAAAAGGACAAAAACAGTCATCCTAAGTGATTTAACAAATGACAAGAATAATTAAGGCTGCACTATATGTTATGGCAATAATTAATCCGTACATTGATGACATATAGTCCATGAAAACATGATATAAGAATAAGCAGACTTCTGCAGGTGTTTTTATGGTCTACCACAAGTGAAGGAGAGTTATGGTGAGTACAGATCTCACTGTGTCTAATCTTTATTGATTTTTTAAAAAAGCATTTGATTTGACTAAACCAAATATAGCTCAGAGAATATGTCTCTCAAGTATACATTAACATTATGCTGGCATGCAAAGCAGTTTGCTGATCTGTGTTGGTTCAGGGAGCTTCCCTCACAGGGAATTCTTCATACTGATAAAATCACAGAGCTGGATGAGAGACAGAGACAGAAAGACAGAGACAAAGAAAGAGACAGAGAGAGACAGAGAAACAGAGAGATACAGAGAGATAGAAGCAGAAATAGAGACACAGAGACAGAAACAGACAGGAAAAAAAAGAGAAAAGGAGAGGAAGATAGATAGAGATGGAGAAATACAGAGACCGAGACAGACAGAGACTCTGTGGTAGATAACATTTACAGACTCCCAGAAGATATTTTTGTTCAATGAACTACAGAAGGCTGAAATCGGTATTCAGATGTTTTCTAAAGAAGAGGCATGTAGTCACTGAAGGTGCTTATCAGTGTCAGGGAGGAGATACTGTGCAGAGCCCAAAGCAAAAGGGGATTCTTTATCAAAGGCAAGGCTCTCCAAATACTCCTATTTTCAGATAACATTGTAATAATTGCATTGAGCCCTTAAACAGTGCAAAGCCTCCTTTGCAGAATTCACAGCAATTGAAAAATTGGTTTAACTACCCAGTCCAATACAATTACTTTCAACAAATACTTATTAAGCATGACACTGTGTTAAACACTGGTGGAGATACAAAGTTGAACTTTTAACACAGTCCCTCAGCTTGTGCAGCAGATGAATAGTCTGAGATATATGGTAATGTACCGCTAGCTGCAGGGCAGCCAGGTGGCAGCATAGTACATAGAGTGCCTGGCCTGAAAACAGGAAGACTCATCTTTATGAGTTCAAATCTGGCTTCAGATACTAACTGTGTGACCGTGGACAAGTCATATAACCCTGTTTGCCTCACCTGTAAAATGAGCTGGAGAAGGAAATAGCAAACTACTCTAGTATCTTCACCAAGAAAACCCCAAATGATGTGTAACTTGGCTAAATGGTGCAGATTCATAATGAGATGGGCTCAGAAATTATGAGGAATAGGAATAACTCAGGCTGGTTTGCATTTGAGAAACAGAAAAGTGTTTTCACTGATCCCAAACTGCCTGTCCTTTTAATGACCATCTTTTTTTTTTTTAACACCAGTATTTTCTCAGGGCTGCTATATGTCTATAAATTATAACGCACTACGTTCTCACAAGAATTAAAATTACAAATAAGCTTCAGGTTAATAGAAAGAAAGATGCACAGTGGGTGCAAGCAGACTTCAGCCCATTACTGAATTTGATCTACATGCAGATAGCCTTGTAAAGGACGTGGTGTAAGAGGAGCAAAGTACATGGGCTGGCTTCGATGTGTGAGTGAGACAGAATAAATGGATGCTCTGAGTATTACAAGATTCCAGCACTGGTGCCCCTTAGATAAAGCAGAGAAGAAAAGGAATTCCTTCAGGTTATTGGAGGTGGGTGGGGGGTGGGGAACATGGGCAATAAGCCAATGGGAAGACGGATTCTGGGAAAGTGGCAGTGTGGACCAGTGGGGGCATTAGGCACATTGATGAAATCATAGATTTCCACCCTGCCAGCATCCCATTCATTCCACACGTTTATTTAATTCCTCTGACTGATCCTATGTACATCCGAATGTAGCTTTATGGATACAAAGAGTTGAGGCAGAACAGAACAAACGTAGCAGAAATCATCCAGTAGAGCAACTTTCAATTTTCAGACTTAAGTAGCACTCCAGAGCAGTCTGAGCCTATACTTAGTATTCACCTAGTAAATGCCAACTTGCTGAAATATTTCCTCAGACATCTGTAAGCCACGATGGTTATATTGTCCCACAGCTGCTGCCCCATACACATTATCCTGTCAGCAGTATACAAGACAGATGTGTATCCTGTGGGCTCAGGGAGCACATCTGTAAAGCTCCAGTTATGCCTCAAAAAGAGAATAAACGCACTTTATACAACAATAGATTCCTTCCATATCTCTGTCTGGGTCATTGTATTTTTATGAAATTTCTTCAATGACCTCTCTTAAATTTAACATATTCCTCTCCCTTCCTGCTCTGAAAATCATGGAAAGAACCTGGGAAACTGTGGTAATAAAGGTATAAAAACTGAGCAAGTAGCCTTTTTTTTTTTTGTAGAAAGGCTCCTTCCCAATGTAAATGTGTTTATTTTGCAATAAACAAAGGGTAAGGGGTGGTTTCTGATTTTCTTTTTGCTTATAGACTCCATGTTGAGAGTCCTAAGGAAAAGCATCCTTATCCCTCCCCCCAAAGAATATTCCCTTGCCCTGTTCCAACCTCTATGAGTTTCTTTTCTTTCAAATATTTTAATGGAAACTTTTTGTTTTATATTAAAGTCATTTCTGGACATATTCTACACTGCCTCACCATCCTCCTACCCTACTCCAGCATTTCTTCCCTTGTAAATAAGAAAAACAGATAAATGGAAACAACCGATACCATGACTATTTCAGTGTAAGCAAACCTCTATCCCTGAAGTCCCCCATATCATTTGCCAAAAGGAGGAGGGTAAGTTTCATTATTTGTTTTCCAGGATCAAAGTTTGTTGTCAAAATCACTTATGATTGTTTCCCTTCAGTGTTTTTTCAATTTACAGTATCATAACCATAGTTTATATAGTTCCCCCGATTCACTGTCCATAAGTTTATACAAATCTTTCCACATTTTTCTGAATTCCCCATATTCAGGATTTACTGACTGAACAACAATAGTGAATTAGCCACAGGCATGTATCAAGTACTTATGATGCACTAGAAAGGGGTGGGGAATCTGCGGCCTTAATGCCATGTGTGGCCTTCTAGGTTCTTAAATGTGGCCTTTTGACTAAATCCCTGTACTAGGACTGTGCTTAGCTCTGTGGATATAAAAGAAAAAAAAAACAACCACCTTCAAGGAGTATATATCATTACATTCATTTGCCAGTTTGTTCAGCCATTCTGCAATTAATGGATAGTTGCTTTGTTCCCCTTTCTTTACTACCACAAAAAAGTGCTGGTATGACTACTTTGGAATTAAGAGGCTTTTCCTTCTGTTTGATCTCCTGGGGGCATTATATAATCAAATGACGGGATTGTTAGGTCAATGGGTATGAATAGTTTAGTCATTATTGTATAATTCCAAATTGTTTGTCTGGGCTATGTTCTACTATTACTACTTGGAGAATAAAAAAGAGGGCTTTCTCCTCCAAAGGTCACACTCCTGGGATTTGTGACCTTTCTCCTACCCCATGCAGGAAGGAACCATTTACCAACTCATCTTGGAAACAAGTAAGTGGCTGGGTATGGGGACACACTTCTGTCATCTCTGCCACTGGGGAGACTAAGGCTGGTGGATTTCTTGAGCTCAGGAATTCTACGTTGTAATGGCCTAAGCTGATTGGGTGTACACATTAAGTCTGGCACCAATATGGTGAGCTTTTTCTTCCCTCCTGACCCCCGAAAAAGGGGGCCACCAGGTTGTCTACTGCGTCCTCCAATTTTCTGCCCATAGCACATTAGGACCCATATCCACTATTTAAAAGTACATATCTACCTGCACCCCTTTAATCTATCACCCATTACAGTTCTACCTCAATTTCTCATTGAGGCATGGCAGAGACTCTGAGTTTAAAGGCTATGATGAAGGAGCACAAGCTCTAGGTGGTTCTCCCACCCTAGAAAAGCTTCAAGTACAGGGCTGGCAAAAGACTTTATATATTATAGTCCAAGTATCAGTGTGGCTAAGTTAGGGGAAGCTTGTCACTGGGTAGCCTACAGGGAGATGACCTTTTTATTCACACTGAATGAATACCTACTAATTCATAGAAGAGTTTCAAACCACCCAGTGAAGAAAATACCCACATGAATGAAATTACAGATCCCTGGAGCATTGAAGTATTGGAAATACCTATTTCACTGAAGTTCAAGGGCATCTTAGAGCACAATTTATATGTAGATTAAGTGAATTCTCAGTGCACAGTTTCACATTATTCAATTAACTTTGCATAGGTTAAAAAATGTTATCAAGTCTCTTGCAGACATTTACCTTTTTTCTCCCTTTTTTTCACTGATAGACTTCACTAGCCTTCACCCTTCTCTTTTGTTCAGGGTGCCTGTCCTTGGTTTCAGGATCAGATTTGGAGTCAGAATACTTAAATTCTGCCTCAGACACTTACTGACTAGGTGATCCTGGGCAAGTATTTAATCTCTTTGAGCCTCAGTTTCTTTATCTGTAAAAGTGGGATAATAATAATGATGTGGTTTAGAGGTTCAGGGGTGCTGGGAATTTGACCCAAGCCTTCTTTCAGCCAAAAACAAGGTTTATTAGAACATCCATCATATTGGGTAGACTCTTAAGAAGTGTGAACATTAGTAAACTATTGGCTAGATTTTAAGAATCTAAGCAGTGGCTAGATTTTAGGAATCTGAGCCATGGCTAGATTATAAGGATACCGGCAGTGGCTAGATTTTAGGAATCTGAGCAGTGGCTAGAGTATAAAAATCTAAGCAGTGGCTAGATTTTAGGAATCTGAGCATCTTAATGGAGACAAGGTGGACCTTATATGCAAAGGTCCACATAAAGACTGTGGGAGGGACCTAGGAGTGGCCAGTAAACTGGGGTGAACAGAACTCCTGGGACCCGGACCACCTGGCCAAGGGAGAATGGAGCCTAGCTAGGATTAAGGATGGGAAATGGCCAGGGGCCATAGGGAGGTAAAACAATGGAGGGGAGATTGGGTCTAGCCACAATGAAAGGCCAGTTGATGAGATTATAGCCTCAGGCAAATGCCTGAGATTTCCCCAAGTGGGAAAGTCCTGGGTTTTTCCTTTCTGGGGTCTGGATACCATCCTCATTAACAACACCTACCTCACAAGGTTGCTGAGAAGATTAAATAATGTTTTAGATAGATAGATAGATAGATAGATAGATAGATAGATAGATAGATAGATAGATATTACATAACATATACATATGTTTTATGTATAATTATATGTAATATATGCAGATATAGTGCTTTACAAATCTTAAAGACATAAAAATGTTAGCTATATTTAATCTTATACTGTTGTTAATATTTACTCTACAGTTTAAGTGTAAAACCATTCTTCACAACCCTCATGGACTGGTCAAGGGTATTTTTCTGTCTGGGCTTCAGTTAGAAGCTGTTCCTTTCGGTAGAAACCTAAACTGTACCTCAAATGGAATGATCTGCTTAAGGACACTCCCTGAATGAGCCACTCTCTTCCCTACTCTGGACACATAGTCACATGCTTGGTTTCATTCTACATTAAAAAGATGCTAAAGTCATTTTAATAACCTATCTTGGTCCTAGAAAATGTACTATAAAACATCCTTCCCTCCTTGTCTCTTCTATTCCAATAGTTTTCTAGACTGTCTGGGGAGTTCTCTTTATTTGTGTTCAGAACCCTAAGTTTTTGTGAAAACTTCTCGTTGTTTTCAAATGCTAATCTCTCCTCCCCCACAACTCTTTCAAACATGGTTTTAGTATTTCTACAACTTACAGTTAAATGTTGTTGACTTCAACCAGATATAACCTCAAATCTACAATAAATTTTTGCAAAGGACAAGTTTTCTCATAGGCGCAGACTTTAAACTTAGGTCACTGCCATGGTGTTACTTATAACCACCAGTGGCAAAGTACAGAATGATAGACTCATAGACCTACAGTTTCATGGGAATTTAGTGGTTATCTAATCTAACCTCGATTCAAAGTATTGACTATGTCAACAATACCCTCAGTATGTGATCACCTAGGCTCCATTTGAAGGTTTCCAGTAACGAAGAACTCACTATCTCTCAAGGTATACTATTTCACTTTTGGATATATTTAGTGGTTAGAAAGTATTTCTTTATATTGAACTGAAAGTGGCTGTGTGTTATACCCATTCATGTTGCTATAAATGTCTTTTAACCACAGAACTATCAATTTGGTGTCTACTAGTTAAACTTTAAAAATTTTATATTTACATACATTATATATATATATATATATACACACACACACACATATATATATATACACACACACACATATATGTATATATGTGTGTATACCTTTTTTCTGTTGTATGCAGATTTGAAAGACATACCTTTTCTCTGTTGTATGTTGGATTGTGTAGGAAATGTTTGTGAACAACTAAAAAAATGATTAAAAAAAGTTTCTGCAGATGTTTTGTGTAGAATCTTGGCATTGTATTAATAGTTAAAAGTGTTAATTTCATTTCTTAATAAAAATAAACTCACACATACAAAATAAATGTCCTCCAATCTATTCTCCAGGACACTGGCCAGAGAAGATCACAGCAGGACCATCATCTCCCTTACTCTAGATATAATATCTCAATTAGTGTTGCCTGAGATCATACATATGGTTAAGGTTGCTTCCTTATATCACTGATACCTGCTAAACTTGTAGTTCATTAAAACATCTAGGTCTCTTTTTACATAAATCGATTTCTAGCTACATTCTCTATATCCTATACTCGTACAATTTATTTTATTTAACCCAAACACAAGACATTAAATTTATGCATGATAAATTTGTTTTTGCTGATCTTCCATTTTAGCTTACCATGAGCTTTGGGTATTTTAGTTCTGGATATCCAAAATATACTGGTTATCCTTCCCAACTTTGGGGCTTCTACAAGGATGAATATAATTCCTTCTATACTATCATTCAAGTAAGCATAATGGTAAGGTAGAAAGAATGTTGAGCTTGGAGTCACAGGACTGGAATTCAAATCCCAGTCTGCCATCTTAGTACTGTAAGTCGTGTAATCTCCCTGGGCCTCAGTTTCCTTATTTGTAGAGTGAGGGAATGAGATGGCATGACCTCTAATGTCCTTTCCACATCTAGATCTATTGTCCTATCACTCTGTGAATTTTGAATATAATTGGGTCAAGGACAGAATCCAGTATTCCATTAGAGATCTCTTTCTATGTTGAAAATAATCCATTAATAAACATTCCTTAGGCCCAGCTAAACAGTCCTTAACCCAACTCAATAGTCTACCACTGAATCATTACCTCTCCAAGAATATAATGAAAGACTTTTTCAAATGCCTTACTAAAATCCAGGTGTCTATCTCTGTATCACTCCCTTTGGCTACTAGTCTAATAACATCAGTATAGGAAATGAGTTTGTATTGGCATGATTTGTTCTTAAACACATAACGGCTCTTAATAGTCACCCCAACCTTCGAAGTGCTTGTAAATTTATTGCTTTAATAATGAATTCAATAATTTTGCTAGAAATTGAAGGCAGGTTCACTGACCTCTAGGTTGCCCCTCCTCTAGTCCTTAGTGTCTCTTGGGTTCTCCATGATGTGTCAAAGATCACTGATAGTAATTCAACAAACACAGTGGCAATTTTTTTTCAGTGCACTGGAATACAGTTAATTTGGACCAACTGGCTTTAAACTATTTTATGGAGAGTAGTAGGTCATCTCTTACCATCTTACTTTGTAATTTAATTCAATTCAACAAGCAGTTACTAAGCTGGCTACCATATTCTAGGCACAGTGCTAGATACTGTGCTAGGCACTAGAGACAGAATGATGGAAATAAATCCTTGTCCCCAGAGAACTTCCATTCTATTTATTCTATGTTTCATTTCTTTGGTAGATAGTTTTGTTTTATTTTTCCTAATCTGGAGGTTATTCTCCTTGGTATAGGAAATACAAGAAAAATGAGAATCAGTGGTCTGGCCTATAGGTCCAAGAGTCCAATACATAGGGAATTTACAAAGTGTTTTAATTTCCATGATCTCCTTTAGAACTGTGTGTTAAGGACCTTGAGGTGTCAGGAGAACTGACATGAGAGAAATCTGGGTTAAAGCCCCAGTTTTATCATTGACTCAGTGACAAGTCACTGAAGTTCTATGCCTCAATTCTCTCATCTATGAAATGGGGACAATATCACCTACCCAATCACTTAATGGGAGTGCTGTGAAGATAAAATGAGATAATTTATACCTTTGAAGAGAAGTTTGAGTGCTAAATGAAGGTGATATTCTCTTGTTGCTAGGTGGCTTGATCCTAAACATTTCCATCACAATAAAGGTGCTCTAAGAAAACAAAAATACACAAATTTCCGCCATCAGATAAGCAAAGTGCAAAGGATTCACTGAGCTAAAAGTATATACCATCAGGGTAAAATTAGGGCAACAAATATGGTGATTACCGTAGCAAGTCACAAAGAACTAAAACAGGAAATGCTTTTTTAGGAGAATGATTCCTCCCATCATTCACCACCCAAATTTGAATTTGAGAATACACCTTTGAAGTTATTAGGTCTGCCACTATAACTGTCAAAGAGTATGCAAGCGTGTTGCTATAAACCTACTGTATTGTCAGGTCCTCATTTTTCTTCCATCAGCAAGATCTTCCACCAGCTTGACTGTAAGATTCCAGCTGTATGTTTTCTCCTCCTTGCCCCCCGAGTTCCTTGTCTTCAGAGTCAGCACTCAGGACAGACGATGTGAGTAGCTGCCTAGCAAACCACAAACCCCATAGGTACTACTAGGGACACTTTAAAAAACAGTATTTTTAATGAAAGCCCTCAATAAAAAAAGTAACACTTTTGTTGTTGTTCAGTCATTTCAGTCATGTCTAACTCGTCTTGACCCGATTTGGGGTTTTCTTGGTAAAGATACTGGAGCAGTTGTCATTTCCTTCTCAAGCTCATTTTACAGATGAGAAACTGAGGCAAAGAGGGTGAAGTGACTTGTCCAATCACACAGCTAATAAGTGTTGGAAGCCATACTTGAAGTCAGGAAGATGAGTCTTCCCAAATCCAGGCCTGGCACTCTATCCACTGTGCCACTCTAGCTATCACCACAAAAACATAACATGCAGGGTTATAACTTTCAAACAGGATTTTGAAGGTATCTTTTGAATGTCCTGAGGTCTCATCCCAGCCCTGATTGCTTCTTAACTTTGCCTGTGGAGATGGGATGCTTGTTCCTACTTCTCCCATGCTCTGTTCCCTAAAGTCAACCCATAACCCTCATTTTTAAAGCTTTTAAAAGCGATTACGCCAACAAGCGTTTACATATTTCAGTACAGCAGAGGATTGCAATCTCATCTTCATCACCCGCCTGACTGCACTCTTTTGGACTCCACCATCATAACCCCAGGAACATCATCATCAGGAAACTCACCATTCTGCAAAATTGCATCAGCCTGGGTACCAACACTTTATCAGTACCTTCAGTACTCTCTGACTCTTGGATTAGCAGGCTAGAAGGTGGGCAGCAGAGCTCCTCCCAAAGCCTACATTTAAAGATGGTTCCAAAGCCAACCACCTCTTCATTTCCCACCCAGATGCATGCCTTTGGACTTGACTTTAACATGCCCCTGAACCTGGCACCTCCCCATCTTCTTCTGCCCCTCCTCCTCCCCCTCCCCACTTTTCAGTTTCCTTTTGAGTGTTGTCTCTTTTTTATATTTATTTTGCCAGCTTCTAGCACAGTGCCTGACTCATAATAGGTGCTTAATCAACATCTACTGACTGTATTTACTGACTTACCAGACCTGACATTAATAGAGATCCCTAACTGATCCTATCTTCTCATCCTGTGAGATTCTTGTCCATAGTCTCCCTTTCCTCTAACAGTTTTGGGGTCCTTGTGAGGTCTCCTTTTATGAAAACCAGTATAGCACTTACATAGTGATCTATAGGTGAAAAATTAGTAAAGAATAGCTACTGTCTGCACTAAGGCATACAGTTAGATAGGCAGTCTATTGAGTTAGTAAATAATAATAATATAATAGTAATATAGAGCACTTACTATGCAGCAGGCACTGCGTGAAGTGCTTTACAATTATGATATCATTTGATTCTCACAACAACCCTGGGAGGTGGGTGCTATTATTATCTTTATTTTACAGATGAGGAAAATGAGGCAAACAGAGATTAAGTGACTTGCCCAAGAGTCTCACAGGTAGTGAGTATCTGATCATCTGAGGCTAGATTTGAACTCAAGTCTTTCTGATTCCAGGACCAGCTCTCTCTATCCATTGTGCAACCTAAATGCCCAGCATATATATTGGGATTTAAATCTACCCCTGACACATATTTACATGCGTGAATTCAGGAAAGAGCAACAGAGGATGGTGGATCACTTTTGATAAACTATAGCATTCCCTCTGTATACTAACCATATAACCATCTATATAACTATATAATCCTAATCCTAACCCTAAATGATACCAAGCTACTCCCTGACATAAAAACTCATGTTAACACCAATATTCTTCCAGTGATGCTAAGTGGCTGTGATCATATGAGGTTAGAAGAACCAAAAATTGTAGGCGATTCAAGGGACAATGTTTAGCAGAAGTAGCCTGGAGCATATCCCTAATGATAACCTATATGCAAATATTCTTATCAAAGATCTAATATAGTAATCAGATGATTGAAAAAGGGGTTGGACCAATCATATAGTATAAGCAAAAGATGACAGGGGGACAGCAAAAATACTGTGTTCATATCAATGGAATATGTAAGAGGCAGCAAGGTGGCACAGTGAATAGAACATTAGACCTGAAGTCAAGAAGATCTGAGTTCAAATCCAACCTTATACACTTAGTAGCTGTGTGACCCTGAGCAAATCACTTACCCCTGTTTGCCTCAGTTTCCTCAACTGTAAAATGAACTGGAGAAGGAAATAGCAAACCACTCCAGTATATTTGCCATGAAAACCCCAAATGGGGTCATGGAGAGTTGGACATGACTGAAACTACTGGATAACAGCAAAATTTGAATTCCCAGTATCTAGCACTGGAGCTGGCACAAAGTAAGCATGTAATAAGTACTGGCTGATAATGTTTGAGTGATCATCACCATTGTACAAATGAGGAAATTGTGAATTAGAGGCGAAGTGACTTGCCTGTGGTCACATAGCTAATAAGTATCAAAATCAGAATTTGAACCCAGGTCTCCTGACTTCAAGTCCAACATTCTTTACTTTGTACTGTGCTACCATACATCAGAGACCCATTACCATGAATAACCTCATTGACGTACACTGGCTATATCTATGCAAATAGACTAAGTACATTTTTCTTTATCTTCTAAACAAAATTGTTAAGCACAATGAGGCCCAAGATTGTTTTCTATATTTAAAAACAAAGAATGTTATAATTGGAAAGACATTAGCAATGATCTAATCCAAGCCTTTTATTTTAAGAATTAATTCCCAAGGCTAATTTGTGGCAGAGATAAAACGAAGCCTCAGGCCCTCTGACTACTTATTAGTCTAGGATTCTTTCCCCTACTCTGCCCATTACATAATACTTTGCATGTAGCAGATATATGATATTTGATTAATATTTGATTATATTTCACATATTTTTCATACCATATATTATTATGTATTATTTATATTAATATTTGAGTAATTGTTTTATGTTATCATCTCCTGGCACAGGTTGCATTTTATGAAAGCCAACCAAACCAACATTTCTTTCCCCCCAGGAATAAATATTCAAATGCTATGAGAACCTTGACCCAAATATCAAGCATGTTCATTTTTTCAGTCTTTGTATCCAACATTACTTCAAAATGGTTTGATGGGAGTTTTCTAAGCTCAAGATGGGCTGTTGTTCTCTGTCAGGTTTTTGGAGCAGAGGATTTGGTTAGCTTAGCTTTTCACTGGATGGGTTCCCACTTAACAGGGTCTCTAGCTCTGTTAAAAAAAAGTCAAATGATGAAAATTCCATTCAATAAACATGTTCTGTGCCTACTATGTACAACACAATATGCTAAGCACTAGGGGTAAACATACAAAGACCACGAGAAAAATGAAAGTGCCTGCTCCCACGGAGTTTACCTGCCTTTAAGAACACCCAGGTTATCAATGTGGACCATGAACTTGGTCTTTAAAATATTTTGAAACTTATATTTAAGCATAATTAATTGGTTTTCTTCATAATCACCTGTGGGTTTGAAGCCTGTCAGTTACCCTCAATCTGGTTTAGCCTGTCTGCTGAGATGATTTTATTGGGGTGTGACCACTGCACACACTGCAGCTTCTCGGAGCTACATTTTCTCTGTCAATGTCTGTAACACAAGAAGACAGAATACAGGTAACTCAGGGTTGGGGTTTGGAATAGCATGAGCATGCTAGGAGAAGGGAGTAAGGAATTCAGGAAGAGAAGATGATGTGAACTATTGGGTCAAGATTGAAAAGAGAGGAAAATGGGGCCATAGCAAGTGGGTGGATAAGAAAAGTCTGTGTGTGTGTGTGTGTGTGTGTGTGTGTGTGTGTGTGTGTGTGTAGTGGGCAGAGTGACTGGAGATTGTGGTGAGGAAGAATAATAGATTTAAGAGGAGTGAGGTAGAGGGAGATAACAAGGATAACAAGGGAGGAATTTCAGAGTTCTGGATGAAGGAGGTAGAATAGCTGTAGTTGGTGATGAGATCAAGGGTATTGCTACCCCTGTGCATGACAAGTAGGTAGCACAGTGAATAGAGCATTAGGCCTAGATCAGGAAAACCCAAGTTCAAATCTGGCTTCAAACAGTGGCTTTGTGACTTTGGGCAAGACACTGAGACTGTCTGCCTCAGTTTCCTCAACTGTGAAAGAGGATAATAAACAGCACCTATCTCAGAATTGTTGTGAGGATAAAACGAGATAAAAATTGTAAACTGTTGAGCACAGTGCATGGCATACAGTAGGCATTTAATACATGCTTGTTTCTGTCAAGATATTAGAAGACACCCTGTTTTCCAGAGCTAAGGCCCAGCAAGCAGGTTGTACCCTGAGCTTGGCATAACAACAATCCTTTGCACTCACCCTCTGGATGACTCACCCTCTGGCAAAATTTCACATAATTATTATGTTGCTTTGGCCAGTACCCGGTGTTCTCTGAGTTTAACAAGTACCTGCTGTATTCATGTTCTGGTCATGAAGCTGGTCTGTGAATCAAACTTGTCTCATTGTTTCTGTTACCCCTCATTGTCAGGGCTGTAGCTCACTCTGTTGCTGTTGGTCTAAGTATCCAGGTGTAGCCACACTAAAGTGGGTCCTCCCATTGGGGGGGGGCCGGCACATGTGTGTGGATCCTTCCTTGCTTGCAAGCCGTGTCACTCACTTTGAAATTAAACTTCTTTTTGACTCCTAACTCTCCTGTCTCCAGTCTGCTCTGTTTGCCTCTGGCCATCCACAGATTAGAGGCCAGTTTCATCCAGCTGACATTTCCTTCTCTTCCCCAATAAGGTAAAAGGAAGGTGAAGATCATAAGAGTGGAAGAGATTGCTGGCCTTTGGTATTTGAAGAAATAAAAATATCAGCAGAGGCATTGAAATTCCTGACTATGAGGGCAGAATTGGAGGTAGGTGGAGAGTCATGTCCTGAACTCCTTGTGAAATGAAGAAGAATGAGTTTCTACCCAGCAGAATATAAGTCCCTTGCAGTCAGGAATTATTTCATTTTGTCATTCTATACTCAATTCTCAAGCATTGTGCCTGGTATGTAGTAGGAACTTAATAAATGCTTGTTCAATTGAATTCAACTACATTGAATTGAATTAACTTAGGGACCAAAGGATACAATATCAAGAACTAGAATCTGGATAAGGTGACGTAGCAAACTGGAATGAACCTCAAAGAAGAGGTCAATGAATAATGGCAGCAGGAAGACGAATTGGACATAGTAGTGAGGAGCACAGGAGTGCCTCCTCCTCCTCCTAGTGCCACACAGCAGGCGACATTAAAGAAGTATGCATCCACCATGGAGGCTCTGCATCCGTTACCAGAAGGTGCAAAAGTGGAATAAGATGAATTGAGTGTGAGAGGAATAGGTCTAGTGTGAAGGATGGTTTATTAGCCATGCTATGTGGGAGGAGCACAACAGAGCAATTTGGAAGGAGAAGAGCTGAGGTTTCTGGGGATGGGTGAGAGAGAAGGAGAGTTTTCTTCTAGGCAGATTTCAACTGATCTTAAGGATTTGGTTGAGGAGGAGGAAAGTTTGCTAGATGGAAGAAGAGGACCTAGGTGCAAATCTTGTCTACATCAATACCTTTATAACCTTGGGCATGTCACTTAACAACTATAGCCTTCAGTTCAGTTATCTATAAAATGAAGAAATTGGTTCTATAGTCCTATCATGGATAGGACAGTATGTAATTACACCCTTCCAAGTAAGCAATGGCTACTCAGTCCCTGCCCCTGACTGGAATGCTGATTTGATTTTCTAATTCTATAGGTGGGAGAAAGTAGTGAGGTTCTAGTCCCGGCCTGGGTTTTAGGGATCTAGTTAGAGGATTGGTGTCTGAACCCTCAGTGGTTATGGAACACTAAAAATAAGAGGGGATTCTTTAAGACCATTTTGGCCAAGTCTATAGCAAAGAGCCTTTATGCTTATCCTAGTCTTTTACATTTCCGCCCTCTTGCCAGACATTTCCAACTGATTAACCTCTTGGCACTTAAAATTTATTGTGTCTACAACTGAACTCATTCTTCTGAAACTGCCTCAATCTATTTGTTTTTCTCTTTCTCACTCCCTACTCCATTACAGAGGGGAAGAACAGTCAATGGATGGTGTATTTCATTATAAATTCTTTGGACTCATGGATGGCCATTTAATCACATTAATCAGTGTTCTTATAGCTTTCAAAGTTATTTTTGTAGAGTGTTTTTTCTTTTTTTTTTTTTTAGGCAATTGGGGTTTAGTGACTTGCCCCAGGTCACACAGCTAGTAAGTATCAAGTGTTTGGTGTGAGGCCGGATTTGAACTCAGGTTCTCCTGACTTCAGGGCTGGTGCTCTATCCATTATGCCACCCAGCTGTCCCTTAATGTTGTTTTTATCATCTATATTGTTCTCCTAATCCTGCTCATTTCACTCTTTATTATATGTTCATGCTTTCTTCCCCATTATACTGTGAATTCCTTGAGAGAAGGGACTGTATTTTTGCCTTTTTTTTGGTATCCTCGGGGCTTAGCACAATGCCTGATACATAATAAGTGCTTAAAGAGTGCTTGTTCGCTGACATCTTCCTACTTTGAAAGAATCTCTGGCATAGGCCACTATTATGAGTTTATACACGCACCCATAAATTATATTTCTATATATACACACGCATATCTACATAATGCTTACATTATATATATACATACACATATTACATATATACATATATTACATATATAAGGCTTATGTACACACACACACGCACATATATATATATGTATATATATATATATACACATGTACATATTATATATATCTGGCTTTGAACCTCACACAGAGATGTGTGTACTATGTGTGTATACATATATATATATATGTTTATATAGTTGTTACTATTGTTATTTTTAGTAGATTTTAGGGGGGTGTGTGAGGCTCAAAGCCATGTGTTATAGGGTTTCCTATAACATTCCTTCTTAGCTCACTTTTGCTTTAAGACAGTTGAGTGCAGACAAAGACAAGGAACTTGCCTGTCTACATAGGTTTTAGATCAGATCTTCCCCATTTTCTGGACCAACTTTTCAGAAACACCTCCTTGCCTGCACTTACTACAGAAAGTCACTAGAGGGAGCTTTCTCCAACTACCTGATAGGACTAGCTCAATGCACACTTAGCCTGCAATAGAGTACTTCCTAGGTATCAAGGAAGCCTGTTGGTTTGAAGTCTTTTTTGCAGTCAAAGGGAGCAGCACAGCCTACTTCCTCATGTCTGAGCTGCTCTGTTGAAAGTCTGGGGGCAGGGACCTTTAAATGATAAAAGAAACCCTTGCTAGGCCAAGTGCCTGTGATTTCCCGCAGCATATATCAAAATGCAGAGGAGTCACAGCTCCTCACCAAGGACTATATAAATGTCAGCTATTATTATTATAAAGTGCTTACATTATAAATCTAATCCAAAGCCGTGAGACTTTGGGCAAAATACTTTGCCTCTATGGGACTCAGTTACCTCATGTGTAAAATAAAGGAGTTGGACTAATTAGTCTCTAAGGTCACTTCCAGATCCAAATCTATGATTTTCCCATATAAGGGAAGCACAAGGAAGACCTATACATCCTTCAAAATTGCGTACATATTATTTTAAAGGGGAAAAAAATCAGATGGGGTGTTACTAAGATTAGACTCTATAAAGAAAATCACCAGAGGCATGAGGGAAAAGGGACAAAAAGGCTGATTAAAAATCTCACCCCATTAGTTGCTAGCCATCGTCTTACTTGGTGGTTTAACCTGGGTTTCAAAACTGAAAATTTAACGTAGAGTTCCGTTAAGGGCTCTGAAACACCATCTGTTTAAAATGAAGCACACAGAATTCTCCTCCAGTACCAGGCAGGTCCATCTGTTATTTATCCATCAGCATCACTATCGTTGAGTTTAATGAACTTTTATGGACATGAACTACACTGGGCACTTTCCTGATTGCTTTACATTATTTTTCATGTTCCCCATCTCTACCCTGGACTCCGAAGGAAGGACTCTCCCTTCCTCTTAATAATGTAGACAAAGGCACATAATATTGATCTCACTACAGTACAGAACACTGCTGAAATGCTGAAAGCCAATTACTTTGTACAATACTGTATAGTAAATTTTAGGATAGGCTAGGCACAAGTAGCCATTCAAGTATTTTATAAGAGACGAGGCCATAAAAAGATTGTTCTCTACCAATCCTTCTCTCGCCATATACCAGTTGGGTCATGCTTTATTGGTTCTCATTACCAAGGTAGAATGTGATAAGGACTTTGGAAACCATAGTAACTTACAATGACAGAACTGATGTTGCTGTGAAACACTCATGACTCATATGGCTCAATACCACACATTAGCCATTAAGGTGCCTCCCTAGCTTTCTCCATTATGGGACTTTTTTTTTTTTAACAGGATCTTTCTTCCAGGGCTTTCTGAGGTCACAATACAAATTCCCTGAGGGAATTATCTCTCCCAATTGAAGTAAATTTCATTAAAATCATTCAATCAACCAATCAATGAGCATTTATTGAACAGCACCTGTGTGCAAGGCGCTAGGCAAGGCATTGGAGATAATACTAAAACAAAAACAACACCAAAAACAATAGGTACCTTTATATAGTGTTTTAAGGCTTGCAAGACTCTTTACATGTATTATCTCCATTGTGAGTTAGGTACTATTATTTTTATTATCCTCATTTTGCAGATGAAGAAAATGAAACTGAGAGACTGACTTGCCTGTAGTCACAGTTTCTAAGTGTCTAAGGCAGAATTCTGATTCCAGACTTCTTTCAATGGCCCATGTGTATCCATCCACCGTGGCTAATCCCAGCTGATGCAGAAGAGAAGCAATTCCCTGCCCTCAAGAAGAGGCTTCTTTCAGCCCCACCACCAACGTAATGCCAAAAAACTATAAACTGCATATCAAGGTCCATCATTCTTATTCCATTTAATCATCTGAGTGCCAAAATATCTTAAATAGGAGGCATTTACAGCTCTTTTTTAACCTCATTTTAAAAATCTGAAACTAATTGTTTGCCTCCTATGAGGGAATTTTTTAATAACAGATTAACCTTTCATTTAGATTCTACTCATGAAAATGTTGGGCTTCAATATTTTATATATTTTTTTTTTGAAAAAAGATCTTAATAGGTTATTAAGGCTTTGATTGAACCAGTCTCTGGGAGTGATTTTTTTTTTAATGTAAGAGAATATTTTAGTTTTGAGGGTTAAAATATTTCTTTGAAAAGAGCTGTAGAAGCAGGTCAGATCAAGACCCCAACATATTTTACCCTTGCAGCTGGCTCACCCTAGAAGCATATCTACTTTTTAATCAATGTGCCATATTAAAATGCATCATGAGATGACTATATATATTTCTACGTGATTTGTGCTTTATATTACAGTTCTTCACAGGTAAATCATGTCAGGTCTCTTCCAGCCTTATCTCCAACTATGCTTATTCTACAAATGCATCTCAAACTTTCCATCAACACTCTGTTCCCTCCTCCCCTTCTCCTAACTCCTTTAGCTCAGCCTGTCAAATTCTCCCTTCAAAGCCTGATTCAAATGTTTCTTCTCCACTGAAGCCTCCCTTGATTTCCAGGCAGAAATCATCTCTCCCACTCTCAACTATTATGGAGCTCTCCTTTAACATTAATGTTCAATAGTATAACACAGTTATTTGCATTTTTTGAGAGATAGTGCTGCCTAATGTATCCAGCCTTAGGCCAGCAATAAAATTCTGCTTTACTAGCTATGTAACTACGGATAAGTCACTTAACTTTTCTACGTCTTAGTTTCCTCATTTATAAAATGTAGCGAATGCCTATAGTATCATGGAGTATTGACCCTGGGATGAGCATTGACCTTAGACTCCTAAGGACCCGAGTTCAAGTATTTCTTATGCCACATACTTACTGTATGAGTTGGGACAAGTCACATAATTCAGGTATGTGGCAAAGGAAGTACCAGAGTCCCTAGTAAATACCAGGAACTCCTATCAATGAAATCACAGGTCTTATCAAAACAAAATTTTATATATATATATACACCTATATATGTACACACACACACACACATACACACACACGTATACATATATATCTCTTAGTTTTTTGGAATTATTTAAATGAGGTAATATGTGAAAAATGCTTAGCAAACTTTAAAACCCTCTATATGTCAGTTATTATTGTTATTAATTATTATTAGTATGTATCATCTCTATTAAATGGTGAGCTCCATGAGGTCAAGTACCATGCCCTGAGCTCCACCACGTTACCTTGTATATGCCAAATAATTTCTTCTTAAAAACAGTTACTAGAATATAGACATGGCATTTGCATAAGGGACCAGAGATTATGAAATACTTTTTCTGTCCCACAGAATGTTTTCATCTTACAGGCCTGAAAATCTCTGTGTTTTCAGAATCTGGAAACTTAACAACTGACCTCTGACTTTTTCAAATAACTAAACAGATTGCTAAACCATCCAGGCCCTTGCCTACATCAGTTGCATGAAAAACTGCTGTCAGCCTTTATCAAATTGCTAGTTAATCTTTAGAAACCAAATTAGCTCCATAATTTCAGATGCCCCTTTTTTCAAATGACTCAGTTTCTGCCAGTGAAATTGACAACAGAGACTGGCATGTTTTTCTTATTCAACCCTGATCTTTGTTGTTTAGTCATGTACCTTGGTCGAGCATTGCCAGACATAAGCAGTCATGTTGTATTGAGAATTTCATGGAAATTTAATTATGGAAGTGCAGCCAGCAAAAGTAGGGAGAGGCTTTCAGCCAGTTAAGTGGAGACATTGATCATTTGATGAAGAGGGTCTCCCTTAAGGATCTCTCATGACTCTGGGAGTTGTGTTTATTTGGTAAACAAAGAAGTTAGTGCTGTTTTCCCAATAAAACATGACTTGTGTTTACACAGGGTCTTCCTTTAATGGATTCTGAGTCTTTTAAAAGCTTCAGCTGATTAACCCTCCTCCCATACCTGAGAAAATGGAAAAAGGCCTAAGATGATATAGGCAAACTAGGTTTGAACCCACTTCCTGACAGAGAGCTGATAGATTACAGACTCAGAATGAAACATACATTTTCAGACATAGACAGTGTATGGATTTATTGTGCTTGACTATAATTCTCTGTTTTAAGGGAGGGTTTTTTTTTTATCGGTGGGGGAGAGGGCAAAGTGATAGCGATGCCTCCCAAAAGAAGATAAGAAAGAAAAAAGGGTTATTGAATCATGTTTAAAATGCACAGAACAGAATAGAAGACAGAGACAAGCAAAATGACTTTTAAATTTTATGAATAGTATTATTCACTTTAAAAATTGTACCGTGTTAGAGATTGAAGGTTTTGTGTCCAATTCTCTTTTTCTATTCTTCTTTTTATATGGAAATGTTCATATTTGTTGGTGTTTGCCAAGTTTGAATGATTAAAACTAAAAACTGTTTAAAAAAGAAAAATAACATGATATGAAATCTCACCAAGATTAATGCTAAGTGCATTAATCACTACTTGTGTTCTTGCTAAACTCCTCCAGAACCAGGAATATCATAAGCAAAGAGAAAATATATGTACATACATACATATACATACATACACATATACATACATATACATACATACGTATATGTAGATATGTGTGTATGTACGTATGTATGTATGTATGTGTGTGTGTATATATATATATGAGAGAGGCAACTTTGGGTTGTACAGCTGTCTTAATGGAGTTATTCCAGTCACTTCATTTTTAGCATTTGGGGACAGACTGATGTCACGACAACTTTGACAGATCCATGCTGATAGCATATGGACATGTGGGCTTGTTGATACAGGTCATGGAAGTCACATGTTGCTTCTCAAACTCATTTTTGAGCTCTTCCAAGGCCTGGGACTGTTTCATATTTTTCTTGGAGGCTTTGGATGTAGAAGCTTTGACTTTGTTGTCTTCTTCTGGTTGTATGTTTTGATTTTCATTATTACCAAAAAAAGATTTTATGGTCTGACACTTCTTGCGAGGTTTGCTCAAGATCCCAGCCAATTATTTGAGTTATAAACTCTTTATTAAGATAGAGGTCTGCTTCCAGTGTGGAGAATGTACTGTCCCAAGCTTCAGGGGTTTGTACAGCTGTTTTCAGAGATACTTCCAGGGACCTCTAAATTTTCAGTTCTTCCAAGGTGCTATGATAAGGGGTGAGGTGTTTACTCCTTTCCTGGCCTGTGCTCTGGTCTATGAGTGACCACAAGTACTCCTTTCTGTCCTGTACCTGTGAGGAGGGGTTTCTCTGTACAGCCACTACAAGCTCTACCACACCAGTGCTCCTCCTCACCCCAGAACTACCGCCCAGAACTGTGACCCATATCCAAACCTGGGCAAAGCAAGAGATTCCTGCCTCAGCACTGGCAAAGAGATCCTGTAATCCCCCTCTGATCAGCCACCCGATTCCCCCTCAGTCTGTGGGCCAAAAGCTCAGGAGGCAGCCATGGCCCTGGAGCCACACTTGCTCAGGAGCTGAGGCTGAGACCTAGCTTCTGTCTCACTGCAGAAACAGACTTTTCCCACTGACCTTCTAAGTTGTCTTTGGCATTCATGGGTTGAGAGGTCTGGAAACTGCTATAGCTACCCACAATTCAGTCCTCTGACACCTGCTCCAGATTCGCTGTGGCCTGTGCACCCATGCTGAGCTGAACTCCTCTCACAGACCGGCACAATATACCTTTCTGATCAACCATCCAGGTTGTCTTGGGCTGGAAATTTGTTTCACTCTGTCTTTTTGTGGATTCTGCTGCTTTAGAATTTGTTTAGACCATTTTTTACAGGTATTTGGAGGGGTTTGGAGGAGAGCTGAAGCAAGTCACTGCTTTTACACTGCCATCTTGGCTCCACTGTGCCTCGGAAGTTTCATGTTGTATAGAAATAATGGACTATTAGACCTGTCAGGGCTCTTAGAGATCATGTCATCTAACCTACTCTTTTAAGAGATTAGAAAAGTGAGGCCTAGAGAAAGAAGCTGAGGAATGGCCAAGAGTAATAATGGGAAGTACTTCTAGAGTAAGGAATAAAGAATATTTTCTTAAAAATTGAGTAGGGTGCTCCATTAGCCACGATGGAGACAAGCTAATTTTATTAATTTTGGTATGGTCTACACCAAGGGTGGGGAACCTGTGGCCTTCTAGGTCCTCAAGTGTGGCTTTTTGACTGAGTCCAAGTTTTACAGAACAATTCCTTTTATTAAGGGGATTTGTTCTGTGAAGTTTGGATTCAGTCAAAAGGCCACCCTTGCAGACCCAGAGGGCCTCAAGTGGTCTCAAGGCCACAGGTTCCCCACCCCGATCTATACTTCCGTGACACCAAAGATGGCAGAACAAACAGGCTGATAGAAAGAGGAGTGGATCAGTAGGGAGGAAGCATGGGGGTAGTGGAAACAGTGCTGAGTTTGGGGTCAGAGAACCTGGGCTACCTTGGGTAAATCATTTCACTTTTGGGGGTCTCAGTTTTTTTACTTGGAAAATGAGGGGGGTGGGAATAGGTAGCCTCTAAGATCCCTTCCAGTTCTAAATCTATGGGCCTAGCAGTGTATATGATGTACCCGTCCTGGTATGGCTCCCAACTTACTGTCTAACAATGTTTACTAAAGAGAAGTCATTTCACCCTTGAACTTCAGTCTCATCTTTTGTACAATGATTATAACATCTGTCCCTTCCTTCTACCTAGTTTCTTTGTCCATACTGGAATATGGAAGGATCTACATCTTAGTGTAAGTTCCTTGGAGCTAGGGTCCCTCTTAGCTCCCAAATTTTATAGTTTTATCAATTGGCTGAATTTCTAACTGTGCAGTATTTCTGGGAGCATTTCTTTGATTTTCTTATGCTAGTAACAGAAATTTTTAGTTATTCCTTTTCCTCTTTTTTTCCCTTTCTGTCAGCAAAATGACATTTATTGAGCACATATTGTGTACAGGGCACTGTACCAGTTTTTTTTTTCCTTTTCTTAAGGCAATTTTGTTCCTCTTCCTTACCATCTTTTCCCCACCTATTTCATATGCAGCCAAGCTTTTTAAATGTACTGTTATTAGCTCTGCTGAGACTGGGAAATACTGTCAGTTTTGATTAATCTCCATTTCTCAGTTATAAGCGTATTATGGTTGTATGATTCCAAAATAAAATTTATTTTGCAATTTGCTGTGTGCTAAAGGTCATAACTAAGATAGCCCTTGGCTCTTTCCTATGTTCTAAATCAAGTCTAAGTTTTAAAAATTCATCTTTCTGGTGGTAAAGCTGTTGGTATCTATAAAACAGCAGCTCTGGTCATCCAAAATCTTGAATATCCCATTTTCATCATCCGCCAGGGGACAATGTGGTAGACAGTCTCCTAATCACAAAGACCTGGGTTCAGGTTTGAGTCTGATACATATCATTTAGCCAGGTGACCCTAGGCAAGTCGTTTAAAACTTTCAATGCCCTCAGGCAATTCTCTAAGACCTTAAGTTGCAGAATAGTTTCTCTAGCCACAATTTCCTTACCAGGAATTCTCACCAGACCAAATTCCTTACCAGGAATTCTTATACCAATGAAAATCAAAGATCTGGACCCTCCTCAGTACCCTCTACCCCTTCCAATATAGCTTTATTAAAGCTAAAGAGAGAGACAGAGAGAGAGAGACAAAGACAGAGAGAGAGATAGAGAGAGAGAGAGAGCCACAGAGAGAGAGACACAGACACAGAGAGACAAAGATAGAGACAGAGACAGAGCTGGGTGCATATCATTCATAGTGATGACTCAGTGTAAGACTTACTTATCCAAACCCTTTCTTTCTTTCAGGACTGAGGTTAAATCCTACATCTCTAGAAAGCTTTCCCAGGCTGAGGTAATCTACTCCTTATTTGAATATTTTTCATAATTGTCCTTTGTACAATTAAATCAGCAATGAATCATGTAGCAATATCTTCCTATTGCTTACTTGAACCACTTTAAATCTTTTAATTTTATTTAAATTTTATGTATGTCTTGTCTCTTCAACTAGATTAGATGCTTCTTGAAGGCAGGGACTAAACCTTCTACTTTCCTGTATCCCTCCCACCCCTTCGCTAACTCACATATGTAGAACAGTTCCTTGCAAAAAAACAGGAAATCAATAAATAACTGAATTGATTTGCAAGCTCTGAAAAAGAAAACATGAAATAAAATGTTAAATAATCCTATCCTAGAGGATTTTATTAAAAAAATCATGACATAAAAATATCTATTCTATCTAAACAAGAGCAACAACAGCATTTCAGTGACTAAAATGACCTCTAGAGACAGGATTGTTATCTGTTTAATAATAATAATAATAATAATAATAATAATAATAACAATTTCAAAACTTTCATATAGTGCTTTATGGTTTACATGGTATCTTCCTCACAAGCTTATGAAAGATGTATTGCAAGCCCTCCTATTCTCGCTTTCTAGATGGGAAAACTGAGGCTCAAAATGTTTAATTGACTAGATTGTAAAGTTTGATGGATTGAGGACAGGTTTAATGAACTAATTCAATGAGAAGTCATTAAAGGTTCTATATCAACTTGAAGGGAGGTCTCTAGTAGAGCATACCAGGTATCTGTCCTTTGTCTATGTCATTTGACATTTTTATCAATAACTTGGTTGAGGCCATACATGATATACTTGTTAGGCTTGCAAATGACAAAAATATAGAAGGGATGGTTAACATAATGGATAAAAGAAGTGGGATCTAAAAAGCTTTCAACAGGTTAGAATGACTGGCTAAAGTCACTAGGCTGAAATTTAATAGAAAAAATGTTAAGTCCTATACTTGCATTTAAAAAAGCCACAAGTATAAGATGGGGAAGAAATGGTTAAAAAGCATTTTGTCTTGAAAAGATCTGAGAGTTTAGTGGTCTGTAAGCTCAATATGAGTCAATAGCATGATATGGCAGCTAAAAAAGTGAATGCATTAAAAAAGGTATAGTGTCCACAGCACAGATGTCAATATGCCCTTGTATGGTGCTCTGGTCCCATTACATATGGAGTACTGCGTTCAGTTGTGAGTTAAACATTTTAGGAAGGACATCGACCAACTAGAGAGTGACCAGGATGGTGACAAGCCTCGACATGATGCCATACATAGCAGTTTAAGAAATTAAAAGTGTTTAGCCCAGATAAGAGGCCAGTGAGGTGGGGAGGAATCATGCTAGTTGGGTTCAAGTATTTGGAAACCTATAATTTGGAAGAGACTCATTCCTTCTTGCCCCAGTAGAAAGGAGTGAGAGCAATGGGTAGAAGAGGCAGATTTAGATTGGATGAAATGAAAAACTCCCTAACAATTAAAACTATTCAAAAGCATGGTGGCTTGCCTTTGCAGTTAGTGGACTCCCCTTTGCTAGAGGTGTGCGGTCCGAAATTGTCCAACTCACAATTAAAGAAACTGAGGCAGAGTTCTGAGCCAATAGCACTTTCCTTCTAATGAAGTGGACCCTCAGGTC
Source organism: Phascolarctos cinereus (assembly GCF_003287225.1). Lineage (NCBI taxonomy): Eukaryota > Metazoa > Chordata > Mammalia > Diprotodontia > Phascolarctidae > Phascolarctos > Phascolarctos cinereus. Next base: position 106,843,004 of record NW_027555958.1, on the reverse strand, counting down.
TTCCTCAAGATCTGAGATGCCCCCTTCCTCCAGAGCCTTAGTTTTATAGTGCTTGATACCCAGATGAGATAGTAGAGGCACAGTAAAATACAAAGTCTCATTGGTTGATAGATCGTGGCCTTGATCCTCCAGGAGGGTCTTCACAAGATACAGAATCCCATTGCTTGAGAAATGAGCCTATGAGCAGACTGTGACAGACCTATCTTGACCTTTCAGGATGTCCTAGCAAGCCAACAAACAGACCCATGAGCTGAGCTGATAAACACATGTCAAAACATCTACACCGGCTAATGGGCCAGTAGCTAAGCAAGCCGCAGGCCGGCAAACAGGGCCACTTGCTGTCAAGTGCTTATGGTCATCTCCCCATGCTGTGCAACAGAGGGATGACAAGGGACAGAGAGGCAACAAACAGAGCTGGGGAACTTTCTGTGTCATTGAGTCACCTCTGCCATGCTGGGCTTGGTCACCATAAGAAAAAAAACCAAAGGTGAAGGTCCTAGTTAGCTCCCTATGATAAAGTAAGTGAATTACAATCTGCAATTCATAGCTCTGGGGCCTAATATACAGAACTTATAATCACAATCCCTGTGGAATCATATCAAACTGATTAATACTGATTGGAATAAAATAGCAGTTTAGTTAATCATCTATCACAGAAATCTTCCAGCAGCGGCTAGATGACCGTTTGTTGGGAACATTGCACTGCAGGTTATTGGTCAAGCACAGATTGAAATAGATGGTCTCTGGGGTTGCTGCCACCTATGACACTCTGTGATTCTGATTCTCGGACTGTCCTGGGCTCACACAGCTAATATATATCAGAGCCAGGATTCAAACCCAATTCTTTAGAAGCCAAGGTTGCTTTGGAATTAGACATATTACGGATAGAAATTAGATACTTGCTGGCATGTGAAGACATGAATCTTCTCATATGGAGAGGCTCATCTTTGCAGCACGTGATATTTTAGGAGGCATGCCCAGCATCAATTATTACCTTGATAATAGAAGGAATTTAGTTAAGGAGACAGCAAAGCCCGGTGGCGTAAGAAATAGATTAGGAGTTTTCTCTTGACTTATTCTGGGCCTCATTGCCAAGAGCACTCTAACAACTAAGCATGTGTAGTTTCTCAGGACACTGGTTTACAAGAGAGACAACCAGGAATTTAAGAGAATCTTGAACATGCTAATCTAGTCCATTTGTTATTACTCAGTCCATAAACATTTATTGAGTTCCTGCTAGGCAGAGGTAGGAGAATACAAAGGTGAATGTGATATGACTTTACTTCCCAAGGAACTTGCATTCAAGTTGGGAAGCCAAAACATGAATACATGAATTCCTAACCAATGCAATCTTCTTGATCTTCACAGGCTTAAAATGGTGTCTTGATTTTTCTCCTTAAAGCCTTATTCTGCATCATGTTTATCTGTGTCATGGGGTGACAGGATCATAGAACTAGATCTGGAAGGGGTCAGTGAGTCCATCTACTCTTAACCCCTCATTTTATACACAAGGAAACTGAGGCTAAGTGGTTTGCTCAAAGTAGTAGAGCTGGGATTTGAGCCAAAGTTCTCTGATTCCAAATCTAGCTTTCTTTCAAATGAACCATACTGATAAGAGGTCAGGAACTAGTCATGTTTTTGTCATTGATTTTTTGTTTGTTTTATCTTATAATGCTATTATCTAGCAATGTCTTAAGTGTCATAAGCAGTAGGTGCTTAGCAAGTTTTTGCTAAGTGAACGAACATGGACAGATAATACAAAGCAGTGTTGTTCCTTTCCAAGAGCACCAGGTTGATGTCTTGACTTTTGCATGAGTTGGATTTAAGTGAGGCAGAGTTGCACAAGTTGTCAGCCTCGCTCTGTCTTCCCAAGTCATCAAAGTCCACTGGCAAGACAAAAGTCAGTACAACTGGAGATGGCTTGGGTTGCAGTGGATGACCTTGGCATCTTTGATGTCTAATCAAGCTCTAAGTGCCTCACAGAGCCTACTTCAGCCACCTTCATCACTGCTGGAACAAATTGTTCTCATCTGCCCATCGTACAAGGGAAGTCTTCACATCCTTGGGGTAGACATCCCCCTAACTCACCAACAGGTTTGAGGCCTGTAGGTTACCTTCAAACTGCTTTAGCTTTACTGCCATGATGGTTTTACTGGGGTATGGCCACTGTGCATGCTACAGCTTCTTGGAGACATAGGTGAGAATTGGATGAAAGTGGACAACCAAAAGGGGATGAGCTGCCCTGAAAAGCCTTGGAAGTCCTGATGCCAGAGGCATTAGTCCTCCCTGAACACTTCACACAACTCTGCAAGGCAGGAAATAAATGGTAAGTGCCATGTAGATGGCATGGATAATCAACCAACCAATATCTGCTATGTGCCAGGCAATGCTCTGGATTCTGGGGACACAAATACAAAGAATGAAATAAAATCTAAACCTAAGGAATTTACATATGAGTGGAGGAGACAAAAAGTATGTGTATAAGTATTTACAGAATAAACATAGCTATAATAAATACAAAGCAACTACATACAATGTAGTTTGGGAAGGAGGGTACTAGCAGTTAGATAAATCAAGAAAGGATTGCAATGGAAGAAAGTACTTAAGATAATAATAATAATAATAATGATCATACAAATAAGATAATGATCATAAATCATAGTCATTCAGTTGGTATGATAAAGAAGCCAGCCAGGTAGCACAGTGGGTGGAGTGCTGGGCCTGAAGTCAGGAGGACCTGAGTTCAAATGCAGCCTCAGATACCTACTTGCTGTGTGACCCTGGGCAAGTCACTTAACCCTGTTTGCTTCAGTTTTCTCATCTGTAAAATGAACTGGAAAAGGAAATGGCAAACAAGACTAGTATCTTTGCCAAGAAAACCCCAAATGGGGACACAAACAGTTGGGCATGACTGAAATGACTGAACAACAACAATGCTAAAGGATGGCTTTATAGAGGAGGTGACGTTTGAGAGGGTAGAACTTTATGACCAGCAGAGAATGATATAATCAAAGGAAGAAAAGTGGCAGAGTGAACATGTATTAGGTAGGCCATGAGTATGCAAATATAGTTGGAGTGTAGGGTTTTAGTTGATGAGTAAAGGATGTCACCATTGACAAACACCATACTTCAACACTTCAATCAATCAACAATCAATTATTAATCACCTCCTTTGTGCCAAACATCATGCATGCTGGGTGGTGGCATAAAGAGGAAACAAGAAACCATCCTTGCTCTTGAGGAATTTATGTCACCTGGGGAGAAACAAGGACAAAGAGGAAATGAAATACCAAACTTTTCCCAGCAGAAGGCAATTTCTTGATATCAGTCTCAATGTTTAGTCATCCTATTCATGAGTCCTCTATGCTATCTGCCTTAGTCCATCCCTAAAGACACACCAGTAGATAACTGGAATGTGGCAAGAGATTGATAAACTCATTGCTGGCCACATTAGCTATCTAGAGAGCTGGGCAAGTGGGCTGACAACAAGTATAGGGAAGGAAGGCTTTTATATGACCTTTAGAGAATAGTGTTTACTGAGCAATTGTTTTCTCAACCTGACTATTGGTGATAAGATTTTCAAAACCTGGATTTCTGGGCTTCCTCTGGCTTCCTGCCTTACCTGTATTCACCACAATTACCTCTCAAGCTTACATTTGAAGCTTGGGCTTTTAAAACCCATTCATGGTCCTTAGAAAATATCCATACTGCCATTTTCAACAATCCCATCAAAAGCCCTCTCTGGAAATCTCCTCTTGACATTCTCAACTGTAATACTGTCCTCCCAGACCTGTCCTAGGGAGTATTTTTTTTTTTTGACAAATCACACCAGTGACCTCTCAGTTTCTGACTGACAACCATGCTGAGTACTCATAGTCCTCATCCTAGTTCTGAAACCTGTATCTTCTGTCCTCCAACCACTATTCAAATCGAGGTCTTTACTCTTTCGAACCCAGACTGCTCTTTCAGCCTTATGATTAGTTTCACTGCTTCCAGCTTCTTTCTATCTGTCACAGTCATACTCACAACAATAGGAATCACATTCCTAAGAAAGGTTTTGATCACCTTTTTCCCTCTCCCAGAAGCCTTCATTGACTCTCAATTTCTTCTTACATCCAATTAAAATTCCTAATCATGGGCTTTAAGGTTTTTTTTTTTAATGGTTACTGCTTTTTCTAAAAATAGGTTTGCATTGGAGTGGGGGGTGGGGGACATGACCAACAAGATGGCTCAACTCTTCATGGCATGGCTTGGGCTAGGTCATTAGAATTGAGAGCAAGGTCTAGTTGCTGCCTGTCTTTGTATTCCTAGTGATTTACACAGTACCTCCTGGCACATAATAAGCACTTAATAAATATTTATTGACGTGGCCCATTGATTCTTCTCTTTGGTTGGTTGATTTTTCCATCTGTGGTAATAAATGTCATCTACCTCACTTCCTACAAAGAATGTAGAGGATTCATAAGAGAATATGGAAAAGGGGGCATTTTTACAAGGCCACTCAGAGATGAAACAGACTTGCAAAGAACTTCCCATATGCTTCATCTCAAAACCATATATATGTCCTTTAATGTGCTTCTGGAGCTGACATTCTTATTCTATCTGGGTTTGTTCAACCACCACCCAATAATGAAATGCTTGAGGGGTCCAAGAAGTGCTCCTCATGTCTGAGGGACTGATCTGTAAAGTCCATGACGTCTTTATCTAGTAAAAGGAAAAGGCCTAAACCAATGAGGAGGTTTATATGAATATTGATTATGTTTGGACATTTTTTGGCAGAAATATCTTTTTATGTTGAACTTTCAGCAGTACGTTATTTGCTGTGCACAGAATTCAAACCCCTTGAGGCAACTTTCAAATCTGAGTCTATCATGCTCACATTTTTGAACTTTTGACCTTACATAGGATGGAAAAAGGGAGTCTCGGTATTTGACATTGCACTGGAAATACCAAAGCAAAGCTTTGTTCTTGTTTATATTTTATTAAGAAACCACCATAAGCTAAGTATTTTTCTTTCTGAAGCAGTGTTTTCTTCTACTGTAACAATCTTCCTCAGGGTTCTCTAGAACATTTTATAAGCAGGTTCCCATGGAAACCTGGTATTGAATGACAGGATACAAGATCACATTATTGGCTAAAATAATTCAATACTGTTAAATTCAACAAACATGTATTAAGTAAGCACAGGCCAGTGCAAAGTTAGGAATGCAGAGACAAAAAAGAGGGAAAAAAAAGAAAGGAAGAAAGAGAAAGAAAGGAAGGAAGGAAGAAATAATGAAAGAAAGAAAGAAAGAAGGAAATGAAGGAAAGAAGGGAGAAAAAAAGAAAGAAGGAAAGGAAGGAAGGGGGAAAGGAAGAAAGAAGCAAAGAAAGAATAACTATCCTTAAGGAAAATATAGCCTAATAGGAGAGCTATGATATACGCATAATTAAATAGGATTCAAGGTTGATTGTAATAAGGTCAGTGGGCAGATATACATAAAATTCTAGAAAACAAGTTGATAAAGGAGAAAATGTTTTGTTTTTGTTTTTTTTTGTTTGTATTTTTTTAGACTGGGTCTACCTATCTCACTCAGGCTTGAAGTACAGCAACCAGTCATGAGCCTGACCCCACCACTGATTGCCATGGAAGCTTTAATCAGCTCTGTTTCTGACCTGGGTTGGCTCACTCCTCTTTAGGTAGCCTGGTGATCCTTCCAGAGGTCTGACACTCTTTGGACAGAAAAATGCTGGTAAAATTTAACAACTGACTCTCCAAAAATACTTTTCAGTTTTATTTGTAATATTAAGATTTTCTCTATCATTTTTTCAGTCTAGACAAGCAATAAGGCAATGAATCAAGCCCTAATTTGTAGTGCTTGCTGATTTCTGAGGTATAAATTCTCATATTGAACATTTAACAGTACCTCGTACCTCTGCTTGCCCACTGAAGCTCAGAACTCCCTATTCTGCCAATCCCTGTCCAATAGGAGGGATTACGGGCACATGCCACCACAATCAGCAAGAGATCACTTTCAGCTGTGGACCAGGGAAGACTTCAAAGGGCTGGGGTGTCCTAAGTTGGTCCAACAAAAATAATCATAATAACAAACAATAATAGTAATGATGATACCACTTTATATTTGTGTCATTCTGTATTTTCAAGTAATTTGTATCATATCGGACTTTTTCTGTATGTAAGTTTTTATATTTAAGGGATATAATATCCATAGCATATTAGAATCCATATAATCAGGGAACATTTTTTGAGTGAATCAATGAATGAAAAAACATATATACAGTGCATACTGTGAGTAAAGCTCCGTGCTGAGTGCCAGGGATACAAATAGAAAAAGCAGAGATAGTCCTTGATATCAAGGGATCTATATTCTAATGGGATAATTACCACATTAGGATGTTTCATCTGCAAATCAAATGAAAAGATCCTATATTCCTTAAGATACAGCAGCCACAAAATGTATGGTAGTGTATCTTCTTTAATGCTCTTTTTGCTGATAAAATCATATCTGTTTTTGAACAGATACGGTTTTGAACCATTTGACAGGGCTGAGGACTTTGCTGTTAACTTTCTTTTCTGAGTGTTAGTACCTATAGTGTTGTACCTATATACAGTTGAATAACTGCACACAGTTGAGGAAGTGGGAGCTGGAGCATCTGTAGGAACACCTGCCACATCTCGTCTCCATAGGGTTTTCTTCCTGAGATGATGGCTGCCCTGATGAGTGCTGGACGGGGAGTCTGGAAGGCACTGGCATTCCTAGGGCTCTAGGGCTTACCATGCCCATGGGTGGCAGTTGGTCAGTGGTTGGTGTTGGTTACAATGGGGATAGTTATGTTGTAGGTGGAAGATGTGAGGTCCAAAAAGTTTTAGAGACTTCTCTAAATCCCAACAGCAAAGTCAAGATAGGACTTAAGCCTGTCCCTTTTATTTGCTCCTAAGGTAAACTCAGTGAACCATAATAATATCTATTTTCAGAGAAAATTGGTAAATAGTCTAAGCTAAGTTGATTAAGTTGAGTTGACTTGGGCGCTTGGCATCAGCTCTAGGGTAATTGGTTTATGGTTCTCTCTGATATTATTTATTCCCCTGGATAGATTAGACTTGTGCATTATAGAGTTAAGAGAGGGAAAGAGTCTATCTTTTCATTCTTTTAAGACTATCTCACAGGGACATACAGTCAGACACATTTAGGAAAATATGTCAAACTTAATAAGTTATATTGTGCTGTTTAGTCATTTTTCAGATGTGTCCAACTCTTTGTGACCCCATTTGGGGTTTTCTCGGCAAAGATACTGGAGTGGTTTGCCATTTCCTTCTCCAGTTCATTTTATAGATGAAGAACTAAGGCAAACAGGATTAAGTGACTTGCCCAGGGTCACACAGGTAATAAGTGTCTGAGGCCACATTTGAGCTTTCCTAGGATGATGAGTCTTCCTGACTCTAGGCCCAGCACTCTATCCAATGTGCTGCCTAGCTGCCTCAGTCAAAGAAAGGAGAAAGGCAGGCCTTCCAAAGGGGGTTTGAACACCCCCACACACCCCCATACGTGCCCACACACACACACACACACACACACACACACACACACGCGCACATACACCCCAAAAATTCACCAACTCCCAAACACAGTTTAGTGAAAGGAAACAAAAGCCATCACTTCAAAATAATAGGCAGACTCACATTTTACACTGTGTCTCTTAGTTTTCTGAGAATTTTCTTGTCCTCTCTCTAAGGTCAATACTTTTTCACTGTGAAAATTCTTTAAGCCTAGACACCATGGGGAAGACAAGCAATCTGAGGGAACTTCTGTAAATGCTTTTGATGTTGCACTTACATCCACGGGAACTGTTGGGTGCAAGCGAGATTAAAATGGTATGACTTGGTCCCAAGGGCAGAAGTGGCCTAATGGGTAGAAGCTACAAAAAAGTAAATTTTAGGCTTATTTTAAGCAGACAAACTTTACCTCCTAACAACTGGAGCTCTCCCAAACTAGAATAGGATGCCTCCAAAAGTAGTGGGGTCTCCCTGATTGAAAGTCTTTAAACATTGAAGCAAAGGCTAGCTGACCCATTATAAAATATTTTATAGAGGGGATTCATTTTCAGGGATGTAGCCAGTGAGGTCTCATTTTAACTCTGAGATTTAAAGATATGAGACACTAACAAAAGCACTTGTTAAAAAACAGACAAACAAAAATACATAATTTGTTCAAATGATATTGCCAAAGCTAAGGGAACCCTTTCATAAAATAACCTGTTTCCCTAAGAACTTGTCTTTTTCAGCTTGCTTTTTTGGGACTTTGAATTTCAAGGAAATGAAAGATTTTATTAAAAATAATATTAATTAAGATAGCTAACATTTATAAGGTTACTCAGGCAGTGGATAGAGTCTGCTGAGCCTGTAGTCATGAAGACTCACCTTCCTAAGTCCAAATCTGGCCTCAGACAATAGTTGTGTGACTTTGGGCAAGTCATTTAACTCTGTTTTCCTCAGTTTCCTCTTCTGCAAAATAAGCTGGAGAAAGAAATGGCAAACCAACTCCAGTATCTTTGCCAAGAAAACCCCAAAGGAGGTCACAGGGAGTCAGACATAACTAAACAGCAATGTAAAGTCATTCAAGATTTGCAAAGCATTTTATGTATATTACCTCATTTGATCTTTACAACAACCTTGTGAAGTAGGGACTATTGTTATCTCCATTTTACAGATGAAGAAACTGAGGCTCTGAGAGGTTGTAATTTATTTGCACAGTTTCCACAGCTGATAATTTTCTGAGGCAGGACTCAAACCAAGCATGCCTTGACTCCAAGCCCAGGGCTTTATCTACTAAACGACCCCATTTCTTTTTGTGGAATCACACATAGATTTAGAGCTGGCTAGGAATTAAGAGGCCATCTAGCCCAACGCCCTCCTTTTACCCATGAAGAACTGAACACCCCATAGAAGTGAAGTTATCGGTCATTTCAAGATCACAGTAAGTAGCAGTGGTGGAATGAAAATCCACATTCTCTCTTTGTTGTTGTTCAGTCACTATTCAGTTGTGTCCGACTCTTTGTGACTCTGGAGTAGGAACAGCAAAGTTCTATTTTTCCCCCAGAGCAGTAAGGCCCCATCCTTTCCCTGTATCCTGATTAGGCAACCCTTTCCGTTATATTCTTAGCTCTACGTGCTAAGCAGACAGCTACTTCCCCCATATTCTGAATAAGCAACCTCACTACTCTATAGCCACCCTATCACCAGTGACCTTGCAGTCTAGGGACCCTCCGCCCACCCTATTATCACCTGTGACCTTGTGGTCAAGGGACTTTCCCAAGACCATGCAAGTGCAATATCAACGCCTGATAGTAACTTACTTGATGTCAAAGTCCTCGTTTACATCTTATGAATATGGTAATGAAGGGACTCTCCAGTGTGAAAGTATGGCTATTTCAAGATACCCAGCCGGAAGACCCAGTACAGCACAGGTGCAAGTCTTTTTTCGCTTGCATAGCACAAAGATTATGCCATAGCAAATTTCCAGAAGTTACTCCCCTTCAGCTCTGATAAAAGCAAGTCTCCATTCCCCTTCCACCCAACCATCCACTATCCGCAGCTGGTTGCTTCTGTTTGCTTTTATGACAATAAAGCCCTGCTTGGAAGGACTCTGGCCTTGCTATTCTTACTGACTCTGAACCCACTCTCCCATTGCAACCCTATTTGGGATTTTCTTGGCAAAGATATTGCAATGGCTTGCCATTTCCTTCTCCAGATCATTTTACAGATGAGGAAATTGAGGCATCTAGGGTTAAGTGACTTGCTCAAGGTCACAGGGCTAGTGTCTGAGGCCACATTTGAACTCAGAAGATGAGTCTTCCTAACTCCAGGGCTAGTACTCTATCCACTGAGCCACCTAGCTGCCCACATTCTCTGAGCCAGCACCAAATCCAATTCTCTTTTCATTTCTCGATATAGCCTTCAGATCCTGGGGCCAACCAGCTAATGAACCTTTCAGAACTTAGGCAGGCATATACTCTATCACTGGGCCCATACCCAAACCTTTCCTACTTTGTAAGGTCTGTAAGATCTGGTAGTCTGATGGAATAGCCTCAGCCTTACCCTGAGTTGCCTCAATAACATGAACAAAGTGTCAGACGTGAAAAGTTTTGATGCTTGTCTCTAGTCATTTAGTTTTACTGGTTCGGTTTTAATACTTGTCTCACAAGCAATGCCCTATAAAAAATAATTCTATTTTTCAAAAGCAGAGACAGCAGTCCTTACAGATTATCAAAAAGCTGATGCTTTAGAATTGCAGTTCAACCCCAGTGCTTTCTACTGTAGTCATGCCTTCTTACCAGATTTCCTATGTGATCAAGGGCACACATTGTTAATTGGTTTGGGGAAGAACAAATATGAATCAACAAAATAAAAATGCCTGGCTGACAGTTCTGAAGAAAGTGTTTTGTAAACCTTAAAGCATTCTGTGAATGGGAGTTATTGTCATTAAAATAATTCACAAAACTCCCTGGCCCAATCCAGTAGCCCACTGAAATAGTATGGACCCTTTAAAATAGTCCTGGGGAACTTTGATGCTTTGAAATTGAGGGTACCCGTAAAAGAAAAGGGAGAATTACTATAGCAATTTGAGCCTCTAGGAAGGACATAGAGTTATATTACCAAATAGGTTATTCAAGTAAGTGGAAGGGTCTTGGCAAACTATAGTAGATATTAAGGCATGACAATTTCTTTTTTTCTTCTTTCAAATAAATGTTCTATCAATCCTCTTTTTTTAAAATATCACTCTCACTTCCCAATGATTTCCTCTCCACCTCCTTCCCTCAGTCCTGAGCTCTCCCTTATAACAAAGAAGAAGACCAGTAAAGTAAGTTAACACATGACATATGTGATATCTGTTTCATTCTATAGCTATGGTCCATGACCTCCTTGCCAAGAAGATGGAAGCTACCTGACTGTCAGCCCTCTGAAGTGTGAGAATTTCCCTTGCTTTCTTTATGGTACAATAACAGATGCACTATTAACACCAAACAATTCTTCTCACTTTCCAGTCAATACTTACTCTCCTTGCTCTCATGTTCTTTCTCATGCCTTTTTTTTTTTAATTTTAAACCATCACCTGTCCCCTGTGAACTCTGAAATAGCTCTCTGGCCTTTCAGTTGGCCTGCATCTGGATTAATACAAGCAACTCAGATGCCCTTTTTCACTGCTGATGATCTCAGGAGAAATATAACAGATGAGGTTTCTTTATTAGAGAAAAAATGATTCAGACAGAATCAAACTAAAGTCAAAATTTGGATTTCCTTTCTGCCAAGATGACCTATTTCTGTGTTCACTAACCTTTTCCCATACTTGACTCTCCTAGGTTCTCCCTAATAGCTATAATCTACTCCTCTACACTCTGCTTAAGTCACCTCTCAGTCCTTTAAGGGAAGAGGCTAGAAGAAAGGAAGGTGGATGACAGATTAGTAGTGATGTAATAAACATTAGTAGTGATGACCTGGGAAATGGAACCAATGACAGGATAGCTAAAGTAACTGGGGGGTGGGGTGGGGTGGTCATTGTTCCAAAGCTGGAAGTGACCTTAGAGGCCATTAGTGTGATTCCTTTACTTTATAGATGAGGGGACTGAATCTTAGAGAAATTGTGATTTTTCCCAAGGTCACACAAGTAGTAATGACTAGAGATTCAATAAGATTCAAACTCAGGCCTCTTTTCTTCCTTACTTCACCATTAGTGGATCAAAATGATTCCCGATAGGACATTTTTATTTTCAAAGAGGAGTGTGCTATTCTCTCTGCCTCCTAAGACCTATCAATACACACAAGAAAATGAGAAACAAACACCTTTCCAAAATCCTCTCATCACTGCAGATGTGCAATTAGCCTAAAGAAAAGAAAGGGAATTTCCTTCTTGAAATTGCAACTCTAAAGACATTAAGCAGCTGCTGAATTATCCAGTGCAGAAAAACCTCACAGAAAAAGGCTTGTGTCAGCAAGGGCTCAGATTCCACATCAAGGGTCCAAGAATGAGAATGGGATTCTGTTTTTCATCCTCAGTCCTGCTATAGTTTACTTATTTAACTTCCAGGACAGTTCACTCAGTGACACAATCTAAAGTTACCTAATTTAACAGAACAAGGCAATATCAGTCCATAAAAGGTATGGGAGCCATGATCATTATGAAAGAAGATTACTAGTTCCAGAAATGTCTTGAAAATTGATGAGTGATGAGCTGACAGTGATAACAAAGCAGGGGAGATTGGAATGGTATGGAGCAAGGATTAAAAGTCTCTGTCTCTGTCTTTGTCTCTGTCTCTGTCTCTCTTTTTCTCACCCTCTGTCTCTGTCTTTCTGTCTTGCTTTGGAAAGAAAACCAAATGGCAAAGATCTTTTGGGAATGCTCTATGAGGAAGCCCTGGGGAAATTTGAATGGATGTTCATGAAACAGTCTTGGAATAATCTGAATAGCCCAGTCCAGCTGCCCATAAAAGATATAGGCAATGGAAGAATAGCTAGGGAGAGAAGGTACTTCCCCAAATACCAATATCATGCGGTAGTTTCTGGCACAAGCAATAGTTACGCTGCTTAGATTATTGAGGAGAAGGGAAGGATATAGTAATAATTTACTATAAGTCAATATAGAATTAGAGATGGAGATTCAATTTGTGTCAGAAAGAGGCCTTCTCAACCCAAACCCCTTTCTGACTATGAACCTTTCAGGTGCCAACTAGGTAGCACAGGGCCTAGGGTCAAGAAGACTCATCTTTTTGAGTTCAAATCTAGCTGTGTGACCCTCGACAAATCATTTAATCCAATTTGCCTCAGTTTCCTCATCTGTAAAATAAGCAGCAGGAGGAAATGGCAAGCCATTCCAGTATCTTTGCTGAGAAAACCCCAAATGGGATCATGAAGAGTTGGACATGACTGAAAATGATTGAACAAGAAGAACAACCTTTAGTTTACGGACCATGTACAAAAGCAGGATTAATAGTAACAGTGGTGTTTTACCTTAGCTATGAAAAACAACAACAACATTATTTTCTCATGTCATTCAGAGTTTTCTTGAAGATAGTAAGTGGAAAAGTACAAACTTCAGGAAACAAATGAAGTGGCAAAGACCAATGAGACATGGAAGAGAGAACTTATGTAGGAAAAGAAATTCCAACCCCCCCCCCCCCCCGAGCCCTAATGAGGATAGTACTCTAAGGCTTGGATATTATTGAGCTCTTAGAGAGGGATACTCACTAAGGATTATTTTTTATTTAATAATTACATTTTCAAGTGCAAGATCTGGCTCCATTCATTTTCAACTAAAACTGTTCATGTTACAAGCCTTATGATCTTGTGTGCTTAAAAAGGGAGCTAGTACCTACTCTTGGGGCTTGCCAAATACAGAAGGTCCAAGATCATCTGGGGGAGGTAAACAAGTTAGAGAAATGAAAGGTACCCAAAGTACTCATATCTGGGCCTTTGTGTGACATAAAGGTAACAGATGCAAGGATACTATGAAGATTAGAGCCTGGGGAATGTATCAGTCAGAGAATGCCAGATGTGTTAGAAATTCAAGGTAAAATGGTTCCCACTGAGAAAGAAGTCCTGATGATGACGGGACTTTTGGGAACCAAGATGGAGGAGTAAACAGTAAATCACCAAAACTCTCCCATATTCACGTCCAAACAACCATAAAATAGTTCCTCAGAACAAATCCTGGAACAGCAGAACCAGCAAAAAGACAGGGTGAAACAGCTTTTGAGCCCAAGAAACTTGGATGACCAGCAGAAAAGACCTGTCTCACTTGGGTAAAAGGGGAGTACAGTAAAGGACAGGAAGTGTCACAGTAAGCCAGCAGCAAGACCTACCTCATCAAACCAGCAGTAGATCCTGAGTCCCACTGTAGTAGAGCAGATAAACATCAATGCCAGGACGCACCTATCCCTATGTGCATAACCAAGGTAATAGGCAGACTCCAGCCCTGAGAATTACCACATTCTTCAATGTAGCACTGGGTAAACAGGTAGGCATCAATCCCACTGGTGCCTAAGCAAACAGGCGGCCACCAACACCAGGCTACCACCACGTGCTTTCAGTGGGGAAATGCAGAAACATCCCACCAGCCTCAGTGCGCACCAGACCCAGCTCAGCACCAGGTAAGCTGTCAGAGCTCTATGACCTCCAGCAGTGCCAGCCACCCCTTACCCCACCTCCTCAGAATGGTACCAGAGACGAGGGTCCCCCATGGGCCTCAGGGCAACATCAATGGAACACCAGGCAGACAGCCAGGGCCCGCAGCCCCTGGCATAAGAGGCCTGAGACATTGCTCTTTACACCCTGGGAGCAGAGCTCAAATTTAAAAGAAAGGAAAAAGGCCAAAAAAGATGAACAAACAACAACGACAAGGAATCTGACCATAGAAAGTTATTATGGTAACAAGGAAGATCAAGACACAAACTCAAAAGAGGGCAACAAGGTCAAAACACCTATGGGCAAAGCCCCAAAGAAAAATGGAAAGTAGTTTCAAGCCCAGAAATAATTAATGAAAAAGATCAGAAAGGAGCTTAAAAATCATATAAAAGAGATAGAAGAAAAATTGGGACAAGAGATGAGAGTGATGCAAGATAATTATGAAAAAAGCATCGACAACCTTGGAAAAATAAAACAACTGCTTAAAAAGTAGAATGGGCCAAATGGAAAGGAGATACAAAAATACACCAAAGGAAACTCCTTAAAAAAGTAAAATTATCCAAATAGAAAAGAAAGTATAAAAGCTAATTGAGGAAAACAACTCCTTAAAAGTTAGAATTGGGCAAGTGGAAGCTAAAGACTCTACGAGACATCAAGAATCAATCAAAGAAATTCAAAAGAATGAAAAAAACAGAAGACAATACCTCATGGGAAAAACAGCTGACCAGGAAAATAGATCCAGGAGAGAAAATATTAGAATCATTGGACTATCTGAAAGCCATAATCGAAAGGAGGACCTGAACAACATCTTTCAAGATATTATCAGGGAAAACTGCTCTGATATCCTGGAATCATAGGGCAAAATAGGCATTGAAAGAATCCACCAATCACCTCAGGAAAGAGATCCCAAAATAAAAATGCCAAAAATTTCAGAGCTATCAGATCCAGGAAAAATACTGCCAAGTGGCCAGAAAGAGACAATTCAGATATCAAGGAGCTACAATCAGTGTTACATAGCACTTAACAGCTGCAACATTGAAAGATCAGAGGTCATGTAACATGATATTCTGAAAGGCAAAGGAGCGAGGACTACAACCAAGAATAACTTTCCGGGGGAACTTAAGCATAATACATCAACAGGGAAAAATGGTCATAAATGAAATAGAAGTATTTCAAGCTTCCATAAGGAGAAGACCTGAATTAAACAAAAATTTGATCTCCAATATCAAGACCCAAGGGAAGCATGAACAGGAAAAAAGGGAAGAGAGAACAAAGGATTCAATAAAGCTGAACTGTTTATATCCCTATACTGAGAGATGATACTTGTAATTTTTAAAAATTATATCACCAATGTCACAGCTAGAAGGAATATACATAGACAGAGGGTATGGGTATAAGGTGAATTCAAGGGAATGACATATAAGGGATAAGAAAGAGGAGTACGTTGGGAGCAGAAGGAAGGCAGAGGTAGAATGGAGTAAATTATATGTTAAAAAATATACATTAAACAAATGCCTGAATCATGAGAAATTGTGTTTGGCAACAGAGCAGCTAATGATGCCAATTCCAGGCTAGATCATTGCCATAAGAAATTACAGAATACACATACATACCTGTATATACATGCACACACACATATAGGTACACAGACATACAATATCCCAAAAGTCTCAATGGATTTTTAAGCCATTAAAGCTTACATATGTATAAGTATACATGTACGCACACACACATATATACATATACACACATACACACATAAATACACATATGCAGTCATGCATATAGGGCTGTTAGGTGGTACAGTGGATAGAGTGCAAGGCCTGGAATTAGGAAAACTCATCTTCCTGAGTTCAAATCTGGCCTCAGACACTTACTAGTTATGTGACCCTGGGCAAGTCACTTAACCCTGTTTGTCTCAGTTTCCTCATCTGTAAAATGAGCTGGCAAAGGAACTGGCAAGCCACTCCAGCATCTTTGCCAAGAAATGGGGTCACGAAGAGTTGGACATGACTTAAATGACTGAGCAATAAATACATCATACATATACACAAACTGTTTCAAAATTGTCAATGTAGTTTTAAGTCATTAACGCTGATACATGTATAAACGTACATACATAATTAGACATGCATGTCTATGCCTAATGTTAAAAATAACATTGTAAGGCATTGGATAAGTGAAACCAACTGTCATAGGAAGTGAGGTAAGGTGGGAAGGGAGTACAGAGATGAAAGAGGCAACATGGAAGAGATAACATTTGAGTTCATCTTTGAAGAATGCACAGGAATCCAACAGGTTAAGAGAATGAAGAAGGGCATTCCAGGAATCAGGAATAAGGTGAACAAAGACACGGCAACAGGAGGGTGCATGGCACTTCAAGGCAGAAGAAAGTAATATGAAACAAGACTAAACAGACAGAGTGAGAGCAGACTTTGAAGATTCTTAAATCTGAAACAAAGAAGCCTGAACTTTGCTCAGTAGTGGGAAACCACAGAAGAATTTTGAGCAGAGAAATGTGACCAGATCAAGAGCAAGACAGATAATTTTGGCACTGGTATGAAGAACAGATCAGAGGGAGGAGATACTTCAGTCAGAAAGATATTTTGAAGTTGGACCAGTGGGAACCAAGACACTTCACCTTTCATCAATTTCTCTGTCTTCTTGATAACAGAAATAAAACTTCCCTGCCCAGAGGGTATGATATAGATGAATCAGCCAATATTTATAAAGTATAATGAAGACAAAAATGGTGTGTGTGTCATTGTCATTAAAAATAAACACATTAGCAATAGGCCATTGCTCCAAACATATTTATTAAAGTTTATTGACTATGAAATGTGTGACATTTCACTAGAGGATGGTTCAGCTTAAAAGGCCCTATTTACTGCAGGCAAGCTTTAAATAGAACCTTTTATGATTTATGATATTAGCTGATTTGGGCTGTTCACTTACATGTATATGTACACTGAGAACTACGCTAGAGGATTCCAAACCAGAGCAGTTTTGCAGCGGTAGTGATCTCCTTTCGCTCCAGAGAAGAATTAAAAAAAAAAATTCCAAACTCTATGAAGTGATTTTACAGCAGTGGAAGGAATTCCCGTCCATGGTCTAGTAAAATCAATCTCTTCGTTTATTTCGCTGTACATTATATTTTCAGTGCCTCAATTCCTAAGCCATCAAAGTTCTGTCCTGGCTCTACAACATTCCCTCTAACAGATGTTCCTTCTGAATCTGGTCTTACAGGATTTCGGTTTGAAGGGACCTCAGAGATAACCTACTGTCACCCACTCATTTTTTTTTACAGGGATGAGGGTAGGGGTGGAGTGTGAAGTGACTTATTTGAGAAATTATAGGTAGTTAACAATAAAGCTAAGATTCCCACCTGGGGAATCTTCCTACACTACCCAAGACAATTTTTTCTCCATGACAGAGCTCCAGCTTCTACAGGGGTGGGGAACCTTTGTCCTTGAGGCCACATGTGGCCCTCTAGGTCTTCAAGTGCTGCCCTTTGGCTGAATCCAAACTTCACAGAACAAATCCCCTTGATAAGAGGATTTGTTTTGTAAAAGGTGGACTCAGTCAAAAGGCCGCACCCAAGGACCTAGAAGGCCACATGTGGCCTCGAGGCCGCAGGTTCCCCACCTTTTGTTCTAGAACACTGTCC
The DNA here is from genome assembly GCF_003287225.1 of Phascolarctos cinereus. Classification (NCBI taxonomy): domain Eukaryota; kingdom Metazoa; phylum Chordata; class Mammalia; order Diprotodontia; family Phascolarctidae; genus Phascolarctos; species Phascolarctos cinereus. Next base: position 106,825,161 of record NW_027555958.1, on the reverse strand, counting down.
CCTATTCTTTCAGGGCCCTGGTCTCCTGCTAGATAATCTGTCCAATTAATATATATTAATGTATACACCTTTCTACTATTAGTGTGATGACCCTTTGTAGGCCACATGTTTATGCCTTTTGACTTGGACATCTTGGAGACATAAAGTCACAAAATATAGCCTCTTGCGTTGAAAAGGACCTCAGATGTCATTTATTCCAAGTTAGGAGCAGTTAGGCGTCACAGTGGATGCAATGTTGGACCTAAAGTCAGGCAGACCTGGGTTCAAATCTGGCCTCAGACACCCACTAGCTGCGTGACCCTGGGCAAATCACTTAAGCCTGCTTGCCTCAGTTTCCTCATCTGTACAATGAGCTGGAGAAGGAAATGGCAAACCACTAAAGTATCTTTGCCAAGAAACCCCTTACAATGGGGTCATGAAGAGTCGGACATAATTGAAATGACTGAAAAACAACAAATTACAAGTTATCCTGGAAACAAACATTACCTCTAAAGTCTGAAGCTTAGCAGTAGATAGTTGTGGTCCTGTGGCTGGCCTATGGAGCCCTTTTAGGAGACGCTGTCTCCCACCTGATTGTGGAGGTGGTGAGCACACGATCACTTCTGTTTGTTATGCCCATTATTTCCTGATTTGAAGTGATTAAGAATCAGAGATGGAATTGAATAGGTCACAACCTATGAGCTTTGAAAGGCTGGAAAATTGGGCCTCCCACCAAAGTTGGCAGCAACATCCAATGAGTAGCAATGGCTGATATCAGCCTCTTCACTGGGAGCTGAGAAACACTGAGGGCAAACAACACATTGGGCAAAGGCAGGTTAAGGCAGTATGATTCCTGATAGCTAAGGATTCTACAAGGCTGACCACTCAAGCGCAGGAGAGACCTACACTTAAGGGTTACTTCATAAGAACTTTGTAAAAGGAGAAAAGAAATTCCAGTAAACAGGAACTATGAGTTATCCTTTTACCAAGGAGAAAAGAAATTCCAGTAAACAGGAACTGTGAGTTATCCTTCTACCACATGTGTTTTCTATATGTCTGTTTCCCTATGATTAACCTCTGTTTAAGTTTACTCTTTCCACAAACCATATGTATTTATGGGAGAATATAATCCAGACTTTGGGCAGATGTTTTATAAAAACTCTTCTTACTATACTCCTTAGTAAATGACTTTGCTAAAAACTAATTGAGGATCCTGACTAATAATTAATAGGAAATATATCACTTGGAACCAATGAGTATAACAGGAAAAAAAGAAAAGGGCTTAGGATAGATCCTTGGAGGATGCTCACACTTAGTAGGAATGATGTAGTTTAGGAACTAAAGGAGATGGAAAAAGAGCAGTTAGACAGGTAAAAGAAAAATCAGAAGAGAATAATGTCATGAAAATCTAAAGGAGAAAGGGTACCCAGGGAGAGGAGATGAGTAGTGTCAACTTCTGTACAGACATCAAGAAGGAAGAGAATCGGGCCATTAGATCTGACAGTTCAGAGAGCACTGGTATCTTTGAAGAAGGTAAGTTCAGTTGAAGGATGCTGTCAGAGGTTACTGACGGTTGAGAGGAAAATGAGAGGAGAGGAACGAGGGCACTTAATGGAGAAAGTTTTTTTTTCCCCCCAAGAAATTTAGGTGAGAAGGGGAGGAGATACATAACATAGTAGCTATTTGAGATAGTAGCTATCTGAGATAGAACAAGGGAGTGTTTTTTGAGGTTGGGGGAAATATAAGCATATTTGTAGATGGCAGGGAATGGGTTAGTAGAGATTGGATATTAATGTCAGAGAAGTGATGACAGCAGAGGTAAATCAATGGAGAAAATGGAGGGGGATGGAAAGAAGGGTACAAGGGAGTGACCATGGCAAGAACAGGGGCCGTGTCTTATCTCATGTCTGAGATAAGAATGAAGGGGAAGATAGTAAGGGAACATGTGTGAGTATTATGAAATGAAGAAGAGGAAGCTCTCAGTGAATGACAGGTCATGTGGGGAAGAGGATGCTGTGTGAGATTTAAGGGAAGACCTGGAGGTTTGGAACAGTTGCTATGGCAAGTAGGATAGTGAAGCAATTGGGGAGGAATAGAAGGATTGCTTTGCTGTAATGAAGGCCCAATTGGTATTAAGTAACAAATTTGTAATGGACCCAGTCAGTATAGTTTTCTGAGTTTTTTTCTCCACTTCAATTCAACACTATGGGAATAGTAATAAAAGCGGAATATGGTGGGAGTAGTTTAGGGATGGCATTTGGGTTGTAAGCATGATGGAAAATATATTTGTTGTATACAAGAAGGAAAGGGATTGAATAGAAGAAGGTAGTATTTGGAAGGAATGAGGTAGAAGGGAATAAGGAAGTGGTCATTTGTAGATGGGGAACAGTTTTGCATGTCAGCAGCTGGGGGTTAAGCATCACTGGGACAGGGAGAACATAAGGGGTCAGAAGTATGCTAGCCATTGAGAAATAAGTCCAGGCAGAGTATTTGTGTTCAGAAGGAAATCTATTAAGGGAGGCAGGTGATCAGACTGTTAGAGGTCTTCTTCAAGGTCCAACCTCCTGGCAGGTAATGATGTTGTGTCCTCTAAGACCTCAGGAGATCCTCCTGGCAAGGCAGGAATAGATCCCCTAAATCATATATACACACATACTTTATGGTTGGCAATCTGTCTGCGCATAGGAACAAGAACAATCCTATTGTCAAACTTCCTCCAGTATCCTATTTCCTGCTGCGCTCCATTTTTCCCAGGGACCACATTTATGACAGAGTCAGTAAATCTTCTATGAAATATCCCTTGGTACTCACATTGTGCTAGTTTCTCTGTTGAAACAAATTTTAAACTAAACTCCTGTCTGAGAATCCTAACTTGCAATTCCATCATTTTGAGAAATGGAACATTCATAAAAGAAAAAAAGAGCTGTTCAGGTGACTCATTTCTGAAATAAATGCTATTCTAAAATAAGTAAGGTCTCCAAACAGCCTTAGATTTCAGAAATCCATCCACTAATGAGCTTCAGGTTTCTAGTGTCCTTTGCTTCCCTCCCAAAGGTTTGAAACAGTGCTAAAGAGTGGGGCATCAGCCAGAACTCTCCCACTCTCCAATCCTCTCTCCTACCAACTCTGCAGGGAATAAGAAAGAACTTCTGGGTAGTTCAAGCTAGAAAACCCAGCCTCGTTAGGTATGACCCTGGCTCTCCAGAAAGAGTGAGTTTGAAAGAAGGCTGATATGAACTCGAGTGAAACCAGGCTAGGATAAGGAAGGTCAGGAATAAGAGTGGGGTACTGAGGAGAATGGCTTTGAAATGGAAAGGACATATTAGTACAATACTATTTATAGTAGCTCTTTTTGAAGTGGCAACAGAAACTGAGGGGGATTATGGCATATGAATGTGATTGAATACTACTATATAAAAAATTATGAAGTGTTTAGAAAGACCTGGAAGAATTAAGAACTCCAGTCAAGGCCATGGCCAACCACAATTCTAGAGGATTCAGGATGAAACATGCTAATGACCTTGTGACAGAGAGTTAATGGATTCATGGTGCAAAATGAGACTTTTTTTTGGACATGACCAATGTGGGAAATTGTTCTGCTTGATTAGGCATATTTATTACAAGAGTTTCTTTTTTTTGTTTTTTTTTTCTTTCTTTTTCAATGAAAGATGACAGGAGGAAGAGAAGGTAAACTTTTGCTAATTGAAAAAAAATTTAAGAAAAAAAACTAAATGGAAGGGAAATCACAGGATGGATTGTCTTAGATCCTAGAACTAAGGGAGGTATCTAAAAGGTCAAGAAAATGAGGAGCAAAGGGAATTGTCTGGACCAATTAAGCAGCATGGTGTTGTGGACTGAACCCAGAATCAAGACAAAAGCTGTTATGTGACCATAGGCAAGCCATCTAATCATCATCGTCAATACCATAGCTCATGTTTCTATAGGTGCTTTAAAGGTTACAAAAAGTACTTTTCTCTGAGCTTCACTTTTCTAAGTCTCAGTTTCCTTATTTGGAAAATGAAGAAAATAGTATTTTCACTAATTACTTCACATAGTTTTTGTGAAGAAAACACCATGAAAACTCCAGAGGAAGTAAATGTGAATTACTTTCATAATTATTCCTATTCTTTCAGGGATTAGGAACTCCTAATATTGTGGCCAGATTAAAGAGACACAAGAAGACTGCTGTTATAGCAGATTCACCCCTGTATAATACATATTGTGTTTCTCCTCCTTTTTTTTAATACACTGACCTCTGCAAAATTCTTGTGTTATATGATAAATATAGGACTCCTTTAATTATGTTGCATGCAAGCCCACATCCCCATTTCTTCTTTTGTTTCAAGAAATTCTACTAGAAAGCTGCTTTGTGATGGTGGTTAGATCATAAGGGATGCTAGAATTGTATTTTTTTCCCCAGCTCTGGAAGGCAAGAAGCTACTGCAGGTTCTAAACTGTAAGGCAGAGTTTTTTGCTAGCATTGGTTTTAGAATCACTGAGAAATAAAAGAGGTAGCAGATGGGGGTGGCAGCTTTTCCCACCAGTCACATACAGTAGCTACTGAAACAGCAAAGCAATTTTGTCCTTATACTCATGCTTCCAAGGAGATCTGAGAAGTGAAAAATAAAGGGCCAAGTGGCAAAAATATAGTTGCTTTTTGTTTGTTTGTTTTTAATAAGTGTTGCTTGCTCAGATGGCTGGAGCATCTGAGGGGAAAAATAGGTAAGTTAAGAGGAATGTGTAGGAATTAGAGGTATTTATCTTCTTCCCCTGTCTTTCTTCAGTCGGTTGTGCCTGGCATTTAGTCCTAAGGATATTCCTTTATTCTGTTAAACATTGTGTCTGACCTATGTAATCCTATTTCTTACAAACACTTGTGATTGAGCATTTCTTGTGTCCATTGGTTCATGGGATAAAGGAAAGGGATAGCTCTGGGATTAATAGAAAAGAGAATGATCTTTCCCAGTGCAGCACTGGGACCCCAAGTTTTCACATGTTCATTCATATATTTTGTAATTATATTCCCAAGGAAAGATTTAATACTAACCTGGATCTTTCAGTCAGCACCATCAGGCCATGATGATGTGACCCCTAGTATTACATTTATAATAAGGGTTTTCCAAATAAAAGGGAAATGGCAAGGTCAGTGTTAGCCAAATCAAAAGTCAGTAATCTTAATGCTAGAAGATAATCAAATATAGGTAGGAGTGTGGAAGATAGGTAGAGGTTGATGGCCTTTTTAATTTCATTTAGCCCATTTGTTCATGCCCCGAATTGATTTTCATGCTAATCAGAGCATTGTAGGACAGGGAATACCCTCATGAGCCCAGTTTCCTGAATTACCATAGGGATTTTTGAGCAGATTCTCTAAAGGATGTTTTTTAGAGATACACACTCACAATCAGAGATTTAATATAAGTTTAAAAAGGAATTTTTTAACCCCAAGTTAGAATTGAATACCTGGACCTGGAACCAAGAACCTCAAGTTAGCATTGGAAAGTAGTCAAAAAATAAGGATCATTAGCTGACTTATAGCTCTACACTATGCACTAAACAAGGTTTTAGCTCTCCCTTGTCGGACATTCTAGCCATTGCAACCCAATAGATGAGTAAGAAACTACGGATATCCTGGAAAGGGTAGATAGCCAAAGGCCACCAAAAGGTAGCAGAGAGCAGTCTGGTAACCAGAAGACTAGTACAGCCACCTAGCAGAAACAACATGACAGAAAATGGGGATATGATGCCCAACTTGAACATAACAGAAAGTAGCACAATAGCATGACTAGACAATGTTGGCAGTTCTATAGCATTGAAGGTATGACTTGCCCTGACCATGAGGTTCCCTGGCACATACAGCTTTACCCATATTTCCTGATCATAAGCATGTTTAGTGTACATGTCCTCCCACATTGTGGGTCTGGCAATCTGTAGGATAATATACTTCCTAAGGAGGGGTGTGTGAAGGGAGAGCTGTTAATTTTACCTGCTGTACCATTCCCAAAATATATTTTGTTTTGAATCACCATGTTGTCTGGCTGGTATAAGAAAACACTACTGGGGGCTTATCAACTGTGGTTTGGATTGAGTGCTGACTCACAGAACATCTTGAACCTGGATACTATTCTGTGTGCCCACATGTGTAGGAGGGTCCCAGGTAGGAATCAGACTTTTAAGCTGAAAGTCAGCACAAATTATCACACTGGCTAGTTAGGCACAGATGACTTCATAACCTTCAAACCCAGGGCATAAAGCTAATTTAATGCAAATTTCTGGCCACTTTCCCAAGGAATGACAAAACAAATTAAAAGAGATGCTTTGCCTGAGGTTGAGAATCACGCAGGGTGCTTTTGGTTCACAAGAGCAGAAGGCAGATCTAGAGAGGCAGAGAGCCAGCAAGTGCCTTTGATGTTCCCTAGACGAGCAACTGAGCGGCCCAGAACACTGATGGCACAGGTTTAGGTAATTTGATTGTTCATCAAAGTTCTGCTCAGCGATAAATGTTTGTCATTATCATCAACAAGTATTTATTAAATGCTTGGTATGTGCTAGGTATTGTGCTATACACAGAGAATACAGAGAGAAAGGAAGATGAGAGAGAGAGAGAGAGAGAGAGAGAGAGAGAGAGAGAGGAGAGAGAGAGAGAGAGAGAGAGAGAGAGAGAGAGAGAGAGAGAGAGAGAGAGGGAGAGAGAGAGGGAGAGAGAGGGAGAGAGGGAGAGAGGAGAGAGAGGGAGAGAGAGGGGAGAGAGGGAGAGAGAGGGAGAGAGGGAGAGAGAGGAAGAGAGAGACGGAGAGAGAGAGAGAGAGAGAGAGAGAGAGAGAGAGAAGAGAGAGAGAGAGAGAGAGAGAGAGAGAGGAAGAGAGAGGGGGAGAGAGGGAGAGAGAGGGAGAGAGAGAGAGGGAGAGGGAGAGGGGGAGAGAGAGAGAGAGACGGAGAGAGAGAGAGAGAGAGAGAGAGAGAGAGAGAAAGAGGAAGAGAGAGGGGGAGAGAGGGAGAGAGAGGGAGAGAGAGAGAGGGAGAGGGAGAGGGGGAGAGAGAGAGAGAGAGAGAGAGAGAGAGAGAGAGAGAGAGAGAGAGAGAGAGAGAGAGAGAGAGAGAGAGACAGACACAGAGAGTTAGAGACAAAGAGAGAGACAGACAGAGATAGAGAGACAGAGATAGACAATGACAGAGAAACACAGAAACAGAGACACACAGAGGAAAAAACAGAGAGAGAAAGAGAGAGAGATAGAGACAGAGAGAGAGAGAGAGAGAGAGAGAGAGAGAGAGAGAGAGAGAGAGAGAGAGAGAGAGAGAGACAGAGAGAGACAGAGAGAGGCAGAGACAAAGAGTTAGTTCTAGGCATGGGAGCAACTAAGTGAAAGGCATGAAATGAAGAGATGTTCAAGGAATAGCAAAGGGTCTAGTGTTGCTGGATCTGTGGAGGAGAGTAAAGTGCAAGAAGATTGGAAATGTAGGAAGTGGCAGATTAGGAAGGGCTTTAAAAGCCAAGCAGGATTTTATATTTGATCCTGAAGATAACAGGAAACCATTGGAGTTTACTGAGTAACAGAAGGTCACATCTGCACCTTAGGAAGATCACTTTGGCAGCTAAGAGGAAGATAGACTGGTGTGGGGAGAGACTTGAGGCAGGGAGATGAACCAGAAGGTTGTTGCAATAGTCTAGGCATAAGGTGATGAGAATCTGTGCCAGAATCTGTACCAGAATGGCACTTGGTTGAGTGGAGAGTAGAAGATATATATAGGAGATGCAAAGGTAGAAATAGATATTGCTGACAGACCAGATATATTGGGTGAATTTGAGTAAGAGATTGAAGATGACGGCAAAGTTGTGAGCCTGGGTTACTGAAAGGTTGGTGATGCCTCTAACAATAATAGGAAAGTTGGGAGGAGGGGAGGATTTGGAGTAAAATATAGTAAATTCTGTTTTGGACATGTTCATTTTTCGATATTTGATATCTAATTTGAGATTCTAATCAGTATATCAGGTCCAAGTATAAATATAGGTATAGAGCTTAGGAAAAAGCCTAGGACTAGATAAATAGATCCAAGAATCATCTGCATAGAGATGATAATTGAATCCATGCAGCTGATTAGATCACTGAGAGAATGTATAAAGAGAAGAGGTCCCACAGTAGAGCCTATGGATCACCCATGGTTAGTAGATGTGACCTGGAAGAGCTAGCAAAAAGGACTAAGAAGTAGTATGCAGATAGAGAACTAGCAAAAAACATTCTGAAGCTTCCTCTTTCAAACACAATTACTTCAGCTAAATGAGGAGACTACAAAAGAAAACAAATGTCTGACTTTTAAAACTCTTCTGCAAAGATAAAACATACAAATCTTTGGATATGTTGAGAGCTTCATCTGGTTGTTGACAAAATACCTATATTTAGATTCATATAGTTAAGTTCCCTTTCTCTTGTGGTTTGGTGATATTGTAGGACAGTTCTTTAAAACAGGGGCAAAGGGACAAAGATAGCAGGAGAAATGAAAGGCAGACTGACTTATTGACTGACAATTAGAAAGGGTGCCTGAGCATCAATCCATTGGTGTTTGGTGGAATAAATGCTTCTCCACAAGGTTCAAAGGTATTTCTCTTGCTCAGGTATGTTTATTCCCCAACATCATGATTGTGGATTATCATGCAGTCCTAGAGAATTATTCTGGTTTCTTGGTTCTGCAGATTTCTAGACACCATACTTAAAATTATTCCAGTCAACGTTGTTAATACATTATAACCAAAACCCACTGTAATATCACAAAACCTCACAGTAATGCCATTTGGCTGACAACTCAAGCCACAAATCAGATGTCTGGCAATGATCTAAGCTAGCATTTGAGCCCCAGATGCTCAAACAGAAAGCAATTTGTTTACCATCCCATTTATAACTCTCTTCCCATGGAACTGACTGCTTCCCTTTCCTTTTGTCATTTCACCTAATACTCTACTTTCCCAGATCCAATTAATGACATTAAGGAAGGTATGTTTGTAATCCCTTCGTTCTCCCCAGAAGTAAGGGAAGAGAGCATCCTGTGTATAGAAAAAGGTTCAGATCTCTAGTTGAGACCTTAATGAAAAAGCGAAGGCAGTTGGCCAGTTTATGTTGTCATGGATTAGGCAGCATGAAATGGCCAATGTCCAGGGAATACAGTGTGACTGTACAACATATGCTTAATATCTCGTATTTGGAATCTACTGATTAAGACTAACTAGGGCTAAATTATAATGCTTATGGCAATCTTCTGAGGGTAGGAGCTGGGATTTTCTCTTCTATGAACACATGTCACTGTACCAGCTCAATGCTCCTTCTAATTGGGCCAACTAGGCCTGCCAAGGACCAATTACAAATGATTGTCCCTTCTCTTATACTTGCAATGTTGGGGTGGAACTATTCCCAAATGCAATCAGGAAATCCCATCTGGTAGTTTAAGGGATGACCTTAATTTCTTAAATTTTCACCTTTTTGGTAAAAAATAAATGGAAAAAGCCTAGTGACTTGGCAGCAGGGAAATTTCCCAATCTGCTTTGTGAGTCTATTTAAAATTGTCAGTACTGACTCCATTGTTCATAACATCGAAGAATGCTATGAGGGATCTTAGAAATCATTCCTTTAACTTCCTTATTTTATAGGTGAGGAAACTGAAATGCAGAGAGATTTAATGACTTACCTAAGGTCACCCTGCTACTCAATAGTCGCCTTAGTCTGCAATCCAACTAGTCTGAATTTTGGTCTGGCTGCTTGGTTTTTGTTTCAATTTTTCCCTATTTCACCACGGTGGCCTTCTTTCTTTGTCACGTTGCCATATTGTGTCACAGAAGAACAAAGCTTTGTATGACATCCAGAGTGGTGAACTGAACTCTAGACTTAAAGAAAGAGTACTTGAGTCAGAATCATGACTTAGATGCTAGCTATGTAATTATAGAGAAGTACCTCTCAGGACCTCATTTTCCTCATCTGTACAATAGGTACAATCATACTTGCATTCTTGTAGCATAGTTGTGAAAAAATACTTTGTAAATCTGATGGTGCTATATATTTTATCATCATCGTCATTTCTGTCATATTTCAACGTCTCTTTGATCACATTAATTTGATACTCCCTACAGTCCAATGGAACAAAAATCTATTTAGTGACTACTATATGTAACAATAAAGTTAGTGGAGGTTACAGAATTCCAGTTGAACTATTTAAAATCCTAAGATGATGCTGTCGAAGGGCTGTACTCAATATGCCAGCAAATTTGAAAACCTCACCAGTGGCCATTGGACTGGAAAAAATCAGTTTATGTCCTGATCATAAAGAAGGGCAGTGCTTAGCACAGCGCTTGGCACATATTAGGTGTTTAATAAATGTTTGTTGACTATTAACTATTATTGACAGTGAGTTGGTCATCAACATCACTTTTTTTCTGGAATGATTACATTATAGTGACTTTCTTCAAGTCTCCTCTTTCTATCATTGTTATTTTTGCTGCATGGGAGGAGGGAAGAGGACATTTTTGTTATTTGTGTGGGGAGGTAGGGGGAGCTGCACTCTCGGTTACCTCAAACTCTACCATCTTCTAAGGATTCACAGATCCCATGCAAAAATTTTTTTTCTGTGCCATCCCAATAATACTCCATGTGGGTGGTGGGGGCATTACTTAACATACTAGGGGAAGTCCTCTAAATCTCTTGATATCATCTGGGGACCAATGAAATTCTAGGTTTCCAAGACGCTATTCTCTCTTGATTCTCTGCCTACCTGACTCCTGCCTTTATGTCCTCTTTGATGGATCCTCTTCCAGATCATGCCCCCTAATTGTAGGTGTCCTTCAGATTGTTTCCTGGGCCCTCATCTCTTTTCCCTCCATACTACTTCACTTGGTGATCCCTTGGCTCCCATGGATTTAATTACCATCTTTATCCTGATGATTCTTAAATCTACCTATTTTGCCTCACTATCTCTCCAAAATGCTCTATTTGACACACAAAACCCTTCATATTCTAGCCTCTTCCTAACTTTTCCAGTCTTATTCCTTACTCCCAGACATGGGCTCTTTGATTCAGTGAGAGCCTCTTAGCTGTTCCATGAACAAGATACTATCTCACAGTTCTGGGAATTTTCTCTGGCTTTTTCCTATGCCTGGAATGCTCTTCCTCTTCTACTCTGTCTACTAACCTCCTTGGTTTTCTTTAAGTCCCAACTAAAATCTCACTTTCTATGGGAAGCCTTCTCCAACTCCTTTTTGTTCATTTCTTCCCTCTGTTAATTATTTCCTATTTATCTTGCATATAGCTTGCTTTGCATATATTTGCTTGTGTGTTGTCTCCCCATTTAGAGTGTAAGCTCCTTGAAGGCAGAGACTTTTGCCTCTCTTTATATCCTTAGCATTTAGCACAATGCCTGGTAGACAGCAGGCACTTAATAAATGTTGATTGATTGGCCATCCCTCCCTCCTGCTATTTGACTGATTCAGCCTCTTTTTTTAATACTATATGTTTCATGCTATAGGCAAAAATAGAAGGAATGGTATTATTGGAATATGCAATACAATACAGGCCACCTGGCCAGAAAATGAAAGAGATGAAGAGTTTGAGAAACTTATCACAAGCCTGATACACTATCATGATATAGTACTGAAGGGAACTTCATTTATCTGGACTTCTGCAGGAACTCTTTATCTAAAGCAGAGCAGCTAAAATTTTGTTGACTTTCATTATTATTTTGTTCTTTATAACATCCAGGAACCAACAAGGGGAATTTCAGCTCTGGACTTGATTCTTGACAATAAGGAATAAATGACTGCTGGGGTGGAAATGATGGGAACTTTCAGGGGAGTGACAACTCCATCTTATTTTTCATTATAGTGAAGGCCCGGAAAGTTGGGCATAGTCTAATGTCTTAATTCAGATTTTTAGAGAACAAATTTCAAGGGGTTCAAAGAACAGACAGAATCTTACTGTCAAAAATTCTATAGAAGTCATTCTAGGAAGGATGTGAAGCTCTCAGGATTGAAATTCCAAAGACACAAAAATAATCAATACTGATTGGGAGGAACAGGAAATTTTATGTGAATGCACCGGAAACTTACTAAACAATTTGGATTTTAAAAGATGCAGAATCTAGAAGTAAGGGAAGATAGAGGAGGGAAAATAGAAAAGAATGACACAGTCCCATAAGAATAATATCAGGAGTACAAAAAAATCAGTGTAAGATGAGACTGACGAGGAAAACTAAGGAAAACAAAAAGTTTTTATACCTATATTGAAAGAAAAGAGGATCAGAGAAGATATAAGATTGCTACTTAAATTAGATAAGGATTGCAATCCATAGAGTGAAAGTGGACCTACTCAACTCTTTATTTTGCTTCAATTTTGTTCGCCAAGGACAATTATCTTTGGAATAGAAAGGACAAAACAAAAATAACTAATAAGGAATTGGTATGCAAGAAAAGTCAACAGAAAATAAGCAAGTACCTAGCTACCCTCAAAGATAACTAAACCCAAGTGAATTGTACTCTAGGTGATTGAAAAAAACTGGCAAATATATTTTCTGAGCCAATTGAAAGACCATGGAGAATAGTAGACATGACTGAAGAAGGGCAAAATGTCTTGATTTTCAAAAATAAGAAGAGAAAGAAGATTGAAAATTATAGGCCACTGAAGCCCAACTCTCATTCTTGTCAACATTTAAGAATGTTTTATTAACCTGATGGTTGACAAATATCTAGAAAAGGAAATGATGATGGCCAAGAGTCAGCATGGCTCCATGAATAATGTGTCATGTCAGACTATACCAATTTCCCTTTTGTGACAGAATTACTAGACTGGTAGCTGGGAGTTGTAGATATGGTTTTCCTAGATTTTATCAAGCATTTTGACAAAGTCTTACATGATAATCTTATGGGAAAAAGCAGAGAGATGTGAACTAAAAGATAGTACAGTTAAATGGATTTGAAACTGGTTGAATGCCCAGATCCAGAGTAGTTATTAATGACCTTAAGAGACTTCAGCATGGACGAAGGTCTCCAGTGTAGTATCCCAGTAATCTCTTCTTGGCCTTATGCTGTTTAAATTTGCTCTCAATGACAGACAAAGGCATAGATAGCATGCTGATCCAATTTTCATGTTAAAAAAAGCTGAAAGAGACAGTTAACACACTAATTGACAGTCAGTATCCAAATCTAATAAAATAAAATTTAATAGGCATAATGTAAAGTCTTTTTCATGTCTAGGAACATCAACTTGACAAGTACAAGATGGGTGAGGCATGGCTAGATGGCAGTTTTTTTCTGAAAAAGATTTGAGATGTTTAGTGGACAGCAGACCCCAAAGTTAAAGCAATCCTTGGCTGCATTAAAAATGGCATATTATTTGCCAATGCAGGAGTAAAGGAGTAACAGTCTCGCTGGACTCTTAAGGAGTCACACAACATAAGGATTATATCCTATTCTAGGCAACACATTTGAGGAAAAATATCAATTACCTGGACAGTGTTAAGGGGAGGGCAATCACAATCAAATGGCCTTGATCATGTCATTGAAGATCAGTTGAAGGACATGGAAACATTTGGCACGATGAAGAGAAGACTTCAGGGCAACATGAAAATTATCTTTAAGTATTTGAAAGACTATTACATGAAAGAATCAGATTTGTTATGCTTAGCCTCAGAGGGCAGAAGTAGGATCACTGGGTAGAAATTTTAAAGAATTTAGGCATGATATAAGGGGGGAAAACACTTCCTAAGAGTTAGAGCTATGCCCATAGGAGAAAGGGCTGGATCAGGAGCTACTGGGTTCTACCCCACTCCCATTGTATATCTTCAATCAAAAGAAAGATGACAAATTATTGGGTATGCCATGGAGGGAATTCTCATTCATGTACAGATTATCTCTTTTATGTCATTCTGTGCTTCTATAATTCTTCTTCACAATTCATCACTGGTTTTATGTTGTGGTATAGGTGATGCAGTGGATAGAGTGTTAACCTGGAGTCAGGAAGACCTGAGTTCAAATCTGGCCTCAGACACTTACTGGCTGTGCGACCTTGGACAAATCACTCAACTCTGTTTGTTTCAATTTCCTCAGCTGGAAAATGATCTGAAGAAGGAAATGGCAATATCTACAATATCTTTGCCAAGAAAATTCAAATGGGGTCATGAAGAGTCAGATATGATTGAAATGATTGAACAACAACAATATATACATGGCTACCAGACATTTCTATATTGCCCCTTTCCATCCTGTGTGGCAGGTATCTCTCTCAGCTTTGTTTCCTTTCAAAATTTCATAATTGTTGGTTAACTAACAGTTTTAATTCTATGTGGATTGTAATATTAATTTTTTGTTACTATAGAGCATCATTGGAGGACACTTGAATTTTTAAAATGAGCATTTTTTATTCTTTATTTTTTAGTTTTTAATATTCACTTTTATAAGATTCTGAGTTCCAAATTTTTTCCCCTCCCCAAGATGGCAAACAATCTAATGTGGGCTATGCATATTCAATCATATTAAACATATTTCTGTGTTAGTCATGTTATGAAATAAGAATCAGAACAAAAGGGAAAAAAATACAAGAGAAAAAAAACAAAAAAAAAAGTGAAAATAGTTTGCTTTAATATGCATTCAGACTTCATGGTCCTTTCTTTACATGTGGACAGCATTTTCCATCATGGCAGAATTTTGGAATTATCTTAGATCATTATATTGCCGTGAAGAGCCAAGTCTGTCAAAGCTGATCATCACACAATGTTGCTGTTATTGTGTACAATGTTCTCCTGGTTCTGCTCACTTCACTCAGCATCAGTTCATGTAAGTCTTTCCAGGTTTTTCTGAAGTCTGCCTGCTCATCTTTTCTTATAGCACAATAGTATTCTATTGCATTCATATACTACAACTTATTTAGCCATTCTACAATTGATGGGCATCCCCTCAATTTCCAATTCTTGGCCACCACAAAAAGAACAGCTATGAATATTTTTTTTCATACATGTGGGTGATTGATGAGCCTTTTTAAAGGGAGAAATATCTGGTCACTGAGGCACTAATTTTAAAATACAATCTAATTCATTCTCTTCCTCTTATTCAATTCTGTGTCCAGTACATTATTCATATACAATGCTTAAGATATGTGATAAACTAGCTTTTTTACATCTGCATTTCTTTGTCTAGACACTAGGTAATTTTCATCTACTTAGTTTTTCTTCTATGAATAGTTGGATCAAACTCTTTTCAGTGGTTTAGTTCTTTAGAAGATATTACGATCTGATGCTTTATGCTTAACAGTATTACATCAATTAACAGAAATATGTGAGCAGTGGTGTCAAACTCAAACAAAAACAGAGTCCACTATACCATACCATGTAGGCTGCATATTGACTTAGAAAATCACAAATTAATATTATCCATGTTTTATTATATCTTTATTTTGTTAAATGTTTCCCAATTAGAATTAAAGTTAAAAATTAAATTTACATTAAATTTTAAAAATTAAAATTAAACATTTTTTCCAATCTGAAATTTCCCCATTTTAATCTGGTTTAGGCCACACTCAAGAATGTTGCCATCTGTACCCAGTGCATTTGATACCTCTGTTCTGGAGGATCTCACCATCATTATCTTCCACTTAGAAAGAGGTTGCCTTTCTCCCTTACCAACGCTAACCATTAACCTTGTACTCTCAATCCACTCCCTTCCTGCCCCTGCCATAAATCACTCCTTCTCTTAGATTCTCATATTCTCCTTTCCACTATCTGTTGGTTCCTTCCCAGTGTCCTATAAATAGGCTTAGGCCTATCCCATCCAGAAAACAAACAAACAAACATTTCCTTGACCCTATATTTCCCCACAAGTATCAACCTGTATTACTGTTCTCTTTTACTACCAAACTCCCACAAAGAATCCTTTACACTGCTGCCTCTAATTCCTCATCAATCACTCATTTTGTAGTCCCATGAAATATGCCTTTTGACCTTACATTTAAGTGGAACTACTCTCTTGAGGTTTCAGTCATCTCTTAACCAAACAGAATGGCTTTTTCTCTCAGTACACGAAAGAGACTGAGGGGCTGATGTATAATTCTAGATATCAGGTCATATATTGCAAGATATTCAGTAGGTGCTAAATTTTTACTTTCTATATTGCTTTATTATACAACTTACACAATTTCCCCCCTTCTAATCAACACTGATCACTAAGTCTAGATTCCTCAAGGATAATTCTAATCTGCAGTGGCAATGATCTGATCCTGAATTGACATTAGAAACCCTTTAATTTTCACAAACAACTCCATAAGACTCAACCACTTGTTCAATAATTCCTTGTCAACATATTATGGATTGTTCATGCAGTTACCGTTCTTGGATCTTGGCCTTTTTTATAGGCTCTCTCTGAAGGTAAACTCTCATTAATTATGTTAAACAAATCAAATGACAAGTACATATTATCATCCCAGATTATTGCTCAGTGAAGTGATATCTACTTACTCCAAAAGTGTTTCAATATATTTCAGGTCTATTTATCATATGCCCTATCAATGCCTGCCAGTCCTTTCTCCTTTTTGGCAAGAAGTTTTCGTTTTTCTATAGCTGGTTATTGTGTTCGTGTATATTTCAAAAAACACATCCAGTGCATATCCAAATGAAGATGTGTACCAGATGCACTGAGGACTCTGTTTTAAACCATAGAGAGTGTCGATAGATGTGATTCTTATTCTAATAAGCACCCAATATGTTTTTTAATGATAAACTCATAATCTCAGTAATTTGTGGCACTTATTTGTAAATATTCATGGCATAAAAATTCTTTTTACCATTTCATATTTTGTTTTAAAATTCAATGAATGTCCCTGTTTCCATCAGTGTATCAGTCAAAATAAGTAATCGTCTACACAGGAAAATTTCTGGGAGCTGTCTACAGCTGAAACACATTCAAAAATACAAAGAGTTAGGGTTAGCATTCAAGTGCTAGGGCTGCATGGAGTTATAGGATCTAAAGCCAAAAACAACATTTGAAATCACCAGCTCCAACCCCTCCAAAGCAGGGGTCCTTAACATTTTACATGAGTGTCATGGATCCCTCCATTTGGCAGTCTGGTGAAACCTATGGACCATTTTTTCAGAATATATAAAAAATATATATAACATAATACATGATATATATAATAGACACACTTTTAAAAAAATTTATAATTGAAGGAAATTCCAAATCTGTTATTAATTAGTGCAAATAAAGCTATACTTTTTCTTCATCCAAGTTCCTGGGCTCACTGAAATCTACTTACAGGCCTCTTAGGAGCCCACAAATTCTATAATAATTCCTGTTCTAAAGCAGAGATTTCAAACCTGTAGCATGAATGCAACCCAAAAAGTCTGACTGCAGCCCAAATTCAAACCCAAAGCCCAAAGATTAAAATATAATTGGAAAATACTTAACAAAATAAATAATAAAACAGTAAAACATAGGTGATATTACTATATGGCCTTCTAGTGTAATATGGAACTGACAAGGATCCTTACATACAGTTTAGTGGCCTCTATGTATCTATTTGAATTTAACACCACTGATCTAAAGGATTCTAGAAAGTGACTACACTGAGGCAAGGGAAATTGTATATGTATAATTTGCACAAGATCAGGCAACTTTAGACACCTATTTTTTCAAATTCTTACCTGACCCTGGACTATATTTTTGTTTGATCATGGATTCTATTGCTGTCCAATAGCCAAACTGCTCTCCTTTGTTTGATTAACATCTTATAAAAGACCCTTTCCCATAACCCACCTTTTGTTCCTGGCCCTTCACAGACACAGGCTTTATTTCTTTGTATTTGCTATGTATTGTCCTAGCCAAATGAGGCTAGCCTGTGAGTACTGTAGCAAGTTGCATGGAAGCTTTTAGGATAGAATTCTTTGTGAGCCCTGCTCTTTGTCTTACTTGAGAATGAGAATGGGAGTCAGGAGGATAACTAATATTATGAAAACATGCTTAATAAAAGATCTTATCACTATCTTTCAATGAGTTGCTTTTATTCTTTTCCCTCTAATGTAGGAAGCATTTGGATTCATTCTATATAATTGTCTGATTTCCCCAATTCCAAAAAAAAGGATTGGTGTTTCTCCAACCTAGCTTTCTTTGCATTTCTATGCAGTTTTTTTTTTTTCTGAGACAGGGATTATAATGAGAGCAATTCAAGGCAGAGGGAGGACATAGTTCTGACCTGTACTCATAGCTTTGCTTTGAGAAGTGTATGCCTTTGTTATTATAATTAATCTGTTCTTAACTCTTTCTAGTCATTTATTTAAATATTAAATAGGAAGTTAGTTGCTAATATATGTATAGAAAGACTTCAAACTAGGGCATAGTCAGAGTACAAAATTGCTTTTCAACATAGGAATACATACATGGCTAGTCCTTATGTTTAGTTTGATAAGATAGTTGATACAATTATGTAGACTCTGGAATTCATTCATGCAAAGTGAATCAGAATCATGATAATTCGATTTTGGTTTGTTCTAGGTGAATTTTGTCTTTGGATCCAAGAGGTTAAAGCTTCAAAATGCTTGTGAACTGCCTTGCAAAGTTAAACATCCTCTGTCATAGATGAACAAACTAAATCACAGAAAGCTTAAATTGTCCACATTTTGGGATGCAGAGTAATCCTAAGCAGCCCACTAGATAATAGGAGTGCATATGAATATCGTGAATATTTCTTAAAACTAATTTGTGCTTTTGTTAATTTCTACTCTGCTCAGCTTGGTTGATAAAAGCCCATTTTTGTGCTTCACTCAAAACATATATTTTTTCAGACTCCATTACCACCACCACTACTACCACACAGCACAAATGTACTTTTCCTATTATATAACAATGCTCTCTGAATTACATTTTATCAGGTATTTAAAACTCTTCAGGAAAAGGTAATGTGTAACCCAAAATAGAGTTCTTTTTAATACTAGCAATACCAGTATTATAATAATTGAGAAAGACAGAGATGAATTAAACACTACTTCCCTTACACAAAAGCCAAATATATATTCTTTTCTAATCTAAGAGCTTTTCCCCAGCTAGCTAATTAAGAAAGTGATTAATAATTCAACAGATACATATACTTGGGGGTTTGAGGAAAATAATTGTTAGCTATCCCATGATAACTGTCTTTAAATATTTGAAGGGCTGTCATGTAGAGAAAGAATTAGACATCTTGGATATAGAAAAAGGATTAGTCATGTTCTGTGTGGCTCTAAAGAGCTTAATTTAAAATGATGGGTAAAAGTCACACAGAAGCCTTTTAGGTATGACTGAAAATGTAATCAAATGACCCTTGAAGTAGGGCCATCATTGAATTGTTTAAACAGAGGACAAATGGCTACTGATTGGGTTTATTTGTAGTTGGAATTCATGCTTTGTCCAAGGATAGAATGAGATGAGCTCTGAGTTCTCTTCCTACACTGGGGTTCATAGATTCTTTTTTTATATCATTGTCACTGATTAATCTACCAATCAACAAATCAACATTTATCAGGCAACCTACTATGTGGTAGTCACTGTGGTGGACACCAGAGATACAATGACAAAAGCAAAACAGTCCCTGCCTACCAGAAATGTACATTCTATCAATTTAATGGTAGCATAAGTCTAACTTGGTCAACAAAACAAGGAATACCCACATCAATATTTTAAAGAGCTTTATGATGATTGTTTAATATAGAAAACATTTCATTTATTTCCATACTTTTTTTTCATGTTTTCTTGTTGCTTAATGGGCATTTAAAATTCTAGGTAATAGTTTTCTTTTCCACCATCTTGGAGAGTTGCCTCTTCAAACTATTCTTGGCTTGTTTACCTGCAAAGATTTCTCACTGGGACCTATCCTTCTTGATATCTAAATCATTTCCTGGCAATAAATTAATGAGCTAAAAGGAAGCCCATTAGCTTTTGGGGGCCATGTGATGCCATTAGTGCAGCAAATTTTTTAGATCATGTAATTAATAGCATTTCAGGCTCTTGTGGCCTGAAAGGTCATCCTTCTAGGAAATAACCAATTATTTTAAATTGTTTGATAATATATTACACCAAAGAAATGTGCCACGTTGGATAGACTATACCTAGTTCTTGAGTCAGAAAGGATTCAAGTTCTATTCTTGTGTGATCACGGAAAAGCCATTTAACCTCTAAGTGCTCTCAAGCCACTTAGGAAAATTCTAAGTTATAGATAAATTAATTTATATCCATGGAAGGAATTTCCATAATAGAAATTTTCTGTCAAAAAATCATCAGTATGGGATAGGGACAAAAGAGGGGGCCTGAATCTGAATCTATGGTATGAGAACTCTAGAAGATAGAATTCTCTCTGCCAGTGTAGCTTGTCACCCTCTCTGAATCTTAGTCTTAGAGAGTTATAGAGAGCTCTGAGCGGGTAAGTGACCCACGGTCATGCAGCTAGTATGTGTCAGAGACTCAAAGGCTCTGCTCATGGCACTCTATCCATTACACCAGAAAGGCAAAAGAACATATGAACTATGCCTCTACCTTTCAAAAATAATGCAAGCCATCTTTTTATGATGTTTTAAGGTTTACAAACTACGTTGCATACATTATCTCCTTAAAGCCTAACAACAACCAAGTAAAGAAGGTCAGATAAAGATGAGGAAACCGAGGTTTTCCTTTGGTCACATGTTGCACTTTTGTTCTTCAGTCATGTCTGACTTGTCATGACCCTATTTGGGGTTTTCTTGGCAAACATACTGGAGTGGTTTGCCATTTCCTTCTCCAGCTCATTTTACAGATGAAGAACTGAGGCAAACAGAGTTAAGTGACTTCCCCAGGGCCACACAGCTAGTAAGTGTCTGAGGCCAGATTTTAACTCACAAAGATGAGTCTTCCTGACTCCAGGCCTGGCACACTATCCACTGAACCATATAACTGCGTAGCTAATATATATTCAAGGCGGGGTTCTCAACAAACTGTCTTTCAATCCCAAGCCCAGCATTTTTTGCCCTCTGCTGCATGCTATCAACAACAAAATGTTGGACGTCCTACTGCAATGTTCAGGGTTTTACCATATGCTGGAACATAGTTTCACTTTGTTAGATGTTTAAAGCTCACTGAAAAGATGAATGAAATATGGATCCTGCCTTCAAGCCTTTTACAATCTAGTAGGAAATACATGGTATGTGAAAAATAATTATAACCCAAGGTAGCATATGATAGTTGCCGTACACACATGCAGTTGTATTATATATATATATATATATATATATATATATATATATATAATTAAATAATGCATGTGTGTGTATATATGTATGTATACTAACAAATCAGGAGTCTTGAATTCGTCCTTGGAAGTTAGGACTGCTCCTAAATGACCGGATTAGCACAAGCCATTGAAGGCAACAGTTCACCGCAGAGTTAAGAATGGAGGCATCTTTGCTGCTACTATGAAGCATGACTCAATTCAGTCAACTCCTTTCAAGTCAATGCCAGGGCAGATTTGGTGGCAAGGGTATCAGTCTAGCATGTAGAATTGCTATCATAAATATCATAGTACCATGTTTTTTTGGTATCTCTGACTGAAAGGCTGACAGCAAAAAGATCCCCAGAAATGTGAACATCACGGGGCCCAGAAACTTCTGTCATCAGGCTGGAGAAAATTAGAGTCTCCTCTAGTTATTTTCCCCCAAAGGTTAGCAGTTACTAATTAATGAAGACAAGAGAATTTGAACTGATAAGGGACAATACCATATGGTACTGCATTCAGAAGATCCCAAATCCTTTTATCTCTTCCGAGGAAGTCTGCTGTTTG
The DNA here is from genome assembly GCF_003287225.1 of Phascolarctos cinereus. Lineage (NCBI taxonomy): Eukaryota > Metazoa > Chordata > Mammalia > Diprotodontia > Phascolarctidae > Phascolarctos > Phascolarctos cinereus. The sequence continues at coordinate 106,803,388 of NW_027555958.1, read as the reverse complement.
CAAGATACTGTTTTAAGCAGAGGAAGGGGGAAGGACCATCAGAATACACAAAGAGAAGCAGCCTTTTGGAAAGAATGCTAAAGAAGAAAATCATGAAGGGGGCGATTGTGATTTCTCTGACCCAAATAGTACCATGTATTGTTTTGCTTCTTGCATCCAAAATGCCAAACCCTTAATGGCAAAAGCTTGAAATATTTACAACTTTTTGAAGATAGCATAGGGTCTTGAACATCCTTCCCAATCTTTCTGAATGGTAAGATTCATACTTAAATGCATTTCTTCCACATTTCAAGACATCCATCCAATAGAATGGAAGGGAGGTAGAAGTTTCTCTTTTCAGAGTCTGTTTGGAAATAAGGATCATCTCCCATTAATTAGCTGTGTGACCTTAGGACAGTGATGTCTTAGGTTCCTTTTAACTCTAAAAGCCTCTGTCCAGTTCTAAGTAGATGGCATTTTCAGTTTCTCCCTAACAATTATATTCATTTTAAGTCTGTTGTTTTCTATCTGCCTGCTTCTATCTTTAAAATCTTGACCTTTTCCTCTCCTGGTAGTAATCTATTTCAAGTATGTGAAGAGCTGTCATGTAGAAGGATTGAATTTATCTTTCTCAGACTGAGTGAAACAAGAGCAATGGGTAGAAGTAATAGAAACACCGTTTTAGGCTCGATATGGGGGGGAAACTGCCTCATAGTCACATCTGTCCATCAGTGAAATGGGCTTCCTCGGGCAGTTATGGCTTCCCCTCATCCTTTACCAGAGATCTTTAAGCAAAGATTGAATCACTGTTTGTTGGGTATATTGCAGAAAGGATTCTTCTTCAGGTGGAAATTTGATTAGATGTGAGACTATATGATCTTTCCTTAGCAACCATGGTGTGACATGGAAGGAAGGAAATAATTATTTATTAAGCATCCTCTTATGTGCCAGGCACTGTGCTAAGAACTTTACAAATATCATCTCATTTAATCCTCACAACAACCCTGGATGCTATTATTATCCCATTTTAGAGTTGAGGCAACAGAGATCAACAGAAGTTAAGTGACTTACCCAGGGTCACACAGTAAATGTCTGAAGTGAAATTTGTACTCAGTTCTTCTTAACTTCAGGCTCAGCAACTTATCCCCTGTGGAGAGAAGGCAAGAAAGAATTACCCATAACGTCTTGGCTTTATTTAATATTTCCTACCTTGTTACTACACAATGTGTGGCTTTGAAGCCCTAGGCACAAGGTGGTGGAGGAATGACAGGGATGAAGGTGGGGGAGAGGGTACTGGAATTATTATCTTCATGATTCTCAAGTCCATCATTGATTTCTAACACAGGAGGCGATGATGCTATCTTCTCCACCTCTAGTAATAACAGAAAAAAGAGAAAATGGCTCTAGAGAACAGAATGAGGGCTTTAAGTTATATAAAAGGAAAATGTTCCTGACAGTAAGTGGTGTTAAATACAGAAACAGGTTATTACAGAAGAAAGTGTGAAAATCTCTGGAAGTCTTCAGAAACAGAATTGATGCTGACCTTCCTGAGATGCTTTATTTGTCCAAGGCAAGTGGGCAGATGCCCTGGACAGCATCTTAAGGTTCCTTTCCAGCCGTGAGACTAAAAGGAATTGAGAGCATTACTCCATAGTAGTAAAGCTACAGTTTTTCAATTTTTCTCTCCTTCTCTAAAGAGGAATGAGCAATTTAACATGAAAAATGACCAGATCTATTTTTAATAGGTTCTAATTACAGGAGTGGTCCTTTTGCCATGAGCTGGCTGACCTCAGCTCACATTAAGTTACCTTGCCTGAGGCTTGGAACAAGACAGGATATGTTAGATCCAAGGCAATTATGAAGCAAAGGGTAACTGTGATGGTGAAGACGAGGCCTTGGCTATTACCCATTAGAGCCTTCCATAGTCTATGCCAAAAATAATCCTCCCAAAAGATCAAACAGCTAAGGGGTGGCATCTGGTGGCTTGTGGGTCGTGCTGCTGCTGCTGCTGCTGATGGAGGGAATAAGCATAATGTATAAAAAATGTCTAGCTAAATGAATTGCACAATTTGTGTTTATTCTGTACATAAGATAACATGTAAAGTATGCACTGTGCACTAAATAATTTTGGAGTACTGAACATTTTCACACTGAGAAATTTTATCCTCAGATAATTAGGTCTGATAGAAAATCTCATCTGTTTTCTCTAGATCTCCATATCTTGTAGAATGCCTGCTTATGTGGTTGTGTTGATGTATCTAGGTAGAGATATCCGTCAATAATCCAAGAGGGAATAAGTGGAAAGGAAAGATTTCTCAGAATAATAAGACATTCCCTCAGAGCAAGGAATACGTAAAGAATCCTAAGCATCTCTTAAGGACTCATTTTGAAGGGATGAGTAGTTGCTTGGGAAATTTTCATTCATCCATTCCTTTATTCATTTGCTCAACTAAGATTTACTGATCACCTACTATGACCCAGGCAGCTAGGTGGTGCAGCGGATAGACTGATGAGCTTGGGAGTCAAGAAGAGCTGAGTTCAAATGCATCCTCAAACACTTACTAGCTATGTGATCCTGGGCAAGTCACTTAAACTGCTCCATGTCTCACTTTCCTCATCTATAAAATTGGGATAATAACAGCACCTACCTCATAATGCTGTTATAAAGATCAAATGAAATAATGAATGTAAAGTGTTTTGCAAACTTTACAGTGTTATACAAATACTAGCTATTACTTTTAAAGACTATTTTGATGGAATCTAAAGGAAATACAGCAGTGAGTGCCCCAGGGAGACGACAGTCTAGTGAGCAAAATAAAACGAATACACAAATATAGTGGTTTTTATAGTTTAAAGGTCTTTAAGATAAACATATAATTTAAATTCACTAATTAATTTAATATGATACTGAAATATAGGTAGGGCAGCTATAATTATCCCCATTTTGCAGATGAAAAACTAAGGCGGTAACCAAGTTATTTAGTTATTTAACTTAGAAGTTAAATAACTTTTCCAAATGAGTTGACTGCAACTAGTAGATGATGGAATTCAAGCCTGAGTCTTCTGACTCTAAATGTCATTTATCCAACATATGGCATTTATTGAATTTCATTTCTACTATGTCATAGTAGAAAAGATATAACTGAGTTGCATGGGATATTTCTTTTATCTTTAAAAAATGTTATTGATAGTTTTGTTTTTTGATAACCTATCCAGGAGAATGTTTTTCAAATTAGAATGTAAGAAGAAAATAGGCTGCGGGAACTTGAAGTCCAAGACAAGTAAGGGGAGAATAAAAGAGAACCTATCTTTAGTGTTGAATTCAAGTGAGCAGGTTCAGATGGCTACATAACAGAGTATTGAAATAACTTTGGTATTTTGCTGCTGAACTTTTATAGAGTGATCTTACAGAAATTATGAAGAATCTGAGAGATGCTTTGAGATTGGAGACAGGCAAATATACCAGTTTTCAAAAATGCATATAAAAGTAGATTATTCCAATTAATTTTGATTCCTAATAAAATTCAATAAAGCATTATTAAAAGTATTATTTCTGCACACTTAGGAAATCAATGCTCATCAAGAGCTGTTATATATAGTCTCATCAAGACCAAATGAAGCCAAAATTTACCTAGTTTCCCATTTTAGCAGAGGTATTAGACTGATATATTAGAGAAGGCAATGGACATAGTGTCCTGGAATTCAGGAAGGCATTTGAAAAGTCTTTTGTGACATATGCAAACATTATGATAGTACAGTGAGTGGAATTCAGAACTGGCTAAACACACAAAGTGCTGTAATTAAGAGAACAATGTTAAATTGGATGGAAGTCTATAGCGGAGTACCAGAGGGATCAGTATTTGGGTCAGTTCTCTTCATGTTTAAAAATCTTTAAAAATCAATAACTTGAAAAAAATTAAAAAAAATCAATAACTTGAAAGAAGGTAAGATGTCATGACTGTTAAATTTGCAAATGACAAAGTTAGAAAGGGTAGCTGACATGCTGGTCACCAGACTTGGTATCCAAAAGTATCTCATCAGGCTAGGATGATGGACAAATCATGATAACATAAAATTTAATAGATATACATTTATGATCATGCTTTTGGATTAAAAAATGAGATGCAGAAGTATAAGAGGGAGGAGAAATGACGAGTTCATGTGAAAAAGATTTGTGGATTTTATTAGAATGCAAACTCATTATAGGTCAACAATATGACATAGCAACCACAAAAAGCAATGGAAATTTAGGCTGCATTAAGAGAGGTATAATGTTCTGAATAAAGGAAGTAAAAATTCGATTAAACTGTGCTCTGGGGTTCAACCGCATCTGGATTAGTCAGTCAATATTTATTAAGTATCTACCATGTACCAGGTACTGTATTCAGCACTGGGGATACAAAAAGAGGCAAAAGACAGTCCCTGATCTCAAGGAGCTTACAATCTAACGTGGGAGACAACAAATACACATACATACACACACATATGTTTATGTTTATGTATACACACATATACATCCACAAAGCAGCTATATACAGGATAAATAGGAAAGAATTAACAGAGGGAAGGCACTAGAATTGAGAGATTCTGAAAAACTTCTTGTAAAAGATGGAGTTTTGTTTGCGACTTAAAGGAAGCCAAGGAAGTCAGCAGGCAGAATTGAGGAGGGAGAGTATTTCAGGCATGGGGGACAGCCTAAGAAAATGTCCACAGAACAGTGTCCAGTTTGAGGCACCACCATAGAAATGACATTGATCAGCTGAAGGATGTCCAAAGCAATGTAACTAGCACTGTGAGAATACCAGGAGCCATAGCATAAGGGGATCAGCTGAAGAACATAGTAAAATTAACCTGAAGTAAAGAATACTTGGAGACATTGTGATAAATGTATTTAAATACCGGACGCAACTTATTCTGTTTGGCCCCGGAGGGCAGAAGCAGGAGCAAAGCAATTGTACTGGATGAAGTCCAGTTTTGGAGATATCAAAGAGCACCATTTCTACTCAGGTGGGGATTGGACCAAATATCCTCTGAATTCCCTTCCAGCTATGCGAGAGGCAGTGGTGTAAAGGAAATGAGGCTTGGGGGTCAGGGCACTGGATTTAGAGTCAAAGGATCTGGTTTCCAATTGCCACTCTGCATCTTAGCTGCTTTGCTTTTGGTCTTCACCATAAATCTGGTAATGAGATAGACAGCTCAGCTAAGGTACCCCCAATGGTGAGATTCTCATTAGACCAGCAGTCACATAGTTAAGTCTTCTTTCCATCCTTGCTCATCAGCAGTGTTATGCATACCCAGGCACAGCATCTATCCGCAGGCGCACAGCGGGTAATTACGCTATTACAGCAAAGGTGTCAAACGCTGTGAAAATATTTGATTTACTTATAAGATCTAATTTAAATATGAAAAACATGGAAAATCAGTTGAGATTACACATTGAAATTCAGTACCTGGGTCTCTGAAAAGAACGTAGTCAATGGGTTAAGTACAAAATGTTTCCCCGAATAAAAACTCCAAATTATCTTTTGACGTTTCAGAGCTCAGCCTACAAAAAATAATCACCTATTGAGACTATCACATTTCATAGAACCACATAACATCTAGAACTAGAAAGAACATCAGTGATCATACTGTTCCAAGCCCCTCATTTTACAAAGGAAGAAAGAGAGGGATTTAGCTAAGGTCAGAGAGGGAGAAATAATAGAGCTGATATTCTTTCTTGAGTCTTTTGAGTGCCAGGTCTCCCTGTGAGTTTTAGTGTCTTCATCTCTAAAGTGGAGAAAATAATACATGCTCTCCCTCCCACAAAGAGCTGTTGTGAGGATCAAATAAGCTAATGGATGTGAAAATGATATACAATTTTAATATATTATTAGTATTATATAACATAGACTTAAAAGTGATGCTCTATCTTGTATATGCCTATATAATCTGCTCCTTTCATTTTCCTATTTGATAAGACTATTATTATTCTAGGGCCATATATCAGGCAGAGTGTGGATTAGCTCTGAATAAACAAGCAGTGTCCTTCTTGAAGGGACAATTCAAGAAGCATTTGTCAGGTACTTGCCACATGCAAGGTACTATGCTTGGAATCTGGCATGCAAAAAACAATGAGAAATAGTTCCCGCCTTCAAGGTGCTTGGGCTTAAATGGATTCTGAGAATCTGTGTGTCCTGTTTCACCACAATATCCATTCCTTTATAATGCCCTCTCCCCATTTTACCAATGATGTAAATACTTATTATTTTGGACAGCTAAAAAAGGGAGGGGGAAGGCTATACCCAGGTGGCATAAATACAGCCGCAGGAACAATGTCTACTTTTATGGGTGCATGTCATGGGGGGAAAGCACATCCAAATCAAATGGTACATGTGTGTATGTATTTGCATGTGTAATATAAGGATATCCTGGAAATGTTTGGCTGGGAGGGACTTTAGAGGCCATCTATTTCATCTCAAGTCTTTCTATGAATGAGGAAATTAAAGTCAGGGAAAGTGTCTTACCCAAAGTCATAGGGTTAATTAATGGCAGAGTAGGGACTAGCTGGAGCTCTCCAAAGCTTGAGACTCTGTTTTGACTTGAACCTTTGCTATTTTTCTGCCTGCTTCGGATTTCTTTGTTTGATTGGTTTGCGATTTGGATTTTTTTTTAGGTTTAGTACAGCACATCTGATTGTACATTCTTTTTATTTGTAGGCATACTATTGGGGAAGGAGAGGAAGGTTTGAGGGGTGGATTTTCCTTCTTTGGGTAAGCAGGATGCAACATATTGCCTATGCCAATTTGTAGGCTAGAAGTAGCAGAGAAGATGACGTGATCTGCAGGAAATTTTTGATCATAAAAAAGAGATAGACTAATCCTGGAAGTGAGAGAGTAAGTAGCCTCAAAACACTAAAGGACCTAGAGAGAAGTTTCCATTTAGCAATGGTCTAATAAAAATGGGTCTACAAGAGCTTAACACAATACTTCAGATGTGATCTGAACAAGGACAAGTAAGGGAAACAATCACCTTCTTATCTCTTTATTTATAGAATCTATGACTTTCTTAATGCAGCCCAAGATCTCATTAATTTTTTTTTTTTAGCATTCATAGTACATTGTTGCCTCACATAGAGCTTGTGGTCTACTACAGTTCCCATATCTTTTACAGATGACCTGCTGTCTAATTCTGCCTTCCCCATTTCTTTAACCTATCAGATTGATTTTTGAAAATCTGTTGAACTTCAAGGACATAAAGGTAATACAAGCCATATAATGCCTCTCTATTCTGAGTGGTTATGTTCTACAAATTGTACAAAATGGTGTGGCAGATTCAGAGCATATGCAAAATGCACTGTGAATGCTGTGTTATGCTCACATATACATGGTTGTATTATCATATATCTGCAAGTGACTGGCTTCCACTTAGATTTACTGCCTCAAGCTGAAGGAAGTCATGGGTGCATCCTCTAATGAGTCTCAAGAGAACTGTTCCCATGAACACAATACATTCCCTGAGCAACATCACTGTGTAAGACACAGATGCTGTATTTGTCTGTGAAACATTTATTGAATCATAGAAAAGTGGATGGAAAGGCAGGAGGACAGTTTTTAAAAAATAGAAAAAACTCCAGGGACCAAGAATTGGGCCGTAGGGCTGCGGGGAAGGCAATGAAAGTGAGACATATAAACAAACAAATAAATAAGGAAGGTAAAGAGACACTCTCTTTACCTGCATATTTGGGTAGAGAGGAAACAAAATGGCCAGTAGTATGAAAAACTGGTGAAACCTCAGGGGAAAAAAAGGGGAAATAATCCATTTAGGAGCAGTGTTGCTTCTGTAATGAGTTATCTAGAGCCCAGTACTTTCCTTTCTCCCTTGTTATCAAGTGCCCTTGAATGTGTATTTAATGGCTTGCTTCCTGAAGACTTTGTGTGTCTCCATTGCACATTCTCTCCTTTGCATTTTTCAAAATGTTGCATCTATGCTTTCCTTCAGTGGGATGTCAGGAGCGCATAGTAATAATCAAATAGGAAATTATCAGTAGTCATTGATTTATAAGACACAATCTTATTTTCATGTCAGTAACACTAAATGAAGAGAGATCAAGAATATAGACACTGTAGGGAATACCAAAATTAATCAATGGGGGGAACACGAGTAATACCGCTTTCTCAACCTGTAGCAACCCCATTTGTCTACATCAACAGGTTAGAAGCTCAACCTTGCATACACTCCAAACAAGTGGCCAATTGGGACATGGAGATAGAAAAGGCTCTTACAACATTCTCTCACCCCTCTGAATAATGGTCATCCAGACCTTGTCAGTGTCCTTCTCCTTGTGGGACTTATTGTTCAGCAGAAAATAAAAGTTTCATAGATGACTATATCAGAAAGTAGAATACATAAGTTCAAGAAGAGAAATACATAATACTTTGGGAATTCAAAGACAGACATGTTACTTCCATTTTGAGGAATCCAGGAAGGCTTCATGAAGGAGGTGGCATTTGATCTGGGCATCGAAGGAGGGGCAGGAATTGCTTAGGCAGAGCTGATGAGGAAATGCAATAGAAAAGAACAGAATAAGCAACTATATTAAGAGAATAAAGCACAGAGCATGCTTATTGAGAGACAAGTAGTCTATTTTTACTGGAATGTCGGGTATATGAAGGAGAGAATTGGAAGATACTGGCGACAAAGGGAAATTTAGAAGAACTTTGAAGACAAGGTAAAGCAATTGGGGATTCATTTCATATGTAGCATCTAATAATAATGGATATTTAGATAGTTCTTTGAAGATTACAAAGCACTTTACATTGATTTTCTCACATGACCAGCACAACAACACTTTGAGGTAAGCACCATAGGTGATATCATCCCATTTTATAGATAGGAGAACTGAGACTTAAGGAACTGATGGTCAATACTCAACAAGTAAGCATTGGAGTTATATATATGTATGTGTCCCCAGATACCTATATGTATACCCAGATCTTTCCCAATTCCAAGTCCAGCACTCTATGTCATTGCATTTATGCACAGCACTATGTATTGAAAAACCAGTAAATATATTTGAGCAGGGAAGTGGCATGATCACACCTGAGCTTTAGAGAGATGAATCTGGCAATGGGGTGTAGGACACCATGAAAGATACAGAGAGTGGAAGAAAGTAGATCACTTATGAGAATGTTTGAATAACATGGCCAAGAGGCCAGCTGAACAAACATTTCATAAACACACAATTGAACACATAGAGGAAAAAGTGAAGGCTTTTTTAGGGAAACTGCAAAATGACTCACAATCATAAAAATACCAGGGGAAACAAGCAGCAAATATCAGAATACATGAAGGCAGGCAAAGACAAGATAATTGAAAAACAAGCCTATAAAAGAACAAAACTTCAAGAGCAATTAATGGACATGCAGGACAAAGTAACATATTTGGAAGAAAACAACTAAAAAAATCAAATTCTTTGGGATCTCAAAAGGCACTAAAAAAACCCCTAAACATTGTATTCAGGGAACTAATTAAGAAAAAAGCTTCTCAGGACACAATCAGCAAATGGCTACAAGAAGAGAGAGTACACAAGACCTCTAACTACAATTCTCCAAAGCATGTAATTGTTAAACTACTGAATTACAAGGACAAAGAAAAAATCCTACAAGCATTGAGAAAGAAAAAATAAATTACATTTAAAAATGCCAGAGTATCATCTGACATTTAAAAAAACCCAAAAGGATAATAATAAAGCTAATCAATAATATGTAAAATTTTTTGTATGTTTTTATATCTTTAAATCTTTAAAACATAGAATTTGATCACCAAATCACACACCCTACAAAAAGATCCATATTGTTGGAAAACAATAGAATATCTTTAAAGAACAAAACAGACTCTAGTAAAAATTTAGGTCTGCAACCTTAAGAGATTGCTATAAGCAGTACAGGAGGAATTCATGACTGATTGAATGAGTTCTTAACAGCAACAAAATAAGTTAAGCTTATAGCTTAACTTATGCCTTAACCTTAACTTATGCTTAAGGTGTATAATACGTATGCATATACAGAAATAATTATAAGAATGAAACATATAATCTTTTCTAATAGTAACATTTAACTTGCAGTTTGGGTAAAAATGCATATTATAGTTAACAAATGGATAAATAATTATTAAAATGCATGCACATATACTAATAAAATACATTTAACACAGCTGATTTTTTTTTTAGTAGAAGAGGAAAAGAAAGAACTTATAAAGCCATAGGCAAAACTCCTATATATAATAAAAAGGGGGTTAAATCTCAGGGAATTTAAGAATTATGGCCTAAAACCATTCATTTTATTTATTCATTCATTCACATATCTCTTTATTATTTCATTTGTTTGTTTTTCTATGTATTTGTTTGTTTATAACCTGTGATTTCACAGGTAGAGGGATCTCCTACCAATACAGATTGGCACCTATCTGTATTTATAGTCTCAGAGAATTGCCTGGAGCATTGAAATACTAAATATCTTTCCAAGAGTCACAGAGGTCAAAGGCAGACAATGAACCGAAGTCTTAACTCAGTAGCCAGCTCTCTATCATGCCACATAGTCTCTCACATATTTCATTTCAAATTTAGTCATTGACATGGATAAAAAGTTAAGATAGCCTTCATTTTATCGAAGCAATAGCAAGAATAATAGAAAATATATTAAGTGTATTGCCTATTAGAATAAATGTACATGGTCTGTAATTTTCCATTAAAAGAGTTATTTAGCTAGACATACAGAATTATATATAGCAAGAATATGGCAAGAAACAAGAACCATTGGTATTAGTTACAAGCAACACATTTAACACAAACAAAGATATAGTATATTTAAATTAAAGGAATGATTTAAAATATATATTAGAAAGATAATAAGACTGAGCAGAAATGAATAGAACAGGAAAGAAAAGAATAATTGAATCATAAAATAAAATCAGAAACTATTAAAACTTTTAAAATTAAAAAGCTCTGCAAAATTGACAAACCATTTAATGAACAGTAAAAAGAAAAGAAGTATAAATTAATAATATTGCAAATTTTTAAGAAGGAAAGATATAAACTCACAAAAAATTAAGATTATCATTAAGTCATATTGCAAATAGCTGTGACCTTAGAAAACTTAAAGGAATTAGATAATTATCTATTTTTAAAAATTAATTACCCAAACTGGCATAATAGTTGATAATTTAAATAAGCCAGGTTCAGAGCAAAAACCAGAGGCTTTTTTTTTATAAATTATTTCCCCTAAACAGGCACATAAAATTTCAAAAGTGAATTTTTGAAACTTTCTAAGAATAATTTTTGCTATTCAAGATATTAATGAATTTAGAGAAGTCTGATCATAATTGACAATGCCTTCTAGGAGAACTTAGGGATTAAACAAGGAGAAAAACCAAGTATATAAAAAAATAGAAAAGCTTGTCAAGGGTAAAATAAGGTATTGTTTTTCCCCTAAATGGTAACACAACTACTACATTTTGATTTAATACCAATGTTTCTGATATGCTATGTGAGAAATAACAAAAAAGAAAACAAAGACAGGAAGAAGAGCTGCTCAAAATCCAGTATCCACAGAGGAGGATTATCCATGCTGGAGGTAATATAATTTTGAGTATTTGAGGAGTCTTTTCTCAAGATCTCTGAAAGTAGATAAGACCAAATCTATAGGGAAAATCAGATATTAATATCACCCTCATCCCCCAAGAAGAAAACAAAAGAAAATTGAGAAAACATCAACAAATACTACCTGTATACCTACATTTTCATCTCTAAAACATCTTTATGAGAAAATATGCACATACATCAAGACCATCATTCAACAGAGTTTAAGTAGAAAAGGTTTTAACAAATAATTTTCCACTACAGATTTCTATAAAATAACACATTTTGCCGAAAAGTTTAAAGAATTCTATGTCTCACTGTGCTTCTTGTTTGTGGATTATCAACAGCATGTGATCCCTCAGAGAAGGAGTAAACTACAATCTGAGAGCCAAATATGGTCCACTGCTTGTTTTTGTATGACCTTTGAGATAAGAATTTTTTTTTTTGCAGTTTAAAATGCTATAAAACTTAATTTAAAAATGTAAAAACCGTTCTCAGCTCAGGGCCTTACTAAAACAGGTGGCAGGTGGATTTGGCCCACTGTATAGTTCAGCAAACACCACATAAAGCAATGCATCACCTTAAAAATCTTTCTTCCACAAAAGTGTCCACTGTGCATATGTAAAAATCATGCAAGAATACTTGAGGAATAGAAGAATAAAGGTAATTTTGTTGAGTGACCTTCTTTTAATAAAGTACAGGTCTTAGTGAGAAGTACAAGTGAGTAAAATTCTGTGAAGTTGCTTTGAATAAACAGCCATAGTTTCTTTTGAATGAGGTAATGTAATGTAATAGATTGGAATTAAGAAGGCCTGAGTTCAAAACCTTTCAAATATACTTGCTGGCCATGTAACCTGCGAAAGCCACTTGAACAACCTGAATCTCAATATACTTACCTGTAAAATGGGAAAAATAATATGAGGTGAAATAAATATAGCTCTTTCCAAAACTTAGTAATTATAGTGAGGCATGATTATTATTAATTACCTCAAAATAGTGAGAGTTATACTAAATCAAGTAAAACAAAATGGCAAAAATGGCAGGGGAGTAAGAGAGGAAAGTAATCACTATAAGGAAAATCAACAAAGAAACTTACAAAGTGAGTAAACAAAAAAACCCTCATGATACAGTAAAAATATAGTTATGAATTGAGATAACATGAAGAGAAATTTCAAAAAATGGGGGGGAGATGATATTGCAATTACTATGACTGAATCCAAAAAAATGTGAGTAGATAATAAGGAATCAGAGTGTCTAAAGAGCTTAATAAAAAATTAAAAGAGAAGACAGTGAGTGAAATAAGAACTTTAAAAAAATTTTTTAAAAAAAATTTGATAACAACAAACATTTTAATAAAACTGCAGATGCTCTTAAACATAAAATTTGAGAAGCTAAATGCAAAAAAAATTAGGGTTATAAAATGGAATATTAGAGTAAAGGCAAAAAACCACAGGCTTGAGAGAAAAATACTTTGTTTTATGTAAGCAAAAAGTATTGACCTAAAAGACAGACTGGCAAGACAATTTGATAATTACTCATCTCTCAAAAAAGCAAAATGTCTTCATGTCAAACCTCAGGAAAAAACCCCCATAAAATAACACCCTAGAAATAGTGGTAACAGAAGGCAAAGTACGAATTGACAGACTCCATATAATGCTGGTGGAGAGGAGCCTGAAATCTGACTCACTGATAAATCTAGTGGCCAGGTTCCAGAGGTGCAGCATTAAAAAAAAAAATAAAAGAATTTTGCAAGCAGCTAGAAAGAGAAACACACATCAAGGGCATACAGTCTAGATGGCACAAGACTATTTCTTGACCATGATAAATGGAAAAATAATGCCAGAATATGAAATTCTAAAAAGATAGGAAATGATTTTGTATCTCAAAATAACATTCTGCAAAGCTAACTTAATCATCAATTACAAAAGATGGAAAGATTAATTTTCAACATGAGGGGAGAATTTGAATCAATTATACTGAATGAAGCAGATATGAACAGAATCATAAGATTGTAGACCTAGAACTAGAAGGGACCACAGGTCATCTAGTCTAATTCTCCCACTTCATAGATGAGGAAGCTGAGGACTAGAGAGGTTCGAGATCGCACAAGTATTATGTGAGAGAGGCATAATTAGAACCCAAATACTGCGACTCCAGGGCCAGTAATTTTTTCTATTGAACATCAGTGTCTACCAGTAGATAGATAGAATGATCAGCAGACCAAGAGTTGGGAGACCTGAGCTTTCATTTAGTTTTTTTCCATATGACTTTTAGCAGCTCACTTGACTTTCCCCAGCCCCCTTCTATTTTTCTCAACTGTAAAAGTAAGCTTGCAATATGTCTTACAGAGAATATTTTCAATAGAGTGGTGAAGATAGAAGCCAAATCACAGGTGGTAATAAGGAGAGAATATAGTAAGGAAGTGCAGAAACGAAGGGCAAGAAGATTAGAATCCAATAGAAACAGAAAGATGAAAGATAAAAAAAGAAGAAAAGAATACTTAATGTTGCAAAGTCCTAGAAGAGATTGTAGAATTGGGTATGGGAATGTGCTGAAGATGGCTCCAACTGGTTCATGAGAACTAGTTGTTAAATTCTCAGTGTAATCATTTATACCTCAGAAATTGGTAAACACTACAAATCAGGGCTTAATTTATTGTTTTGTTGGTTTCTAGACTTAAGTAAATGATGAAGAAAATATTGATAATGCAGATTAAATTCTAAAGTGTGTCAGGTGTATATATGTATATATATATGTGTGTGTACATATATGAGTGTGCATATATGTGTGTATATGTGTGTGTGCATGTATTTGAGAGCAGGTTGGTAAATATTTATCAATATACTATTGGTTTGTTCAGTCATTTTGCAAAGAGTCAGACACAATTGAAACAACTGAACAACAAAAACTGGTTATATGTATATGTAGTATTTGTAGACTCTATGGGTATACATATACATATATGTATATATAATCTTGTTTCTTGGACAGGAGAGAAGGAATAAATGATGGGTGAAGGTACAGAGAAATCCTGAGGTAAAAAAAGGGAAATAAGGTAACTGAGGTATAATATCCTGAATTAAAATGATCCAGTAGAAAGGCCACTAGATAGATTTCTAAGGAAACAGCAGTATTCCTCTCAAAAGCCTTGCTTCCAGACTGGTGTTGTAAGTTATTATACAAGAGAACAACCTTTGTGGAGAGAAGAAGACTACCATCCTTATCACCACCAACACTAACTGCCACCTTTTTTTCTACAGTCAGGCAAAACCAAAAACCTTGGAACAACAGCATACTGCCTACCTACCTCCAGCATCAACCTTCCTATAACAGCAAGTTGTGCATAGTAGATTTGCAGTTTCATGTGAAATCATCTTTTTCATTATACTATGTTATGTAAATGATTGTTTTATTCCATAAATGAAAAATAAAATTTTAAAAATGAATGTTAAAAATATTTTATATGAATTTGGAAATATTTAGTGAAATAATTAAAATGTATTTTTTTGGTTTTTTATTGTTAATTTAGTATTTTATTTTTCTCCAGTTACATGTAAAAACAATTTTCAACATTCATTTTTTAAAACTGTGAGTTCCAAATTCTTTTTCATCTTCCCTCCCCACCCCAACCTCCACTGAGAAGAAGCCATTCCATATAGGTTATATGTGTGTAGTCATGCAAAACATATCCATAATAGTCATGTTGTGAAAGAAAACATAAATAAAAAAAATTTCAAGAAAAATAAAGTAAAAAAAAGTATGCTTCAATCTGTATTCAGACACCATCAATTCTTTGTCTGGGGATGGAGACTCATTATAAGTCCTTCAGAGTTGTCTTGGGTCTTTGTATTGGTGAGAATAACTAAGTCATTCATAGCTGATCATCTTACAATATTGCTGTTACTTTATCTATAATACATTTCACTTTGTGTCAGCCCATGCAAGTCTTTCCGGGTTTTTCTGACAGTATCCTGCTCATCATTTCTTATAACACAATAGTATTCCACCACAATAACATACCACAACTTGTTTAGCCATTCCTCAATTGGTAGACATCCCCTCAACTTCTAATTCTTTGCCCCCAGAAAAGAGTTGCTACAAATATTTTTGTACATATAGGTTGTTTTCCTTTTTCTTTTTTATCTCTTTTGGGGTATAGACCTAGTAGTGGTATTGCTAGGTCAAAGGGTATGTATGATGTTATAGCCCTTTGGGCATAGTTCCAAACTGCTCTACAGAATAGTTGAATCAGTTCACAACTCTACTAACAGTGTATTAAAGTC